>NC_140954.1:76255704-76855704 GCF_014529385.1 Adiantum capillus-veneris
TTTGCAAAAGCAGCAAACTGACAAAATTCAGATGATCAAAACGTGCATGCCAAAGTTTTTCATCTAAAATAGCCCTTGAATATGCAACTGCATTTGCAAAATTTTTTCCACACTTGGCATACAAAGTGAGCTTATACAGCCCATGGCACAAAAGCCCAAATGCAACAATTTCATCACCAAAACTAAGATCATGAACTGTACATCTGCCATCCACAAATTTGACTACAAGTCCAAGTCTAGCAAGTGCAGATACAGACAAAAGATTATTCTTGATCCCAGGTACATAAAGTGCATAAACAAGTGTGAAAGAAGTGCCAGTTGCAGTAGTAAGCACAATCTTTCCAACTCCCTAAACCAGAAAAGAGGCATTGTTGGCACAAGTGAATGAATTCCCATGAGGGATAGACTTGAGAGAGGTGAACAATTCATGATGTGAGGTAATGTAAGTTTGTAGCACCACTATCAAAATACCACACATGTGAATCTGTAGCAATTGATATGCATGCATCATGGACAACAGGATTGTAAGGGCACTTTGCACTAAAAGCCCATTCTGCATCAACATCAGCATCACAGACTCCTTTCATAGTGAAGCGGTCCGAGGCGGGCAACAAGAGAGGCGACCTCTAAACACCCCTCAAGGCTCCCGTGCTACTCAATTGGGGCTGGGGAAACCACACGCACAACACAACAACAAACCCACAGCCAAACCCAAACAAGATAGGGGCACCACCTAGTTATGGTATGCGAACTAGGACGCAAGAGAGATTTTGGCACAACCAAGAAGATGCACCATACAACACACACAAGCAACCTCACACGAAGACACACATAAAATGGACCAGAGAGAGCTAGAGCAAAGGGAAGAGAGAGAGGAAAGGATCTTGCGTAATACCTTATTTGTGACTTGCAAATGGACATGGTTCGTTATGATGCTATCATAGAACTTGTACAAAACTCACTCAATGCTTAGTGATTGCTAAACATTGCCAAAACACACACACACTGTCTTAGGGTGTGGGAGACCTCTCACCACAATACCCTCTTACAATGGACAAAAAAATAGCAATGAAAAACACACTAAAACACTTTCTAAAATCAAGATCAACCGATAAAAACTCAAAATACACAAGTCACCTTGAATTCACCAAACCGTATTGCACAAATGGAAGGACGAAGATTTGAACGTCGAATCACGCCTTTGATGCACCAAACCTCAATTTATTGATGATGAAGGAGCATATACAATAGTGGTTTTGAGATTTGTGGAACTCACGCTCTCTCACTTACAATGTGTAGCTTAAAGGCTTCTCTCACACCAAGAGTGAAGCTCACAAGTGGTTGCTACACCTAAGTCTCTCCTCACGCATAGAGTGTTGGGGTGCTATGTGAGATATTGGAGGTTGTTTTACAAGAAGGAGAGGGGTCTATTTATAGGTTGGAGACCCCTCATAAAGATTATTGGAAATCCTAATTTACAAGCTAACAAATCAGGATTATGATTGTTTTGAATATCAAAACATTGCAGGCCTTCTTTGTCTGCTTGAGTCATGGGTGTGGGCTCAAAAGAGAGCATTATTGATGGTAGATAAGGTGAAAGTAAGTAAGGAGGGAGAGAGAGAGAGAGAGAGAGAGAGAGAGAGAGAGAGAGAGAGAGAGAGAGAGAGTTACTATACACATGTCTTGAGGTGAGGTGTCTTTTATGGTTAGGTCAATGCTATTTTGTGTTAGTATGTTAGTCGTTAGTAATTACTAGAAAGTTAATGTTACATTTACAATGGGTAGAGTGAGTTGATTTGATGAAGGAAGAGGGGTGAATTAAAAGAGAATCATTGAGATGGTGAAGCTTTGAAGAAGCTCGAACTCACCCTTGTGTAGATTGTGGAAAAAATGACGGCTGGTCTTCTTCTTCTTCTTCTTCGCTTCTTTACGCCGCCGCCACGGTTGACCACCACGATGAAAAGAGGATTTGTTGACGAAAATCCCTCAATTTGCAGAAGTTATCATGGTTAAGATGCTGAATTTTAGATATTTTTAGGAGAGGTAAATGAAATTGTAACATAGAAGCAATAGAGAGAGACATGGAGAGGGTGTATGTATGTAGAGGTTCATAAAAGAACTATAGGGATGAGAGAGAAGGGTAATGGTGAAGAGGGTGGGAGAAGCCATGGAAATTGCAGGTTTGAGTGAGAGAAGGAGAGGGAGGGATGTGTAAGAGTGAGTAGGTGTGTGGAAGGGTGAGAGAAGACTAAGGGCTACTTGTGAGAAAAGTGGGCAGACTGGGGTCCACTCAAAAAATCATAGCTCACAGCTCGTAGCTCAAAAAAATATGAAAAAATTTGAGGCAAAAGTTCAGCCCACGAGCTACAACTTTTGTTTGTATCACCTTTTCAAATTCGGAGAGCAAGTGAACTTTAAAAATTCAGCAAAACCGACCGTTTTTTTCCACTGCACAAGGTCCTTGTGGGGTCATTCTTTGGATGATTCTTTTGAATACCTCCAAGAGTGAGCCCTCCATAGTGCATGTATGCATGCCACCTACCCTTGACCTTATTTGGTAGGTCTATAATTGAAGATATTGTTGAGATCATGATATAAGTGAATAGTACAACTAAGAAAATCAAATATTGAGGGGTCTAAAAAATATGTACATGTCAAATATAAATAATAAGTGGAAAAAATGTAAAGGGGTCAAAAGAAATCTCTCTCATTATGAGGCTACCATAAAAAGATAAATATTTTTGGTGTTCTAATTTTTTAGAAAAAAAACAAAATAGATGTAGGAAGGGAAAAATCACAATAGTGAAAAAATATACACATAAATAAAACTAGTTTTTTTGGATTTTTGTTGGGGTGGAGTTACACCAAATATAAGAGAAGCTTACATGAAAATATTTCTATATGGAATAAAGAGTATGAAAAATGGTAAGAAAAATTGTGGTAATGGTGAGGCAATGTACAGAGCATAAATAACACACACCTAGGTAGAAATATTTAAATAAATACCAAAATAATTATGAAAAAATCTTTTATTTAGGCTCTATATACAAAGAAACATTTACATACGCATGGGCCATAATATACTTATATTTTTTATATTTTTTATTTTTTTGGCTCAACTAGCCCAATGACTAGCTAATTAAGGGTTTTTTATTTCAGTAAGGAGATATGGGAAAAGTCCCCTAACTCACACGCACCTATATACAGTGAAAGGGTGAGGGTAACCACAGTGTTTGAGTGATTTGATAGGGTGAGATAACTCACTATGGCAATTACAGAGAGCCGAAAAACGGCTATCAACAGAAGACTCAAAAATGGCTGCATTTGTAGTGGAACCACCCTCTTTCTTCTTATCCTCTTTGGCCTTCAACTTAGGACACTTCTTAATCAAGTGATCATTAGCTTTACAATAATGGAAATGCATCTTCTTTTTGCCCTTATCACCAAAATTTCCAAACAAAGTGCTGCCAACAGAAGCATTGGGAATAGAAGTTTTGCCACTCGCAGTAGAACCATAAGAAGTGGCTGCATTGCTGTTACCACCCTTTCTTTCAGAAGCAATAAAAGCCTATTCAACTGCATGCTCTCTAGTCCTGTTTTTTTATGGAAAGTGACTCTTGCAACAACAATGTGCATAATGCATCAAACTTGACAACTTCAGAATTTCCTTGGGTCAAAAGTCTCCAAGTACTAGCAAAAGTCTGCTGGTAAGGCATTAAGAACAGTCTGCACAAGGGAACTGTCTGAAATGACTTCACCTGTAGAAATAAGTTGCTCATTGATATCCTTGACACCAGCAAGAAAAGTGTCCATATCATCTTCTTCATGCATAATCTTTGACTCCAGGTCTTTACGCAGCAAAGCAATTTTAGCCTCATTGCGACTTGCATAAAGACCAGTCAAAATATCCCAAGCCTGTTTTAGAGATTTTGCTGAACGAATGTGAGGAATAATGGTGCGCCTCACAGACAATGCAATGAATCATGAGCCTGTACATCCTTTACATCCCAAGGAGATTGTTTTGCCGTAGGCAAAACAACTTGAATAACAACAATTCTTGCAGCAAGACCTGCCACATCCTCAACATCGCCTGCATTCTCAGAACGAGGATGTACATCAATGCCGTGTACAATATTCTAGACGCCCTTTGACACAAGAACATGTTGCATCATGTAGCTCACATAGGGTAATTGTCCCCATCCAATCTGTCCTTAGCAGCAAACAACTTGAATACATCTTTGTTGTTGTCAGCTATCGTAAATGCTGTACCTAATGTATAAACTTCTCAAAAAGAGGAGATACAAAGCGGGAACAACACGTGCTATATAGCACAAATCATAGAGATTGTAAGGCACATGTTATGCAGAAAATGGCACTGACAAAAATTTTGCACAAAATGACAAAATAGCATGTGCAGTACTACCTGTAGTAGAAACGGAGGCCGAAACGAGCCTGAATCAGAAATCTGAGTAGACTGAACTCTTCGAGCTTTTCCAAAATTTTTCTCGACCTGCGGCGGCGGACGCTCACGAAAGCTCATAGAAATCGGAGAAAGTGAGCATGCATGTTCTAGAGCTGCTCGCGACTGAGCTCGGGAGGATGCAACCTACTCTGATACCAATTGTTGGAATTAGGGTTGCAAAGAAATGCACACAACTTAGAGTAGAAGAAGGAATCTCAAGGCACACAACTGAGAGTGTATTACTTAGTGTGCAATGGAAAGATAGATAGCCCTAGAGTGATGGGCGTATATACAATGCACGGGGGAAAACACCTCCTAAAAAGGGAAAAAATGCCTCGACGGTCCTAGTGTGTTCACACACATCACTACCACATGTATATGGTAACAATTTGTACTGCTGCAATTACTATCCAAAAAATGTTGCAGAACATGGATCGCGATCCATGTTCCCCAACATGGCTAGTTAGAAAATTGTCAATCCAAAAAGTTTTTTGCTGCCTTGGGGATTGTGTCTTTCAAATTTGGTACAAAGTGGACATGGCAATCATCAAAAACCAAGGAAAATGGGGATTTTAGTCTACAAATGGTCATTTTCACCCATAATTGGGAAAATTTGACCCAAACCCAATAAAAAGTGCACCAATAGCTTGCAAAAGATACCTAGAAGCAAACCTATAAGTTTTATGCAATTTGATGTCAAAAAATGAATCATCTCCTTGACACCATGCATGTTTCCCAAATCTCATCAATTCCAAGTGGATCCATGAGAGAATGACCGAAGCAAAGGCATGTAGAGAGGTCATCACCAAAAAAGAATGGGAGTATGCACAAGGTTGCATATTAAAGGTTGAGTACTCATACGCTTAAACCATATTGTAGAGTTTTTTTTTTGTATAATTTTTTCTATCTTATAGTGGCTTTTGTTTAAGTCTATGTGGTCAAAGGGTCGATACTTTTGTACATGCCACATTGATGAGCGTCGAACCACCATGGATTGTGGCATCATGGGAAACTTTAACACAAATGGTGATGAAGCCAGATACTGTGGGACTATCGAAAGGATACTAAAGGGCAATTTAATAACCTTTTATACCTTCATCTTTGAGTGCAAGTGGTTTGAAAATGTGTCTAAATGGCATGAGAATGGGCTCTACATGGTGGACTCTAGTGTGCATCACATGGGGAGGTATGACAACTTAGTTTTAACATGCAATTCTGACCAGGTGAAAGATTCTCTTCTTTACCCTCATTTGCTTGTAACATAATACCAATGTGACTTCCTTTGAACTTCTCTTCTATAGATCATCTCTATTCCATCAACCAAAACTTTGTTTTTCATAGTTCCCATAACACCTTGGGGGAGAACCATTTTTGCCAATAATGAAGTGGAGATCGAGTCTTCAACCCTCTCCCACCTACTACTTTGGATAATGGGGAGATAGAGGAGAGAGTTTTCAATGATTCAAGTCCCAACACGGCCAATCTTAGCAAGGATTATTGCCATGATGATGATGGAGTTTTACCGTATACCAAGCAAGTTTTTTTGAACAGAGAGAAAAGCGAGCAAATCCACCAAAAGAAAAAAAGGCCTTGTTTGCTACATACAAACCAAGGTTTTGATGATAATGATGGGAATTTGAAGCAAATTGAATGGAACTATCACAACTGATTCAATAAACTTGCCAAATAGATACATTGAGTTTACCCAAGTTGGTAATCTACATTTGAAGATATAGACCAAAAGGAAAAAGATGGCTAGATTAGTGTGTGTAGCAAAGGGTTTATGAGCTGGATAGTCTTGCAAAACAAACTTATTCACTAGCAAAGGAATATCCTTACAACTAGTAATAATGAATCTCTCACATGATGAGTTGCAATGTTTATAAACTTTATAAACTTTTGGATGTGGTAAAAATGGTGGAACGTTTTGCAACAAACTTGAATCTCAAACGTGTCATTTTCTTGTCTATCTAGAGAAATGACATAACCAATACAAATGAAGTTTTGTGGAAAGATTTGTTCACTTTGTCATCAAACTGAAATGGATGCTCATGTAACTTCACAAAACTTCGAAACTAGCGACGTAATTATTTTTTAAACGTTTCTATACTGACTCCCTCAAAATTTTGTAGGTTTTTTTACCTTTTACTTTAATTTTACAACAAAAGGAGAATATTTCACTTCCAAAGGTATTTAATTTTTATGAGCTATGACTACTGGCAAGAGCGCTGACGAGGTAGACTTCTCCTCCAGATTCAGCCTTAGATCGGCTATAAATCTACTCATATTTGTGGATGTCCTGAAAACACCTATCCAAAAATTTAATTCAAAAACATGATTTGAAACTAACTTACTTTCATGGTTTAATGAAGACACTGCTATTTGGATATGTGGGGCTTCAGAGAATGATAGTTTAAAGCAAGAGGATTGAGTCTTGGTTCAAGAAGTGAATGATATTGATTGCGTACGTGCACCTTTTTTTGAACACGTGTTGGATCCATTTGAGTGGACTCAAATATTGACCACCATGGATGTTTGTGCCAATGAGTCCACACCCACCTTATTTTGTGACAAAGAGGGCTACATAATTGTTCCTATTCAAATGGTGACTATTGTGCCATTGCACAATCAATAAGTCTTATGAATGATTTTTATGATGCTACTGATGAAATGGAAGAGGATTCAGATTCAAAGAAGGAAAATTCTTTGAATTTTTTGATCAACATCAAAGATGATAAGTAAATTAAAAAGAAACAACTTCATGCCTAAAATGAAGAACAAGATGCGGTTTTTGCTGATGGTTGGTGTGGAAGATTATACCAAGGACACAAACTCATGTAATCATTTTTTTCAATTCCTAATTATCATGTAATCATGTAACCATTTTTGTCAATTCTTGATTATCATGTTGAATATCATTTAATCATTTTTTATGTATCACATGAGTTCATCAGGAGGGGTTTTTTGATACAAAAGTTTTAGTCAAATTAACAGAGATACATTGATAAAAGGGGCTTTTATATTCCATTTTGGAAAAAATCCTAAAATAAGGAGTCATTATATTCATTCAAACATGTTAAAAAGGGGGCTTTATAATAATCCCCAAACACATGTTATATAGGAGGGTTTTGAATACTACACCCCTCGTGTTGAACAAACCCTAAAATAAGTTTGGGCCACTGAGATGGAATCAAAAGGCGATAAATAGGATGCCATGAGTGTTCCATCACATTACAAGAAATACACTCTGCAAGGCTAAATAATCATTGTTGAACAATCCATGAGACAACCTAGAGAGCCAACAAAATATTACAAAGGGCCAAAACATGCCAAGAAGATTGACCTAGCGAAACCCGTGGAGGAATGAGACCTGCATACATAGCCACTGACCTATCTCAAGAAGAAGAGGAGATCCTCATTAGAATATTAAGAGAATATAGGGATTTCTTTGCATGGTCTTATAAATAACTCAAGGGAATGGATCTTGATATTTGTTAGCATACTATTTCCATGTGAGATGATGGCAAGCAAAGCAGATAGAGGTCCTATACTTTTAATGATACCTTTGCTAAAAAGATCAAGGAAGAGATTGAAAAGCTCAAGGAAGCAAAATTCATCTATGAAATTGAGCACATTGATCGGGTCTCCCCAATCGGGGTGGTACGAAAGAAAAAAATAAGTTAAGAGTGTGCATTAATCTCAAGAAGATGAATGAAAAAATATAGGAGATAACTGTCCTCTTCCTATCATTGATCACGACCTAGGGATAAGGAACTTATCTTCTTCAATCCAAGAGCCATCGAGAATTTTCTCTATCCAGAGTTCCTCAAGCAAATGGACTTTGAATATGATAAATTTGCTAGAGAATTGGAGTCCGAGCTAGCCATAGGGGAAACTCGAGACGAGAAACTAGTAAAGTTGTACCACTTATTGGTGCTCTTTTGATAACCATTCAAGGGTACCATTGCAAGGCAAACTTCCACATTATAAATTTTGGGCATTGCAAGGCTCTTTTGGGCCGCCCCTTGGGATGAGAAGAATGATGCTATCATTTAGATCACAAACGAACCATAACTTTGATTACGAATGGAAAGCCCGTCGTCCTCCACGTTTGACAAGGCAAACTTTCCACATTATAAATTTTGAGCATTGCAAGGCTCTTTTGGGCCGCCCCTTGGGATGAGAAGAATGATGCTACCATTTAGATCCACAAATGAACCATAACTTTGATTGTGAATGGAAAGCCCGTTGTCCTCCATGTTCTTTGTATATATATACTTTTAGATTTTGTTTAAGGAGACGGTTTGCAAATTGTTTGAAATAGAATGTATCAATTTTAAACTTGTCTCAGTGGTGTTTGAATTTGTTTGATTCTGGCTTTAATGCTAATTCAATGGTATTTGAGAACCTCTAGATGATGTAAGATGTGGTCTAGGGAGCATTCATAAAAGGTTATGGTGGATATCACAATGAACCATTCATGTTGGAAATGATCATAGTGATTGCATTAGATTAAGTTTTGAGTACAAATAGCCTTTTTATTTAAACAATCCAAGTGACCTTTACACATCTTCAAGGGAGGAGTGACTCTTCTCTAAAGGGAAATATGCTAATTTGAACCTTGACCTCTCACATGGCCTATAGGGCATCACATGGTACACATGGATTTGCATAGGTAATGCTTACATGGCTAACATATTGGCATATGACATGGAGAGGGTGTTCACACACAAGAGGTACAACAAAGTTCACACCCCCAAAAACCTTCCCCTTCTGGGTTTTGTTGCATGATAGTTTGTTGATGATGAGTAGCTTTCACACAAACTGTCTCCCCAGAAAACACACAAAGGGTGAGGTACACAAATTTTCTCCCCTAACAGAAAGGGCATAGACACACAATCTTCCCCTAGAACACAGCTAGGTAGAAGGAACACAAAACCTCCCCTACACACACATTAGGGTTGAGGAGCACACTCATCCTCTACACAAAGAGGATATGGAAAACAAAATGAGGCTACACATTTCTACACATAGGGCTCATTGTTTGGTGGTAGTCTGAAGGAGATTGTCTCTTACAAAATTTTGCTAGTCATTGTTGTATTTTGGTATTATCGTTGGAAGCGATGTGCTTGTTGTTGTTGATTTTAGTTGTTGATGTAGATTTTTGCTTGTTTTTCCCTTTGCTTGTTATTGTGTTCTTTGGTTTTTTTAATTGTCGATGATGTTTCTGACCTAGCCAAATGCGGTAGCGTGTCACAAGTGATTAATGCCTTGGGGTTTAGGCATGTCATCAAAACATTGGTGCACATTCTTCTTGTTGGCAATGAGGAAGGTCTTGCCATCATAAATATGGTAGTGTCTAATCCTCTCACAAATGGCATGAGTGCATAGGTATGGATATAGACATTCATTGCATGTGACGGTGTAAGGTCCATGAGAGATACATTTTTATCACCGTAAAGGTGTAATAAAGTGTATGTTTTAATGATTCTCTCTTTGCTCTTATTATAAAAACCACTCAAAAAGAAAGTAATATGACCTACATAACCCTATGCATGCTATTGCCATAATGGTTGGCATAAATCCGTGATTGAGATTGGCAAGCTACAAAGCATGATCTACACAAAATGGTCGCTTAAAAGGCAGTAAAAAACCTTAACTTGAATTTGATTAAAATCAAATCCACGGATCTCTTTATGAGTTAATACAACTCAAGGTACATGAGAGAGTGGATGTCTTAGGTTGGTGTGGACGATGCAAAACACAAGGTGGGGCCCTTGCATCACTAGAAGATTGTTGCCTTTAGTGCAAGAGCAAGCATAGGCATGTGCAAGATGATGTGGATCTTGGAGCAGCTACAAAAATGTCCAACTCATGGATAGCCGAGAGTATCTATGCAGAGCCATGGATGCATCCCTCTCTCTCTCTCTCTACAACCAACACAAGGGATGATCTATTGCATGTGCTCTTCCCAAAGAACATCAAATAACCTTACAGAAGGAAAGATAGGGCTCAAAAGCAAGGGTTTCCAAGTTCACTCTCAAGTAGGTTTCAATTGGTCCTAGCCCTGATGTGCTACTATTTGTTATTAACAAAGATGATAGAAGCTGCAGCTTCTTTAGTTAAGTCTAAGAGGGAGGTAGCAGTAGCAATGGTCTCATGATTGCCACCCATCCCCAATATCTACTGGTAATTACTGTGAAAGTTTGCATTAACAAGTGTGGGGGCTTGTGCTCTGTTGGCAGCTTCACCTCTGTCCACAGATAGTGATCCATTTGTGATCTCTCAAAGGTTTTGTTTTAAACTCTGAGGTGAAACCATCCATAAGTCAAAGGTTTCTTAAAAACCTCTTTGGAGCTACCGCTTAGGACCGTGTCACGCCGATTCCTTTGCTTGAGGTATGGCCAGGGAAAACATGCGCAAGCCAACATACACACAGGCGACGGTGGGCGCCCAAGGGGAGGTGAAGGACCCTCTTTCGTTGGGGCGAACAAAGGCTCAGAAGTAGTCATAGCCCAACAAAATGCAAGAGAGAGAGAGAGAGAGAGAGAGAGAGAGAGAGAGAGAGAGAGAGAGAGAGAGAGAGAGAGAGAGAGAGAGAGAGAGAGAGAGAGAGAGAGAGAGAGAGAGAGAGAGAGAGAGAGAGAGAGAGAGAGAGAGAGAGAAGCACAGTTGTCCAATGACATGACACACGCAACAGAGAGAGAAATGTGGATTTTTTCCTTTTCCTCTTCCTCTCAACAAGCATTTTTGAATTTCAAAGCAGCCTAGGGCAACCAGTCAAAGCCGTGGGCTTTGTGCACTTGGGGGGGCTGACTGAGGGGGGACAATTGGAGAGAGAGAGAGAGAGAGAGAGAGAGAGAGAGAGAGAGAGAGAGAGAGAGAGAGAGAGAGAGAGAGAGAGAGAGAGAGAGAGAGAGAGAGAGAGAGAGAGAGAGAGAGAGAGTCATGTGTCATTGTTTCCCGGCAAACACTTGGCGGTAGCTCCTTGCTCCAGCCAGTGTGTCTTTAGAAAAACAACAACACAGGAGACAAGACCATTAGTGTTTCTCACTCATTTGGCCAAGCTCCAAGTTCCTACTTCCAGTTCCAATGTTTAATGGCACCTCACGACAATGGTTTCAGGCTATGATCTATGACCCTACCTCTACTACTCACGAGTCATGGCCTCCAGAAGTCCAACAATCTCCCATTTGAGCCATGAGAGAGAAGGTGTGAGCTTCATTTTCCATGGCAACTCTATGTGAGTTGTGCTTCCTCCAACTTTGGGGGGGGGGGGGGGGGGGGGGGGGGAGAGAGAGAGAGAGAGAGAGAGAGGCATCTAGATAGAAGTCCACAAATATCCTCTCAGGCTCCTCTACATTCTTGCTAGTGGTTGTATAATTATTTTATTGCGTCTTGTCTAGACATCCACATTCAAAGTGACCATGACTCCCACAACCCCAACATATAGCATTCCCATGTTGACCTATATTGTTACAATACACATTACCCCAACCTCTTGGATGTTAGGAAATATGACTTAGCTAAATAGATATTTGAGTAGATTACTTAATGGAGAGAGATAGATTTCACACACAAGAGATTATAGAGTAGAGAGAGAGAGAGTACACATGATATACGTGGTTCACCCAATGTGGGCTACGTCCACGGGAAAGCAGCTACTCAATGGCTTTAGTACTTCAAAACAAGAAGTAGTTTACAAAGGGATTATACCCTTAATAGAGGTCTCGCTTTGCTTCACTCTCACCACCTCACACCCACCTTGTTGCCATCAACTTCACACTCTGAAATGTGTGTAGAAATGGGCTCCTTTTATAGGCCAAAAGGGCTGCCCTCTCTCATGAGAGGCAGCCATGTGTAGCCGCCCTTGTGTAGATAAGTCCAAATCGGACCCTCCAATCCGCCCATGTGTGGCCGCCCTTGAGAAGACAAGTCCGCTTTTGAATTCGGCCACCGGCCCCACCGGCCATTGACTTCCGACCACCGCCCAACCAACCGGTTGTTTTTCGACCACTTTTCGACCGCCGTCCGCCGGCCATAATATTCCGACGAAAAGAAATATTCCATGAAAAGTTGCTCGAGATTGGCTGTGAAAATTTTGCTTTTTGGCGAGTGATTTTCCTTCACGCACGATGGCTTCTCTTCATAATGGGGGCCTTACAAATGTGCCATTTTACCATAGAAAATTACAAGGGGTAAATCAGGCTCCATACTTAACAATCTCCCACTTGGAGACTGATCTCCAAACCAAACATGTGACTGCTTTCCATCCTGGCTTCTTATCCTTGAATACCGATTGAAGATGAGCAAAAGCTCAACTTCTCCTTGTTCACCACCTTTGTAAACATGTCTGCAGGATTTTCACTTGTATGCACCTTTCTTAGCTTTAGATGTCCCTCTTCCAAGAGAGTGCATATGAAGTGATATCTCACCTTAATGTGCTTTGTCCTTCAATGAAAGACTGAGTTCTTCACAAGATGGATAGCGCTTTGGCTATCACTGTACAAGACACAATTGTCTTGTTTGAATCCAAGTTCTTCTAAGAATCTGTGAAGCCACATAATTTCTTTGCTTGCCTCCGTCATTGCTACATACTCTGCTTCCGTGGTAGAAAGTGAGACCACTTTCTACAGCTTTGAAGCCCAGCTTATTGCTATGCCTCGAACCGTGAAGACATAGCTAGTAGTGCTCCTTCGAGTATCTTTATCACCTGCCATATCTGCATCAGTATACCCTTCTAGAAAAATATCAATTCCTCCAAAATACAAAGCATTTGTTGTTGTCCCTTTTAGATACCTAAGTATCCACTTCACAGCTTGCCAATGTTCTTTACCTGGGTTGTCCGTGAACCTACTCACAACTCCCACTGCATATGCAATATTTGGCCTTGTCCAGACCATAGCATACATTAGAGAACCTACCGTTGCAGCATATGGAACTTTAGACATATAGGCTATCTCCTTGTGTCTTTGGACACATATCCTTCGCTAGTTTAAAGTGACCAGCCAAAGGTGTAGAAACTGGTTTTTCATTTTGCATTGAAAACCGTTCTAGTACCTTCTTGATGTAGTCCTCTTGAGATAGCTTTATTGTCTTCTTCGTCGTGTCCCTTGATATTTTCATACCAAGTTTCCTCTTTGCAGCACCTAAATCTTTCATTGAAAAAGATTTAGACAGCTCCTCTTTTAGGTCTTTGATGTCCTGTATGTTAGCACTTGGAATTAGCATGTCATCAACATAAAACATTAGGATGATGAAATTCCCATCTCCCAAATTCTTCGTGTAGACGCAATGATCTGAGTTGCATCTTCTGAATCCATGATCTAACATCCATCAATCGAACTTCAAGTACCATTGTCTTGATGCTTGCTTTAATCCATACAAGCTTTTCTTTAATCTGCAAACCATTTTCTTCTTACCTTTTACTTCATACCCCTTTGGTTGAAGCATGTAAATTTCCTCCTCTAAGTCACCATGAGGGAATGCTGTATTTACATCCATTTGCTCAAGATTTAGATCATGAGCAGCCACAAGGCTTAAGACAAGCCTAATTGAGATCATTTTTACGACAAGAGAAAATATTTCATTGAAGTCAATACCTTCTTTTGAGAAAACCCTTTTACCATAAGCCTAGACTTGTACCTTTTCTTTCCACCTTCTTCTTCCTTCAGCTTGTACACCCATTTGTTTTGAAGTGCCCGCTTACCTTTAGGCAACTCAACCAACTCAGCTGTTTGGTTGCGATGTAGTGAGTCCATCTCCACTTGCATGTTTTTCGTCCATTCTTCTTTGGATTCATGTTGCATAGCTTCTTCGTATGATTCCGGCTCTCCAGAATCTGAGATCAAGAGATGGTTGAAGAAAGGAAAAAACCTTTTTGGAGGTCTACTTGCTTTTGTAGATCTTCGAGGAATAGGTTGAGGCTCCTCATTTGGTTGACGTTGTTGCACATTGTAACCGTTTGCAGTCCTCGAGTCTTCACCGTCCTCAAGTTGCATGTACTCATCACCTGTTTCTTTTGTTTGTTTTCTTTCCAAGTAATCTTTGTACATGTTTTGTTCGTTAAAAATTACATCTCTACTCCTTAAGATTTTACCATCTTCAAGATTCCGTACGCGATACCCAAAGTCACCTTCTCCATAGCCAATGAAGAAACACTTTTTGGACTTTGCATCTAGATTTGATCTTAGGCTTCTATCTATGTGCAAAGCCTCACACCCAAACACTTTTAGAAATGCATAATTCACCGGTTTACCTGTCAATGCCTCTTCTGGAACTCCCCCATCCAATGCTGTTAGGGTGACCGGTTGATTAAGTACACAGATGTACTTACAGCTTCCGCCCAAAGCTCAAGCGATAGGCCTGCATGTAGCCGCATGCTTCGTGCTCGCTCCATGATTGTCTTGTCCATCCTTTCTGAAATCCCATTTTGTTGGTGTCCTTGGGGTTGCCCTTTGCCTCCAAATGCCATTGCTAGCACAAAAGCTTTCAAAAGCTTGGCTGCAATATTCGCCTCAATTGTCGGATCTGAGGCATTTAACCTTGGTACCTGTTTCATTCTCCACAAAGGTTTTCCACCTTTGAAATATGGTTTTTCCACCTCCCGTAAGGTGAGTGTATTTATAATCTACACGAATCCCTTAATCCCAATTTTTTTTCCCGCACCGTAGATCGGAATCCCTTTTCCCGGATCTTGACTTAACTTCTAGGACAACATAAAATTGGGTTTAACTTTTCGGCCAACAATTTAACCCTCCAAAATCCACCCTCCTGTTAGGAAATAACACGTAGCTAAATAGATAATTGAGTAGATTACTTAATGGAGAGAGACAGATTTATATACACGAGATTATAGAGTAGAGAGAGAGAGAGAGAGAGTACACACGATATACGTGGTTCACCCAATGTGGGCTACGTCCACGGGAAAGCAGCCACTCAATGGCTTTAGTACTTCAAAACAAGAAGTAGTTTACAAAGGGATTATACCCTTAATGGAGCTCCCGCCTTGCTTCACTCTCACCACCTCACACTCACCTTGTTGCATCAACTTCACACTATGAAATGTGTGTAGAAATGGCTTCCTTTTATAGGCCAAAAGGGCTGCCCTCTCTTATGAGAGACAGCCATGTGTAGCCGCCCTTGTGCGAATAAGTCCAAATCGGACCCTCCAATCCGCCCATGTGTGGCCGCCCTTGAGAAGAAGTCCGCTTTTGAATTCGGCCACCGGCCATTGAATTCGGCTACCGGCCACCGGCCATTGACTTCCGACCACCGGCCACCGGCCATTGACTTCTGACCACCGGCCATCGGCCATTGACTACCGGCCACCGGCCAACCGACCGGTTGTTTTCCGGCCGCCGTCCGGCCACAATATTCCGGCGAAAAAGAATATTCCGGCACGATTCTTGTCCGTGAAAATTTTGGTTTCCGGTGAGTGATTTTTCTTCACGCACGATGGCTTCTCCTCATAACGGGGGCCTTACAAATGTGCGCTTTTACCATTGAAAATTACAAGGGTAAATCAGGCTCCATACTTAACAATCTCCCACTTGGAGACTGAACTCCAAACCAAACCTGTGACTGCTTTCCATTCTGGCTTCTTATCCTTGAATGCCGATTGAAGATGAGCAAAAGCTCAACTTCTCCTTGTTCACCACCTTTGTAAACATGTCTGCAGGATTTTCACTTGTATGCACCTTTCCTAGCTTTAGTTGTCCCTCTTCCAAAAGAGTGCGTATGAAGTGATATCTCACCTCAATGTGCTTTGTCCTTGAATGAAAGGCTGAGTTCTTCGCAAGATGGATAGCGCTTTGGCTATCACTGTACAAGACACAATTGTCTTGTTTGAATCCAAGCTCTTCTAAGAATCTGTGAAGCCACAGAATTTCTTTGCTTGCCTCCGTCATTGCTACATACTCTGCTTCCGTGGTAGAAAGTGAAACCACTTTCTGCAGCTTTGAAGCCCAGCTTACTGTTGTGCCTCCAACCGTGAACACATAGCCAGTAGTGCTCCTTCGAGTATCTTTGTCACCTGCCATATCTGCATCAGCATACCCTTCTAGAAAAATATCAGTTCCTCCAAAATACAAAGCATTTGTTGTTGTCCCTTTTAGATACCTAAGTATCCACTTCACAGCTTGCCAATGCTCTTTACCTGGGTTGTCCATGAACCTACTCACAACTCCCACTGCATGTGCAATGTCTGGCCTTGTCCAGACCATAGCATACATTAGAGAACCTACCGCAGCAGCATATGGAACTTTAGACATATAGGCTATCTCCTCTTGTGTCTTTGGACACATATCCTTCGTTAGTTTAAAATGACCAGCCAAAGGTGTAGAAACTGGTTTTGCATTTTGCATTGCAAACCTTTCTAGTACCTTCTTGATGTAATCTTCTTGAGATAGCTTTATTGTCTTCTTCGTCCTATCCCTTGATATTTTCATACCAAGTATCCTCTTTGCAGCACCTAAATCTTTCATTGAAAAAGATTTGGACAGCTCCTCTTTTAGGTCTTTGATGTCCTGCATGTTAGCACTTGCAATCAACATGTCATCAACATACAACATTAGGATGATGAATTTCCCATCTCCCAAATTCTTCCTGTAGACGCAGTGATCCGAGTTGCATCTTGTGAATCCATGATCCAACATCCATCGATCAAACTTCAAGTACCATTGTCTTGATGCTTGCTTTAAACCATACAAGCTCTTCTTTAATCTGCAAACCATTTTCTCCTTACCTTTTACTTCATACCCCTTTGGTTGAAGCATGTAGATTTCCTCCTCTAAGTCACCGTGAGGGAATGCCGTATTTACATCCATTTGCTCGAGATTTAGATCATGAGCAGCCACAAGGCTTAAGACAAGCCTAATTGAGTTCATTTTTACAACAGGAGAAAATATTTCATTGAAGTCAATACCTTTCTTTTGAGAAAAACCTTTTACCACAAGCCTAGACTTGTACCTTTTCTTCCCACCTTCTTCTTTCTTTAGCTTGTACACCCATTTGTTTTGAAGTGCCCGCGTACCTTTAGGCAACTCAACCAACTCCCATGTTTGGTTGCGATGTAGTGATTCCATCTCCACTTGCATGCTCTTCGTCCATTCTTCTTTGGATTCATGTTGCATAGCTTCTTCATATGATTCCGGCTCTCCAGAATCTGAGATCAAGAGATGGTTGAAGGAAGGAACAAACCTTTCTGGAGGTCTACTTGCTCTTGTAGATCTTCGGGGAATAGGTTGAGGCTCCTCATTTGGTTGACCTTGTTGCACATTGTCACCGTTTGCAGTCCTTGAGTCTTCACCGTCCTCAAGCTCCATGTACTCATCACCTGTTTCTTTTGTTTTTTTTCTTTCCAAGTAATCTTTGTACATATTTTGTTCGTTAAAAATTACATCCCTACTCCTTAATATTTTACCATCTTCAGGATTCCATAGGCAATACCCAAAGTCTCCTTCTCCATAGCCAATGAAGAAACACTTTTTGGACTTTGCATCTAACTTTGATCTTAGGCTTCTATCTATGTGCATGAAAGCCTCACACCCAAACACTTTGAGAAATGCATAATTCACCGGTTTACCTGTCCATGCCTCTTCTGGAACTCCCCCATCCAATGCCGTTGAGGGTGACCGATTGATTATGTACACAGACGTACTTACAGCTTTCGCCCAAAGCTCAAGTGGTAGGCCTGCATGTAGCCGCATGCTTCGTGCTCGTTCCATGATTGTCCTGTTCATCCTTTCCGAAATCCCATTTTGTTGAGGTGTCCTTGGGGTTGTCCTTTGCCTCCGAATGCCATTGCTAGCACAAAAGCTTTCGAAAGCTTGGCTGCAATATTCGCCTCCATTGTCGGATCTGAGGCATTTAACCTTGGTACCTGTTTCATTCTCCACAAAGGCTTTCCACCTTTGAAATATGGAAAATACATCGGATTTATTCTTCATGACATAAACCCATGTTTTTCTAGTCGCATCGTCTATGAATGTTACATAGTACAATGAGCCACCAAGTGATGGTCTACTTGCAGGACCCCAATCAGAATGAACCAACTGAAGTTTTTCTTTCATTTCCTGATTTTTGAAATTTTACTTCTTTTGTTTACCATAAACACAATCTTCACAAAACTCTAAGTCCACTTCTTTCAAACCTGGTAAAAGATTCTTCGTTTGAAGGATTTGCATTCCTTTGGCACTCATATGCCCAAGCCGGTAGTGCCACACCACAAGCTGAAGGTTGCGTGCTAATAGTACACAAGTAAAGTGTACCGATCTTTTCTCCCTTAGCAACCACCAAAGATCCCTTTGAGATCTTCCACCGTTTGTTTTCGAATGCAATGTTGTGACCTTCATCGTCCAATTGTCCTGAAGAGATCAAATTTTTCCAAAGAGAAGGAACACGTCTAACATCTTTAAGCTTCCATTCATTTCCGTTAGCAGTTTTGATAGAAACTGTACCTTTGCTGAAAATCTCACAATCTTCATCATCTCCCAAGTATACATACCCAAAATTACCTTTGGTGTAATCTTGGAAATGTTGTTTGTCTGGTGGCGCATGGAATGAAGCCTCGAAATCTACTATCTAGGAATTAGACACATTGTCTAATGAGAGAATTAGAGCATCTTGCTCTACTTTACCTGCCACATTGGCCTTTGATGTTGGCTTGTTGTCTTGAGCCTCAGTCTCCTTCTTCTTCTTGGACCAACAATCCTTCTTGACATGGCCCTTCTTGCCGCAGCTTCAACATTCAAGAACTGACTTTGTGCATGACTTGCTCCGTCTAGAGCGATCACGGCCCTTTTGGTTTTTGAACCTCTCCTTAGGCCTTCCTCTTGTTTCCACTGACAATGCAGCACTTGATGATT
The DNA here is from genome assembly GCF_014529385.1 of Adiantum capillus-veneris. Taxonomy (NCBI): domain Eukaryota; kingdom Viridiplantae; phylum Streptophyta; class Polypodiopsida; order Polypodiales; family Pteridaceae; genus Adiantum; species Adiantum capillus-veneris. The sequence goes on from NC_140954.1 coordinate 76,275,034, forward strand.
CTCCTGTGCTTCTCCTTCGCATTTCCTCGCTTAGGAGAACACCCACAAAATTATCAAACTTAAGAGTATTTGTGCCAGAAATAGAATTACTTACAGCCATCACAAGGATGTCCCAACTATTTGGTAGAGATGATAGTATAAGGAGAGCAAGCACTTCGTCATCGAAATTGATTTTCACCGATCAAAGTTGACTTATGTTTGTGTTAAAGTCATTTAGGTGTTCTACAGCTAAACCATTCTTTGCCATCTTTAGATTGAACAAGCGCTTCATAAGAAATACCTTTTTGGATGCCAATGGTTTCTCGTAGAAGTCCTCAAGTGACTTCATCAAGTCCTCCGTGGTCATCATCTTCGAAACATTGAAGGCCACCGTTGAAGCCAAGCTTAACCGGATTGTTCCCAGTGCCTTTCGATGAAGGACAATCCATGCTTCATTTTCCATTGTTGTGGGCTTCTTCGCAAGAATGCCTAGTGGCAAATAGAGGTCCTTCTGGTAGAGATAGTCTTCAATCTGCATCTTCCAATGTTTGTAGTTTTGGCCATTGAACTTCTCAATCTTGAGCTTCCATTCCTCCACCATAACTCCTAATCAATTCAAGGAATCCTTTCCTTGAGATAATTTAGCTATGAGGAAACCTTGCTCTGATACGAGTTGTTAGGAAATATGACATAGCTAAATAGATATTTGAGTAGATTACTTAATGGAGAGAGATAGATTTCACACACAAGAGATTATAGAGTAGAGAGAGAGAGAGTACACACGATATAGGTGGTTCACCCAATGTGGGCTACGTCCACGGGAAAGCAGCCACTCAATGGCGTTAGTACTTCAAAACAAGAAGTAGTTTACAAAGGGATTATTCCCTTAATAGAGCTCCCGCCTTGCTTCACTCTCACCACCTCACACCCACCTTGTTGCATCAACTTCACACTCTGAAATGTGTGTAGAAATGGCTTCCTTTTATAGGCCAAAAGGGCTGCCCTCTCTCATGAGAGGCAGCCATGTGTAGCCGCTCTTGTGTAGATAAGTCCAAATCGGACCCTCAAATCCGCCCATGTGTGGCCACCCTTGAGAAGACAAATCCGCTTTTGAATTCGGCCACCAGCCATTGAGTTCGGCCACCGGCCATTGACTACAGCCACCGGCCAACCGACCAACCAATCGGTCGTTTTTCGACCACTTTCCGGCCGCCGTCTGGCCATAATATTCTGATGAAAAGGAATATTCCAACGAAGCCAATCTCGAGCTTTGCTCGAGATTGGCCATGAAAATTTTGGTTTCCGGCGAGTGATTTTCCTTCACGCACGATGGCTTATCCTCATAATGGGGGCCTTACAAATGTGTGTTTTTACCACAAAAAATTACAAGGCGTAAATCAGGCTCCATAGTTAACATTGGACTCCCCCTATCTTGGAAATTTCCTCGACCACCGGTGGTCTGTCTTGGAGCATTATGCAGTTGTTGTTCTTGGTGGTTGTGTCTTCCTTGACTCTACCTACATGACATGTATTGCCTTCTCTTCCTCTATTGTTAAGGAGGACTTGTTTAGAATTATGTTTGCCCTGTGTAGAGGAATCTTCCTCAAGTCCCTTCTCTTCCACATAGTTAGTAAGGACACCAACTTTGTACACGTGGGAACACAGTCTTGAATTGTTTGTATTCTGGACTCAAACCCCCAAACCTCACATACATACTTCCACCTTATTATCATCATCAATTTTAACACCAATTGATGAAAGGGACACTTATGTTCTTAGCTTCAATGAATAATCATTGATGGATAGTTTTTCTTCTGCACTATATTTAGCATAGTCTTCATAGTATAGCTTCCTTGCTTTGTGTCGGTCACATCCACAATGACAGTAATTTGTCTCAAGACTCCTTAGGGCCCAACCGTAATATCTTGTACACGCACAAAATCCAATACATGACCTTTTGAGCTCACGTTCCAACACCTTTTTCTATGCAGTAGTTGCACCTTCCTATGGTAATATTGGTGTTGTCTCATGCTCTACATCAATGTATTCCTAATAACCTTTACCCATAATGAAATTGGTCATGCTAAACTTCCAAGCATGGAAGGTTTTCTTGTCCAACTTTGCGTCAACAATCTGGTTAAGTCTATCATTGTTGGGCGATATGTTTCCAACACTTCACCAAGTCTCTGAGAAGCCTGCTAAAAATAGTCTATTACTACTTGTAACCATAGTATGCAGTACACTTGTTTCACAATACTTAATAGAATTTGTGAACACTATAGCCAAAATAGAACTCTCTGCAGTACCAAATTATAGATATGCAAAATCGCAAACCTTAATGCTTTTGCATGTGAATGCTCTCTAGCTCCAACCAGACCCAAAACACGCCTGGGATGGAAATTTGGCTGCACAAATATAGTCCAAAGGACTGCACACAAAGTTGATATGTGCAATATCCAAAAAAAGAACCTCAAGTGGAGATCATTTGATGATGGTTTCCAAGAATCTTGAGACTGCTTCTTCTACTGCCTCATTTTCTACTCCAAGATCCTCAGACACAAACAAGTTTAGATAACATGTTGAGAAATAGAGAAGAAGAGAGCTTGAGCTCTTGCAAGCATGCATGTGCACGCGCTCGCGCACACACACACACAAATACTTTTATTTCTTCTTCTTCACTATAGATAAGAAATCTACAAAGCAGATATAAAAAAATACAGCATAAGGGGAAACTAGTACAATAGTCTAGTGTGAACCACTAGTGAGTGAGCTAGATAGATAAGTGTCTCATCTCTCCGAAAGGTAGACAAAGTCAGTGTAGTCCAGCTGCAACATGATCGATGAATATATGTGTATCCACCAAGGCGCATCAGTGATGATGTTTGTCGGTGATAGTCATCCTTGACATCTCAACGGAGTGGTTGTCCACTAAGCCCAAGATTTTCTTGAAGGTGATGAGTTGGCTGATTGTTTGCTCTTGTGTGCTCCTTGCCGCACTGTCGAAGCAAGGGACTTACCAATACACCGTGTGCGAGCCACAAACGGCTCCAAGCACACAACAAGCCTAAACTAGCAAGCTCAACAAAACAAAGGGTGTGTCACTCACCGCTCTACGCTCGCCTTCGTGGTGGATTCCTCGCCGCGATGAAGAAGAAGCTGCAGTCGTGCCGCGCTCAACCGCTTCGCCGCCGTCGTGCCTTCGTAATGCTCGATCGCACACACACTCTCCCTCTCTCTCTCTCTCTCTCACACACACACACAAGGAGGTGAAGAAGAAGAAGATGGAGATGGAGCAAGAGCACTCTTCAATTGCACAAATGAGAGAATGAGTAAAAATTAGGTTTAGTTGGCTTTTATAGGAGCTCAACCCATTCACACTTGGGCGCCCATGCTTAACCAACTAATCCCTTGAATGTCCAAGTTAAAGTGCGCCTCTCATCGGCGATCACTCTACCTTTCCCTATTGGACCGACAAGCCCGGTACCTGACTCTACCAAATACATAATACGCGTCCATCGTAGGTGATGGGTGTCCGTGTGCCGTGAGGGTTAACATGCCCCCCTTCCTGATGTAGATTCCGTCCTCGGAAGCTATTGAGTTGAAGCTGGGTCGTCGAGGTGGAAGAGCATTTGAGATGAATGTCCTTAGCCTTCTTCAATCACTGCAAAATCAAACAACATTGGCACAGTAATTGCATTCTCTTAAAAAGCATATGCAGTTTTAGATAGAAAAATTGATTGGTAAAAGAATTTCAAACAATTTGTTAGCAATGAACATTAAATTGCAATGTAATCAAATGCATAAACAGATGTAAAGGCAAAAAATTAAACAAGTCTGGGGTCGCTAATTTGACGGTCGAAAAGCACTAGAGATCGAATATTAATACCATGGGTAAGCTTCTTAATTTTCAGTGGTCAATTAAGTTGTTTAATCGCGAGAGCCAAGTATTCATGTTCGAGGGCTGACTAGAGGCTATATCTAGAAAACCTTGTAGTTAAGCTACCATAAAAGGAATTTCTCATGAAATCATCGCCTGACTGATTACTTTTTCTTTGACCCCCCCCAAAGTCTTTTCACATTGATTCAATTATGATGTGTGTGCTTATTTTGTATGCCTTGGGTTTTTTGCTTTTCAAGGAAAAGCGCCCACACTGGGAACCTCTAGGGCTCTAGTACCATAGGCAATACATGTGAGTGAAGTACCAAATCAAGCCAAGATTTCTCTTCTAGCTTAAAATTTTACATTGTGGCACTTTGATTTTTTGTTTGTTCATTTTCAGCATTTTAATTTTGTAACTTTGGGGGGCCATATAACACTATTACCCTCCCCAGGCTCATCACATTAGTAAACTCCCTTTATAATACTTAAGCTAAAGGTCACTAGGGTTAAGCCCACTAGAAAGCCCTAGTACATTTCATACAATGCTGCCTAAATCGGATTAAGAACCTAAGTAACCATTGTTTATTAGGAAGGCATTCCCCATGGTATTAAGAGAAGATTTCTAATACCGAGCTTGGTCAAACTAGCTTAGTCGGACTGCTTGATTTTTAAACCTAGACAAGTGATTATGACAAAACATTACATTGAATTAAATGTTTGATACTAAGCCAATGCGCTGAATATTATGCTACCAATCACAATCAAAGCAGACAATCATAGATGCAAAAAGATAAGGGCAATGCTAATGGACAAGAAACACCTGTTTGTGTTGATGGTCGTGCTTGATTTGAAGGTTCCATGAAGGTCCAAATCCTATCAATAGCAACACGCTCCTGTACACACTATGAAACACAAACAATACCTCTAGGAGGCACATCAGTGGGAAAAGAGAACTTCGCTAATCACTCAACTCTAAAACAGAAACACTCCTATCATACTAATCTTACCTACCCTCCATCACTCAAGTGATGAGGATCAAAGGTGTTTTATGGCATAGGTTTCTGTTTCACTGTACCAGATGTGACATGTATAGGTCTGAGTCAATGTTTTGACTTTTAATGTGCATACTCGTTTGCTAATTGCTCTTGCTCTTTTTTTTTTTTTGTGAGTATAAAGCTTTATATGTACATTCCCTAAGATCGGAGATTAAGAGGTCAGGGAAAAAGGTTGAGAGGGAAACAAGTGAATAATGGATTGTCCACAAACACTCCCCCCTTCCTTGGGTAGATCATACCGTTTGAAATGAGCTTGTCACCCTTTGAAACCAATTGTTCCAGTTGGTAATAGGTGAGGATTTTTGCCAGTAGTTTGCTATTACCCTAAGTGCCTCGTCAAGTTGCAAGGGTGGTAAGGTACTCTCCCAGGATCGAACTTGAAGTGGTTCATCAGGTGATTCTTGAACACTGGGAGGTGTGGATTCTTTTGTAGCTTCATGGAGGTCCACTACTATAGATGGAGGCTGTGTAGAAGCTTTTACCTCTATGGATGTATTACATGAGGAGCTAGAAGCTTCATTGGATTCCCCCCTTCCTAAGCTAGGTGGAACAAATCGTTCTTTCTTTGGTACCCAAACTAGCTCGGGAGCGGGTGTGTAGCATTCTGTGATTTTTTTCTTTCCACGATCATTGATTCGTTTTGGAGCTACGGGATTGGGCTCACTTGGGTCAGGTGATAGGTAAGAGCACAATCTACGTTTTGGCACCCAGATTTGATCATTTCCTTGATAGTAGCCTTGGGCTTCCAATAGTCGTTTAGGGATCCATCGAAACATTTTCTTACTTTTCTTGGAGTGAGTGGTACGTTTCTTACAAGGCTTCTGTTTTTTAGCACTAGCTATGGTCACTAAAGAAGCTTTAGGGACCCACTTGTATGTTTTCTTCGTTACATTAGGATGAGTCTTGTCGGAAGCGATATGCATTGCTTGTAGCATATTTAAGGGTATAGGCATTTCATCCCCCTCAGGTGTTACCCAGGTCGTCCCCCTATTTCCCCAAGTGTCTATGGTTGATGCTAGGTGGACCCAATCCACATTGTCTGACTCAGTCATCCCAGGTAAGATATCCATATAAGGAGAATCTTGGCCAATGTCTGTATCCTTCTTACAAGTGTAACAATATTGTAGTGGGGCCGAGTGAACTGTGGTGTCAGAGCGATGATCAATAATGGTTTTACTCCCTAAGGGGTGTACCTTACCAGTCACCAAATCCACTCTAAGGACAGAGTCTTGGAATTGCAAATAGACATGATTTTTAGACCAATCGTGAACCATTTGTGCTTCCCTCATGAATGGTCGTCCTAAAATCATTTCATACGACATAAGGTGTTTAGAGAAATCCATTACAATGAACGTATGTCGTACCTTGTGTCCTAGAACTTTGATCTTAAGATCCTTGAGCATCCCCATAGGTTTGGCTATGGTACCATTTGCCATCTTTACCACAATGTTAGTAACACTGAGGCGGGGTTTTCCCATGGATTCCCAACAATCTTTTGTAACGATGCTAACTCCCGCACCACCATCAAGAATTCCCTTTATAGTTAATCCCTTGGTAGTGATGGGTAGGGTCGCATTAGACTCGTCGCCTTCAAAATACTGCCCTAATTCGTTAATGGGTACCTCAATCACAGACTCGTGTCCATCTAAGTCAAGTGATTGCACATGATTTTCCTCATCAATCATAATCGAGTCAGGCCTATTTGGTTGCGCAAACTGCGGTAATCCCGTTCGTAGCTCTCCGTTAAGGAATGCTCGAAGTGCAAGGAATAACTCAGGATCTCCATACAGCTTTGCTATGATCGTGGTTCGGACCTCAGAAGACATGAAGTCCACTAGTTTGGCAACATTCATTGGCGTTTTGCAGGGTGTAGGTCCTTGACTAGGAACTGGTGAGGATGGAATCTCATATTCCTCAATGGGATCAGGTATTCCTTCGTTAAACATCCTTTCCAACAAGAAGGGTGTATGCTCACTTTCTGATGTCCTGTCCTCACTCCCTTCTTGGATGATACTAGATATGGCTAACGGTCTATGGTTCATGTGGGGTGGATGAACTTGCGTGGGACCTGCATGGGTTCTGGTTCTAGTTTCCTTTGAGTCTCCTCCACTAAACCTCTTAGATGTTTCACCTGCTTAATCTCGTCTACAGGGTTTGGGTACGTCCCAATCTTCTTTTTATGATTCTTCCCTTTTTGCCCCTGCGGTTTATCTTGGGGGTCTTGGATTGGATTTGGAAACACTTGTGGTGTTTTCAGAGGCTCTTTATGGTTTTCTCTCATTCGGTTTTCATTTGGTCCCATGTTACGGTTTTCCTTGTCGGTCTTTCCCTTTGTGGTATTGGTTCTAGTCTCCATTGTCTCGACTGAATCTGAATCATCCTCGAGGTCATTCATATACACGGGGTCATCTCCTGTTCCTATGTTTGTTTTGGAACTTGGCTTTGAATTTTCCGTATTCTGCGACTTCTTCCTTCGTGTCTTCTTTTACTTTGCTTGGATAACTGACGCGGTATCTCTCTCTTCGAGGATATGTCCTGGCCCTTGAAGCATGGACCGTGTAATCGCATAAGCGGGTGCGACGGGTGGTATTGGCGACGTCACACTAGCAATTTCGACCAAATTCAGGGGTGTGATTTTAGGCGCATTTGGGTTATAGGGGCATTGGGCAATCAAGTGATCTATGCCACAACGATTACATGTGAGTATTGGCATTGCAGACGTGCTCCCTTGATTCACTTGCATCTGTGCAGCATTCTTTTGCAGCCTAATAGGGCACTCCGCTACTCGATGTGGTCCACCACACTCGTAGCATTGAAGAGGTGGCCTCCTAGCCTGGGTGTTGATATTTTGACCTCTGGATGCGAGAGCAGTAGCTTGATAAACCGGCTTGACTTGTCCCCAACAATCTTCCATGTAGTATATAGGACACTCTTCCAATGTATCAAGTCCGTAGGCAATACTAGTGTCTATTTCCTCCTCACAGCCATCTGCATAAGCATTAGATGGCTCGCAACCCACTTGGTTCATAGGGGCGACTCTTGGATGCGGGGGCTGCGGTCCTAGCACAGGAGGTGGTAACGGTGTAGCTTGTACAACATTTTGAGATGTAGGGACCATGTGTTGCGGTAGTTGCTCAACAGGTGGAGCAGGCATCAATACAGGAGCTCGAGGTGCATCCGTCCAGGCTACAGGTGGTCTATTTGCCATCATACGTTTGATCATTAAACAATCCTTAGCTTGGTGACCATACCTACCACATGCGTTGCAAGTTCCATTAAATTTTACTCTAAACGTAGGGCACTCACTAGTGCTATGTGGACCTAAGCAAATGGAACACCATTGTTGCTCCCTTCTTGGATACATGTGACTATTTTGAGGGGGTCGATTATCCTTAAGAGACTCTTGGATTGCCTTGGTGAGGTCTGTCAAGAATGTCTCAAATACCTTTGGCTCATTGGCAATGGGCTTTGCAGTCATGGGTTCATACTCAATGGCTTGTGAGCTAGTGGATCTCGTGTCAGTAGACACCCTCATGCCTGCTATCATCAAGTTGTCCTCTAATTGGATTGCATTGGCAGTGACATCTTCCCAGGTTGTGATACCTCTAATCACTAGTCCATTATAGATTCCTTCATTCCTCAACCCTCGAATGAATCGATCAAGTAGTTGGTTATTGTTGAAGCGCTCATTTACAGGGCAACGAGAGTTTAAGTGCTTTAGACGACTAATGAAGTCCCTTACTGACTCTCCTTCCTTACGTTCGGCCTTCTGTAGCTGAGATGCTACACCCCAAAGCACACCTTCTCGTATGTACTCCTTTAGAAACAACCTTCGAAGGGTAGAGTAGATTGTTTTCTCGTCCACCCTTAGGGTCCTATACCAATCTCCAGCCTTCCCACTTAATGTCAAGCTTAAGGCATTGCACTTATGTAGTTCGTTGCGTTCCCCTAAGGAATCACATACTTGTTCAAACACTTCAATGTGTTTCCTAGCATCTTCGTCCCCATTGAATTTTTGCGTGAGTTTGGCAATTTGTACTGCCTTACTTCTAGGCTCTCTATCAGATGCGTGACGCATATTTTCCGCGATAGATCGACCTATGGTTTGAGCAAAAGCTGCCAAGTCACCTATGTGAGGAGGTAGGGCCGGTGGAGGTACTCTTGGAATCATATGTGGGAGAGGAACGGGTACCGGTCTTGGCATATGTGTGGATGATGCAGGATATGGAACATAACCGGGCATAGGTCCACTCGGATAAGAGCTAGGGAGCGGCACTCGAGGAGCATAAGCAAGTGGTACAATTGGAGGTGTGGGGGCCATGTGTGCATAAGGGGCTAGAGGCACATACGGTCGAGGCCCCATATTAGGTACTACGACACTAGGTAGTGGCACTGCGCTAACCGTAGATGTCATCGGTACATTCTCTGTCAGGCTTATCCCTGGAGTGAGCACTGTGTTTTCCTTAATAGAGGGTTGAGCCAAGTTAGGGAAGCTAAAGTTTTCGCTCGGAGGCTCAGATTGCATAGAGACCCCAGGTGAAATGACGTAAGATGGGTCCATGGGACTCATTAGAGGAGTCTCCATTTGTGATAGAGTAGGCTGTTGAGCCTTGCTCGTATCCAGAAATCTCATGGGGCCAGTTGAGAGTATATTTACCCCTCGATTTTTCCTTTCTGATTGAATAATGCCATGGATAACATTACAGATCATTTTCTGTTGATCTTCGATGCTCGTGGCACTAGAGGTGGATTGTACAATCTCTATCCATCCTACATGGTAGGCGTGGCCAGAGTGTAGATCCATCAACACCTCAGTGTGGAGGTCGTATGTCCAATGATCATTAATGAACCATCCTTCTAGAGTCGACGTGTTAACGGTTTCTTGTGAGGTAGAAGCAATGTTGCTCCCCGTGGTTTTACTTGCCACCAACGATACTCTAGAGGGAACTTCTGAAGGAGACAGCTCAACAGGGCCTTCTTGGTAAGAAGTTGGCAGGATATCCACATGGACACTCTTTGGGGGTGTGGGGTCCACGTGCGATGTGAAAGGAGATTCCACTTCCCCACCCCCTTCGCGTGCTTCATCTGCATCAGGTTCCGAGCGAGTAGCTCTACCTAATGTTTCCATGAAACGGCTAAACATACTAGTACTAGGCTGTGGAGCTTCGGGAGGTGCATGGCCTTCTCTCTCAGTGTTTTGGGTAGGGTATGCTTCCATGATTTCTGAGTCGGAGGAGGAATCACTAGCGGCTATTTTAGGGTCTTGGGTGGTGCTACCTTGTGTCCCCGCTGAGGGTCTAGAGCTTATCGTGGATGGGTAATGGGTGTCCGTATGAACAGAGGCACCCTCAATATGCTCGTGTTCTAGCACCCGCCCAGAGCGTAAGTGCATGTGCTTTTGATACCCTAAGGTGTCAAAAAGCTGCTCTAGGAGGCCTTATGACTACTTTTTAGCGTGTTTTTTGTTTGTTTTTTTGCTAGATTTTTTAGAGCGTGTCGTGGAATGGGCCGTGTGATAGCTCAAAACGAGCGTATCGGTCAGAGGGTCGTGCCGTGCTTTACAGCCCTCCGTTTGGTCACTCTATGCCCTCGGAATCCCTAAAACTGTCAATTTCCAGTAGGGAACTAGGCCCAAACTAGAAAGTCTAAGGGTGCAAGTGGGAAGAGAAAGGAGGAGAGTGGAGGACTTGTCCCACATGCTCTCATTCTCTCTTGAGGGAGTAGGGTATATATATAAGAGTGAGTCTAGTATATATCATAAGACTGAGGACTGGGGCTTGGGCTTGGGCTTGGGCTTGGGAAAACGATCCCGATCTATCTTTTATACAAACCAACCCGTCCGTTTTAAGAGTCACGTTTTTTATTTTCGAAAAATTTCGCCGCCCGCTCACTCGCGTTTTTTTTTTCTTTTTTTTTATTTTTTTATTTTTTATTTTTGGGAGAAAAAAGTTTTCTGGGAGAAAAAATAAAAAACTTTTTTTTTTCCGGGTGCAGAAAATACAGAAATTGAAAACGCAGGTATGCAGAAAACGCAGATATGCAGAAAATTGAAAAATGCAGGAAAAAACGCAGAAATTGCAGAAATTGCAGGAAAAAACGCAAAAAATTGCAGAAAATACAGAAATTGCAGAAAATTAAAAAACGCAGAAATGCAGAAAATTGCAGAAATTGAAAACGCCGAACTTGAAAATGTAGAAATTGCGGCAATTGAAAAAACGCAGACAATAGCAGAAATTGAAACTTGACAGCAATTGCAGAAAACGCAAAAAAAAGAAATCTCCACACACTCCTTCCCTGCCTTTCCTATGATAGAAATTGCACCACAAGGAAGCGTAAAGTGCTAACCGAGCTTAGTGTAGGGCATATCCCCGGCAGCGGCGCCAAAAATGTGTGCTCCTTGCCGCACTGTCGAAGCAAGGGACTTACCAATACACCGTGTGCGAGCCACAAACGGCTCCAAGCACACAACAAGCCTAAACTAGCAAGCTCAAGAAAACAAAGGGTGTGTCACTCACCGCTCTACGCTCGCCTTCGTGGTGGATTCCTCGCCGCGATGAAGAAGAAGCTGCAGTCGTGCCGCGCTCAACCGCTTCGCCGCCGTCGTGCCTTCGTAATGCTCGATCGCACACACACTCTCCCTCTCTCTCTCTCTCTCTCACACACACACACACAAGGAGGTGAAGAAGAAGAAGATGGAGATGGAGCAAGAGCACTCTTCAATTGCACAAATGAGAGAATGAGTAAAAATTAGGTTTAGTTGGCTTTTATAGGAGCTCAACCCATTCACACTTGGGCGCCCATGCTTAACCAACTAATCCCTTGAATGTCCAAGTTAAAGTACGCCTCTCATCGGCGATCACTCTACCTTTCCCTATTGGACCGACAAGCCCGGTACCTGACTCTACCAAATACATAATACGCGTCCATCGTAGGTGATGGGTGTCCGTGTGCCGTGAGGGTTAACAGCTCTCAAGGTGATGAATATGATGTTATGTTGGTAGATTCCTAGAGTGTGAGTCTACTCCCAAATAAAGGCAGTTGGTTGGTCGACTACTGTGTCAGCTATCCTATTGTCAAGGCTCAAAATGCTTGACTTTTCAAGCCTTTAAAGCTACTATACATGCAGTAGAGATACTATGCTAATCAAACTATTACTGGCGAGGCTCATCCTAAGTATGTGCTAGTCTTGAACTCCGTACTAACAAGAATAATTGTTGGCTATGACTCATTTTTTATGCTATTGGATGATTCATGTGTGCACTCAAAGATGATGCATTTGCCAAATGTTTATGGAGGAGGAGGTTTCAATTACAGGTGTTCTATGGATTTATTACTAAAGCTTGTGCTATTGAATGCATGTTAAGAACATGATGCATGAACAAGCAAAAGAAGAAGACTTAATCGATACTTGTGTCGCCCAATTAGAAGGCTTATTAAGGAAATAGACATAGAAAATAAAAAATCGCTACTAATGCTCAATTTGTGAGCATATTAGAGAAAGTTAATGCAAAATGCAAATCTATGTGCTTCTAATTACACATTAATTAGTCAAGGATTGTAGTGGCTCCAAAAACAATCCCAAACTTGACTAGTTAACAAGTGATTAACGAGTGAGTGAAAGTGATTAGATTCAATTTCACCCTAACCTAAGCTATGATACCAGTTGACAGGTTAGGGTGGATTAAGCAATGTAGCATTCGTTGCTAATACATGTGATTAGAGAGAGGTTAACTAAGAGATTAACTCAATGTACAATAGACTAGAGGGTAGACAAATATAGCTTAATTATTCGACTCACAAGAGTGATTACAAGGCTTCATATATAGGCATAGCAAGTAATGATTACACTTCTCCAAAGGTGAATTCACTCTTCTTCAAAGGGTAGGCTACTAGCTTGGCCCTTGACTCTTCTACTTGGCTCTTCACATGACTCTTGAGTCATCTCATGCCAACACAAGGTTTGTCACATGATTCTACACACATGGAAGTCTACATGAATAAGAGGAGTTCTTGCGGTATAACAAACCCCACTCCTCAACATAAACTACCAACTTATCCTAAAATTAATGAAAATTAGTGAATATCAAACTCTTTTCTAAGCACCAATTAGAGCTCCACTAGATTAGGTTCTCAATTCCCAAAGAAAAACACCAAAAAGGTTGTGCAAAGATCATCTATAACCTAAAATTGTCAATCCAAAGAAGGCAACCGAGCTAGGGCTTGGAGGCATCTCACAAGAGAGAGAGCTCTCTAGATTTTATGATAGAAGAAGAGTCCCTAATGAAATATTGGAAGCTCCAAGGGAGAAGCCAGTCTCTTGCAATTTCTCCACTACCTCTCTCAATACATACACATACAAGCATATGCATTCTCCTAATGTTCCACATACACACACATAGATGGCAGTATTTAGACAATTAAGGTAAATTGTGTGTATATGTGTAGTGCGTGAAAATCATTGCACAACTACTAGAAACCAACTATTTCTAGATCTCTTACAAAAATATCACATGTTTCAAGTGGGTAATGGCTACAAAAAACACTTTTAGAGGCCTAATCAAAGGGTGTATTGATCACTGAGAAAGAGGAGGAGTCATAAGAGGGACATAATTGGAATGTAAGCACATCCACTTTATAATTCATAAAGTCACAAGTTACTATATCATGTGAAGTTACAAGTTACTATATCATGTGACTTATAAGATTTTTTTTGCATTGTGCATAGTATCACAAATTCAAGGCTTTGTGGTTGGATGATCAACCTTTTTTACTACATCCATAACATGCAAAGGGCCACTTTTGATTGTGGTGTCATAGCAAGATTTATCCAAGAAAGATTTTGTAGTTCCAAAGATAACAAGACATGGTTGGATAGTTAGAAGACTTTGGAAACATCTAGACAATCGGTTCCAAGACGTTTGACATATTTTTTTACTGTAAAGGAAATTGTGGAAAGAGACAAGAGTGGCCTCATCCAATTGAACTCCAAAAAGGTATGGCTTGTTCAAAGAGACACATTCATGTTTCCATATAACTATGAGCATGTGGTTTCTATCCTAAATCTTGCATGCCCACAAAGAAGGACGAGAAGGACCCAACAAAGCCATGTTTATCATTCATTATTCAAGTAGCTCAATGAAGCAGACATGCATATGAAGGATTGGATGTAGTGAGAGAACCTATTGGTAAAGGAGTAGGGCATACAACCTAAGGATGGTGAACAATGAAACTATTGAGTGTAATGTTGTTATGGCTAAGTTGGTCAAAGATATTGAGCAGGCATAACTCATTCTAGAATGTAAATTGAACAAACATAAACATGTAGAAAAAGATACAGAGATGGGATTTTAACCATGATCGTCCAAAAGTTCATATTGAGATATATATTTTTGGTGGTCTAGATATCTGACAAATCTCCTAGAGGATGAGAGATTATGTGATAGTATACAATAATATTCATTTATATTTCACCACCGTAAAATTATAGATCATGTTTTCTCGATTAGTAATTTTTTTTAATTGATCGCAACCAACATACATCTGGTAGAGCCTAGGTGGAATTTGAAATGAAGATGCTAGTTCTTTTCATTTTGGATTTTTCTTTTGGTTATATGAGTGTGGGATGTAGACCACCTAACTCTATGATTTTGAAATCTAGGTACAAGTGTGGTGCTAAGGTGATGTGTGGATCAGGCTCGATCATAAAATTAACATTTCTACCTACAAGTTTCTTATATCATTGGTTGAGCTTATGTGCATTAATGCTTATTATTGGGGTTGACTTTTGAACTTAATAAAATTTACTAGTGATGAAATTTGCTAAGAAAACATTAGCGATGATCCTTTGAGCATAAATACTATGTAGGTTGTTGACCAACTCTAACCTGATATTTTGGTTGAGGTACATAATCAAAAGTCCTTATATAGGTGATGCATTTCTACTTGAATTTGGCTGATGAGCACAATTAATGGCTGAGTTGCTTTGAAGTGGTAACCTCTTGGAGGTTGGTGGACTTGACTCCTATAGTAGCTGACTCCTATAGAGTGTAAGATATTGTAGTCAGAGGTTGATATCATCTACTTGGGATGTTACCAAACTCCTAAGAAACCATCAAGAGGGAGGGTAAGGGAAAGTGTGAAAACTCCTTTGAATTCTATAAGTCTATGATCTTAGTTTGCTTATGGAAAGTTATAACTTGTTGGGGCTTGTCTATGTACAAGCTGTTCAATATTTCTTAATACAATGATTAAGCCATTGATATTCATGATTATTGTTGTATGTTTCAACAATTCAAATGACTCCTAAGAATTTGATCATAATAGGGATGGATTGATCCATAGTAACCTAATAATTTATTGATAGGCTGATTTGGCTCTAAAATTTTGAACAAGCTGCTGAACCATCTGGGTTATGTCTAGAATTGTGAAATGTCTTTTGATACCATCATGATTAACTATAAAATTGGCTCTTGAACTCACCTCTTTTGGCACTAAAATTTTGAAGGTTTCTATAAATGGTGGGAACAAACTCCAAACAAAGATTCACATGGGCGGCTAGACTGGTTGGGTTGGTGTAACATTTAATAGCCTAATAACTTATGTGTAGCGGAAATTAGCATGAACATAGTGGGCATTTCATTAGAATAGATTCCTAATGAGAATTACAAGAGTGCTTGGGTGGAGAGAGCAACAAAAAGCATAACACCTAGTTAGATAGCATCGACAATACTTTCAAAAGAGAGAGAAATTAAGCTATTCACAACAGTTGAGGACCGGATTTTCATGGAGCCGGTCCCCCCTCCAAAAGGCTTTGTATTATGGTTTCTCCCATCGAGAGAGACATTGTACAATACAATTCTTTGTGTTCCTTCAAGACTAGCTAGTGCAATGAAGATGAAAGCTTCATGCACTAAGCAAAACACTTAGCAAACACAACTTGAACTATCCCCGTTCTCAGACCCAAGACCTCACACACCTTCGAAGATGGTGAGAGCTAGCAGGGTATGAGAGTAGATTGAGAGGAAGAAGGAGTATCTTACGAGAAAGATGTACATCTCCTCACATAATCACTCATATTAGCATAGCTTAGCTTAGTAATTAGCTTGGTAGAGGAGATGAGCATGCATTGAAGCTTGGCTCTTGGTTGGATTTGCATCCACATGCCAAGAGAGTGTTGATGTAGGCTTCTATCTCACAAGCTTGGAGTAGGTGATGAGTTCTCCATTAAAGCTTGGGAAGAGATAGTCTTCTCTTTCTTCACACATGAGCTTGTGTGAGTGTGTGTGTGTGATAATGCCTTGCAAAAATCAGCCCCCTCTCTCTCTTGGGCGAGCCCTCTTGCTATTTGCTCTTGCTGAGCCCTCATTGGCTCTCCCCAAGTCAAGCCAATGACTATTAAGCAGCATAAGTGATAGCCTTCTGACATGTGTCCCCCTTTCCCCTTTTGTGAGAGCTTTAGGTAATTAAATAATTAAACTAAACTCTCATTGGACCCCTTTTCCTCCTGGCCAATAGGAATCAGGAAATCCATTGGGCTCCTGAATGCTCATTGGACCCCTTGGGAGACTGCCCAATAGTCTTCTAGGAGACTTAATTCTCATTGGTTTCTTTTATTAAATGTTTTTAAATTAATTAAACTAGATTTACTCTAGCTTAATTCTCATTGGTCCACTTCAAGGATCATCCAATAGAAACTGGGCACACCTTGTGGGCATCTGGCCTAGGGAGCTGACATGTGTCCCTCATTCCCTTTGTGTAAAGGGAGCCTGCGTGTGTGTGTGTGTGTGTGTGTGTGTGACTTTCTCTCTCATCCCCTAGAAGAAGGGCTCGCCCCCTCCCATGTAGGGATATGCATTGATTTTGGAGAGCACACAAAGCATCCAATTCCCCCTAAGCTTTAACCCTTTGGACACAACCTTTGAATTTTGGAACCTTAGCATTTTGGAAGTCTTAATGGGCTGAACCTTAGGGTCTTTTTAGCCCATTGTTGCACATGGATCTTTTGCAAATGGCCCCCCCTTTGGATCCCTATTTTCCCTCCTTTGGATCCCTACTGTGGCCGGTCTGCTAGCTTAACCAATATTCTAGCCTTTTCTCCCCTGGCACTTCCCCACATTAAATGATCAGTTTAATATGAGAAAATCATTTAGGATAATTAGATATTGATTATTATGACAGTTGGTAATTATCAAGGACAATTACTATGATAATTGGTAAGTATGTAGTCAATCAGAGGTCCAGTATGATGGCTATAAATGGGGCTCACTGCTCAATTTTACGGGACTTTTATCACTATCAATGCTTAGTGCCTTGGAGCTCTTGATGCTCTTATAATTTTGTAATTCTAATCATTAAGCCCAGAGAAAACTTGGCTCACACTATTGTACTTTATTTACACTACTTTGAATATATTCCAGTTCTAGTTTCCAACTTTAGTCCTTAATTCAGTTCCAGTCTTTGCATTTCATTTCAATCTTTATCTGCGCTATTGTCTAAAGTCATGATCAGATCAGTTCATTCCATTTTGGCCATCACAATGGATTGAGCTAATTTTCTCTTGACAAACGGACTATCTCCCAGTTATTGGAGCTAGATGCAAATGATCATGCTGCCTAGACGAGTTGCCCGTGGTTGAAGCCCAGTTACCGGACTCATGATGATTTGGATCATGTCAACATTGTCCATGAAGTGTCAGACAAAGGCTCTGAGACACAGAGAGAACCTAGGAATGAAACCAATGTTCCTGCAGGCCCATGTATAGTTGATGAATCAAGGGATTCTCAGCGTTTGACCCATTCCATGAGAATATGTGTAGAGAGAGGAGAGGGACGAACCCAATCTCATGAGTCTCAATGAATTAGGAAACATATTAAGGATAATGAGGGTAGCAAGCAAAGTAATCAATCAACAAGACATAAATCAGCAAAGAAACTTAAAGAAGACACAATGACTGAGACTAATGATAATAATGATTGTGAAGCTAATAAAAATCATTAGTTTAAAAGATGATCCAAAGACAGGAAGCTAGCTTACAAAACCAGATCCAATCACTATGAACGTTCTATTGATCTAAAATTATCATTTTCAATCTTCAAAGGGGGAAAGAAAGACAATCTAGACGTACATATCTAGGCTTTCAAGAAATATGTTGAGCTAAAGGACATAGATGAGGATGAATGGGGAAAATATTTTCCTCAAACATTGAAGGAGGCAGCTAGGAACTTTTACTACCATTATCCAACCTTTCAACTTAGATCATACAACAAGCTGACCAAAGCATTTTGCATGGATTATTTTAATAATAGAGGAGATGAACACATATTGTGTGAGCTGGATAAGATAAACCAAGGAAAGTTGTCAGTCAAAAGTTACATAGAGAAGATTAAGGAGCTGACAAGACAATTGCAGGAAACTTCATCATAGAAGTGGATGAGAGCTTGGTTCCTTAATGGATTTAAAAGTAATAATTTAAGAGAACAAGATGTTCCACAAATCATTTCAAAATGACCCGGTTCAAAGACAATAAAAATAGAGTAGTAAGCTAAAAAGGAAAACAACCATAAGAAGAGGGATTCTAGTGGTAGTGAGATATCTACTAAAGGGTCAGAGTCCAGTACAACTTCTATCTCATCTGAGAGTGATTCAGATGAAAAATACAAAGGAAAGAAGAAGGGACCATGGACCAGAAAGCTGGAAGAAATGTCAAAACAAATCCCTGAAAGTAAGACAAGGTCATCATGCCAAAAGATGGAGATCTGGTGCTCAAAAATGCAGATTGAGAGACCACATATCTAATGAATGTTCATAGTGCACATATTGCAAGGCTTATGGGCATGTGTGAAATAATTGTGGAATTAGGATCCACCATTTCAAGAAGGGAAAGGACTTATTGATTGCACTAACAAATCCTCAAGGAGTGAAAGTAGATGGGCAAGTAGTTCCAAAGAAAATGAGATCAGACAATTGTTGGTGGTGGCAGAAGCAAATACCAAGGTGGTACTGGCCGGGGAAAAGGTAGAGGTGACTTTGGGAAAAGAAGCTTAAATTTCTTATACTTGTGGGAAATATGGTCACTTTGTATCTCAATACCTGGAGGCTGCCAAACCAAAGGGATCTGAACAGAAAGCACCCGAATCAGTGCTAGTAAGAGTGGTAACTAGAAGTAAAGGTGTCATAATTGAAGAACTTCTAGAAGAACCTAAGAAGAAGCAAATTGTTGAAACCTAGAAGTGGGAGGAGTAGAGAGCCATATGGAAGGCAAAAGGCAAAGAGAAATTATTTGATGAATGGCAAGAACAACAAATTTCAGAGATGGAAACCAAGATTACAGAGAACCTGGCAAAGAAGATGTCAAAACAGCTAGAGTGTTCAGATGGTAGGATGATTCAAAAACTACAGCCTCAACCTTCAAGGGCTAAGAAAGAACACTTACGAAAAACAGGGAAGAAAGCAGCATCTGAATTGAATAAATCCATGATACTTGCAGTCTGGAGTCTAGTTGAAGAGGTACAAAAGGTCAGATCAGACTTGACCAAAGTTAAGGTATTGAACTAGTGAAAGACCAATCAGAGAGTACATCATAGGGTCAACTACCTAGCAGATAAGTAAAGTTAGCACAATGAAACTGTGGAGACAGTCAAGAGATATCTTCCAATTCAGATTGTTGCTTTGGCAATGAACATGATGAAATATATGTGAAGGTCTGTGAAAGGATCCAAAATTTGACAATAGAGTTGGACGATATCATATGCACATTGCCAGAAGCTACAAATTTCATTAGACAGAAGAGAAAGGCAGAAGCTGAAGTGAGAGAAATAAACCTGGCAGCCATAAGGGATGATGAGGTTCCAGTTATTAAAGTTGATTACAAGTTAAGAAAGTGGTGGGAACTATTATCTAGAGTAATATTGGATGAAGGAGTTGGTGTTAACATCCTTGGAGAGCATCTGGGTAGAAATTAGGGATTCATGATTTAAAACCAGCACCATTCAAAGTGAGAATGGCTGACCACAGGAAAGTCTAGGACATATGAATAATTGAGAACAAGAAAATCATAGTGGACAAAGAGAAATTTAAAACCAATTTCTTAGTTTTGGATGTACCGGGAGCATCTGGGATGCTCTTAGGCAGACCATGTCTTAGAATTGTCAGTGTAGTGCATGATTATGCCAACCAAACATTAACTATTTAGGAGTCCAACAAAAGATCAAGACAGACTATACAAGAAGCTAGAAAAAAGCTCTAAGACCCGAGGAGCTTTGTAAGAAATATGTAACAAATAAAATTGAAAGGATGATGAACATTTTTCCTTTGACAGAAATAGTTTTAATTTTTGTTCTAATGGACAAAGGACAGGCTAAGAGGCAGAGAAAGCAGTACCTAGATTAGTTCATGGAGTCAAACACTGGGGAGAGGACAATTCAGTTCGACAGATGAACATCGCAACAACGAGACCAGTTAGAACATGACAAGTTTGATTTCAGATCAACAGTTGAGCCCAATTAAATGAATGAGGAAATTTCAGGTCAAATCCCTAAGAGAATTGAGATGGAGCCTGGACTAATAGAGCCAGGTAACCCATTCAATGAATACACAACAAGAATTTGCACAAAAAAAGTGGCAAAGTCACTGGCCAAGGGGAAGGGAGGAGGCCCAAATTGGCTGCTTCTAGATGCTCAAGAGGTGAAGGAATGTAATCTCTGCAAAGATGAGTACCCTAAGATGGTTAAGCATCAGAGCACACTAACCTAAAAGGCATTGATCTTGAAGTATGTCTACACGGGATACCATTGAAGCCTGATGCCAGACCAGTCAGACTATAGAGTTATAGAATGAGCCCTAACTATGCTAAGAAGGTCAAGGAGAAGATTGAAAACCTTTTGAAGGCACGTTTCATCACCGAGGTTGCAATCAGTGACTAGTTATTTCTAGTTGTAGTGGTTCCTAAGGAAAATGGGAAGTTAAGGGTCTATGTAGGTCTGACTTTTGTACCCAAACTTTTTGTGTTGCTTTCTCGAAAGGTCTTTTCTTTAGTATTTTTTGGCAGTTTCTTTCTCCTGGTTGAGTTTTTGTCTTGCGTTTATAATTCATCTTGGTCTTTGTAGAACTCTTTGGTTGAGGCGAGTAGATCCAGGCTGTTACTTTAGGCTTTTTGGCGCACACATTAGCGTTTCCTTGGAAGTAGCCTTGAGCAGTGATTGACTCATTTGATGCTACCCACGATGTCACCTTTTTTTGTTGATGTCAAACTTCTGCTTCATGTATCCAAACTGGGTCTTTGACTTTGATGTGTTCTTTGGATACCAACACTTGGTTGACATTATTTGGCTTCTTCTGGATGCTTTTTTGTGATGGAAACTTTGGTTGGTAGACTTTGTGCTTTGGTTTCCATTGCATTGTTGATGGTTTGGCTCTTGATGTAGAAGCTTCATTGGAATTTTGATGTAGACACGTTGAAGGTAAAGTCGTCTTTCGTGGTTGATATACTTCAGTGTTTACCTTTGCTTTATCTTTTTCCACGATGGTTGGCAATGTCTACTTGGCATGGATTTGAGAAGCTTCATGGAGTCTTACAGTTGTTGTTGTTGAAGCTTTTGATTGTTGTCAAAAGAAGATGTTCCTCTAGCTTTCTGTCAAGACCAGACTCTCTTTGATGTGATGGGAGTCGATTATGTGGAAAGTATCTTTATACTCCCTGATACTCAACTTGAGTACAACTTCTGCCACTCCGAAGCTAGGAATCAGCATTTTTGAACTTGTATACACTATCTCCTCTAGCTCGATGATTGGAGGCTTTCCCATCATTATCCATGTACCATAAGACATTATATTCTTTGTCACGTCTGGATCTATCACAGCTGAACATGTGATTTTGAGTTCTATTTCTCCGCATATGCTGAATTTGATTGTTGTAGGAGATAGTCGATCTTCTTCTTTATCCTTGTTCTTGTCTTGATCTTGCGTTTGTTGAACATTTGACGTTGAACTTGGAAACTTTTTTCCTTCATCTACTTTCATTTGCGCTTTTTCTGGAGTCAGCTTCTTTGAAACGGCTTTTGTCGATTCTTCGGGTATGTCAATGATGACATATTCTTGTGGTTGCTTTGCTTCCTTTGTCTGCACCTTGGAACCATGCTCCATGACGTAGCCATCTGTTTCACCTTTTCTGCTTTCACACTTACAAAATTCATTAGCTTCCTTCAACACCTTTATCTTAAATAAGGGAGTTATTTCATACCCATCTTCATCGCAAAATTTAGTCAGGGTCACCTCATTCACAGACATCAAGATTGACCAGTATTTGATACCATCTAAAGGGTTCAAATAACTCCTATGGTATATATGCATTGTCTTGTATTGACCTATTATGAATGCAATCTTCTTTTTTCAAACTACCACCCTCAAAAGCTCCACATGTCCGAATTGTGAGCTTTGTTTTGCAGCCAAGCAAGTATTTCTCCTTCTTGGTCAATTGTGGAGTTTAATTCCTTTCTAGGGGTTTGTTCCACATCTCTATAACTATTGTCCGTGACATTGATCTTCGTAGTGACATCCTTGTTTCTTAGGTAGATATAGTTATAACCCCAATCTTGTACCATTTTAAGCTGACGCATGAATGGTCTGCCCAATATGATATCAAAATGCTACTCTCATCAAAATTCATAATAGCGAATGTGTGTTTGTATGTGATTCTGCAAGAGGTTACTACGATTTGCTCCAAGATTCCAATAGGTCTCTCCAGGTACCAATCCGCTAGTCGAAGTTTCATTCTAGTTTTCCTTAGAGAAGGTTTTCCCCATTTTTTCCACATTGCTTTGGTGTTTATGGCAATTCCGGCTCCACTACCTAATATCAGTACCAATTTTATGTCCTTGTACTCCATAGGTAAGTTCATGTTTCCTTCTTCTCCTTCACAATAGTCTCCTACCTTGATCACCGGTACTGGCTCATGTCTAGTTTGTTTCGAGGTTTGGTTATTCAATGTTTTTGGAGAAACAATTGGTGGTGGAATTACCAACCCTATTTTCTCCAATTTTTTCCCCACCTCTTCCTAAAGATGAGTTCATATATGCAGTAACTCTGATAGAGTTAGTGTACAATGGATAGGGGGCGACATCAGCTCATGAAGAGTTTTTGTATCCATCATCTTAGGATTAGCCTTCCATTGAGACGGTACTTTTCTTACTTATGATATGGTTTCATGGTTGCCTATGAATGAAGGTAACATCTTCAACGACTGAGGTTTGCTCTCTTTCAATATCTTTGTACCTACATCACCATACAATGATCGGATATCATATGGGTAGAGCTCATGTTCAAGGTGGATCTCTGTGATAGGGGCTGACTGAAGTGTTGCACTTCCATCTTTTCTGTTTCGGATATCCTCCCACAGATCCTGTGGCCATTGTTCTTCCACTTTAGGAATTGGCATCACTGCTTGTGAGCCCACTCCATCTGTGGTATTGGCTACTTCTCTTGTATCTAAAGGTGCCTCAACTCTCAACTCTTCCTGGTCTCTGTTTACAATAACCTGGATCTCCATTTCTTGGACTTTATCACAGATTAGCACCTCCATTTTTGGAGCATCTGGAACATGTGGTTCCATAAGAGCTCGGGCCTTTTTGGATGAGCTCCTTGCACATTTTCAACCTCTCTTTTTCATACCCTAGATGAGGAAACACTAGCCATCTATCCTCTTGGCTTTGATTGGTCTTTAACCTAGCATCATAAGCTTTCAAGATCGCATCCAAAGGTTCAAAGACTTTGTCGACCAAGATTGAACCTCCCGAGTTAGTCTTTGACTCTTTAGGTCCTTTTGCATTTTTCTTGCTTTGTTGCTCTCTTCTAAGCTATTCTTTTGTTTAATTTAGTTCAATTTCCAAAGCAGCTTTCTCCTGCAGTCTTTTTGCTTTCATTTTTCCTCGTTTGGCTTTCCATGATTTTCTTGCTGTTCTCACTGATATGTTTTCGATTTCCATTTGAGGTGGCAATGTGGGTTCCTCTTTGACGACTGCATTTTTCGTAGCTTCTTGAGCTTGAGCTCAAGTCATCACATTTAAAGGTATTTTGGGTTTGATCTTGGGTCCGATTGAAGAAGGCATCACACCTACAACTTTCATTGTTGCTTTCCCCTTGTAGTTTGGATTTTTTGCATAGTGTTGGCGTAGATGGTCACTCCCACAACGTTCACAAAATACAAATATTTCTATTTGTGGACTCTTGTTTGGACAACTGCTTGCCCAATGGTCACCTCCACATTCATAGCATGGACCTTCTTGTTTCATAGCTGGTGTTCAAGCCATAGGTTGTCATTCTTGCCTTATAAGAATGTTCTTTGACCCATATTCATGATTGTCTATGAACATGAGCTATTCGCATCCATTGAGTATTGATTTCTCATGGGTTGTGGCACATATGTTGGCTGAGTGTAGTTCACTACAACTCTACCATTATTCTGAAGAGGTGGTTGTTTCCCTAGCTCATGTTATGGTGTTGGCTGAGTGCTACACCATGGAGTGGGGTGATCCCCTCCACAAGTATTACATCTCCTCAATTGAGGTTGTCGCACATGTAGGTTTTTTTGGTAGCCTTGTTTTATTCTTCTAATCACCTTATTGTGGGACTAGACAAGGCTGGTAACACAACATCAATCATTTGTAAACAACTGGTGCGTAGCTGAACTAGAAAGATTAAATATGGGGATGAATTCTCCATTTTTGCCCTTAACCTAGTAGATACTGGGAACTGACCTTGTTGTCTTCGAACTGTTTTTGAATGCATGGATAAGAGGGACATGGATAAAAACTGCTAGGTCCATCCTATACCTCCGTTGCATGCTTAAACAAAAATGCTAATGATTTTTTTGTTTACATGATGGTTGCAAGTAAGGATTTTGGCTTCTTTTATCATTGAATTCAAGTGCTGTTCGAACAATTTTTGGCAGGTATGCTTTTTCTATTGCTGCTACTTTATTTTTAGTTCTTAGATGTAATAAAACATCAAAACTCCACTGCAAATGTACATGGTTTTTTTTGGTAAAGATATGTATGTAATCACTTTTATTGATCTTTGTCATGTCTCTTTTTAAATATACTATTCAAATTGTGAATAAATTATATAGATTAATACACACACACACACACACACACACACACTCAAGGCATGCCCAAGACACAAGAGGCATTAAGGACACATGTCAAGCACCTAGCTGAGTTTCCCCCATTCAAGCCTAATTCCTATTGGATGGCCTATGGAAAGGATCAATGAGAATTAAGCTTAAGTAAATTGAGCTCTAACAATTTAGAAAAAGCCTATTCAAAGAATCAATGAAAATGACCAATTGAGAATTAATTAAATTGAGCTTAAACAATTTAGAAATGGCCTATTCAAAGAACCAA
The DNA here is from genome assembly GCF_014529385.1 of Adiantum capillus-veneris. Lineage (NCBI taxonomy): Eukaryota > Viridiplantae > Streptophyta > Polypodiopsida > Polypodiales > Pteridaceae > Adiantum > Adiantum capillus-veneris. Next base: position 76,300,344 of record NC_140954.1, read on the forward strand.
TGAAAATTAAGACCCCCTAAATTCCTATTGGTGAACAGTCTACCAAGGGGTCCAATGAGAATTAAGCAGTCATCATAAGCTAGCTTAATTCCTATTGGCCGGTAGACCTAGAGGTCCAATCATAATTCAACTTCATTTAAATAATAAGCCAAGCAGTCTCTCTAAAGGGGAAAGGGGGACACTTGTCACAATGCTACACCCCCTGCTAGTTATGAAGGCATCCTCTCATTGGCTAGCTCTCGAGATAGACCAATAGGACACAAGCATGACTTAGGAGAGAGAGGGTCGACCAAGATGGAAGAAAGGCCCTCATTTTTCATTCACAATTCACACACACTCACACTTTCTCATGTATTGAGCAAGAACTCCATCTCGTTCTCCAAGCTTGAGAAGTAGAGAGCCTACACCAACACCTCTTGGCTATGGAATGCAAATCCAAGCAAGATTCAAACTTCAATGGCATGCTAATCTTATCTACCACCTTCATTACTATGCTAAGATAAGCTCTAAGAGTGATCCATGGTAAGGAGAATACTTCTTTCTCGTATGTTACATCTTCTTCCTCTTCAGTTTCCTCACTCCCTGCCATCTCTTTTCAAAGTTTAAAGGTGTTTGAAGTCTTGGGATTGATGCCGGGGACAAGTTTATGCTATTGCAAGTAATTTTAATTGTTGTTTTGGGCATAATATTGGTGCATGAATCTTTCCATCTTCATGGCATCAACTAGGTCTCAAGAAACACAAAGAATGTGTACCAAGTCTCTTTATGGGAGAACATATAATACAAAAGCCTTTTGGAGGGGGACCAACTCCAAGTAAATACAGTCCTCAGCTGTTGTCAATTTCTCTAATTCTCTCTCTTTTACAAGTATTGTTCATGCCAAGCTAACTAGGTGTCATGTTTATATTGCTATAATTAATCAAGTACTTCGTCTCTATCTTCACTAGGAATTCTCTTGATGAAATGCTCACTAATGTCATTTTAATTCTGCTACAATCAATGTTATTAGCCTAATTTAGATACATGACAAATACTATGTTATGGATGCTCATGTGATAGCTGAGTTTGTTGAACCAGCAGAGGCACTAGTAATGGTTCACGCTGCCAATCTGCATGTCGTCTTGCCATGGAGGATAACTCCCATATCTCCCTCCTTAGTCTTTTTTTAGCTAATCTCAATGCATGGCCAATTTGATTGTCTTTGACTTGTTCCTTGTGATGTGACCTATGCATAAGTTTTTGATACATCCATTGATGTAGCTCCTCTAAGCTATTGGCTTTGTCCACACTACCTTTATGCCAAATGTGGCTGAAATATCCTGTATACACTTGGTAGTGGGTTTTTTCCATGCCTTGTGTAGACTAGATACCCAAGCTACCATATTCCCTTGCAAACCAAGGCATACGATTATAGATAATGTGATGCGCACGTAATAAGCACAAACATTATAAGGGTAAATAATTGCAATTTAAAAGATTAGCATATCATCAAACCAATTATATTACCATGTAGTGAGTGATATGCTAATGTGTCCACACACTTATGAATGTCTTGTGGAATGTCTCCATAGCTTCTTGGAATTTGCACAGTCAACTTCAGCCCATGAGTTCAATTCACAAAACTTGAATATTATGTCCAAGGTTTTTCCATATCTTTGCCTTGCGAGTCCTTGGTGCATCATTATTTACATGATCAACTACAACATTCTACAAATTTTTCCACCTATTGTATCTCAATGCTTGTCTTGCTTGTTCACTATGGCTTTTGTCTTGTCTGCCAGTCGTAGGCATTGATAGGAAGAGTCGGGCTTTCACACCACCATAGAGAAATTCTTTGGAACATCCCAGCCATTCTTAGTCCTCTTTTCATCCTACTCTATCTTAACATGTCTTCATGCAAACACATCTTTGAGAAGATTGTCTCCAAAGCTAAGATTGACCTTTGCCTTGCAGAGAGAGGTCTAGTGGTCCAAGCAAAACAGATATAGAGAAACATTAATTTTTCTATTAATCGTACAAAGTGCATGCATTGTGCATGTGTGCACTCTAGATAGTGGGACATCCAAAATGGGCAAAAGTTGGGATCACAAAGCTGCCAATCCGACGCTCTTCTCCAATATGGTTTGTCGAAGATGTTAACCCCTCCCTTGCAATATAAGCCAGGATTTTGCTTCTTGCTTATTTGGAAATGTTGTACATGCATTTGAAGGTCCTTAGGTCTCCCTCCATGTGCCACTCCACTACGTAGGAGCCCATGCCCTCCACATCCAGTTTCTTTACATTTCTTTGTTCCCTTATAATTTTTGGGATGCTGGTTGGACGGAAAACACAATTCAATATACCGAAGTTCTAAGCTGGCACCTCGTAAGATAATTTTAAACTTTTTGGAATGCACATTTTGAAGCATACAAGTAACTCGTAATGCTAATTGAGATTCAATATAATGGTAGCTCACCTTGAAGGTTGTGACAAGGAAAATGTTGTTCTCAAATTGCATACTAAAGTTTCTAGGATCATCTGCTCCAATGCTTTCATCCGGAGATCTGTTCATGAGTGTGATTGTGACTTTGCTCAACCTTCATCTCTTTTACAAGCTCGCACTCATCTAGCTTGATGACAAACTTTAGGACGCCATTGCACTCTTTGGGAGTAACATCGAACAACTGCACTATGTATTTTTGCAAAGCAATCAAACCATAAACAATATTAATATACTTGTCATATACCATGTCGTCCCCTTTCAGTGATCTGTATGTTGATTCAATGTGAAAAGGACTACCTAGAGTTTGAAGCACCTCCTCATTATCTTTTGGTCTTGTTTTCTGAATAGAGAAAGGGTTTGGAAGTAGGGTGTGCTTGATATGAATATTTTTAACCTGTGTCTGCACATTTGAGTACAAGGAGTCAGGATGTCACACCCTTTCTTATAAAATAAGAACTGTACTTGAAACTACATACTTGTACAGCGTATTCCTTATTGGATATTCCAGATTCATCCTAAATTGAATGAATATCCCGTGCTTGTAGTTGATTCTCCTTTAAAAGGTTGTCAAGCTGCTTGGCAACGATCTTATCATAGCGCTTGTCATCCATAGTGCGAGCGATGTATTTGCGATTCAATATGAGGCCGTAAGGTGCTAAGGAGGGTGTTTTGTTGCGCTCCAATTCCTTATTTGGGTGAAGCAAAGATGTGGGCATGCACATCAAACGTAAGAGATATGTTTGAGAGTTTGAATATAAACCTAGCAAGGATAGATACATAGATGCACTTACTTGATGGATTGCACTCTCTTTTTGATTCCTCTTGAGCCAACCTTCAAGTCCTCGTTGTCCCTTAATCTTCTTTCTCTTTGGCGAAGACCTAGCATTGTTTTTTTTCCTCTGAGTTGTTGAGTAAGCTCCTTCATGGTCTCCTTGCTGTCTTCAACCTGCTGAATACATTGCATGGCTTTCTGCTATAAGCACACATTTTCCTTGCATGCAATGTATCTCTCTCATTGCAAAACATCATATCTTGTGGCCAATTGCATAGTGTAGTCATATAAGCCATTGGGTCCATCTCCGACATAGTTTACTAAGGAAGTTATATCCTTGAAATGTGGAGTGGAGTTTGTAACGGGATGCTTGGGATACATTCTACCATCCAACCAAAGGTCCACATTTTTCATGCCTTGCAATCTAAAGTTCTCCTTTGAAGCTTCTAAAATGATATTCTATTTTTTTTGTTTTAACAAAGGGGCTTATACTCTCATGAGAGCTCTACATGCATATGACATACTGCATCTCTCCAATTCCTTGTAGAAATTCTTCATGGAGAAGCTATAAGAGTGGATTGAGACATGATTAATTGAAACTTTATGTAGAAGGAGGTGAGGGCAATGCAAGAAAGAAATTTCAACAATCATGCACGACAACACATAGGAGGACAGGTCACGCGCACAGGGAGGAGGGAGAATGAGCTAAGAAAGAAGAGTTTATTTTTCAAAAATGCAGAAGATTGAGATATTCGGCATTGAATTCTTGGCAGTTGTAGACAGTTAAGTGTTATCGTGACTAGATTACTTTTTGTGTTTTTAATAAATGTACCTTGTACTAAAAAGATATTTGAGTCTTTTAAAAAAAAATCCCTATTGCTTTGGTAGTATTGGAATCTCTATAATTGTTCCCTCAACATCCTAAACTTCCCTTGAAATATGATGCACTATAAGAGAAGTAATCTATAACCGCTAGCATTGCCGCGGAAAAACAAAGGAAAATGGAGAGAGAAAAAATTACATGTGTGGCAATAACCACATCTCATAATGTGGTAGTGGTTTGCAAGCAATAATTGCGATAATATCTGCGGTAATATACCTGCAGCTATTACCATGCCTATTGCCACTGATATTACCGTACTGATTATCGCCAAACGACCATTCAAAAATAAAGGTGCTCATGTGGGCCACCCAAAATTGGGTGGCCCAAATGAGCACCTTTGTTTTTGACCTGCATAAAACAACAAAACATCAATTGTTTTTTGAAAGAGTATATAAAAAAACCAAAGAATTGAAATTGAATTTACTTTACCTTGACAATTTAATGTGCAAAAGATCAACTATTTAAAAAAGTTACAAATAAAATGTAAATAGTTGTATATACATTGTGCCACATTGGGACTTTACAAAAGTTTGGACAAATATTTTTCTATCTAATCCTCCTCGTTCTCGTCATTGTCCAGAGGCACGTACGTTTGATCGCCTTGACTCTAGATAAACCCAAACCAAATTAAACAATTATCAACAGCTCAAAACAATTGATACAAAACTACTTGTTTAAAATTATCGTTTGTAGTGATCCAACCACTGCATCGAATTGCTCGCGAGAGATGTGGTTGTTCTCGAACAACCATCTCCAAGTATCAAATTTTATATCTCACTCCCTATACTTGACCATCTCTCTATTTGGTCAAGTAAAAGTGATATTTTCCTGTGTTAGCAATAACAATAACAAATCATCAACTACAATCTTTATAATCACCGATTTAGGTTATAATTTAATCAATCTTACATATTTGTCCTTCTAAGTTTCCTTGCCTCCTGAGCCATAGTGCGTGGGAGTTTGACTGGCGCGAGCTTCGCATTGTTGTCTGTAGAATGAGCCCGTCCCAGCCTAATTGATCTTCTCTTGCATTGCCCCCTCCCACTCCGCGTCTACCATGTTGCCACCGCAATAGCTTCTGTCTAGATCTCTAACCTGGTTGGCTGTGGTGCACCGTACACTGGACTGCTTGTTTTCCAAAAACGTTTTTATGTAGCCCTCCAACCATTGTTGTGAAAAACGTTGATCGAGGGCATTTGGAAATCTAGCATACAGCGCGTCCTCAATGTAGCGTTCATGATCGGGCAATTGGTCCATAAACTTTACAAAATAGTTCTTATACGTTGAATGTATAAGAATTTGAAGATGGCATTGAAATGCCATGCCCTGTGGTGTACCGAAGTCCACCTCCCCGCTATATTTTACCATGTAGTAACGCCCATGCATGTCTGACATGGGTACGTCAGTATCCTCATCCTCTGCGTCAGGGGCGACACACTTTGAAATAGGGGACTCCGTTCCCCTGCCACTATCAAAACAAGCGAATCCACAAGATCCACCGCCTCTTTGTCTCTCCCGGTGCCCGCTGCCTTGAGACGAGCGTCAACGCGTGCTACTTGAGGAAGTTCGTTAACGGTGTTCTGGCGAAGCCACAAGTGGAATGGAGTGGCGTAGGACCCTGTGATGCCATGGCAGTGGGACCCTGTGATGGAAGGGGAGTAGGAACTTGCAATGGAAGGGGAGTAGGACGATAAGAAGGGGCCGTAGGCTGAGGTGCCATCGATGCGAGTCTCTAGATGTCAAAAGTCCCTCCTTGACTCCCCCATGGTGTGGACTGTGGAGAAAGACCGCAGGTCGTAAGCTACTGCAGAGTGTAGCGGCCAAACAATCCCTCCTTTGAATGGAGGTACTGGTCACGGGAGGTTCACTATGGGTAAAACTACCATATCACGTGCGTTCAAGACATGTTTGTAAAACCCCTTATCTGTGAATTTTTTAAGGAATATAATGTACCCTTTTCTTTTAAAATCTATAAGTTTTTTTCAAATTTGAAAAAATAATGTCCTTCTATATATATTTTTTTGTAAGTTTTAAGAACTTTAAATACCCTTAAGTTGAACTCACGTGATAGGTTACATTTTTATTAGGTGACCTCCTCGAGGTATCGGTCTCGTAAGAAGAGAGTCCGCTGGTGTAGGATGGCCATGCCTGCAAATAACAAAAATGAACCTATGACACTCATGGTTTAGGATTAACTAGCCAGAAACAATCTTTATTTCTTTGCTTGTTCTCACCGTCTCAAGACTCGGGTCCACTGGAGGAGATGTCCACCCCGAGTGGGAGCCCACCTGGATGTGAACCAACCAAAAGAAGAGCCAGATGGCTGCACCCCACCAGGTGGTCTCTCATTTGACATCTACATTACAAAGAGCAATATGAGATTTAGCTTTTCCCCCTACTCACTCCTCTATAAATATGTAGACAAGTATATTAGCACACGAGCACGTAGATACATATACATACAAGTAGACCTAAGTAGAGGCTAGTAGTGCCAAAGATCAAGTGGTACCTCTTTAGATATCATCACAGTCTCAACTGTGGTAAAACCAAAGGTACATTGCGGTAATCCATGCATGAGTGGATCAACGACCGCAATGCCATGATTAAAAAAGGAATATACCCAAGAGGAGGTGTCTAACCTTCGAGTACTATGCTTCCATACTTAGTGCCTACAAACATGCATAAACAAATAAAACAAATATATATGTACACACAAATATATATGCAATTACATAACATAGCCATCATTTTGAGTATAGATACATAGTTATGGTTGTAAATGTAGCCATCGTTTTGTGTTGTGCGTAGTGCAAGAGTGCTCGCTGCTTATATAGAGCGCTATGAAAAAGAGATTCTTTATTGTGCTTCTTGCACAGTATCTCTTCACATCAGCTCCTTGTTCGAGGGTTTAGGGTGGACATTCATGTCTGCCTCCATTCTGAGGCACGGTACCATTAAAAGTTGTCCAACCTAATGCCTATTCGTTGGGGAGAAAGAGATAGGAAGAGAGAGAGAGAGAGAGAGAGAGAGAGAGAGAGAGAAAGATAGAGAAGCTAAGGAGAAGAGAGTAGAATGTAATTTCTAAGGGTCCATCAGCTTCACATAAACAAGGTCTTTTTCATAGCATAAGTATACCCGCATTGCGCACACCACAAAATGGTTGCTCCACCTACAACCCTTACTCTTTATCTCTCTATTTCTTTATCTTCTCTCTCTCTCTATCTATATCTTCCTCCCGACGGATATCTCTATTTCTCCCTCCCGCTTTCTCTCTTTCTCCCCATGGATATCTCTATTTCTCTCTCCCTCTTTCTCTCTTTCTCCCCATGGATATGTCTATTCTTTTATCTGTCTCTTTCTCTCTCTCTCCTCTCTCTCTCTCTCTCTCCCTCTCCCTCTCTCCCTCTCTCTCTCTCTTTCTTCCTCTCTCTTTCTCTCTCTCTCTCTCTCTCTCTCTCTCTCTCTCTCTCTCTCTCTCTCTCGCTCTCGCCCTCTTTCCCTCTCCCTTTACCTCTCTCTTTCTATATCCCTCTCTATCTCTCTCCCTCTTTTCCCTCTCTCTCTCTCTCTCTCTCTCTCTCTCTCTCTCTCTCTCTCTCTCTTTCTGCCCCTCTATCTCTCTTTCTCTCTCTCTTTCCCTCTTTCTTCTCTTTCCCTCTTTCCTCTCTTTCTCTCTCTCACCCTCTCCCTCCCTCTCTCTCTCTATCTCTTTCTCTCTCTCTCTCTCTCTTTCCCTCTTTCCTCCCTCTCTCTCTCTCTCTCTCTCTCTCTCTTTCCCTCTTTCCTCTCTTTCTCTATCTCTCTCTCTCCCTCTCTATCTATATCTTTATCTCTCCCTCCCTCTCTCTCTCTCTTTGTTTCCCTCTTTCTCTCTCTTTCCCTATTTCCCTCTCTTTCTCTCTATCCCTCTATCTCTATATCTCTCCCTCTATCTCTCTCTCTCTCTCTCTCTCTCTCTCTCTCTCTCTCTCTCTTTCCTTCCATTTATCTATCTCTTTCTCTCTCTCCCTCTCTCTCTCTCTCTTCCCCTCTCTCTTTCCTCTTTCTCTCCCTCTTTCCCTCTCTCTCTCTCTCTCTCTCTCTCTCTCTCTCTCTCTCTCTCTCTCATAATCCATTTCCTAACAAATCCATTTTGCACATTCATTCGCAAACAAGTCTAACACAAAGAGATTCTAACATTTGCAAACAAATCTAACGAATCTACCACACACAAAGAGATTTCATCAAATGAACGAGGTATGCCTCTCTATCTCTATCTTTCTCATTTTGTTTTTTCATTTATGCATGTATGTGTGTGTGTGTGTGTGCGTGCGTGTTTCTATGCGTGTGTTTGTGGAGTAGAATACAATAGGGAAAGGAGGGGGGGGGGGGGATTTGTGATTACCTTAGGTTGTAGCACGGTTGCCCGTTAGATTGAGCTTCCAAGGACGAGCGCGATAAACCCCCTCCAATGAAGTCACCAAAAGAAAATCAAAGCTCCTCCTTCACCCGAATGTGTGTGTGTGTGTGTGTGTGTGTGTGTGTGTGTGTGTGTGTGTGTGTGTGTGTGTGTGTGTGTGTGTTGTTGTTGTTGTGTTTGTGGGAGGGACAAGGTGGAGAGAGATTGACTAGGGGGAGAGGGTGTGGGAGGTGGAGAGGGGGGGAAGGAGCTTCAAGATGCAGCGATGGCGGAGAGAAAGGAGGACAGGGGATGTCGCAAAAACCCGGCATACTCTACCCTTATTCCTTTTTTAGGTTCGAGGTTTAACCATGAATGTTACCGCAGCTATTACCGCGCTTATATCCGTGCAACGTCATTTCAAACGGATACAAGCATATCCGAGGTTGCGGGGAGGGGGGTACAAACCACCCCCTCTACCCTTAGATATCAATTATTTCATTTCTTAGCCTTTTGAGTTTTTTAATGAAGATTTTTATCTTTTTTATGAGTACGTATAGTTGTTTTTTACTTGCATTTTTTAAGTCCACTTTTATATAAAATTAATTGTAGCACTCATTGCACTTTATTCTCTTTGAATTTAATGTCATTTTTTATATTAAAATTTTACTTTTCTAATCAATTATTTATTTTTTAGGACACATATGACTAAATAAATAATTTATCGTGTGTGCAAGACATCGATTGGGATGATTGTAGCCCCCCTGGAGGCCCTGAGCGTGATTCGTGGCTCAAGGAAAAACTCCCTTGTCCTTGCATCAAGTGCAAAAGGGCAATCCCTCACTTGCGGCGCATTGCATCGGAGCACATGGAGAACAAAGGGCTTGGGCATCCTCAAAAATGCGCTCGGAGAGATAAGAGCACCACTCACCCATCGCTTGAGAAGGTGCCCCATTGGTCTGTTTTTGGTGGTGGTGTATCGGCGCGCAAGACCGAACGGCAGAGGCAAGAGCTATTGGATGATTTGGGTGCACCGCATGGTGATCCTCCCATTAGCTCTACTTCGACAGCTCCTGTGGGGTCTCAATCGCACTTTGAGGCAGAGGATGAGCACATGTTCGCCATGTGTGATGAGTTACTGGCTCATGAATGCGATGTGTGCAAGGAGGATTGCCAGCCCTTCACTCAACGGGCAACGACAACAGAGGATAGATTGATGGTGAGTGCCCGAACACCTCCCAGGACGGTGCACAATACTCTGTGCTTCGGGCATCGTTGGAAGTCCTCAACTTGCAAATGAAATTTGGTTGGAGCAATGCAAGTGCTGATGCACTCCTTGGGTAAGTTTGAAATATGGCTTTTTATATACCCTTCGCTCGTTTTATGGTGCCGTCTCCTTGCACTTGTACTAATACGCTTGTTTGTTTTATTTTAATGGTCAAAATGTTTCCAAAAGATCACCACATGCCTCCAGATCATCGACGAGCTAGATCGTATGTCACTGTACTTGGAATGGAGTATGAGCACATCCATGCATGCGTCAATGATTGTATGCTGTACCAAAATGAGCATGCACATGCCACCTCATGTCCTGTGTGCGAGAAAGCACGATACAAGACCGGAGTGACCGGGCCACACCTACCCCGCAAGATATTGAGAATTTTTCATTAATTCCTCACATTCAACACACGTTTAAAAGCGAGTCTATCGTGGAGCTTCTCGCGTGGAACGCCAACCATTGCTCAAATGATGGAATGATGCGTGTCCCTGCCGATTCCCCTGCATGGAGGCACATAAAAACTCAACGGCCAGAGTTTGGGTTGGAGCCTTGACACTTGAGGCTTTGGTTAGCAAGCGATGGTGTCAACCCCTTTGGCACTAAGTCTACCTCATGGAGCACTTGGCGTGTGGTGATCGTCAATTACAATATTCCACCATGGGAAAAAACTAAGAAGGGCAATATACTTTTTCCCTTGCTTGTGCTAGGGAAGTACAAAGTGTCAAATATTGACGTCTACCTCGAGCCCCTCATCGAGGAGTTGGAGGAGTTATGGAGAGGCATTCTCGTTATAGATGTCTCACTTGCAAAGGGGGGAAGAGAAGCCATTGTGAGGGGCATCTTTATGTGGACTACGCACGACTATCCTGGGCTTGGAGAGATTTCTGGTATCTCCCTTTTCCTCTCTCTCTCTTTCTCTATATCTCTCTATCTCTCTCTTCCTTTAGTTTTGTCTATCTCTAATAATATGATATGTATGCAGGGTTGCCCACATCGGGTCACAATGCATGTCCTACTTGTGGGCCATCATTGTTGACAGAGAGGCCTGATGCCTTACGTAAGGTAACCTATCCAAACAACCATCATTTGTTACCCCAAGGGAATAGCAAGCACAAGGCTCCAACAAATGGGAAGACCCCTCTAAAGCTCACGATGGCAGATCAAACAACCATTTGGAAAGAGAACTACAACAACAATCCAGCTCCGTATCCTCCACCAAAAGGTATGTCAAGGTATTCCATATTTTTAAGGCTTCCATATCGGAAAGACTTAAAAATACAACACCTCTTGGATCCCATGAACATATTCAAGAATGTAGCCCAAACACTATGGGACCACATTATTGGCAAGAAGGACTTTTTGGGTGCGAGGGAGGATTTGAGACTTTTGAAATTCCTTCCCGCCTCTGCTACTCCATGCCGTGCCCCCAATGGAAAGATTGTGCTTCCTAAAGCACCATGGATGCTAGCCAAATAAGAATTAGACAAAGTGAAGGGTACCATTGCTTCTATTCGCACACCAACATGATACATGAGGTCGCTAAAGGGAGCTTTCACAAAAGCGAAGAAGAGTGGAAGCGTTCAATTGTATGGGTTGAAGTCCCATGATTGGCACAAGATGCTTCAGGTAATGTCCCCTCCCTATTCTATCTATAGTTTGTGTATATGACTTTCTCTCACTTTCCCTTCCCTTAATTTACATTGTAGTTCATTCTGCCGGTGAGTATGTGTATATGTCGGGACAAGAAAGTCAGGGATGCTATTTTCAAACTTGGAGAGCTAGTAAGGTACACCACAAGAATCTACTCAACTACACTTTTTTAATACACACAATAATCTCAACTAGCACTTAGTGTATCCTTGTGTGTTTTCTTGCAGATTTGTGAGCTCCAAGGAAATTGAAATAGATGCTATCCCTGCTGCTCAAACACTTGCAATAGAAACTGTGTGTGCCATTGAGGATGCATTTCATCGATCGGTCCTTCTTAGTCAAATCCACCTCTTGGTTCACGTAGTGGAGGAGATCGCTATATGTGGAGTAGTGCACGCACAATGGATGTTCTTCTTAGAGAGGTTTTTAAAGACTCTCAAAGATTTTGTGCGGTTACGGTCTCAACCAGAGGCAATATGTATGGCCAAAGGGTGGATCATGCAAGAGGCATTTGTTTACATCTCAGAGTATTTGGCACAAGTTAATCCTTCAATGTCTCGGATGTGGTCAGATGAGGAAGATGCAAGGATGACTTCACACTTGCAAAGTGGAAAGGGAAAACTACTTAACATGGATATGAATCTATCTCGAGTGGTCAATAACTTTTGTATTCTCAATGCAAAGATTATGACAAACTGGGTGGATTAGTGGACAGTGGGGCAAAGGCAAGGCGTTTGCAAGAGAGAGAAGCATGGAAACAAGCACATGGAGAAAGGAGATCACCCCCAATGCTTAGACACCTTGCATGTTTCCCAGATCTCATTAGTGCGGAGTGGATTCATGAGAGAATGACCGAAGCAAAAGCATGCGGAGAAGACATCACCAACAAAGAATGGGAATATGCACGAGGCTGCGTACCAAAGGTAGAGTACTCATATACCTAAACCATATTGTAAATTTTTTTATTGATTTTATCTTTGTATTTGATAAAAGATATTTTCCTATTTTGTAGTTCATTTTCTTTAACTCTATGTGGTCAAAGGGTCGTCACTTTCGTACATGCCACGTAGACGAGTGTAGAACCACATTAGGAGAAACTTGGACTCAATTTTGGGCCCTGTAAGAAACGTCAACTCAGCATAGAGAGAGGTAATTTTGAAAAATACAAAACTAGTTTTTTGGAATTCTATTTGTCATAGTACATACGTAAAAGTTTTCTCAATCACTTAAATGCATGCTCATACAAAATGCTTTTCGAGAGCCCAACTTAGGTGTACACAAAAATCCACGTTTGTGAATCTTATTGACTGATGTGATGTACGATGAGAGAAAGTACAAAAGAGATGTTTTCAAAATATAAAAAGAATACCATGGATGCATTCGAAATGTCAAAAAACCATAGGATAGCACTTTAAAACGCCGAAGTCTGACGTCTCTAGCTCAAGATATAGCATTTTTAAGCCTAGGACCTCATGAGGTCAGTACCAAGCGAATAGAGACCCTTGAGCATTTTTAAGCCCATGGATGCATCTGAAAATCCAAAAACCATAGGATAGAACTTTAAAACGCTGAAATCTGACGTCTCTAGCTCAAGATATAGCATTTTTAAGCGTAGGGCCTCGTGAGGTTAGAACCAAGCGAATAGAGGCCCTTGAGACCCCTCAAGGGCCTCTATTCGCTTGGTTCTGACTCCTTCATAGTGTTAAATAGTACTTATCAATCACTATCAAGTACGATCCGTTCAAATCTGAATTGTGAGTACTTCATAAAAAGGTGATTGATGCTTGTGCAAGACGCACATGTACAAGTAATTCACTTTATAGGATAGCAACAACGGGTCGTAAAAAGGCGTTCGGCGCTTGTGCAAGATGTCACAATCAAGCGCCTTACTTTTCTGATCATAGTGACAATTTCACCAAAATGGTTTTCATGGACATTTTCAAAATGAGAAAAAAAGGCTTTTTCTACATAACGTTAGCCTTCTTCCTATTGGCTAAGGAGCATTCTCTCACTAGAGCTAAAAGGCTGAAAATGAGTCCATTTCTTCCTAATGCCATGGATTGTGCCATCATGGGCAACTTTGACACAGACGGTGATGAAGCCAGGTACTGTGGAACTATTGAAAGGATACTAAAGGTTAATTAAATTTTAGAACCTTTCATTTTCATACTTTCATCTTCGAGTGCAAGTGGTTTGCAAATGTGTCTAAACGACATGAGAATGGCCTCTACATGGTGGACTTTAGTGTACATCACACAGTGAGATATGACAATTTAGATTTACTGCACAATTGTGAGGAGGTGAGTCACAGCTACCTTTTTTATTCTTATTTTCTTGTAACATTAATTATACCAATGTTACTCACTTTGAGCTTCTCTTTTATGGGTAATCTATATCCCAACAAACCACCAACCAAAACTTTGGTTCGTAATTCCCGTAGCACCTCGGGAGAGAACCATTTTTTCCACTAATGAAGTGGAGACCATCTTCGACCCTCTTCCGCCTCCAACTTTGGATGAGGTGGAGACAAAGGAGAGGACGTCAATGAATCAAGTCCGGTGGCAGCAAGTCTTAGCGAGGATGATTGTCATCATGATGATGAAGATGATGAGGTGGAGGATGACGAATTCAAAGACGATGAAGCCAACGCATCCACAAACGACAATTCCTTTTCTCTCTTTATTAATTTAGGAGCCATGGGCTTAAAAATTGGATGATGCTTCATGTAAGGATCTTTTGGAAGATGATTCATAAACATTTTGCATACTTTAAGTTATGAAGATTTTTGGTCGTGCTATCCGTTCATATCTCTCTCTCTCCCCCCTCTTCCTCTCTCTAATCTTGTAAACATGCTCAATTCTGTTAATCAAGTGACAATGATTATTTTAGCTGTAACCAAGTGTAATCTTATTATCCCCCCCTCCCCTCCCCCCCCTCTCTCTCTATCCCTCTTTCTCTTTTCTTTTTTAAATTTGAAAATTTCATACCATATTCTTTAATTTTTATTGAGAAGAGGGAAACACCAAAATTTGAGAGGAGGGGGGGGGGGGGGGGGGGGGGGTGTTTAAGTCATAATTTGAAAGTTTAGGTGTTAAATTTTCCCTCGGAAATAAATGCAGTAATATCAACGGTAATAACTGAGGTAATAAACGCGATAATAATAGCGAAAATAGTCGCGGTAATAGTTCAAATACAAAAAAAATCCCCCCGCTCTCCTCTCTCTTCTCTTTCCAGCTGAGTTTGGACTTTCTCTCTACAAAACACGGTAAAAGACCGCGGTAAACAACTAGAGATTTTCATAGTGATGGTTGAGCCAATTCAAAGACAAAAAAGTTTGGGTCCCAAGTTTGGAACAGGCGCACCTCCAATTTAGAGACAAAAAAATTGGCATATTCTTAGAATCTTGCCTATGAGTCTTGTTGTAATTTGTTGAAAAGTGTATCACAACTGGGCCTTGAGTGTTTCTAATGCATCAAAAAAGGTCGAAACTGAATTTTCTCAAATAAAGCATTGAATAAAATTGTAAAAAATATCAATCTTTATATCATCTGATTCATCTTTTCATGAAAATTTTGACGCAAAGTTTAAATATTCAAAATGATTAGATTTGTAAAATCTCCCTCAAGAATATTAAAAGTAAAAAGCTTGTTTGTAAACCGTCCTAAACTGACTCCTTTACCCTAGTTGGCTTTTGGAGCTCTATCAATCTATCCTTGGGAGTCTTTTTTTTTAGGGTGTCCCCTTGCTTCTTCTTGTAACGATTAGATTCCAAAAATCTAAATTTTAAAAGTTAATGCTTTTCTACTTTGGACAAACTTCTTCGTGGCTAAGCAATGAAAATATTTTGAACCCTAACCTTTGAATGGAAAACATATCTACGCACTTAAAGAAATGTAGAATTAGTCAAAGCAAATTTTGCAAGCATGTAACATATCACAATTTTTAACTCTAAACATGACAAGTGATGGCCACCATAGATTTTGAATGTCCCTATGCCCCCAGAACTAGCGCTGTGTGAACCTCAATCAATTTACAATATCACAATTTTTAACTCTAAACATGACAAGTGATGGCCACCACAGATTTTGAATGTCCCTATGCCCCCAGAACTAGCGCCGAGTCACGCCCGTTGTAGCAGGGGTAAGAGAGAAAAAGCAAACGTTTAGTCGCACCCGCAGAGAAAGACAATTTCGCCTACAGAGGAGGAGAGATTATCGATGGAAAGCGAACACTCTGATTGAGCAAATCTGGAGAGAAAAACGATCTTGCATTTTTTCGAGAATGATAGCTTAAACCTTTGAAAAACGTAAGGGTTAGCGTAGCTTCAACAGGGCTTCTACAATCGTGCACAAAAAAGCGAATTATCTAAAGATGGAGTTCTTCCTCCTCCCACTCCCCCCACAAACGTTGGGTGCGACTCAGCTCTTAGAACAATGCATGTTGGTAAAAAGTCCAAAATCAGGTTTGCAAACTTCGAAACAGCTTCATGTCTTTGTGGGAGGAGGCGATTTTGATACCCCATTTTGTATTATTGACAATAATTTTGGTGATGAAAAATTCCCTTCATAAGAAGAAATGTTAAATATAAAATACTTCATATTCTAGTGAAACAATTTGCAGATGGTCTCTCTCTCTCTCTCTCTCTCTCTCTCTCTCTCTCTCTCTCAATAGGCTGGCGGATGAAGCGAACTATGCGAGAACGCGACAATAAGAGCAGCCGGCTTCAATGACAAACCGGCCTTCCAGAGCCAGCCGCCTGGCGAAGAAGTTGGGTATGTATCATCATCATCATCGTCACGCCCATTTCAGACAATCAGCCGTCCAGGTTCATTCTCTCTCTCTCTCTCTCTCTCTCTCTCTCTCTCTCTCTGACCATCAGCTGTGTAAGCGAACTTGGTGATCTGATGAATATCCTTGCCAGTGCACCATTTGGGTACCCTTGAATTGAAAGAAAGTGAATTGGGTACATCAAAATTAATAAGGACTCGAATCAGATTTAGCGACCTTGTGATAAATCAAGAGGTAGGCGCAACAGAAGCTACATGGCGCAGCACGGCTCACCCCTAGATTCGGGAACAGGGATAAGCCCACAAAAGGGGATGCTGGCCGCTCTGATAAATCTAGCGGAAGAAGTCGTCGCTGCAAAGCAGGTGGAGCTACTGCATCACAAGAGAAATGCAGGGATGCTAGTGAGGCGAGTGAAGATAATGAGTATGCTTTTTGAAGAGTTGGGCTTATCAGAAGACCCCTTACCCCCCTCAGCCTGGCTTTGCCTAAGAGAAATAAGCATAGCCATGAACAAGGCAAAGCTTTTATTACAAGATTTCACAGGTAGAAGCTCCACTTGCTTTATCATTTACAGCAACATCACCCTCTCTCTTTTTCAAGAGCTTGCCCAAACCATGTCTAATGCCCTTGATATCCTGCCCCTCCAGCTTCTTGATGTCCCTCTTGACCTCAAAGAGCAGTTGGAGCTTGTTCACACTCAGCTCAAAAGGGGCCACAAACCTTGTGAAGAGCCCCCTGATACCAGATTAAGAGTTGCCTTGCTCTCTGCTATTCAAGACATGGAGAGACTTGCCGATTGCGATACCGTTAAAATGCGATGGATCCTCGACACCCTCCATTTGAGCACTCCCTCTGCCTGCCTCAAAGAAATCCAACTCCTTGAGAGGGAGATCACTCTCCAAGCCGGCACTGGTGGCCTTGTCGTGATCTCCACCATCAGCAGACTTATCACTTTCCTCTGTTATGCGAAGTGCATATTTTTTGGCCAAGACTCCTCACAAGATGCTGATCATCAACAGTATTTATACAGCATCACAGCTTCTCACTTCCACAAAATTTCGCATGATTCTTCTCATTCTGACGATGAGACGACAACGCCTGGCATTGTTTGCCCTGATGAGTTCCGATGTCCCATTAGCCTCGAGCTTATGACTGATCCTGTTATAGTCGCAACAGGCCACACATATGAAAGAGCATCCATCTCAAAGTGGCTAGAATCAGGTCACTCTACATGCCCTAAAAGCGGACAAAAGCTTCTTCACGTGAGCCTTATCCCTAACTACGTCCTCAGGAGCCTGGTTGCCCAATGGTGTACACAGAATGACATTCCCTTTGAAAATACAGAAAGAAGGAAGCATATGTGGCCAACAATGGATAATATTGCATTTACCCAAGGTGCCCTCAATGATGCAAAACTCACTGCAGCTTTCCTTGTTGGAAAGCTAGCAACAGGAACGCCCGACATTCAACGACAAGTCGCTTATGAGCTCAGATTGCTAGCAAAGAGTGGCATGCATAACAGGATGTGTATTGCCGAGGCGGGGGCAATTCCTTTTTTGGTACCGCTCCTCTGGTCGAAGGATCCCAAGACTCAAGAGCATGCAATCACGGCTTTGTTGAATGTGTCAATATGTGAGCAAAACAAGGCTTTGATTATGGCTGCAGGTGCATTGACTGCCATAGTGCAGGTACTGAAAGATGGGGCAAATATGGAATCAAGAGAGAATGCAGCCGCAACTCTTTTCAGTCTGTCGGCGGTTAACGAATACAAGGTGGAAATAGGCAACACTCCACATGCGATACCATCATTGATCCGATTGTTGATGGAGGGAAGCACCAGGGGCAAGAAGGATGCCGCATCAGCCCTCTTTAATCTCTCCATTTTTGAAGGAAACAAGTCCAAAGTGGTGGAGGCAGATGCAATACCGGTGCTGGTGCATCTCCTCACGGATGAGATGGCACGCATTACTGATGACGCCCTTGCTGTGCTCGCTGTTTTGGCCCCATGTCCTGAGGGTCTTGCTGAAATGAAGAAAACAATGGCCATTCCTCTGCTAGTGGACCTTCTGGGCTTTGGATCTAACAAAGGTAAAGAGAACTCCATAGCAGTGCTTTTGGCTCTTTGTAAAACTGGAGGGGAAGAGGTGGCAAGGAGTTTGCTCTCTCTGCCTTCTACTCTACCATATCTAGAGATGCTAGTTTCAAGTGGGACTCCAAGGGCAAAGAGGAAGGCCAATGCTCTTTTGAAAATCCTCATCAGATCCGAGTCCCCAGATCATGGAGATTAGAATCATAGACTTCGATGGGCAAGTGCTAATAATGGACTCATGTAACATAAACAGGAAATATGCATCCTCATGAAATGTGTGTGTGTGTGTGTGTGTGTGTGTGTGTGTGTGTGTGTGAGCGTGCGTGCCACGAGGTACTGAGATCAAGTTTCGGCTGTGAATCCATCACCACACTTAGTGCTCAAGATGTTTGTGTGTGAAGGTATGCAAGTTCAAGTCCCACAGGCCTTGATTCTATGTCTCTTATCAAGTATGCAGGCTAGAGACACTCAATATTGTCCCCTCCAAAGGTTTTCACTTTGCTAGAAAGAGTGATTTTTGGACTCCATTGAGCTCTTTGAAACAAGAATGGTCCCAACAAGTGACCCTATTGTTGAACCTAGGATATTGGGGATTGATAAAACAGTTGGGAGTCCATTGGTCGATCTTTCTCGAGCTAAACCCATATACCAATGAGGTGCCCAAAATGTCATTTCAAAAGAATGGGGTAAATTACGGTCACGTGCCCCAAAAAATGTCAATTTAGATTAGGTTGGGGTAAGCTTTTAGATACCAAGCTTTGAGCTCGAAGAAAAATTTATACATCATTGAATGGACTATAGAAAACAGATCCATGTTTTATAATTCAACTCTAAAAAGTTTGAAAGAATAGTTGATCTTAGAGCTTCAAACGACTATGTCTAGATTTCAATGTGTGTGTGTGCGTGTGTGTGTGTGTGTGTGTGTGTGTGTGTGTGTGTGTGTGTGTTGAAAATACTATACACTAGCACCAAAAAAAGAAACTATTCAAAGCACACACAGCTCCCCTCAATGACACAAACCATGCACAGAATCCCTACTTCCATTAGCAATTTGTATATTCTTCACAAAAAAAGATGTCAACCACATCTATAGTGTATACAAAATAGTAAATGCACTTATGAATGAACCGTCTCCATAATCAAGCAATCTTTAGGCCAGTCATCACACATCAAGACAAGGGAAGACCCTCTTACTTGCCACCATCAACAAAGAAAATCCTATTCATTAGTGAGTTGTTGGTATTAAAATGTGTCACAAGATCCCCCACATGTTATAGATGTCATCCAAGGGTGTTTAGCTTTAGCCTTTTTATCAACTAATTCCTAAACAATCCTTTATTCAATTTAATCTTATGCCATGTTGTTAATTATTTCGTGAAAAAACATTTTATTCTAATACACATTTCTGTCTAGCTTTCTTAAACTAGTGAAATTTATTAATATGTACCACACCTGTCAATCACAACTTGAGCAATGCCCAGTCATTATTTTATAATATCAAGCCAATATTAGAGTCATTATTTCTTACCTCTAATCCCTTAGGCTATGCTCCCAAACCTTCTATTATACTGTATGTCTAAAGAATATATAATGATCTTCCCCTTTTTTCTAATTACTCATCCACACATAATTGATTATACTTTTTCCAAGTTCTACATAGCTAATAAATGCCAAGCCCTTTTCGCAAGTTTAATTTCTAATGGGTTTTCCAGCTAGATGAAATTTGTTGTTGTAGAGCATGTATTCCCTTCAAATATTTCAAGCAAAAGCTCATAATTAATTGTAGAAACACGTCCCAATAATCAAGCAACACAATCTAGTCAAAAACCCTATTTTGGTGCACTCAAACAAATCCAAATACAAGAATTTTGTTTGACTTTGTACCTTATCGATATATCAAAGGTATGTATTGCCCTTTATAATTAAAAAAACCTGAACTAACCAAATTGGATAAAGACACTGGAATGAGCGGATCACTAATTATGACAGCTATCCCAGGTTGGTCAATTAGAGTTAGTTCAGATCAGATCACGACTTCAGACATCAAATCAGACAAAGACTGAAATGAAAAGCAAAGACTGGAACTGGAATATATTCAGATCAGTGTGACTAAAGTACATCAGTGTGAGTCAGGTCTGCTCTGGGCTTAATAATTAGAATTACAAAAGTAAAAGAACATCAATAGCTCCAAGACACGTTACAATGATAGTGATAAAAGTCCCATAAAATTGAGTAGTGATCCCTATTTCTAGCCACTGGGTGAAGGGGCTCGAGCCCCGTGCGCGAGTGCGTGCAAGGAAGGGGGAAGGAGAAGAAGAGAAGAAGATTGGGAGTAACACACAACTGTAGTAGTCGTCATGGTGTCTCTTTATTTCTATACGTATGAGATATAAAGGGTAAGTGGAGTTAGTGTATGGAAGGTTCACGTGGGTCACGGCCGTGGCGGCCTTTACCCAACAATCTCCCACTTAAAGGCCAATGCTGCCGTAAGTGGTGACTAAAACTAGTATGTACAACCGTGAAGCACAACAGCTTCACCCCTGTACAAAACATTTCAACCTACACCAATTAACTAAATGCAGTGTGCAAACCGCTCCGTAGCTAGGCTCTTTGTAAGAGCATCTACTGGGTTGTTCGCAATGTGGGCTTTAGTAAGCTCCAAGTGCTTATCCGCCTATGCATTTCGAATGAGATGATACCTCACCTCAATGTGTTCCGACTTGGAATGAAACACGGGATTCCTTGCCAAAGCAATGGCACTTTGACTATCACAATGCAAAATTGAAACATGTTGGATATCTAGATCTCCCACTAAACGTGCCGACCATATAGCTTCCTTGCTGGCATCTGACACTGTAACATACTCAGGTTTTGTAGTGGAAGAAGACATACAATTTTGGAGAGATGATCTCCAAGAAATGGTTCCTCCTGCAAATATGAAAATGTAGCCAGATGTAGATCGCCTACTGTCTCTACAACTTGCATAATTTGCATCCATGTAAGAAACAATAGATGCATCATTGTTGCCGAAGTGTAAACACTTGCTTGTTGTACCCTCAAATATTTGAGGATATATTTCATCGCTATCTAATGTTGCTTGCCAGGATTAGACATATATCGACTAACCACTCTCATTGCAAATGCAGTGTTTGGCCTCGTAGCTACCATAGCATACATAAGACTACCTACAATCGAAGAGTATGGCGCATTTGCCATTTTTTTCTCTCTCTCAGCATCTTCCTTGCTAAGATTCAAGTATGACGATAGTGGGGTACTCACTGCCTTCCCCTCGTTCATATTAAACGTTGCGAGACTTTGTGGATATAGGATTCCTAAGATAACTCAAGAATGCCTCTTTTCCTGTCTCTCTTGATACACTATTAAGAAAATGATTTACTTTGCCCAAATCTTTCATAGCAAAGTTTTTGCTCAACATTTGCTTCAATCTGGCAATCTCCTCAGTGGACTTTCTTGCAATCGGCATGTTACCTACATATAACATGATAATGACCAAAGAATCATCACTAAGTTTCTTTGTATACAAGCAATGATCCTCATGACTCCTCCTAAAATCCTAGGACTGCATAAAAGCGTCAAAATTTTGATACCAATGCCTAGAACCCTACTTTTAACATAAAGTGATTTCTTGAGTTTGCATATAAGCTTTTCCCTACTAGTTTGTTCAAAACCTTTAGGTTGCTTCATGTAAACATCCTCTCCTAGGTCCTTGTGAAGAAATGTTGTCTTCACATCCATTTGGACAAGCTCCATGTCCTCTATGGCTACTAGATCAAGCACTATACGCAATGTAGTCATGTTGACCACTGGCAAGAAGATTTTTTCAAAATCAACTTCTTTTTGCTACTTGAATCCCTAAGCAACCAATCTAACCTTGTATTTAAGCTTAGTATCATCCGATGTAAACTTCTTCTTGTAAACCCATTTGTAAGGTAAGGCATGCTTGCCTTCTGGCAATTCAACCAAGTCCCATGTGTCATTGTTCACAATTGCATTATACTCAGATTGCATAGATTGCTCCCATTTCACGCTATCTTCCATTTGAATAGCTTCTTTATAACAAATGGGCTCATCGCAATTAGTGACTAACATATAGTCTAATTCTGGCTCAAAACACTCACGTGCACAAGATACACACGTAGATCTCCTCACTATCTGACTGTTGGATTTCACTCTCTCTATAGCACTACTAGTGATAGGAATATCACCAGTATACTGAGTTGGTTTCCCAAATTTGTGGAGGTTACATCCTCAAATTTGACTTTTCAATCATGGGCCTCTTTAACAGTTTGTCTATACATTTAGACTCATTGAATATCACTTGTGAGCTGCGAATAACCTTTCTAGATTCTGGCTGCTAGAGACGATATCACATCCCTCCATCTGCACCATAACCAATGAAGATGCACTTGTGTGACTTGGGATCCAGCTTCTTGCGAAGTTCTTTGGGAATGTGTGAGGATGCTTCACACCCAAATACATGTAATCTATCATAAGTTGGCTTCTTGCCAGTCCACATCTCCTACGGAATCTTGAAATCCAATGGAGTACTAAGTGATCTATTGATGATATGTACCAATGTCATAACAGCCTCTCCCAAAAACTTAGGAGGTAAAATTGCCATAGATAACATGGCTGTGACTTTTCTTGAATCGTACGATTCATACACTTAGTAATTTCATTCTGAGCAGGTGTGTACGGCATAGTAAACTGTCGTCAAATCCCTTCTTTGCTACCAAAATCCTTGAGCTCTTTGGAGATATAATCTCCACCATTGTCCGTTCAAAAAATCTTTTAGCTTTCTACTAGATTAATTCTCAACCATGGCTAAGAATTTCTGAATTGTAGCAAACACTTTGTCTTTTCTCTTCAAGAGGTAGACCCACACCTTTTGAGTAGAGTCATCTATGAATGTCAGGAAATATATTGCTCCCCCTAAAGATTTGTGTGGCATAGGTCCACATAAATTGCTGAGCCAAGTCTAGAGGGTTTCCCAAATGAATAGTTTAACAGAGATAAGTAGCCAAAACATTGAAGTATTTTCATTCCTTTTTGGCTCATATGGCCTAGCCGGTTATGCCACAACTCAGTAGAAGGCTGCTTGGCTACATAGATAGAACTCTCTTTGACTGAAGAGACATATAAAGAGTACAATGAGCCAGATTTTTGGTCTTTTATGAAAATTATGTTTGCTTTATGCACCATCCAAGAACCATTGTAAAAAACAGTATAGCCTAGAGCATCAAGCTGACCAACTGACACCAAACTCTTAGTCACTTTAGGAACATGTCTGACTCCATGAAGCATAAATTTAGTGCCATTCATCATGCATAACTTGATATCTCCCATATCGCATAATCAAGCTGATAGGAATCTCCAAGCTTGATTGAACCATGCATAGCAATATATGTGGACCATTCCCTATGGGGAGTAACATGGAAATTGGCACCTGAATCAGTGATCCAATTTTGCACATAACACTCATCAAGAGCCAATAGCACATATGGACTCAAATCGAAGGTGAGAACAAGCACATATGCACGTCACGAACAACTTGTGGAGGTGTAGATTTAAAATTGATCTCCTCTATCCTTACGCTGCTCTTTGGCGCATCAAACTTCACAATAGCTTTACCCTTTTCATGCTGCAAAACACGAAAATCTTTCTTTAAATGGCCTCTCTCACTGCAATGATATCATTCTACATTTCTCAAATCATGGCATCGACTCTTGCTACAATTGTGGCTATCCTTACAATCTTGTGAATGATCGCATCTGTGACTACATCCACCTCTTTGCCCATGATAATTATGACTACTTGCCATATATGCATCTCCATGCCCACCACTGTTGAGAGATTGATCTCTAATCTCTTCGGTAAGCAATGCACTAGTAACATCATCGAAATTCAGTTTACCGCTTGGTGTAGAGTTATTAGTCGCAGTATTGAATGTACACCAAGAAGAAGGCTTTCATCATCAAAATTTAGCCCTTTTGATGTCAACTGAGAAAATGTGCTATTGAACTCATTCAAGTGTGCACTAACACTGCTACCTTCTTTCATATTCAAATGCATAAGTTTCTTCATCAAGAAAAGGTTACTTAGCCTTGTCCATAAGCATGAAGAATGAAAGATGTAATCTAATCGTGGCCATAGCACGGGCATTCAACTCTTCGCACTGATCATCAGGGTAAACTTTCTCTCTATGCTATTTCAATGCCGCTGCTACCAAGACCTTAGTGATGAAGACATCAAGCATAGATTGCTTCCAAATCGGAAAAAATTGTGCCGAACTTTTTATGTAGTAGTCTTCCTTTTCCGAAGCATTATTAGCATCCATAATTGAAGGGAAAATGACCATAGATTGCTGGGAGAATTTTAAGAGAGTTTTCCCTAGAATGGGAGAAGAAACTCAAGACAAATTGTAGCAAAATCACTGGCTGTAAGCGTTCAAATGTGCCAAGAATGCATATGGTCAACTCATGGAAAAAAAAAAATGCGACAGAGTCTCCTCTGTATGGGGAGCAAAGTCTCAAATCCAATAATACAAAATCAATGCATAAACTGACAAAAGCAATCACTGGGCATAAGATTGACGTAAAAAACTGTCATGTGACCGCCAACTCGGTATCGAACGTAAAAGTGTCCGTCCAGTTACATGGCCTAGACGAGGATATCAAAAGAGGGGTATTCCAGCAACCTGTATCACCGAAAGTGTCTCAACGTTCGAGAACACCCTAGCTCAAGAAAACCTTACGCAAACGACCCTCCAAGGCTAAAGCAGACTCAAAACTAGCCACAGTCTCATAAAGGGCTCTTTTGGACCAAGTCTCAAAAATGGCCATGAAAATTTCCAAAATAGCCAAAAAATGGCTCCACACGAAGTACAATAGGTAGTAAATGCAACTCAACATACATGAGAAATTGCACACAAACGGGCGCCAAAAAACCATCGCATGCAGTAGACAAATTCTCATGGGGATATCTACTCTCAAAAGAGCTCAATGGCACTATTTGTGCTCAAATAAGAAACATGCATCTGTCGACGCATGATCGTTTTTAGAGAAACTCATGCCAAAATGATTGCCAAGAGTGCCTGTGAAGGCGCTGTACCTGTGCGTGTATAAAAACCTATAAGCTAGGTGTATGTGGGCTCAAAAGCCCCCCTGTGAACCTGTGCGTTGGTGAGGACTAGGAGGTCAATGCTGATTTTCAGCATCGAACAAAAATGTGCTAGTCGAATAACCGCCAAAAGAATTGAAGCTGAAACTATGCCGTAAAGCGTAATCGTTGTGCTTGATGCCGATGCCAGTTGTCACTCCTCTATGACATAGGTACCTCACCCATGCATGTCATGAACGCAGTCGTCCACAAGAAATCCGTCATCCACAGTGAAAAAGCCGGTGTTGGGTGAAAATGATCGAGAAAATCACCAGTGTCGAGGTCGGATGTCAAAAATCCACTGCATAAATGTGAGGTGTCAAGAAGAACGACAAAAAAGCTAAGAAGTTGCCGATGTCAGACCGATGCTCGAAGCCAATGTCGAGCTATCGAGGAGAACGCCAAAAGCCGATCTCTGGACGAACGCAGGTGTTGTAGTCCGACCCAAAGAGAAATTTCCAAACTCTCTCTTTCTCTCTCCCACCTTCACTTGTCAGGTGTGTGAACAGACCTTTATACACAATTTTTTCATTTTTTTAATTTTTATTTCTTTCAATGCTCTTAATGCTCTCTCAAAAGCTGAGCACTATCGGCTCTGCTTCACCTGCTCGGCTTGCTCCATGACCACATCGAAAACTTTTGCTTGATTTGTCACTTTTCAATTCTTGATGTCTTGCTCAAAATTCTACAAGCTCATGCTATTTCCTACTCAATTGGACACTGTAGTTGTGTCAAGGTTTAATTTTCCCAAACTCCACTTGGTGCCCGATTTCCTATGCTGCTCCATTATGGAAGAGACTGCACAGAAGGCCCTTTGCTCTAATGCTGTTTGTCTTTATTTTGCTGCAGCATTCCGACTGCTCCTCGCTGCCCGATTTTCTGGAAAATACCTCCAAATCTTTTCAATCTTACTCGATACCCGACTTGATTCTCCTTTTCATGCTCTACACATTTATTTTGATGCTTGCATGAAGTTGCTCAATGTCTTATGATAAACCTTGCTCGGTCTGATCTGCAGAAGAATTCCCTTGCAAAATCCAAGCTTTGACTTGGAGGGCCTGCACATGCGGGAGGGGTGGAGCGGGATCCGCAAGCTCTGATACCATTGAAGGGGCTCAAGCCCTGTGCACAAGTGCTTGCAAGGAAGGGGGAAGGAGAAAAAGAGGAGAAGATTGGGGGAAACACACAACTGTAGTAGTCATCATGGTGTCTCTTTATTTCTATTATATGAGATATAAAGGTTTAATGGAGTTAATGTGTGCAGGAAGGTTCACATGAGTCACGGCCTTGGCGGCCTTTACCCAACACCGGACTGGGTTTTTGACTGATTGTGTACTGTATCAGTTACTGATTGTGTACTGTATCAGTTACTGTAGTAATAACTGGCCTTGGTAATTACTAGCTCAGCTAGCCAGCCGCCCATCTAAATCTTTGTTTGGAGGTTGTTCCCACCATTACGTTTCCTTCCCCCTTTTTTTTGAATTTTGGAATCTGTATACAAAATTCCAATAGACAGCTATGATCAATTGAGCAGTGTCAGTCCATTGGATTGTCTTTCTTTTATCTGGAGCCTTCTTCCTTAGAGGCCTATAAAGCACTCTTGGTGGTGCACTATGACCCCATTGATTCTTTCTCTGAATGAGATGGTAGAGAGCCTCCTACTTGAGTTGGTCCTTGCACACAATCTTTATTTCTACCTCATAAGGCGTTAAGGCATTCCAGGCCTTGGTATCATGATCATACACTGTTCTTCTGCCTCTAGTGAGTATGGCCCTAGCCAGCTTGTGACAGTAGGAGGCTATGTGAATCCAGCCTGCAAGAAGTGGCTAGCTGCATTTGATTCGAGCTTCAAAAAGAATTTCAGCCATTTCCCTAAACTGGGGTTTAGAGGCTGCTCTATTTTCCAGCTCCTTTTTTGGGATTTTGGAGGCCTCAACTGTGAGTTGGAGAAGTTCATTAGTGATCTTTATGAGTTGTTGACTTGAATGTGCCATTGCCCCATTTTCAGCATGAATGTCTACAAGGCGTGAAACATGTCATGCACTTGATCCTTCTTCAGGGCTTCATCCAAGACATGGTTCCATGTTGTCCATTCATTGGTAGCTCTTTCATACCATTCCCTTAATTCATCAACTATCTTGATATACTTTTTCTGATCACCTAGCTCAATATATTTCATGTATAACTCTAGAAAGAATGTAGGCAGTTCAACTTCTTTGGTAGGTAAGGCATAAATGAGTACTCGAGGATCTGGAACGAATTCAATGAAGTTTATGACTATCTGATTCTCATGTTGCATCTTTTCTGGTAATGCAAACTAAATGATCAAAAGAGGATTTTGAGATTCAAAACTATACTCTTTGTGGGTCATTCTGGTTCTTGCCCCTCTGCTCTACTGGTAGCATTACATTCTAAGAGCAATTGAAATTTTTAATCGAGAACTCCTCTGGAAATTTGCAACTTGACCATTATGTCTTTGATTCAAATTCTAATATCTTTTCGTGCATCTATATATTGGCATGTCATCCAATAGCATGTCCACATATAATCCTAAACTTTTAAGATCAACAATGGATGGGTCCTTCATGTGTGGGTTGACCATAACATCTTCAGTTGCGAGAAACCATTCAAGTACTCGATCCAAAACCTGGCCACAAATGCATGTGATGGTAATTGACAGACCTGTTGATCATGGTAGTTTATCATTTTCCAATCCTAAACCGTTCTACAAGCTCCTACAAATAGCATATGGAATCACTCCAAATCAGTATAAATTGTCTCATCATGGAGAAATTCTTTAATCTGAAGAGCTCTTTGCTTCCTCAACTTCTTGTTTAATGTGATCAGTGCAGTAGTGTGATTTGGATTTGAATTTGAATATGAATAAGAGCTAGAACCAACCATAATAGCTTTACCCTTGTCATGGAGCCATTTTTTTGACCTCATTAGGAAATTTCGGAGGTCTTTTGGAGGGCCTTTTAGAAGAGAGAGGAAAAAGCACTCCTCCAATGAAAGAAGAGCCTACGTTAGGTAGAAAAATAGATTGATATTAAGAAAAATATTAAAAAAGTATCAGTGGTCCTTGAAAACGATCGCCTTTTCATTCAATGCGAATGTCTTTTTCATGAGGTAGGCGACACTCATTTAATATGGCTTTCATCGTCATTGAAATGTAAAAAAAAAACATCACAAAAATGTCAATTGGTGTTGGAATTTGAAGCTTTTGACACCGCCAATGCGTCCAAAACGTCCAAAAACCTAAAAAACGCCTATCTACTTGCCTCAATTTGACACCCGGAGAGGGAGAAATTGCCAAAAAACCCCTAAAAGGTGGATTTTGGATCATGTCGTGCGAGGGACCATTTGGAGAATTCTAGAT
The DNA here is from genome assembly GCF_014529385.1 of Adiantum capillus-veneris. NCBI lineage: Eukaryota > Viridiplantae > Streptophyta > Polypodiopsida > Polypodiales > Pteridaceae > Adiantum > Adiantum capillus-veneris. The sequence goes on from NC_140954.1 coordinate 76,329,223, forward strand.
GACCCTCTGCGCGTTGTGATCCAACTTTTTTATTTTTTGCCTCACAGTGCGCAGAGGGCCATTCGGAATTTTCCAAATGTCCCCCTGCGTGCTGTGAGACAAAATCTCCTTTTTAGGGGTATTTTGACAATTTCTCCCTCTTTGGGTGTCAGATTGAGGCAAATATATAGACATTTTTTAAGTTTTTGATCATTTTGGATGCATTGGTGGTATCAAAAACTTTAAATTCTAACACTAATTGATAATTTTGTGATTTTTTAATTTCAATGATGACAAAAGCTATATTGAATGAGTGTCGTGTACTTCATGAAAACGACACACATTGAATGAAAAAGTGATTGTTTTCAAGGATTTTTGAAAAGCAAGGTTCACTTTTGAGAGTGTCCAATTGTCCTTTTGGACGTACGCAACAACTGTAAGTATATTTTAAGAACATTTTTTAGAGAGAGAAATAGAATTTCTTAGAAGGCCCTCCCAATGACCTATGAAATCTCCTAATGGTATAAAACAATGGCTCACTATGTATTCAACTGCATAGAACTAGATGGCGTCCATTCCTTATGTTGTGTATCTTATTGAGCCTTATGATGTTGTTGACCAAATTGGGTCTGATCTTGATGCTCACTCTGATTTTTGGATTGAGTGTCCTTTTTGCTATCTAGCCCATTGTCAGTGTCTGTGTAGTGTCTACCAATCACAAAATCTGGAGGTGGGGATTGATCATCATCATCTTGATCACTGCTATGACCTACTCCGGCCCCATCTTTTGGTCATGGCCTTCATTATCTTCCTCATCCTCATCGTCATCCTAGTTCTTGTTGATGTATTTCACCAGTACTTGGTTTACCAGAGCTGTTGTTCACTGCTCAACTTTATTTTCCAAAATAGATTTCATTTCAGCTAGATTTTGTAATTCTCCATGTTGAGGGTAAGGTTGCCCTCAGTACTTCTCCGTGATGCCCTCCTGCTTTAGAGTGTTATGATTTGCAAGCAGTGATTTTAAGGCTTTTTTCTTCTCATCTACCATCCCTTGGAGCTCTTCTTTTGCCTTGACTGCTACCCACTTCTCATCCATTAGCTGTCGGTTATCATTTTTGAGTGCCATCACCATTGCATCCTTGCTTTTCTCAACAGAATTCTCTAGCATCTTGGATCTGAGTTGCTCTATTTCTTTATTGGCCTTTTCTAGTTCAATCTTGGTTTCTTAAAGTTATGTTTGCAGGGGAGATACTGTTGATCTAAGAGTCATTTGCTAAGCCTCTATCATTTTTCCCATGGCATTTACAATAGTGTTCCATCTAGACATCAACGTGGCTACACATTTGTATGTACTGGTATCCACATTAGTTTGAGAACTTTCATACACGATGAGAGGAGTGGGGTAAGGCACAAGTGCCTTATCTACCTGTTGAACGATTAGTTTCCCATGAAGTGGTCTTTTCTTTGTAGCCTCTGTAGCCTGTCCATGTGGGTTGGTTGTACTAGAGTAGGAATACCTAAGGCTAACTGAGATTATGATGTACCCTTCTTTCGAGTGTCAGCTGATGGAATTTTCTCAATAGTCTTCTTTTTCTCAGTCAATGCTGATAGGGTCTGAGACAATTCAATGGGTTGATTTGTTCTAACCCATTGCAGTAGGCTTGGTCAGACTCCTCTCTTCCAACTTCAATTGGGTCAGAAAATCCATTGTCTTTTACTTCTTTTCTTGTGAATTTCTTGCAAAAAATGCTAATTTTATGCATGTTAAAGATCGTACTGAGTGTAGACATTAGTTTTCTATGTCAACAATGATATCTAAAAAACAATTTTAATGTAAAGTAACATTAATGTTAGGTTTAATGGCCATGTGGCCGACCGCCCATCACTAACTGCCACTACATTAGGAGAAATATGAACCTTGCATGGGCCTTGTAAGGAATCCTAATTTTTAGGGATTAAGGCTAATGTTGTGTGGGGTTTAGGGGGCAAGGGCATTGAAGAAGGTAGTTTTGAATAGGCTTTTCTAGCCTTTTTTTTAGACAAATGTAGGATGTGGACCTAAAAGGTTGCTTTCTCTCTCTAGCCTTTTTTAAAGTGAAGGAAGCATAGGGGTGTGTCCACATCAGCAATTCCATGGGTCAAAAAGAGTCAAAATTTGACTTTTTTTAAAAAAATTCATTTTTATTTGTTTTTTACTTAAAACTCCCTCCCAACATATATACATATCCAAAAATCATTTTTTGACCCATTTTTTAACCCACAAGCTTAGAAAGTCCATTTTTTCAAAAATCTTTTTCCCCAAAAAGTAATAAACATTTTGTTCTCTCATCCTCCTCCCTCCTCCCTCCTCTCTCCCTCTCCCTCTCCTCTCCCTCTCTGCCCCTACCTTCCTCCTCCTCCCCAATCTCTCCCTCCCCTCCCTCCCTCCTTCTCTCCTCCCATCCTGCTCGGCCTCTCTACCCTTCCCCCTCTATCTTTTCATCATTTGCTTCCTCACGCAACAGCTTCCATGGTGCTCACAGACATCACAAATGGTTTGCTTCCACCACCACGTACTCCGCACACCAAAAGCATACATATTCGCTTACCCACGGCATTTGCACCGAAGACCACTAGTGAAGGTGATCAAAGGTCATCACAGGAACGTCGCACCGCTTGTGAGACCAATGTTGACATTTGGGTGGATGGCCATTTGTACCCTTACGATCCTATAAGCCGCTTCCATCCACCATTTAATAGCCTTTCCACATTTCTTCAATTTCTTGGGAGGGGAGAAGCAGACTTGTTAGGCTATTGCAAGCGGCTGTGTATGGGTGCAGGTGCTTCTTTGCATATGTGGATGCACAAATGTCAAGCTCTTCACCTCAAGACGACGGCATTACAAGAGAGTGTTGCCTCTTCGGAGAGGGTAGTTAAAAGTCTTGAGCAACAAATGCAAGAAAAGGAGTCCCACATCCAGAAGCTTACCAACACCATCACATACTTGAAAGAAACACCCCTTGGTGCAAGGGAACGCAAACGCCCGTATTCATCCATTGAAACTCTTGCACATTCTGGAGGAGCACGCAAACGACGAGTTACAGCCACAAGGTGATTTGGTCTTTACTTGCATGCTGCATTCTTACTTCACACTATTTTCTAACATTTATGTTTATTTGTTGCTAGAAACTTCATCCAGGAGGCATGCGGTGGAACAAGCCAAGATAATCGAGTCAACCTTCTCACTAGTTGTCTCAATACCGAGGACGTTATTTCTATCTTACAATCACCTGGAGGTAAGCACATTAAGGATGCAGTCACCAAGGACCTTATGCGTAAATTAAGAAATGTGGTTAATGATGATGACGTTCAACAAGCTTGTGATGAGGCTGGAATCAGCACCAAAGCCTATCAGGCTATTTTTCAACTCCTAAAGGATGCCCTCAAAGAACATGGCATTGTGGAAAACCTATTTCCCGTTCCTCACAAGGTCAAGCTCGCAAAGAAGGCCACAAACGAAGATGTTTTCTCCCACATTGGGACATACCTACACATTGAGGACACAATGCCAACTTCCCTTTATGCTTCGTGAGCAACAAAGACAAGGGGAAAAGGTAAGAAACAATCCATAAGACCTTCGAATAAGGGCTTTCCTTACACAATGTGGAACAATATTTTCGTGGATCTTAGAAGGCTTCAAGAAGCCATGCTTAGATTTTACGAGTTACCTGAAGAAGGTGACACACTTTACTTTTTTCTTTGGTATTATTCTTTTCATAGAAGCTGAAGTTTAAGGTCTTAGCACTATTTATTTTGTAGTGCTTGGCACAAAAGTCGCTTTTGTGCTGAAACTCGATGAGTGTCAAATAGTGAAAGGCCGAAGGTTAGAGAGGCTAAGTGTCACTCTAATGAACGAGGCCCTTCTGCAAACCAAGCGAAGGGATTCAGTCGAGCCATATCCCACCCTATCTTTTAGCATGCAATCAGAGAAAGACATTTGGTGGTTGGGTGCTATTGAGGTGCCCAAAGATACCAATGGAGTACTTTCGTGGATTTTTGAGAGAACTCCATGGATCACAAAAGTAATACACTCCCAAATTGCAGGTCAGAAGTTGGAGATTGAGGGCTTTGGTAGTTATGATGTGGAGTGGCACTTAGGTGGGGATTTGAAGACCATCAAGTGTTTTCTTGGCTGCAAACAAGGGGCTTCTTCTCTCATGCCTTGTCCATTTTGCACTCGAGGGTACAAACCTAATGGACAAAAATCACATAAGAGCACTGCAAAGGCCAGTTACATGCTTCCATGGCAAGGGCATGGAGAACAAGAGTTAGATTGTCATGATGTCGGAGATGAAGGTAGAGAATGGGAAGCGTCTATTCTGAGATGTCCCATGCTCAATGCCCCAGACCGTGATCAAAAGGACCACACTTGGAATCCAATCTTTCGATTTCCTCTATCGAATGTACATTTTTGTACATTACACGTATTCATGCGTATTGTTGATAGGCTATTGAAGCTCCACATTGACTATGCTTTCACAATGAAACCGTTGGAAAAGTCTCAAGAAGCGATCGAAAGAGTGGAGGTACTCTTGAATTCCATTGGCTGTCATGGTGGAAATGTGTCTATAGTTGCTGCAAAGAACATAGGGGAGGCCCATGAAATTGCTCAACAAGTGTCAATGAGTGGACAAAAAGCTAGACACTTTTTGAAGAAAGTTTCCCAAGGAAAGCCAAGTCGATATGATGCTCAAAGCAGCTCCAACCAGCAGGCAGGTAACCTTTGGGAGCTTTGGAAGGAGTTATGCAAAGCTACTGCTGACAATGATTCAAATGGCGAGCTTGCAAACAAGCGCAAGCAAGTTTGGGCCCATTTTGATAAAATGGTCAAGCTTATGAGCCTTAACAGCACAACAGAAGAACAACGGCAATCATTTCAAGAAGCTTTGGCGGATTTTACCAAGGTCTTCACCCTTTCTTGGGGTGAAAATAACATCACACATTACATGGTAAGTCATTCATGGTGTATTCATTACAAGGGATTGTTTTTATTTACTAATGTGGATCGTTTGCTCATGTGAACAACATATCTTGTTTGCGCATGGTGCATTTTTTATGCACAAGTATGGATCGCTTGAAATTTTTAGCACTCAAGGCATGGAGAAGTCCCATTATCGAGCAAGGGGAGTGTACTTCAAAAATACTCGACATGGTGGTGGAATGGTGCAATCCAATTATTTGGAGGAGATGTTCAACTGGTTTTTTCGCACAACATTTGCTCGTAAGCTCACAATGGAGCGTGCGCGACAATCCAAGATTGCTATTGAAGTGCGCAAATGGAGTCGTCAAGAGCATAGCAACAAGTGGCAAATGTCGCAAGGTCCCACCAAGCATGCTGCATGGCGGCGATGCAGAGTGCGACAAGGATCAAAGTGGATACTGCGCGAGTCACTAAATGTGAACGCAGGGTCCAACTCTTAGCGACATGTTTATTTAAAAAATAATACTTCTTTTAAAAAAATTAGTGTGAACAGGGCCCTTTTTAAATGGGCCCTTATAAATATTGCATGCTCTCATAAATCACTCATTTCTTAAGAACAGGTGAGCTCTTACCAACGAAATGGCGCGCACCAAACAAACCGCGAAAGAGCATCCGCCTGCCAACAAAAACACCCTCCAAGGATGTGAGAAGCCGTCATGGCTTAAAGGCACAAGAAAACGGCCACGAACACCTGGCCGTTCCAGGAACTCTTCTGGTAGTGGGCATGGTGGTAGGGCACGAGATTCATCAAGGACTGTTGAATCTCCACCTCCTCAAGATATAACACCTAGAAAGAGAATGAAGCAACGTGCCCAACGCTGGAGAGAAGCAGAGGGCCAGCAAACATCAGAGTCCGATAGGGAGCAGCCGTCGTGTCCCCAATCACAAGCAGGACCATCCAGGACTCGGGTGGTCAATACAGACACCGAATCAGAGAGTGAGCCACCATGGCTGCGAGAAAACATACCGCGCACACACCGGGTGGCCGTTGGGGGGAAGACATTTCCTCAAGGCAAGGGAGCTCTCCCCACACGACAAGATCGGTAACCAAGGGAAGAGGAAGAATCAGAACAGGCTGCAGAACCAGCCCCTAAGCATGTAAACAGACGCAAGTCTAAGTTTTTCAAGAAGCCTTCACGCCGCTTGCCAGCAAATGTGCAAGTGCCCCCAAGACAACCGCAGCGGCGCCGAAAAATAGCAAGGGCATTTGCAGAAATCCGCCACTACCAGAAGACGAAGGAGCTCTTGATTCGACGCGCCCCCTTTGCTCGCACTGTGAAGGAAGTGCTTCAAAGCTATGGAAATCAGTATAGAATGCAAGCAATAGCGCTAGAGGCTATTCAAGAAGCTGCAGAGGCCCACATCATTTCAGTGTTGGAAGATACCAACCTATGTGCCATTCATGCAAAGCGAGTGACAATACAACCAAAAGATATGCAGCTTGCACGACGATTGCGACGAGACTTCGAGCATTAGCCGAAGTTACCCCTCTTTTTGTATTGCACACCCTTATCTTTGTAATGATTTGACTTTCCAATGACAATATGATCAACAGTTGTGTCTGCTCTGTCTATTATCTTTGTAATTTCAAGTTCTGTATGTAATTGTAGTCAATTTCAGTAAATTTGTGCATTTTAAGTAACCTTAGGGGTAGATAAGCCTACAAGGGGCAGAAAAAGGCCTGGCCACAAGGGCGCGCAAATGGCCCATCCAAAACTGATGGATGGGCCATTTGCGCGCCCTTGTGGCCAGGCCTTTTTTTGCCCCTTGTAGCCTTATCTACCCCCAAGGGTACTTAAAATAACCAAATTTACTAAAACCTATTGGTTTTGCATCAATATTTTATACGGATCCTTATGGATACCTTTTTTTGGTCATTTCAAGCTTTGAATTCCTTATAGGATATCAAAACTAGTAACATATTGTGAAACCAAGTGTCCAATGTAATTTGACTTTTTGGTGCAAGGGTGTAGTAGGTAGAGCAAGTGATAGTTTGCTGGAAACTTCATTTTATAATTGATTTGAGCTTTTCAAGTGTCCTTGAGTGTGAACATATACTGGAATTGCCATAAAAAGGTTGCATTTAAATGAATGATGCAAAACCAATCCATTGCAATAAATTTTAGCTTTTTAAGTACCCTAGGGGGTAGATTGGCCTATAAGGGGCAAAAAAAAGCTTGGCCACAAGGGCGCGCAAATGGCCCATCCAAAACTGATGGATGGGCCATTTGCGCGCCCTTGTGGCCAGGCCTTTTTTAGCCCCTTATAGGCCAATCTACCCCCTAGGGTACTTAAAAAGCACAAATTTATTGCAATGGATTGGTTTTGCATCAATATTTTATATGGATCCTTATGGACACCTTTTTTTTGGTCATTTCAAGCTTTGAATTCCTTATAGGATATCAAAACAAATAAAATATTGAGAAACCAAGTGTCCAATGTAATTTGACTTTTTGGTGCAAGGGTGTAGTAGGTAGAACTAAAGCAAGTGATAGTTTGCTGGAAACTTCATTTCATAATTGATTTGAGCTTTTCTAGTGTCCTTGAGTGTGAACATATACTGGAATTGCCATAAAAAGGTTGCATTTAAATGAATGCTGCAAAACCAATCCATTGCAATAAATTTGTGCTTTTTAAGTACCCTAGGGGGTTAGATTAGCCTATAAGCTGCAAAAAATGCCTGGCCACAAGGGCGCGCAAATGGCCCATCCAAAACTGATGGATGGGCCATTTGCGCGCCCTTGTGGCCAGACATTTTTTGCAACTTATAGGCTAATCTAACCCCCTAGGGTACTTAAAAATCACAATTATACTCAATTTGACTGCAATTACATACCTTGAAATAACAAAGTCAAAAAACAATTCATATCACCAATTGAAACAATTTTCAAGATTGACAAATCAGATTGAAAAGAATTTGCAATATAGAGAGACAATTTCAAATATTTTTTATTCCTTCTAGCACGGTGATTTTACATCATGTATCTGAGGAGTTCAGAATTTTTTTGACCATTTCCTGGCGCCTATTTTGCGCGTAAGGCAACTCCCCAGTCAAGAGGGACTGCGCTATGGCATTTGGGTCAGTTGAGCCAATGGAAGCATGTATCCCTATCTGGGCAAGCACTTTACCACGAAAGCCAGTGCCAAACGCTGTGCATACAAGGGATCTACGCACTAGGAACACTTGATGCGCAGTTTGAGCAATGGTACTCAAACACAAAAACTTGCTCAAAGCTTTTAACGACCAAGTCATAAAATGGGCTTGGGGAGTAAATTCATTATGGATAATGGCCACATCGCCAAGGGGGAGTTGTCCGAGGTAATGCGCAAGGGAAGCTTGAGGTCCAAAGCCCGTCCGCTTGCCACCCGTCCTTGCAGCAAAATCATCAACCTCCACAACATCCTGTCATAAACCGATGAAGGTTGAGAAAAAAGACAATGAAGGATAAAATAGTAACATGAAAATTAGGTACAGTTTACCTCCTGCTCCTTGTCATCCTCCTCCCTGTTGCCCTTTGCATCCAAGTCAATGGTCCCATGCACCACAGATACAAGCTTTGGATCATCAGATGGGAGGTTGCATAATGGCATAGGCATCCTAGCAGCCTCAACCTTGGCTTGCGTGGCTTGGAAATCTTCATCAGCCACGTGCAACTGCTCTGCTGCCAGGACCTCCGCACATACAACTGCAATAGTGTCAGCAACAGAGTCCCCATCTGGCAAGAGCTTGCTTTCTAGGGCATCTGGCGTATTGTCTAAGGGACATTTGTTGTTGTTGCATAGCACGCTCAAGCATTCATCCATGCGCAGGCCAAATGCTTTTTCCAAATCATGCAGGAACACAAACTCCTCCCTATCCACTAACACTGAGGAGAAGCGGCTAATTTCTACCTCTGGGATAGCCACATCCGTCAGTGGTAGTGGCACTGGAGTGTCACTAGGGCCAGCCGCAACTATGGATTTCTCAACCACTTCCTCAAGACCCCTAGGGTACTCCAGCTGGTGTGCTTTTCCTTCCGCTACAGGGTTCATGGGGATAACCTGCTGCTCCTTGGTGTCCTTGATAAAGGACCCAACTTGAAGGTGTGGTAAGCGGAGCTCCTCCAAATCAAGTTCCTCGCTCACCAAGAAGATAAATGTTGCGAGCCGAGAAAGGTACTCCACCCCCAACTTGCGCTTCTTGAGCGCTGACACCCCAGGGGCTTGCTCGTCCAAGTAATGGCCTGCATTGGTTGCAATTTCTTGGAATCATTGCAACCGCTTGGCGAATGGACGATCACCTTTGTGTATATAGCGCAAAAGATCGCAAGGCACCCCGATCCTTGCATGTGGGGGGATAGATACAGAATATTTTATGATGTGCTCCTCCATGAACGCAGAAATCTCCTCAAATGCATCCATGTGAAGGGCAATTGTGGCATCAAGGTCAGGGAGACGAGTAAAAAAGGTGTGGAGGTCCAACTTCCCTTTGTATTTGGTGTCCTCGAGGAAGAGGATGAAGCGTGACAAAGGGGTGGATGTGGGTACAGATGCAGAGGCTGTGGCAGCATCCATGTTTAGCCTGGGGTGTGGATAGAGAGTGGAGGAGCTCAAGAGTTGCAAAAGTGAAAATAGTGAATGAGTTAGGTGGGCCCCCTTTTATAATGTACCCTTTTTTTAAGACATTAAAAAAAAAAGGCACTTTCACCAAAAAATGATTTGTCATCCCAATGCAAAAAATTATATTCAAAGGCATGATTTGCCGAAGCAAATCATGTTGATTACAGCGGGGATCAATATGAAAATTGCAAGAGTTACAAAGTTATAAGATCGATAGCATAGTTCCATCTATCCCCCAGTCTTCCTCGACCTTCAATTTGTCTTCCATTCTCTTCCCAATCTGCGAACATTCATAACAATAAGCATCTAATGATCGACAAACCATGATGTATTGAAAATGTGGTGGAAGGATTCTCACCTTGTGACCTTGTAAACGAAATTGTGCTTGTTGAAGGGCCTCAAAACCCATAATAACCAAATGTTCTCGAACATTACTGAGAGTCCAATGCTTGTTCACTTGGACTGCCTCCAAAGCATCGTTGGGCATCTTCACTGCAATGTCAAAGCTTGCAATAGCGCCGTCTACACTCTGTAAGGGAGTCCACACTCCAAGCTTGCACATCCAACGATCATAGTGAAATCGTATGTACAAGGAGGTGCGGGATTTCAAATAGCGCATTCCAATACCTGAAGCTCCAACCTTACAACGGTACCGGTCCCCGTTGTGCATGCCCTCCACAAAACCCCAGTCCTCTTCTAAAAGCCTTCCTAATTCCTCGTAATGCGCATCTTTACATACAAGCATTGTGGTAGTCTCCACAAATCCAAACTCTTTAAAAATGTGCACAAAACAATGAATAGGCAAACACCAGTTCAAGCCCACAGACCTAGAAGCTTTAGAGTATTTCAAAGAGTTTTGGACATCCATTATCATCTTTTGCTTGAAAGATGCTACCGACCACAAATCTGGGACCGACCACTCCATACTTAATAAGGAAGTTACTTTGATGGGTTCAAGCGTTCCAAATGCTTGTGTAGAAGTAGGGACAATATAGGAGTGAGAATAGAAGAAAATCCTTCTTTGAACCAGTTTGGTTGGGCAAAGATGCGGGAACATTATTGCTCCAATATCCGCATATATAGCATTGAATGTGCCGGAGAGACTATATAGTGGCTGCTCCTCCACCAACGTGGATGGAAATATGACTATAAATGCATGACAAATGTTAAGTATGAATCCATAATAACATTACACTGTGATTTCACACCTAGCTTTGTATTCTCAAAACATGTACTTACAATGTGTTGGAAATCGAGGTGGTTGTTGCAAGTGCATGGTTGACATTGAGAAAACATGTTGCACAATGGCTATGGTCCCCTTGTCTTTGCGGTTCTTGAAGCCAAGGAGCTTTCCTTTCCAATGAAGATCCAAGTTTACACGATTCCGCACATGATGAGGGCCAACAGCAGATGGTTGCATGTATATCCAAGCACCTTTGGTGAACTCTTGTGGCACCCACTCATCATCTACACCTCTAGTGTTGTGGCATGCAAGTGATGTGACCTCATCCTTTGGTCGCCTTTGCGAAGTAGAGTTGGCCATGGTTGAGCAAAGCAAACTAGGAGGAGGAGAAGAACCTTGCTTGTTGCTACAATGTAGGTGTGATAAAGTGATATGAGAAAATGGTCAACCCTTGTGGCAATGGGAGGAGAAGGTGGACAACCCTTGCTTGGTGTGGCACTGGGAGGAGAAGGTGGATAAGCCTTGCTTGGTGTGGCACTGGGAGGAGAAGGTGGATAAGCCTTGCTTGGTGTGGCAATGGAAGGTGGTAGGGGAGGAGAGAGGAGCTTCCTTGCTGCAGCAATGGAGATGGTGTAAAGAGAGAGAGTGTTGGAGTAGAGGATGAGTGTGATGGTTGCAACCAAGGAGGGGTTGGAAAAGGGGTTCTAGAGAGAGAAAATCCCTTTTTGCCTAATAACTAATTTTGGGGGAGCTCTGGATAGCAAAAAAAGATTTTTTTAAATTTTTTTAAAAATTTTGAATTTTAGGGTTTTTGGATGCACGTTTTGACTTTTTGAGATCAAAAAATGCTTTTTTGACCATAAAATAGTTTTAGGGGGGTTTTCAGAAGATGAAATTTGAGTTTTGAAATTTTTGAAAAATTTCAAATTTTTGGGATTTTTTCAGAACCGGATCAAAAAGGAGGGAAGTTGGAGGTTCCATATGCCCCACCCCCCCCCCCCCCCCCCCCCCCCCCCCACCTTCTCACTAGGTAAGAGCCCATTTAAAAAGTGTAAGACTACTTTGTCCCCCTACATTTTTTAGGGCATAGAGTGTGTCCACCACCCTCTTCTCATTGGCTGGCCTCTAATTAACCTTAATCCCAAAGGGCCCCTAGAGGGTTCATATTTTTCCTAATGAACCCTAAGTGTACAGCTATACACTTGTGTGAGCCACTAACACTAAGTACAATGTGTATTGTGCCTTAGTGCATAAGATAAGAGAAGAAAGAAAGGGGGCATACAGTACGTTGGCTCTCCCCCTTCAACCTATGTGTGGCTATGGTGGTGTGTGTGTGAGTGCGTGCGTGCGTATTCTTCTTCCGTTGTGCTCCCAGTTCCTCCCCGTCCTCTGGTATCAGAGCGGTTTCATTCCCGAAATCGTTTCCGTGCGCGCGCACTTTCAAGAGTGCAAACAGGATTTCGATTTTTCCATTGGCAAGTTCAGCTTCCCGAGAGCAGTTCCAGCAGATGTCTTGCAGTTTTACCCCCCTTTCGGAGCCATTCGAGCCATCAAAAACCCCATTCGAGCTACGATTCAGGAGCTGAAATTTTCAGTCCTCTTGTGGTAATTTGTGCTGCAGTGCTTCCATAGCCAGTTATAGGTACCTTTGTTGCAGTCTCTTCCATCTACGAGAGCCCACGGCTCATTCGGGAGTGTGTAGCCTCTTTCGGAGTGGCCTCATACACACACATAGAGTGGGAGCTTAACAACATTGTCTTCTTCAACTATAGGTATAGGTACATGCTACAGGTTTCAATGCTTGCGATATTATGGTTCCAGTGGGAGCAGTTGTTTATGCGTACATGCATATGTTGAAAATTTTGACAGTGTTTCAGCTCTTTTGAGAGCAAACTGACTCCCCGCCGCAGGGATGTTTAGTTACAGGCACATGCTTTTGACGCCTGTTTGAGCGTCTTGACGGACTTGTATGTCTTTGTGGATACTGCCATTGTACGCTTTTGTGGAGCCATCTTTTGGCTAGTACGGCAATCCCAACCATTTCTGAGACTTGGTCCGGAAGATAGCCATTTCTGAGACTTGGCTATACGTTTTTTGCTGCATAACCTACGTTGTTGAGGGTCGATAGCGTGATTTTTTCATTGAGCTGGGGTATTCTCAAATGTGGAGATACCTTTGGTGATAGAGGTAGCTGGAGCATCCCTTACGAGGCCTCGCCATAGGATATGTATAGAGTGGTATAGATGCTTTGGACGCCGAGTTGGCGGTCTATGGTCAGTTTGACTGTTTATGCACCTCAGTTGGTCTCTATATAGTGTGCTTTTGAGAGGCGTTGCTCTCTTCTATGATTTGTGAGTGACATACTTGGTCATTTTGTCTCGTATTTTGGTTGACATAGTCCCAAATACAAAGGAGACTTTGCCAAAATTTTTCCAGAATCTTTTGGTAGTTTTGTCACCATGTCTACTAGCAAAGACCGTGACATTTATGACATAAAGAAGCGTGATGGCACTAATTTTCAGCTTTGGAAGAATCAGATGCAAGATGTGCTTGTCCAAAAGAAACAGAAATTGCCTATTATTTATGCGACATGGACTGAAGAGATGAATTTGACTCAGTTTCAGTGGGAGGATCTTGATGAGCTATACATATCTACTATTAGATTGCACCTTGCTGAGTCAGTGTACTTTTCAGTGCTAGAATGTGAATCTGCCTATGCTTTATGGAAAAAGTTATGCAACACTTATGAAAAGGATACGGCAAGTAATAAGGTTTTCATGACACGAAAACTATTTAACCTTCGCATGAAGGAGTCAGCCAGTGTTGCCAGTCATATTAATGACTTTGATTCTCTATTTGCTCAGATTCGTGCACAATGGATTAATATTGATGAAGAGATGAAAGCAATCTTCTTACTTTGTTCGTTTCCACCCTCATAGGATATCTTTTGCACAGCTGTCAGTAACTCTGCTCCTAATGGTACGCTATTGTACATTGATGTCACTAGTTCTCTTTTGTTAGAGGAAATGCGCCGCAAGGCTATGGATAGCTCGCATCATGGCGAAGCTCATTATGTGCAAAAGGATGGAAAACAGCATAAAGGTCATTCTTGGAATCGTGAATCCAAGAAAGAGGGCAATAGAGATGCTTCAAAGGGTAGATCAAAGTCTCCTAGTCATCGCAATGTTCAATGCCATTATTGTGATAAGTTTGGTCACATAAAGAAGGATTGTTATGCTTGGAAGCGTGAAAAAGGTAAAGGCAAAGGCAAAGACAATGATGATAAAGAGGAGAAACCAAAGAGTTCGGTTAAGATTGAAGAACTGAACATAGTGCAAGATGATTGTGATGCACAAGACATCAATATGTTGACTGAAAATAATGATGTATTCTATGATGCACAAGAAACTCGATCTTTGCAGAGTTCTATGCGAGCAGAGCTACTTGTTAGTGGTGAAGTGTCCCATACATGGATTCTTGATTCGGGCGCTTCGTTGCATGTCACACCTCATAGGCATCGGTTTACTACATATGAGGAAACCATTGGCACTGTTACGCTTAGTGACAACAACTCTTGTGACATTGTGGGCATAGGTGATATTGCTATGGTTATGGCAAATGGGGTGAGGTTTACCATACATAATGTGCGTCATGTTCCAACTTTGACACAAAATTTGATTTCGGTTGGACGTCTTGATGACCTGGGTTACAAAGTCACTTTTCATCAGCAGTCTTGGCGTATTGCGAAAGGGTCATCTTATTTTAGCCCATGGTTCTAAAGTTGGTACACTTTATCCTCTTTATGTATCTGACAAGAACAGTGTTCTTTCTGTAACCGAGCTGCCAACTATTGCTTTGTGGCATAGCCAGTTAGGTCATATGTCAAAGAAGGGAATGGAAACTCTTTCTCGTTTGGGCTACTTACCGTCTTTATCATTTTCTGATTTTCCCTTTTGTGAACACTGTCAATATGGTAAGCAAACACGAGCACAACATGCACAATCTTTCGACAAAGAAAGAAAGCCCTTAGAGCTTGTGCATAGTGATTTATGTGGGCCTATGCCTTCTAAATCCCATGGTGGTGCGTCTTATTATGTTACATTCATTGTTTGACGATGCAACACGACATGTTTGGATTTATGCCATGAAGTCTAAAGATGAGACTTTTTCTTGTTTCAAAAAGTTCTTATCTAGTGTGGAAACTCAGTCTGAACATAAGTTGAAAGCTTTACGCTCAGACAATGGTGGAGAATATGTCTCCAAAGAGTTTGCAGACTTTTGTTCAAGTAGGGGAATTAAGCACGAGTTTACAGCTCCTTATACCCCTGCACAAAATGGTGTTGCCGAACGAATGAATAGGACCATCCAAGAGAGGATTATGTCTATGCTATCACAGGCTAATTTACCGCAAGCGTTTTGGGCTGAAGCATTATACACTGCTATGTATTTGATCAATAGATCACCACATGCTTCATTACAGTTTCGTGTACCTTTGGAGTTATGGTGAGGACATAAGTTGTCTTATGAAAAACTCCGTACATTTGGTTGCGAAGCTTATGCACATGTACCCAAGGAGTTGCGTGCTAAGCTTGACCCTAAGTCCAGAAAATTCATCTTTATTGGCTATGGTGTAGATGGTCAATTTGTCTATCGTTTATGGGATCCCGAAAGTCGATCAGTAATCCGTAGAAGTGATATTGTCTTCAATGATACCAAGATGCATAGGCAGCCAACGAAAGAGGTTGAATTCCGGAAAGTGATGTTTTTCGATGTATCACCTCATGTACAGATAGGTCCAGAGCCAATTACTACACAGGCTAGTACAAGCTCTGATCAGCCGAGGAGATATCAAAGAGTCTCACATCCGCCAGAACGGTTTGTTCCAGGCATGGAATTTGTGTTGCTGACAGATAGTGGTGAGCCTTCTTGTTACAAAGAGGCTATGCTAGCCAATTATAAGGTTCAGTGGGAACATGCTATGAAGAGGGAGCTATCCAGTATTGCAAAGAACAAAACATCGGAACTTGTTCCATTGCCAAAAGGTAGGAAAGTTTTGCCTTGTAAATGGGTTTACAAGAAGAAGATTGCATCCAATGTTGAGAATTACAAAGCTCGTTTAGTGGCCAAAGTTTCAAGCAAGAATATGGTGTATATTTCCAGGAAATCTTTTCTCCAGTGGTCAAGATGACGACACTAAGAATGTTTCTTGCTTTGGTTGCCACTGAAGATATGGAGCTTGATCAAATGGATGTCATTACAGCTTTCTTACATGGTGATCTTGAGGAAGAGATTTATATGCAGCAACCTGAAGGGTTTGTGCTCAAGGGCAAGGAACATTTGGTCTGTAAGATTCTGAAAAGTCTCTATGGCTTGAAGCAATCGTCCAGACAATGGTATCAAAAGTTTGATGCATTTATGCGTTCCCTAGGCTATAAGCGCAGTAATGAGGATCCATGTCTTTACATGAAAATACAACCAAATGGACAGCTTATTATGCTTATCCATTATGTAGATGACATGCTTATTGCTGGTCATTCTAAGAAGGACATTGCTGACTTGAAAACCAAGCTAAAAAGTCAATTCGACATGAAAGATTTGGGTGAAGCCAATCACATTTTGGGTATGCGCATTACTCGTGATCATAAGAAGAGGTTGTTGTACCTTTCTCAAAAAGAGTATGTGCACAAAGTTCTTGATCGTTTCAACATGCAGAAGGGGAAGGCCTTGAGTACTCCATTGCCTGCATATTTGAAACTTAGCAAGAACGATTGTCCCAAATCTGCTGAGGAAAAAGCTGCGATGGCTAAAATTACTTATACTTCAGTTTGTGGTAGTCTCATGTATGCCATGGTGGCTACAAGACCTGACATTGCACATGCAGTGGGAGTTGTCAGCAGATTTATGTCTAACCCTGGTAAAAAGCATTGGGATGCTGTCAAGTCGATTCTCAAATACTTGAGTGGCACTGCAGATAGACAGTTATGCTATGGTCGTGGAGAGTCATCCATTCAGGGATTTGTAGACAGTGACTATGCAGGCTGTGTTGACAGTCGTAAATCAACAACAGGTTGGATTTACACATTTGTTGGTTCTGCTATTTCTTGGAGATCTGTTCTTCAAAGATTGTACATCCATTTCTACCACAGAGGCAGAGTATGTTGCATTGAGTGAAGCATGCAAAGAAGCTATTTGGCTTGCTCGCCTAGTGAAAGATCTTGGATTGGAGCAGTGTACACCAGTTCTTCATTGTGACAGTCAAAGTGCTATTGCCTTGGCTAACAATCCAGTGTTTCATTCCACAATGAAACATATTGATGTGCGCTATCACTTCAGTCGTGAATGCCTGGCAAACAAGAGCCTTGATTTAGTGAAGATTCCTACATCAGAGAACACAGCGGATGCACTCACTAAGAGTCTCTCAAGCCATTTGTTTCAACACTATCGTGAGTTGATGGGCATTGGGTGAAGAGTGGTGCTCTTCCATTTTTATAGTCTCCCACATTGGCCATCAAGTGGGAGAATGTTAGGTTTAATGGCCATGTGGCCGACCGCCCCATCACTAACTGCCACTAACCCTAATTGTACAGCTATACACTTGTGTGAGCCACTAACACTAAGTACAATGTGTATTGTGCCTTAGTGCATAAGATAAGAGAAGAAAGAAAGGGGGCATACAGTACGTTGGCTCTCCCCCTTCAACCTATGTGTGGCTATGGTGGTGTGTGTGTGAGTGTGTGCGTGTGTATTCTTCTTCCGTTGTGCTCCCATCTCCTCCCCATCAATTAAAGGAAAATTATGAGTTTCCTAAGGAAGGAAAAAGAACCCAAAATTATAGAAACCTTCCACCTGAAAGGAGGAAGCACTAATCGTGGTTTGTTTGTCCGCATTGAGTGAAGTGTGTGTGTGTGTGTGTGTGTGTGTGTGTGTGTGTGTGTGTGTGTGTGTGTGTGTGTGTGTGTGTGTGTGTGTGTGTGTGTGTGTGTCTTGAAGCCGACGGGCGCTGGGAAAACTTGTGTCTACGATAATTTTGACTTGTGTTATCGGCTTTAGTATGATCAAAGAGGATTTATCTTAGTGCTAAAGAATGGAGATAAATCATATGAGCAAATTAAGGCAAGTGGACTTGGGTGTAATATGCTTGCAACTGAAATTGACGAGCGAACAATCTGTGTTCACTATGTGCAGACATTGTAAGCGGCTACGGAAAGGTTTGATGATATGGGCAAAGGAGAGCACGATTAGGGGTGCATGGAGTGCTTTAAATACAGTGAAGCAAGTGTCTGTTTAGAGAGAGAGAGAGAGAGAGAAAGCCACAGAACATATTGGCGGGCGTAAGCTGCATGAGATAATTAAAAGCATTTTACATGGCATGTATGTGTGTGTGTGTGTGTGTGTGTGTGTGTGTGTGTGTGTGTGTGTGTGTGTGTGTGTGTGTGTGTGTGTGTGTGTGTGTGTGTGTGTGTGTGTGTGTGTGTGTGTGTGTGTGTGTGTGTGTGTGTGTGTAGTGAAACACAAGGCTTTAAAGTATGTTTCACAAGTCTGGCGCAAGTCATAGAGGCTTCATCATTGCGTGGCAGATTCGCATGCAAAAAATTAAAAAGTTTAAAAAAAACTTTTGCTAATTAGGTAGTAGTTCCCACTTCGCTTTTAGCAGTGTTCAGAAGAAAAATGTGCATCAGCTTAATATCTTGCCGTTTTAGAAAAACACAGATATTCCAATGAGGGTAAGGGGACAAGGTAAAATTTCATCTCAAAGTAGTGAAAACAACATTATAAAATAAACCTAATTTTCAACAAATTCCTCTTGGCAAATTCAAGAAAAGGAAATCTTTTTTAAAATTTTGATTTTTCTCAAACACTAGCTATTTTGTGTGTGTGTGTGTGTGCGTGTGTGTGTGTGTGTGTGTGTGTGTGTGTGTGTGTGTGTGTGTGTGTGTGTGTGTGTGTGTGTGTGTGTGTGTGTGTGTGAGGCTAGGGAAAATACATTATCCCTTTATAAGTGAACACATATTTACTCCAAAGTTCAGAGTTCTCGATGTAAAACTACATTGTTCAGATAAGAGGTTTGTCAAGAAAGGAACATCAAAACAAGATCATCGAAAGTTTAGTGTAGAGTTTGTCCTAGAGAGACATTGAAATTTTCTTCATTTTTTGTAAAAAATTGAAGCTTTTTAGCCGTAAAAAGCTAGGGATTTTGTTTTTTTGAACAAATCTCAAATATCCAAAAATTTGTCCTTGGCTAGGATATATTTCCAAGTTGGGTCCTTTTTAGTGGTCATCAGTGAAGGGAGGTTATAGAGAATTATACATAGGTGGGTACTTATTCCTCTGAGCCTCTTGTTGTGAGCATGCAACTCCGTGACTGTCTTGAAAACTTCTTGGTAAAGAGAGGCATTGAATAGCGGGTAAATTCCCTATTTTTTGAAAAAAAATCTGGTTTTAAAAGTCAAAACAAAGTAAGGGAAAATTTGTTTTGTCCAAAGACCATGTGTGCGTGTGTGTTATCTCTCTTGTTCAAAGCTTATAGCTAAATGTAGCAGTAGGAGCTATTTAGTCAATGAATAATGTGTGTGTGTGTGTGTGTGTGTGTGTGTGTTTTCTCTCTCATCCCTAACTTTAGGGCTCACCCCCTTCATTCTATGCAAGTGGCTTGACTTTGTGAGCACCACACTCATCCCAAGCTTGGGCATAGTTCCCATTGAGAGGTCCTATGCCTAAGGGTTTTAACACTATCTTTTGGAGAATTTAATGAATCTTAACCTAGGGTCTTTTAAAGCTCCAATAGAAGCACATTTCTCTTTGGAAGACCACCTCCATTTGGACCCTATTATCTCTCCTTTTGTCCCCTACTAAGATAGGTATATCAACACATACCAATATTCTAGCTCTTGTTCCCCTTTTATCTTTCCATATTAAATAATCAGTTTAACAAGACAAAATCATTTGGGAAAGTTAGATATTAGTTTTTATAACATTACTTCTCTCTTGAAGTCATAATCATCCTCGATTATGAGGTAGAAAAGATAAAGCCTAGTCATTAGTCCATGGTTTCCTAGCGGGTAGAGGATCACTTTTTACCCTACAACATCATTCCAAAATGGATGACTAATCCATTTGGTGCTTGAGAGACTCAATTGCGGCAAGCATGTCTGCTCTTTAGTCCATATCATACTTCCAAAGTAGAGTGACAAATTTCACTTGGTGTTTGGGAGATGTCGTCACCCCACAAACATGATTCTAAGCATGTATACTTCTTAAATTTGTGGAGAAAGAAAGAGAGAAAGTCTTTTAAGACAAAACATTCTTTATTCAAAAGGAATTTACATTTGCTTACTCTAGTGTATCATTGTAAACATTGACAAGGTTCATATTATTCTTAAGATGTGTTCCTTGCATCCATATAGCATCTTCAAAAGGATAATTCCTAAATTTAATAAGATACAATCGGATAATCTTACCATGTCTTAGTACCTTGTCTTCATGTCCAAGGATGGATTCGGTTTGGAGCACCTCTTCTTGATCCTCAATCTCTGGAGGGTCCTCAATCATTGCTTCTCTCGGTGGCTCTCCTTTGTAAGGCTTAAGTAGGCTCACATGAAAAGCATTATGAGGTGTATGGAACATAGAGTGTACCCACTTCCCGCAGCTCGCACCCAAGCGTGACCTCCGCAATGTGGCTAACTCGTCAAGTTACCCTCATGCCTGAAGCAGGAACTTGAGATGCGTGGCATACTTCTAGAACTAGGCAAGTTACTGGTAAGAATCTCCACATAACTCTTCGAGTGACATGGTCATGCCACAAAGGCGACATGTTATTTCCACGTACATGCACACATGGCATTGCCATGTAACTCTTGAGTAACGTGGCTATGCCGACATAGGCAAACCACGTAACTCGACGACTTACGTGGCAAAGCCTACTAGATTGTCGCATAGGTAGGCCGTGTAACTTAGCAAGTTACGTGGACGCCTTCATGAAAAAATCTCAACAAAGACGTGGCATACATGTCAGATGTCCACGTAACTCGGTGAGTTATGTGGACACGTCTCCAACCCGTTTGCATGCCATGCAACTTGGCGAGTTATGTGACACTCGGCAATCGATTAGACTTGCAAAGATGATTGAACATGGACCCATATGCCTGCATGGACTTTTTTGACGAGAATCGTATTGAGTGTCTAGCTCAAAGAATGTCTGGATCGAATCTCTATCACTCCTTGTCTCTATTGAGACTCTATTTCCCTCTCTTTCTCTCTCTCTCCTCCTACAATGTGTATAAGAGTCCCTCTACCACATGATAAATATCATATCATGTTTTATAAAATTATATGCAAGTTTATATCCAAAAATACATCTATTTCCAACCTTCGGGGGTGCTGCCCTCGAACTCCCCCACCAAGGGGGGGCTAAATAGCTGTCGCCGCCCCTCTTGGATCCCCCTGGCAACAAAAATAGAGAGAGAGAGAGAGAGAGAGAGAGAGAGAGAGAGAGAGAGAGAGAGAGAGAGAGATAAGGAGAGATAAAGAAAGAGTGTTTTCTTTTTTAATTTTAGTTGATGAAAATCTAGTTGTCCATATAGACGATGAGCTAGTTGTCTAAGTATACACCAATCTGGTTGACCATATATGTGACAATAAAGATGATGATATAGAAAATAATCTAATCTAGTTAAACATACAAAGAACCATTTAAAAGGTCTTGGAGAAATCCTATAAGCAACCATATAGATGACCATATGTATCCCTATATAGAAGAATTGGCCATATAGACTAGCATATAACTGACCATATAGACTACCATATACATGTGATCTATGGAAAAAGGATAGCACTATATTTAGATGACCACATGGATGCCAATGTAGTGGACTATATATATTCCCATGTAGAAAGTCATAGGGACAACCATCTAGACTCCAATATAGATTTCCATAGAGCCATATAAAGACGATCATATCCTAATCCATCATGTAGGAAGATAGCAATGAAGATGACCCTATTGATGACATTAGCCGATCATATTGATGATCCACATAGACAACCAATCTTTACAAAGTTAACCATGTGTATGTTCATGTAGACAATTTTATAGATGACCATAGAGACAACATTGTAGATGTACTTATAGAGGACCATGTAAACACCCATATAGAAACTATACAGACAAGCATGTCCTAATCCATTATAAAAGGATACCAATGTAGATGAACATATAAAGATCCACATATGTGGCAATTGATCTAATCATATAGATGAAAATATAGACAACCATATAAAGACCCATGTACATGGACAAATATCCAACAATACCAGATGATCATATCATAATTTATGATAAAAGAGCTAAAATGGGTTGTTAGAGCCATATGTCCCATTTTAGCACATAGTATGGGCCTTGATTGCCCAAACCATATCATATTTCTTTGTGACTTTATAGGAGTGGGTGAATGATGCTCACACCCATTCGTGCAAAGTCTCATGGTCATCCGATATGGTTTGGTCGGTCCCGACCATACTATGCAGCACTAAAATGGGTTATATGCGCCATATGTCCCATTTTAGCACATAGTATGGGCCTTGACTGCCCATACCATATTGAATGGATATTAAACTTTTTAGGGAAAGGTAAATGGTGCTCGCACCCATCGTGAAAAGTCTCATGGCCATCTAATATGGTTTGGACAGTCCCAAACCATATTATGCGCTAAAATGGACAATATGGCTCATATGACACATTTTAGCACATATTATGGGCCTTGACCGCCCATACCATATTGGATGGCTATGAAAAATTTTAGGGGTGGTGAAATGATTCTCCCCCATGAAAAGTCTTGTGGCCATCCAATATTTTTGGGTGGTTGCGAACCATACTATGTGCTCAAATGGCCATCCGGCCCATTTTAGCACATAGTATGGGCTTTGACCACCCATACGAGTTTGGATGGCTATGCAAATTTTTAGGTGTAGGGGTGAGAACCATTTTCCTACATGTGAAAATTTTCACAGCCATCCGCTATGTATAGGCGATCAAGGCTGATATTATGCGCTAAAATGGGTTGTATGAGCCAAACGGCCCATTTTAGCGCATAGTATGGATCAAGACCACTCAAACCATATAGGATGGTTATAATACTTATCAAAGGTGAGGATGAGTCCCAATCCCCCACTTGTACAAAGTTTCATATCCATTCAAACTGGTATGGGTGGTCAAGGCTCATACTATGCGCTAAAATGGGCCGTATGACTCATACGGCCCATTTTAGTGCATAGTATGGGTCAAGACTACCCAAACCATATTGGATGGTTGTGAAAAATTGTATGGATAGGAGTGAATACTATTCTTCCACCCGTGAAAAGTTTCACATTCATCCGATATGGTATGGGCAGTCAAGTCCCATACTATGCGCTAAAATGGGTTGCAAGAGCCATATATCCCGTTTTAGCACATAGTATAGGCCTTAACTGCCCATATCATATTGGATGGTTGTGTAAAATTGCAAAGGTGAACTAATAGTTCTCACCCCCACCCATGAAAATTCTTGTGGCTGGAACCATACTATATGATAAAATGGACCGTACGTCTCATACGACCCATTTTAGCACATATTATGGGCCTTGATCGCCCATACCATATCGGATGGCTATGTAGCACTATAGGGATGGGATAATAGTTCTAACCCCCACCATGCAAATTCTTGTGGAAATCCAATATGGTTTGGGTCGTCTCGAACCATACTATACGCAAGAATGGATCGTATGGCTCATACGGTACATTTTAGCACATAGTATGGACTTTGACCACCCAAACCATATTAAATAGCTATGAGAATTTGCAAGAGTAAGGAAATAGTACTCAATCACACCCATGCAAATTCTTATGTCCATCCAATATGGTTTAAGAGGTCTCGACCCATACTATGTAGTAAATTTGTTGTATGAGTCATATGTCTCATTTTAGCACATAGTATGGGCCTTGACTGCTCATACCATATCAGATGGCTGGGAAAATTGCAGGGGTGAAAAATTTATACTCTTCCCTACTCGTGCAAAGTCTTGTGTCCATCCAATATAGCTTGGGCAATCCCGACCCATATTATGCGCTAAAATGGGCCGTATGGCTCATACGTCCCATTTTATCGCATAATATGGCCCTTGACCGCCCATACCATATTGGCTGGTTTTGTAACATTGCAGAGTGAAGTAATGGTGATCACCCCCATACCCCTACAAATTCTTGTGGCCATCCGATATGTTTTGGGCGGTCCCTAACCATACTATGTGCTAAAATGGACCATATGTCTCACACGGCCCATTTTAGCTCATATTATGGGTCTTAATCGCCCATACCATATCAAATGCCTATGAAAATTTGTAGGTATGCAATAATAGTGCTCATACCCACCCGTACAAAGTCTTTTGGCCATCCACTATGGTTTCGGTGGTCTCAAACCATACTATGCGCTAGAATGGGTCGTATGGCTCATACGGTCCATTTTAGCACATAGTATGGGCTTTGACCATGCAAACCATATTAAATAATTGTGATACTTTTCACGAGTGAGGGAATAGTACTCAACCCCGTCCATGCAAAGTCTTATGGCCATCCAATATGGTTTGAGAGGTCTCAACCCATACTATGTCTCATTTTAGCAGATAGTATGGGCCTTGACTTCCCCTACCATATCGGATGGCTGAGAAAATTTTCAGGGATAAAAAAATTATACTCTCTCCCAGTTGTGTAAATTCTTGTGGCCATCCAATATAGTTTGGGCAATCCTGACCTATACTATACGCTTAAATGGCATAATATGGGTCTTGACTGCCCATACCATATCAAATGGTTGTGTAACTGTAGAGGTAAATTAATGGTGATCACCCCCATCCTTGCAAAGTCTTGTGGCCATCCAATATGTTTTGGGCGGTCCCTAACCATACTATGTGCTAAAATGGACCGCGTATCTCATACGGTTCATTTTAGCACATATTATGGGCCTCGATCACCCATACCATATTGTATGGCTGTGAAACATTGTAGGGATGGGAGAATAGAGCTCACCCCCACCCGTGAAAATTCTTATGGCAATCCAATATGGTTTGGGTGGTTTTGAACCACACTATGCAGAGAAATGGGTCGTATGGCTCATACGATCCATTTTAGCGTATAGTATGGGCTTTGACCACCCAAACCATATCGAATAGCTATGAGACTTAAACAGTACTCAAACCTACCCATGCAAAGTCTTATGGCCATCCAATATGGTTTGAGAGGTCTCGATCCATACTATAAACTAAAATTTTTTGTATGAGCCATATGTCTCATTTTAGCACATAGTATGGGCCTTGACTGCCCATACCATATCGAATGGCTAGGAAAATTTGCAGGGGTGAAAAAATTATACTCTCCCCCATTTTTGCAAAGTCTTGTGGCCATCCAATATAGTTTGGGCAATACCAACTCATACTATATGCTAAAATGGGTCGCATGGCTCATATGTCCCATTTAGTTAATAATATGGACCTTACCACCCATACCATATCAGATGGTTGTGTAAAATTGCAAGGGTGAAGTAATGGTGATCACCCCATTTGTGAAAATTCTTGTGGCCATCTGTATGTTTTGGGCGGTCCCTAACCATACTATGTGCTAAAATGGACCATATGTCTCATACGGCCCATTTTAGCACATATTATGGGTCATAATCACCCATACCATATCGGATGGCTATGAAACTTTGCAGGGATAGAAGAGTAGTTCTCATCCACACCCGTACAAAGTCTTGTGGCCATCCAATATGGTTTTGGTGGTCTCAAACCATACTATGCGTAGGGTTTAAGGCTTAGGGTTTATGGTTTAGGGTTTAGGGTTTAGGGTATATGGTTAGAGTTTAGGGATAAGGATTTAGTTTCAAAGTTCAAGGTTAAAGGTATTGGGTTTATAGTTTAGGGGTTACGGTTCTGGGTTCAAGGTTTAGGTTTTATAACGCATAGTATGGATTGAGACGCTCAAACCATATTGGATGGCGACGAGACTTTGTGGTCTGTTTTAGCGCATAGTATGGTTCGTGAATGCACAAACCATATTGGATCGCCACAAGATTTTTCACGGGTGGAGGTGAGCACCATTATCTAGCCCCTACAAGGTTACACAACCATTTGATATGGTATGAGTGGTCAAGGCTCATACTATGTGCTAAAATGGGTCGTATGAGCCATGTGGCTCATTTTAGTACATAGTATGGTTTGGGACCGCACAAACTATATCGGATGAATAAAAGACTTTGTACAGGTGAGATGAGCAGCATTCCTCTATCCATGCAATTTCACAACCATTTGATATGGTATAGGCGGTCAAGACCCTTGCTATGCGCTAAAATGGGATGTATAGTATGGGTCGGGACTGCTCAAACCATATTGGATGGCTTTGAAACTTTTCATGGGTTGGATTGAGCACAAATTACCCATGCATGCAAAGTTGCACATCCATCTAGTATGGTATATATAGGCCGTCAAGGCCCAAACTATGCGTTAAAATGGGTTGTATGGTTCATACGACCCATTTTAGGGCATAGTATGAGTCGGGACCACCCAAACCATATCGGATGGCTGTGAGACTTTTCATATGTGGAGTGAACGATGCCACCACTGACTTCACCGTGATGGGGCCGATATCATCGGTGAGGCCGACGGGCCGTGCACAGGTGTGGTGATGGGTGAGCCAACACGACGGGTGCAATCCCCCTAGGGCGAGTGCCAAGGCTAACTAAAACCGACGGGCTTGGCTACTTCTGGGCCATTTTCAAATCTCACGGGGCTCAATGTGCTTGGGGTGGCCAATGGGCCTCGATAGGCGATGAGTGATGGCGGATTGTTTCCAGGGCCGAGGCACCAACTAAGGTTATCTCCCGCTCGTATCTCACGCTCAGGCCGCGGTGTGATCAAGGAACGAGGTGCTTTTTTCGCCGCGAGCTACGAGCGTCTTGTATGGATATGGAAGGTCCCAAAACCGTGTGCATAAGTAAACCAAAAGCTATTAAAAAAAAATCTTTTTTTGTGATCCAGTAATATTTCAAATAAAGAGAATTTTAATATTATTTTATAGTTTTTAAAATAAAAATTACATAAAAATATAGATTTTTTGCTTAAATTACCACGTAAATAATTAGGTGAGATATCATTATTTTTAATTTATTTATATTATTTTTTAATAAAACAAAAAATGATATGGCTATTGAGGTGGCCATGCATGAATGACATGGTCATCCATGTGGCAAGCTAATGTGGATAATTGATTGACATGGAATGCATAGGTGGAAAGATGAGGTGGCAAATGGGATCCCCTCATTTGCCATGTCATATGATGACATGTCAAAATGGTGACATGCAATGATTAGGTGGCCAAAAAGGAGGTGATGAGTTAGCAAGGTGGCGATGTGGCATGCTTGGTGGCTCATGAGGTGGCAAGTGATGTGGCAAGCCAGGCAAGCAATACTTACACGTGGCATGTGAGGTGGTGGATGACATGGAGCTTACGGTGAAGTGGCATGCAAGGTGGCAGTGGAGGGTGGTGGATAAGTTGGCAATTAGAGTGACATGGCAAGCCAAGTGTTACGATCAAAGTGTTGACTGTGGTGATGTGGAAGGTGAGATGGGGTGATGACATGGATCTTTGGTGATGTGGTGGCCTCCTTGTATGAGGTGGGTTAGCCAACTAGGATTGAGAGAGTAGAGCCAAGCCATGGTTGGTTGACAAGTGTCAAAATTTCTAGGTTTGATATCTACTAAACCTAAGGAGGCACACCTCAAGTGAATGGTGCAAGTGAAAAAAATTAAAACCATGAAACTGTGTCTTTCCCTTACTCAAATTGACTCTTTTTTTTCTATGAGGACCTCACATTGAGAGTTATAACATATATGAAAATCAAAATGAGTGGCAATGTACATTATTTATTAGATTTTTTTAAAAACAATATCAAGTTTCTCTAAGCAGTCTTTGTTATTTTCTAAGGTAGATCTTTAGAAAATGAACCGTTGAAGTTTATTTTTTTTTGCGTGGTCACATTTCTTGAGTCATAATCTATCAAATGACCATTAGATCTTGCAAAATAAGTTCTATATCATTAGATATCTAGTGTTAAAAAATTAGGTTTTTGTAAATAAAAATTCTAACAAAGAGAAAATGAATATTAATTATGCAAAGATCCAAAAAATTATCAATAAATCAAGTTAAATTGCTTGCCAAGTGAACAATTCAAGTGCAAGAGGGTAAGTAAATACGAAAAGCCCATAAAAATTTATATGTATTTCTTCATCAAGGTCACAATGTTGTGACGAGGTGTGATAGGTTGAACTAGATTAGTCGTTGCACAATAAAATTGCCATTTAGATGTGAAAAAATGAAGATCATAGCTTTCCATTGTGTTTGCAACTATGTGCTTTGTGTGGCTACCAAATCTTGCCTCTTCAAAGTAAGTGCAAGCAAGTCAAATGTGCGTAGGAATGGCAAAAAAGAGGTTGTTTCTTGGCTATCTTAGTGGGGGCAATTGCATACACCCTGTGTATGAGCCAATGGTTGGGTAACTTTAATTGGTAAGCCATCTCATTGATTGGGTTAAGGATTTGAAAAGGACTATAGTATCGTTTTGCTAACTTAGCATAATACTTCTAGTGGCCCATAGGATTCTTGCCCGTAGTTTGCCTCAGACAAGCGTTGGGGAACTTTAGCAAGACCCAATCATTTTTCTTAAAGGCTAAGGCTCTTCAGTGCTTATTAGCAACAGCCTTTTGCCATTGCTGTGAGATGGATTTAGCCTCTTAAAATCTTTTGAAAAGATTCTTGTAGATCTTGGCTATACTCATCAGCAGTAAAGATTTTCCCATGTACTTTAAGTAGCAAGGGACTTTACCTCGCAAGGTGCCTTTCCTGTAGAAGTATGTATAGTATATTGTACGCATATTCTACAAGGGTAGATACTTCACCCATTGTGAGCATTAATCTACTTCCATAACATAGGCTTTCAGTAGATCTAGAATCGTAAGGTTAGCTATCTCACTTTGGCCATCCGTTTGTGGGTGCTAGGCCGAGGAGAAATTTAACCTTGTGGCTAGGTTCTCAAAGAGACCCTTCTAAAAGTTACTAGTCATTCTAGGATCTCTATCCATCACTATGGATGTTGGCAAGCCACGGTACTTGAAAATCTTAGATATGAAGAGGGTTGCCATTTGATGTGCCTTAATAGTCTTCTTGACAGGTATAAAGCGTACATGTTTGCTAAACATGTCGACTATTTTCCATATTTGTGTATTCCCATGGATAGACTTGGGCAATCCAAAGATAAAATCCATGGATATGCTCTCCCATGGTGATTTAGGAATCGACAATGGCTGGAGCAATCCAGGTTTCTTCCCTCTGTCATACTTTGTCTTTTGGCATACCACGCATTTCAAAACATATTTTTGTATGTCTATTTTCATGGTAGGCCAATAGAGGTAGGTCTTGACTCCTCGAAGAGTAGGTTGAATCCCTCTATGCCCTGCATAGGGAGGGGCATGGGATTCATACATTACTTTCTCACGAACTGAGTTAGTAACACATAGCCTATTTCCATAGAGAAAATAACCATCCAGCAAGGTGAATGGTTCATCTTTCTTCCTAATGCAAGGGCTAAAATTACACCCTTGAAATCAAGATCAGTAGAATACTCATCTATCATAAAAGATAGATCATTGTGAGTTGCTATTGACACCTAATTTACTCTTGGTCACGTGATAGTGCATCGGCCACTTGATGTGCTTGCCAGCAATGTGAGCAATATGAAAATGAAACTGTTATAGAAATTTTCCCACCTTATTTGTTTGTCGGCGGAGATTTTGGTTTGCATCATGAAGTATTGAGGCTTTGGTGATTTGTTTGTATAGCGAATGGAGTCCTCAAAAGATAGTTCTTCCATGAGTCTAGGGCATGTAATACAGCTAATAGCTCCCTTTCATATATGCCCAATACTCTCTCATCAACGTTGAGTCCAGTCAAGCTTCATAGCTCGTGCAGTTTCTTGGATTAGTCCATCCTTTTATTACCTCTAGCTTTGATAAATCCATTGGGATCCCATCTAGAGAGACAATGTGCCTGAGTATTGAATCTCTTGTAGGAAAACTTTTATTTTGATCAAAAGTTGTTTCTCTCTCAAAACTTGAAAGATTACCTAGAGATGTTGCTTATGCTCCTCACGAGAATTGGAGTAGATGATGATATCATCAATACTCCAATGAACTTGTGGTAGGGCCTAAAACTTTTCTCCATTAAGTGATTGAAAGTGGCCAGAGCATTTGTCAAGCCAAAAGGCATGACAAGATATTCATAAAGACCAAATGTCGTGCGAAAAGGGTTCTCTATGATATCTACCCTTATCTGATGATAGCCACTTTTAAGGTCAATCCTACTAAAGTAGGAACACCCTTGGAATTATCAAATAGATCTTTTACATGTGGCATGGGAAATCTATTTTTGATAGTGATTCTATTTAGTGCTCTATAGTCGAGACACACGTACAATATGTGCCGTCTTTCTTTTGGACACAGAAGACTGGTGAACAAAATGGTGAAGAGCTAGGCCTCACCATCCTTTTCGACTAGTTCATGGACTTGCCTCATGATCTCCTCTTGTTGAGCTTGTGAAACTCTATAAGGAGGCTTATTAGGTGGAGAGCTTCCTGCTAGAAGCTCTATTGCATGATCGCCATCCCCTCCTTTTGGAGGTAGCTCTCTAAAGATATCATCAATAAAAACATCTTGGAATTTACTTAGAAAAGTAGACAACTCTAATTCCTCTTGATTGATTGCGCCCATTTTTATCTAGTAAAACATTAGGAGCAATTAGAGATACCTTAACAAAAATCATGTACGTGGAAATTGAACTTTTCATTGACTTATCAAAAGTAGGCATATTTACAAGGGTATGGTGTTGTTCAACTCATTAGCATCAACCCATGCTAGCAAAACTTAGGTGTATGTATGCTAACTTATACTTTGGTAGGTTAAAAACCTCTCGTAATTAGTTTTAAGGACCTCTCCTCTTAAACAAGGGAAGAGAAACCAATATATCTAATACCAATGTAACAGAATTAGGCTAATAACATTGATTGTAGTGGAATTAAAATGACAATAGTAAGCAATTTATTAAGAGAAATCCTAATGAAGATATAGGGGAAGTACTTGATTAATGATAGCAATATAAACATGACACCTAGTTATCTTGGCATGAACAATACTTGTAAAAGAGAATCAGAAATTGACAATAGTTGAGGACCATATTTACTTGGAGACGGTCCCCCCTCCAAAAGGCTTTTGTATTATATGTTCTCCCATAAAGAGAGTCTTGGTACAATACATTCTTTGTGTTCCTTATGAAGATGGAAAGATTCATACACCAATATTATGCACAAAACAACAATTAAACTTACCCATGATAGCATAAACTTATCCCCGCGTCAATCCAAAGACCTCAAACACCTTTAAACTTTGAAGAGAGTTGGCAGGGAGTGACGAAAGTGAAGAGGAAGAAGATGTAACATATGAGAAAGAAGTATTATCCTTACCATAGATTACTAATAGAGCTTAGCTTAGCATAGTAATGAAGATGGTAGAGAAGATGAGCATGTCATTGAAGCTTGACTCTTGCTTGGATTTGCATTCCATATCCAAGAGGTGTTGGTTAGGCTCTCTACTTCTCAAGCTTGGAGAAGGAGATCGAGTTCTTGCTCAACACATGAGAAAGTGTGAGTGTGTGTGAATTGTGAATGAAAAATGAGGGCCTTTCTTCCATCTTGGTCGACCCCTCTCTCTCCTAACTCATGATTGCATCCTCTTGGTCCATCTTGAGAGCTAGCCAATGAGAGGATATCTTCATAACCAGCAAGGGATGTAGCATTTTAACAAGTGTCCCCCTTTCGCCTTTAGAGATACAACTTAGCTTATTATTTAAATGAGGCTAAATTCTAATTGGACCTCTAGGTCTACCGGCCAATAGGAATTAAGCTAGTTATGGGCTGCTTAATTCTCATTGGACCCTTTGTAGATTGTCCAATAGAAATTTAGGGGTCTTAATTTTCATTGGTTCTTTGAATAGGATTTTTCTAAATTGTTAAAGCTCAATTTACTTAATTCTCAACTGGTTCTTAATTTTCATTGATTCTTGAATAGGCTTTTTCTAAATTGTTAAAGCTCAAAATACTTAAGCTTAATTCCCCCTTGATTCTCATTGGTCCTTGCCATAGGCCATCCAATAGGAATTAGGCTTTAATGGGGGCAACTCAGCTAGGTGCTTGACATGTGCCCTTAATGCCTCTTCTGTCTTGGGCATGCCTTAAGTGAGTGTGTGTGTGTGTGTGTGTGTGTGTGTGTGTGTGTGTGTGTGTGTGTGTGTGTGTGTGTGTGTGTGTGTGTGTGTGTGTGTGTGTGTGTGTGTGTGTGTGTGTGTGTTCTAGTAACAATATAGCATAAATACCAAAGAATCCTTTAAAATTACAAAAGACACTAGAAACTATGTCAATATAAAGGTGGTAAAATTCCCATTCATAGTACAGAATAGACATTATACACATGTACAAGAGAATCAAGAGCCTGAAGATAATAAATCCGCCATCTTCAAGCCAAGGAACTTTGAAAACCATAGTTGAGAAGGTAACCCTCACCTGCACCCATGGAAACAACACAACTTTTAGTTAGCATTGGCACCGTATGCAGGTGATGCATGGGTATCCCACATGTCACATATGTCACCCAACTAGATTGCTTTCAAAGATAAATAATAAGAAAGGTCAAGCTAATCATATATTCAAAGATGAATTCATGTACAAGGGGGGAAAAACATATGAAGCCCCTTGTGCTTTACAAGCTCTCATGAGATAAGGTCGGAGATGAGTTTTATGAGGCATTTTAGCCTCAAAGTGGGCCACATATACGTGTTTCTTGACTTTACAGAGTTTGGCAATAATTGCCGTTATTTTTTTTGGATCAGTGACAGTTCTCATACGTGCATTCAATCTATACTTTGGAGTCACCTATAATATAAAAAGACATTTAGTAAGTAAGTCCTACACCCCCTTAGTCGGAGGTGAAAACCATATGTAAGGTAGTAAGTATGAGTACTAATACCCTAAATCATAATCCATATAGATTCCTATTTCCTCATTTGTTCTAAAAATCTAGGGACGTGTTCCGCTCATGCCCATAACATCAATGCAATAAGCAACCACTTGCAACCTCAAGAACATCCCATATACAACCATATCAACATATACCACAACCCATCATAACCATATTCAGAACCATAATTGGCCACCCTCAATCATAACCCTATTCGGCCAATATGAGCAATGTTGCCAAAATTTATATACACAACACTAAAACGGCAAGAGTGGTCAGCTCGATAACCAACCCAAAGGCACAACAACAGTAGTACAACCACCACTGCAGCTTTACCAAAATTTACTGGCAATTGTCTTACACCCACAAGTAGGTCAACCCCAATATATAGGGTCATTCACCAGGTATTTTAAGAAGAAATTCAATCATTGCCACCCTTTTTTTAATAAAAACCCACATTCAAGGCAACAATCATCCAGTATTTGAAAGAAATAGAACCTTTCAATGTTTTTTACATGCCTATGACAAACCTTAGATATGCATTGTCAGATATCCCTACACTCAAAAGGGTTACGAAAGTAAAGTCGCAGACACCAAAAGGGTGTTCATACACACGCTTAAAAAGTAATATCTAACTCGCAATGTGAAAAAAAAACCAGTGCCGTAGATACAAACAGTCCAGCAGAAGTTTGTTACCATATACATGTGGTAGTGATGTGTGTGAACACACTAGGACCGCCGGGGCATTTTTTCCCTCTTTAGGAGGTTTTTTCCCCCGTGCATTGTATATACGCCCATCACTCTACGGCTATCTATCTTTCCATTGCACAATAAGTAACACACTCTCTTTTGTGTGCCTTGAGCTTCCTTCGTCTTCTCCAAGCTGTGTGTGTTTCTCTGCAACCCTAATTCCAACAATTGGTATCAGAGCAGGTCACGTCCTCCCTGGCTTAGTCGCCAGCTGCTCCAGCACGCACCTGCTCACTTTCTCCGATTTCAGTGAGCTTTGGCGAGCGTTCGCAGGTCGACAAAAATCTTGGAATAGCTTGAAGAGCTAGGTCTGCTCAGAATTTTGATTTGGGCTCATTTCGGCCTCCGTTTCCACTACAGGCAGTACGGCACAGGCTATTTCATCATTTTGTGCAGAATTTCTGTCAGTGCTGTTTTCTGCATAACATGTGCCTTATAGTCTTCTAAGGTTTGTGCTATATAGCATAGGTTTTTCCCGCTCCGTTTCTCCTATTTTCGGGCAGTTTTCACATCAGGTGCAGCATTTACCATG
Source organism: Adiantum capillus-veneris (assembly GCF_014529385.1). NCBI lineage: Eukaryota > Viridiplantae > Streptophyta > Polypodiopsida > Polypodiales > Pteridaceae > Adiantum > Adiantum capillus-veneris. The sequence goes on from NC_140954.1 coordinate 76,363,426, forward strand.
GCTGACAACAACAACACAGGTGTGTTCAAGATGTTTGTTGCTGAGGACAGGTTGGATGGGGACAACTACCCTATGTGGGCTTATATGATGCAACTTGTTCTTGTGTCAAAGGGTGTCTGGAACATTGTGCAAGGCATTGATGTACGTCCTGGTTCTGAGGATGTAGGCGATGTTGAGGATGTTGCAGGTCTTGCTGCAAGGATTGCGGCTCTTAGAGTTGTTTTGCGTACAGAAGAACAAGCTCGTTGGGATGTTAAGGATGCGCAGGCTCATGCATTGATTGCGTTGTCTGTGAAGCACACCATTGTTCCTCACATCTGTTCAGCAAAATCAGCAAAACAGGCTTGGGATATTCTAGCAGGTCTTTATGCAAGCCGCAATGAGACTAAAATTACTTTGCTGCGTAAAGAGCTGGAGTCGAAGATTATGCATGAGGAAGATGATATGGACACTTTCCTTGCTAGTGTCAAGGATATCAATGAGCAGCTTATTTCTGCAGGTGAAGTCATTTCAGACAGTTCCCTTATGCAGATTGTTCTTGATGCCTTACCAGATTCCTACCAGACTTTTGCTAGTACTTGGAGACTGATGACCCAAGGAAATCCTGAAGTTGTCAAGTTTGATGCATTATGCACATTGTTGTTGCAAGAGTCACTTTCTAGAAAAAACAGGAATAGGCAGCGTGCAGTTGAACAGGCTTTTATTGCTTCTCAAAGAAAGGGTGGTAACAATAATACAGCCACTTCTTATGGTTCTGCTGCGAGTGGCAAAAATTATGTTCCTAATGCTTCTACTGGTAGCACTTCGTCTGGCAATTCTGGTGATAAGGGAAAAAAGAGGATGCGTTGCCATTATTGTAAAGCCAATGATCACTTGATCAAGTCGTGCCTAAGTTGAAGGCCAAAGAGGCTAAGAAGAAAGACGGTGGTTCCACTGCAAATGCTGGTTCCACTACAAATGCAGCCATTGTTGAGTCTTCTGTGAAAGGAGACTGTGTTGCTGATGTTGATGCAGAATGGGCGTTTAGCGCAGAGTGCACTTACAATCCTGTTGTCCATGATGCATGCTTGTCAGTTACTGCAGATTCACATGTGTGGTATTTTGACAGTGGTGCTACAAAGCACATTACCTCACATCGTGAATTGTTTACCTCTCTCGAGTCTGTCCCTCATGGGAATTCAGTCACTTGTGCCAACAATGCCTCTTATCCAGTTCAGGGAGTTGAAAACATTGTGCTCACTGCTGCTAATGGCAATTCCTTTACACTTGTTGATGCACTTTATGTACCTGGGATCAAGAAGAATCTCTTGTCAGTATCCGCACTTACTAGACTTGGACTTGTAGTCAAATTTTTCGATGACAGATGTACAGTTCATGATCTCAGTTTTGGTGATGAAATTGTTGCATCTGGGCTTTTGTGACGTGGGTTGTATAAGCTCACTTTGTATGAGAAGTGTGGACAAAATTCTGCAAATGTTGTTGCAGATTCAAGGGCTATTTCAGATGCAAAGCTTTGGCATGTACGTTTTGGTCATCTGAATTTTGCCAGTTTGCTGCGTTTGCAAAAATCTGATATGGTTGCTTCTTTGCTTCCTCTTGAAGCACCTGTCAAACATGTTTGTGAAGGCTGTATTTTGGGTAAGATGTAGCGTTCTAAGTTTCCAAAGGATGGTTCAGTTCGGGCCACATGCAGGTTGCAGCTTGTGCATAGTGATGTTTGTGGGCCCATGCAAACTCCGTCCTTGGGCAATTACCTGTACTTCATGACTTTCATAGATGATTACTCCAGGCATGCATGGGTATTTCCGCTTAAAGCGAAGTCCGAAGTTTTTATGTGCTTCAAACAATTTCTGGCTATGGCTGAAAATGTCTCGAAATGTACTATGGGCACCCTCCATTCCGATCGAGGGGGGGAGTATATGTCTCATGAATTTAATGCATTTCTGGCTAGTCGTGGGATAAAACACCAATGTACAGTGCCTTATACACCTCAGCAAAATGGTGTTGCTGAGAGGAAAAACAGGTCACTGACAGAAATGGCACGATGTATGGTCAAAAGTCAAGCTTTGCCGCATTCTTTTTGGCTTGAGGCCATTATGTGTGCCACTTATGTACTTAACAGGTGTCCGACGAAAGCTTTGCAGTCTATTACTCCATATGAAGCATGGCATGATAGAAAGCCTTCTATTGAGCACATGAGTGTTTTTGGCTGTTTGGCATATGCTTTGGTGCCACAAGTGCAGCGCAGAAAATTGGATGATAAGGCTGTCAAATGTATTTTTGTTGGTTATAGTGCTAAAAGCAAAGGTTACAGGTTGTATCATCCGCAAACAAAACGTATTCTGGTTTCTCGGGATGTAGTGTTTGTGGAAGATTCTGTTCAGCCCTTGCTGTCATGTACTAGAGACAGTAATGTAAGGTCACGGGACATTTATGACACTTTGTTGCCTCTTTTCAGTGGTGGAAATATGAATGTAAGTTCCAATGAGGCAAATGTACAACCTATGCGGGTTTTGGAAAATGTTTTAGATCAACCTATTATTGATGCAGATGTACATGATGTACTTGATGAGGAAAGGGCTAAAAATGAGCAAGCTAGAGGTATGCCAAAATGGTTGGTGCACACTTTGCATGATAGTAAATTGGATGCACCTTTGTCTAGTCGTACTCGTTCAGGCTCTCGCCATGCATCTTATGCATCAGATTGTTATGCTTTGGCTGTGTCTAGCTTACATGATGTTGAGGAGCCTCTGACTTTTGAGGAAGCACAAAATTCAAAAAATTGGATGCTGCCATGCAATCAGAATATGATGCACTTATAGAAAATGACACATGGACTTTATGTGATTTGCCTCCTGGAAAAAAGGCCATTGGTACGAAGAGGGTTTACAAGTTGAAACGCAAGCCGGATGGTGAGATCGATCGCCATAAAGCTCGACATGTTGCAAAAGGTTATGCACAGCAAAAAGGCATAGACTATGAAGAGACTTTTGCTCCCACTTGTCGTATGACTACTGTACGTTTTCTATGTGCATTGGCAGCTCATTTTGGTTGGGATGTACATCAATCAGATATTGTTACTGTTTTCTTGAATGGTGACATATTTGAGGAAGTTTATGTAACGCAGCCTCGCGGTTTTTTCATAAAAGCACAAGAGGGCAAAGTGTGCAAATGTAACAAGGATTTGTATGGGTTGAAGCAATCTCCTCGTGCTTGGTATGAGAAAGCTGACACTCATTTGGTCAAACAAGGCTTTCGTAACAGTCCAACAGAACGCACATTGTATGTAAAGCGTGAGGGTGATGTACTTCTCATTGTGGTTCTTTATGTTGATGATTTGCTTATCACTGGACCAAATGAAAGACATATTACTGAATTTAAGGCTGATTTGAATGCTACTTCCAATATGAAAGATTTGGGGCTGTTGCATCAGTATTTGGGTATAGAGTTTAAGCAGTGTGATGGTGGTATTGCCTTGTGTCAGAAAAGTTACATAGAGACATTGCTATGTAAGTTTGGACTTGAGGATTGCAAACCTATTGCCACTCCCATGGAAACAGGTTTGAAGTTGAGTCTACATGATGCTGGTGATCCTGCTGATGTCACTCTTTACCAAACTGTTGTGGGCTACCTCATTTATGTATGCAACACGAGGCCGGATATTCAGTTTGCAGTCTCACAAGTCAGCAGATTTATGCATAGCCCAGGGTCTAAGCATTGGCAGGCTGTCAAGAGGATTTTCCGCTACCTTAGTGGCACTTTACATCTTGGCTTGTTTTATCCCAAGGGGGGATCATTGTTTCCAGACTTACATGCTTTTTCCGACTCAGATTGGGCTGGTTGTTTTGACACACGAGTGTCCACAAGTGGTTTTTGTTTCATGCTTGGCAGTTCATGTATATCATGGTTGAGCAAGAAGCAAACTACTGTGGACACTTTGAGTTGTGAGGCTGAGTACAGGGCAGTCTTCACAGCTACAATTGAGTGTGTATGGCTCAGACGCCTTATGGCTGATTTGGGTGTTGGACAGGACACTATCTACACTGACAGTCAGAGCGCATTGGCAGTTGCGAGGAACCCAATTTTTCATGCTCGCACAAAGCACATTGAGGTGCATTACCACTATGTCAGGGAGAGGCTCTCAGCAGGAGAGATCAGCTTGGCTTATGTGCCAACACGGGACAACCTTGCAGATCTTTTCACAAAGGCATTCTCTCGTGAGAAGCTTGAAGCTTTCCGCAAAGCTTTGGGCTTACTCCCCTTTGTGGACCGATCCTGTCCTCAGGGCATGGCACTTCCCTTTACTCATGTGCCAGCTCTCGTTCACCGCATCACTCCAGGGGGGGATTTGTTACCATATACATGTGGTAGTGATGTGTGTGAACACACTAGGACCGCCGGGGCATTTTTTCCCTCTTTAGGAGGTTTTTTCCCCCGTGCATTGTATATACGCCCATCACTCTAGGGCTATCTATCTTTCCATTGCACAATAAGTAACACACTCTCTTTTGTGTGCCTTTAGCTTCCTTCGTCTTCTCCAAGCTGTGTGTGTTTCTCTGCAACCCTAATTCCAACAAAGTTGCCATTCATGTGCATATGTCGGTATATGCATGAGGAAAATTACGATAACAACAAGTGAATCACAACCCATCAAACAATTCGGACAGTAGTCCATATTAATGCCATAAGTAACCTAAGATTGAGTCAAAGCAGCCAGCTCCACAATAGCCTACTTATCCTTGCCCTTTGCCATAGAGCCAACACTTAACACAACACCCTTTGCAGGTAAACCCCCACAGTCCCAGTGTACAGACAACTACTCACAAGTACACAGACACACCACAGATGCACATAGTCCCAATGCTAAGTGATCATGGAAAGCTCACTATTTTATAGGGTTTGGAGCCAGTGTCCACCTTCCTTCACAGCAGTACAGCGGGCCCGGCTCAAAGAGGGGGAAGATAGCAGCGTCGCCTTGTACAGAGAAAGGGGGAAGATAGAGACAGAGAGAGAGAGAGAGAGAGAGAGAGAGAGAGAGAGAGAGCGAGAGGGAGAGAGAGAGAGAGAGAGAGAGCGTTGTAGCGCAGACCTGCTAGGGTGGAGCCACCTCGATATTAAGCAGAACAAGACAAGATTTTACAAAGCCAGGCAACACGCCCAACCCACTTAACCCATTTAATAACCAAGGGTAGGTACCATTAAGGTACTACCTACTAATTTATTTTTAAAAAAAATCTACCCAGTGAATCCAAGCCGGTTATTCACCAAATGTACCCCAGGCCAACAGTCCCAGCAAGTTATACCAAGGAAATAGAAACATACTATAACTAGCCATGTGTGTGTGTGTGTGTGTGTGTGTGTGCGTGTGCGTGCATGGATGCGTGCGTGCGTGTGTGTGTGTGTGTGTGTGTTCTCTCTCATCCCCTACCTTTAGGGCTTGCTCCCTTCATTGTATGCAAGAGGTTTGACTTTTGTGAGCACCACACATATCCCAAGCTTGGGCATAGTTCCAATTGAGAGTCCTAGGCCTAAGGGTTGGAACACTATCCTTGAGATGATTTAATGAAGCTTAACCTAGGGTTTTTTAAAGCTCGATTAGAAGCACATTTCTCGTTTTCCCACCCTCCATATTGAAACATTGCAAGATCCTGGATACATATTCCTATTGAGATAGATAAATAAGTTCTTTAGTTCTATCTCGCATGATACACATACCAAGAATGTGACTTGCATTACCAAGATCCTTCATTTCAAAGCGTTTATGTAAGCTTTGCTTCAACATATTCAGCTCATTGACATTTTGTCCAACAAGAATCATATCATCGACATGCAATGCCAACAACAAAAGACTCCCATCTTTAGCCTTTTTAGTGTATAAACAGTGATCTGCATGACATAGCTTGATCCTTGAGACGTCATAAATGCACCAAACTTATGATACCATTCATGTGATGCGTGTCTCAATCCATACAAGCTTTTGTTAAGCTCACATACCATCTCCTCTTTTTTGATAAACTACAAAACCCTCTTGCTACTGCATATAAATGGTTACATGCAAAATCACCATGTAAGAACGTTGTTTTTACATCCATTTGCATGAGTTCCATTTCTTCACAAGCAACCAAAGCAAGGAGGAGTTGCAATGTAGTCAATTTTATATTTGGGGAGAAGGTTTTATCAAAGTCAATTGCTTTCTTCTGCTTGTACCCTTTAGCAACAACCAAACGTGCTTTGTACTTAGGAGAAGCATTAGAAGTAACTTTCATTTTGTATACCCATTTACATGGAAACACCTTTTGCGCGGGTGGAAATGGTACCAACTTCCATTTGCAATTTTTGTCCAAGGAATCCATCTCAGATACCATGGCTCCATGCCATTTCTTGATATCTTTGTGTTGCATAGCTTCTTTATAGCAAGAAGGCTCACCACAATCAGTTAGCATTACATAATCGGCACCTGGAACAAACCTGTCAGGTGGTTGAGTGACCGGGTGGATCTTCTCACCCAATGATCAACATCTAGAGGTTTTTCAGCCTACAAATCATCATGAATAGCTGGATGTCCATCCATTCTTTCCACCTCTAAAGGTTGCTCTACTGGCCCATTATGTTCCTCACATGTGGTGCATCAATGTCAATTTCATTTTCCCCATCTCGGTCATCATTCTCAGCTCTAATAGGCTTCTATTTAGCGGGCATTCTTGGATGTCCTATCGGTATACCTTCCCTAAAACCAACCCTTTTGACTTCCTTGACAGTAATAGGTCGTTTGTGCATGCGATCCTCGTGGAAGATTACATCATTGCTATGAATAACCTGTCTTTTTTCGGGATCCCACAACCTATACCCCATTTCACCATCCTCACCAATCCTAGGAAAATACATTTACATGACTTTTGGTTCAAGTTTGTTGCGATCTTATCGCCGCACGTGCACATAAGCTTCACAATCAAACACTTTCAAGTGCAAATATGAAGGTGGATTGCCGAACAACACTTCCTCGGGCAGTTTTCCATCCAAAACCCTATTTGGTGAGTGATTAATAAGGTGAATAGCTTTTTGCACAGCTTCTGTTCAAAAACCATGGGGTAATGCAACATGTGACAACATACTTCGCACTTTCTTCTGAATAGTGAGATTCAAGCGCTCTGCAACAGCATTTTGGGAAAGATTATGAGGAGCAGTCAACTCTCTCTTAATTCCTTTTGAGTCACAAAATGCATTAAATGCGTTTGATGTGTACTCGCCACCATTGTCGGAGTGTAAGCATTAAAGTGTCTTTCCAGTCTAATTTTTAGCATATGCAAGAAACTTTTTGAACAATGCCAAAACATCACTTTTCAAACAAATTGCATACACCCACACTTTAGTGATGCATCATCAATAAAAGTGACAAAATATTTTCTACCACCTAAAGATAGCTCTGGCATTTCACATACATCGGGATGTACCAAATCTAAAGGTGATGACTTCAAAGAGATAGACTTGTTGCAGTGTTTGAGAATGTTTCCCATAAACACAATGTTCACAATGAGAAAATCTAAAAACCTCAAACAGGGCACATAACCAAAACGAGACAGAGTTTGCATTCCTTTCATACTCATGTGTCCTAACTAGCCATGCCACAAGGAAACACTTGGTTGCTCGGTTATGGTCACCACATGATTACATGAAGTAGATACATACAAAGGATATAAGGTGTCAAATTTAGACCCTTTTGCCACAATCCTCGACCCCTTACATATCTTCCATTTGCGTCACCAAAACTTGTGTGATGGCCCGCTTCATCTAGTTGACAAGTGCTAATCAAACTCGTCCTCATTTGGGTACATGTCATACATTATGTAACATAAACATCAAACCATCAGTAAAGGATAATTGCACATTGCCAATCCCATTATTGTTACATGCATAGTTGTCACCAAGGACAGTGCCAAGTTTTCCACCTCTATACTCAAAGAATATCTCTTTGTGAGGTATTACATGAAACAAAGCACTGCAATCAAGTATCCAAGTATGCATGTCAACATCGGAATCAGCAACCAAGAAGTGCGCATCAAAAGAAAAAGTATAGAGAATCTCACTTGCATCTTTTTCATAGCTGACTACATTGCTTTCCTCTATCTTCACGCTACTTTTCCTTTATCTTTATCCTTGTTGCTGTCGTCAATGTTCTTGTTCTTCTCTCTCTTCCATTCGTAGCATTCTCGCTTATAGTGTCCCTTCTTTCCACAATGATGGCACTCTACATCCTTTCTGGAACGAGATTTATTGCGTGCCTTTCTATTTTCAAGTTTTCCCTTTGCTGGGACCTACCCCTTGCATTCAAATCCCTTGAAGAACTATTCGCAACAGTATTCTTCAAGTTCATCTCTTCCATAAGAAGGGAACTCTCCACATCGGCATATGCAAGTGTGGTATTTGAGTTGCTCAAAGCTGTCCTAAAAGTGTCCCAACTTTCAGGCAACGTGCATAGCAAAAACGTAGCTTTTAATTCATCATCGATGTTGAAATTCAAATTTTTCAGCTGGCTAAAAATTGAATTGAACTCATTCAAATGCACCGACATTAAAGGGCCTTCCTTCATACAAAGGTCCATGAGCCTTTTCAACCAATATTACTTTGCTAGCATCACTTTGTTGAGCATACAACTCATTGAGCCTCTTCCACATATTCCATGCATTCTCTTCTTTCTCGATATTGAACAAAAGAGAATCCAACAAGGAAACCATAATTGTGGAGCGGGCAAGCTCATCCATCTCTTCACATTCTTCATCATCAATGACTACTGGTTTTACTCCCATTTCCGTAATCAGCCTAACCTGCCTCTTCTGTAAGTGAACATTGTAACACTGCGTCTTCCATATAACAAAGTTATGGGCACCTTCCAACTTTTTGATGTGCAACAAATTGCTACTTTCAATGTTGGAGGCCATGTGTTACCACGAGAGACCAATAAAGCACTAAAATACAAGCAATAAACACTTAAATAAACCTGTAATCACACAAATTCAGCACCTCAGCTGATCATACATATGCCAAATCACCCAAAATGTCATCAATTTGTTAATTCCACAGTGTCAATACATCAATTTCAGAAACAATCCTGAAAATTCAGCATCAAGTTCTCATCCGAAAATAAGAAATTGCATTGATTTCTTCTTTGAAATGCAAACCCCCAAATTTTTTAGTTCAATGTGTCACAAATCGTATCAAAAATTTCTTTGTTGATGCATTGTTAGGGCCAATTTTGCGTGAAATATCAAAATTCACCAAAACCCCCCAAATGCAAACGAGATCAAATTTGCTGAAATAAATTCCAAATTTTTTGAATTTTAGAAATTTCAGCAAGCCCCAATTTGTAAGTTCAAATTGGCATCGAAACCACTCGAATTGAGTGAGAAATTCTGTAGAAACCTGAATTTGCTGATTTTTCACTGTCGTAGGCCTTTAATTCACTGATGTCCGCTCGATTTGTGCGTTGAATTTCTTGTTTTCAGCTCTACAGCCTTTGAAATGTCCCTCTTTTTGCGTTCACACTTCTATGATCACTATGCACACGTAGAAGTGCACAATTCTTGCTTTTCTCTCGGATGAAGCCAAGCTCTGGTCCCCAATTGTGAGGTCCTACTGTGATCTTCTCGCAAGAGGAAGAGGAGAAAGAAAGCGCTATGGTTGTAGGCTGTTAGCACAAGGAGAGAGGAAGAAGGAGTGCTGAGAGAGAGATAGAGAGAGAGAGAGAGAGAGAGAGAGAGTGCGCAGAGGTATGGGGGTGCACAAGGGTAGTGCAAGAGATGAGAGAGAGAGCTCGTTGAAAATTTTTGAAGCCCATGATTCTTTATTATTGGGGTAGACACTGGAAATAGCCCAAAGTGCCTTTATTCCCTACAAAGCCCCTTCCCCATATCAGGCTACTCCATGAATAACACATAATGTTAGGAAATAAGACGTAGCTAAATAGATTTTTTGAGTAGATTACTTAATGGAGAGAGATAGATTTCACACACAAGAGATTATAAAGTAGAGAGAGAGAGAGAGAGTACACACGATATACGTGGTTCACCCAATGTGGGCTACGTCCACGGGAAAGCAGCCACTCAATGGCTTTAGCACTTCAAAAGAAGAAGTAGTTTACAAAGGGATTAAACCCTTGATAGAGCTCCCGCCTTGCTTCACTCTCACCACCTCACACTCACCTTGTTGCATCAACTTCACACTATGAAATGTGTGTAGAAATGGCCTCCTTTTATAGGCCAAAAGGGCTGCCCTCTCTTATGAGAGACAGCCATGTGTAGCCGCCCTTGTGCGAATAAGTCCAAATCGGACCCTCCAATCCGCCCATGTGTGGCCGCCCTTGAGAAGACAAGTCCGCTTTTGAATTCGGCCACCGGCCATTGAATTCGGCCACCGGCCACCGGCCATTGACTTCGGACTACCGGCCACCGGCCATTGAGTTCCAACCACCGGCCATCGACCATTGACAACCGGCCACCGGCCAACCGACCGGTTGTTTTCCGACCGCCGGCCGGCCATAATATTCCGGCGAAAAAGAATATTCCGGCGGAAAAAAAGTCTCGGGGGCCTCCACCCCCGAGGCCTTTAAAGTTGTCCCTGATTCTTGTCCGTGAAAATTTTGGTTTCCGGTGAGTGATTTTCCTTCACGCACGATGGCTTCTCCTCATAATGGGGGCCTTACAAATGTGCGCTTTTACCACAGAAAATTACAAGGGTAAATCAGGCTCCATACTTAACAATCCCCCACTTGGAGACTGATCTCCAAACCAAACCTGTGACTGCTTTCCATTCTGGCTTCTTATCCTTGAATGTTGATTGAAGATGAGCAAAAGCTCAACTTCTCCTTGTTGACCACCTTTGTAAACATGTCTGCAGGATTTTCACTTGTATGCACCTTTCCTAGCTTTAGTTGTCCCTCTTCCAAAAGAGTGCGTATGAAGTGATATCTCACCTCAATGTGCTTTGTCCTTGAATGAAAGGCTGAGTTCTTCGCAAGATGGATAGCGCTTTGGCTATCACTGTACAAGACACAATTGTCTTGTTTGAATCCAAGCTCTTCTAAGAATCTGTGAAGCCACAAAATTTCTTTGCTTGCCTCCGTCATTGCTACATACTCTGCTTCCGTGGTACAAAGTGAAACCACTTTCTGCAGCTTTGAAGCCCAGCTTATTGTTGTGCCTCCAACCGTGAACACATAGCCAGTAGTGCTCCTTCGAGTATCTTTGTCACCTGCCATATCTGCATCAGCATACCCTTCTAGAAAAATATCAGTTCCTCCAAAATACAAAGCATTTTTTGTTGCCCCTTTTAGATACCTAAGTATCCACTTCACAGCTTGCCAATGCTCTTTACCTGGGTTGTCCATGAACCTACTCACAACTCCCACTGCATGTGCAATGTCTGGCCTTGTCCAGACCATAGCATACATTAGAGAACCTACTGCTGCAGCATATGGAACTTTAGACATATAGGCTATCTCCTCTTGTGTCTTTGGACACATATCCTTTGTTAGTTTAAAATGACCAGCCAAAGGTGTAGAAACTGGTTTTGCATTTTTCATTGCAAACCTTTCTAGTACCTTCTTGATGTAATCTTCTTGAGATAGCTTTATTGTCTTCTTCGTCCTGTCCCTTGATATTTTCATACCAAGTATCCTCTTTGCAGCACCTAAATCTTTCATTGAAAAAGATTTGGACAGCTCCTCTTTTAGGTCTTTGATGTCCTGCATGTTAGCACTTGCAATCAACATGTCATCAACATACAACATTAGGATGATGAATTTCCCATCTCCCAAATTCTCCGTGTAGACGCAGTGATCCGAGTTGCATCTTGTGAATCCATGATCCAACATCCATCGATCAAACTTCAAGTACCATTGTCTTGATGCTTGCTTTAAACCATACAAGCTCCTCTTTAATCTGCAAACCATTTTCTCCTTACCTTTTACTTCATACCCATTTGGTTGAAGCATGTAGATTTCCTCCTCTAAGTCACCGTGAGGGAATGCCGTATTTACATCCATTTGCTCGAGATTTAGATCATGAGCAGCCACAAGGCTTAAGACAAGCCTAATTGAGTTCATTTTTACAACAGGAGAAAATATTTCATTGAAGTCAATACCTTTCTTTTGAGAAAAACCTTTTACCACAACCCTAGACTTGTACCTTTTCTTCCCACCTTCTTCTTCCTTTAGCTTGTACACCCATTTGTTTTGAAGTGCCCGCTTACCTTCAGGCAACTCAACCAACTCCCATGTTTGGTTGCGATGTAGTGAGTCCATCTCCACTTGCATGCTCTTCGTCCATTCTTCTTTGGATTCATGTTGCATAGCTTCTTCATATGATTCCGGCTCTCCAGAATCTGAGATCAAGAGATGGTTGAAGGAAGGAACAAACCTTTCTGGAGGTCTACTTGCTCTTGTAGAACTTCGGGGAATAGGTTGAGGCTCCTCATTTGGTTGACGTTGTTGCACATTGTCACCGTTTGCAGTCCTTGAGTCTTCACCGTCCTCAAGCTCCATGTACTCATCACCTGTTTCTTTTGTTTGTTTTCTTTCCAAGTAATCTTTGTATATATTTTGTTCGTTAAAAATTACATCCCTACTCCTTAAGATTTTACCATCTTCAGGATTCCATAGGCGATACCCAAAGTCTCCTTCTCCATAGCCAATGAAGAAACACTTTTTGGACTTTGCATCTAACTTTGATCTTAGGCTTCTATCTATGTGCATGAAAGCCTCACATCCAAACACTTTGAGAAATGCATAATTCACCGGCTTACCTGTCCATGCCTCTTCTGGAACTCCCCCATCCAATGCCGTTGAGGGTGACCGATTGATTAAGTACACAGACGTACTTACAGCTTCCGCCCAAAGCTCAAGCGGTAGGCCTGCATGTAGCTGCATGCTTCGTGCTCGTTCCATGATTGTCCTGTTCATCCTTTCCGAAATCCCATTTTGTTGAGGTGTCCTTGGGGTTGTCCTATGCCTCCGAATGCCATTGCTAGCACAAAATCTTTCAAAAGCTTGGCTGCAATATTCGCCTCCATTGTCGGATCTGAGGCATTTAACCTTAGTACCTGTTTCATTCTCCACAAAGGCTTTCCACCTTTGAAATATGGAAAATACATCGGATTTATTCTTCATGACATAAACCCATGTTTTTCTAGTCACATCGTCTATGAATGTTACATAGTACAATGAGCCACCAAGTGATGGTGTACTTGCAGGACCCCAAACATCAGAATGAACCAACTCAAGTTTTTTATTTTTTCTTTCATTTCCTGATTTTTGAAATTTTACCCTCTTTTGTTTACCATAAACACAATCTTCACAGAACTCTAAGTCCACTTCTTTCAAACCTGGTAGAAGCTTCTTTGTTTGAAGGATTTGCATTCCTTTGGCACTCATATGCCCAAGTCGGTAGTGCCACACCGCACTGTCAACTTCTGTAGTTGCTGCACAAGCTGAAGGTTGCGTGCTAACAGTACACAAGTAAAGTGTACCGACTTTTTCACCCTTGTCAACCACCAAAGATCCCTTTGAGATCTTCCACCGTTTGTTTCCGAATGCAATGTTGTGACCTTCATCGTCCAATTGTCTTGTAGAGATCAAATTTTTGCGAAGAGAAGGAACATGCCTAACATCTTTAACCTTCCATTCATTTCCGTTAGCAGTTTTGACAGAAACTGTACCTTTGCCGACAATCTCACAAGCTTCATCATCTCCCAAGTATACATACCCAAAATTACCTTGGGTGTAGTCTTGGAAATGTTTCTTGTGTGGTGTCGCATGGAATGAAGCCCCAGAATCTACTATCCAGGAATTAGACACATTGTCTAATGAGAGAATTAGAGCATCTTGCTCTACTTTAACTGCCACATTGGCCTCTGATGTTGGCTTGTTGTCTTGAGACTCTGTCTCCTTCTTCTTCTTGGACCAGTAATCCTTCTTGACGTGGCCCTTCTTGCCGCAGTTCCAACATTCAAGAACTGACTTTGTGCGTGACTTGCTCCGCCTTGAGTGATCACGACCCTTTTGGTTTTTGAACCTCTCCTTAAGCCTTCCTCTTGTTTCCACTGATAGTGCAGCACTTGATGATTCTCCTGTGCTTCTCCTTCGCGTTTCCTCGCTTAGGAGAACACCCACAACATCATCAAACTTAAGAGTATTTGTGCCAGAGATAGAATTACTTACAGCCATCACAAGGCTGTCCCAACTATCCGGTAGAGATGATAGTATAAGGAGAGCTCGCACTTCGTCATCGAAATTGATTTTCACTGATCGAAGTTGACTTATGTTTGTGTTAAAGTCATTTAGGTGTTCTGCAACTGAACCATTCTCTGCCATCTTTAGATTGAACAAGCGCTTCATAAGAAATACCTTATTGGATGCCGATGGTTTCTTGTAGAAGTCGTCAAGTGACTTCATCAAGTCCTCCGTGGTCTTCATCTCCGAAACATTGAAGGCCACCGTTGACGCCAAGCTTAACCGGATTTTTCCCAGTGCCTTTCGATCAAGGACAATCCATGCTTCATCTGCCATTGTTGCGGGCTTCTTCGCAACACCGCCTAGTGGCAAATAGAGGTCCTTCTGATAGAGATAGTCTTCAATCTGCATCTTCAAATGTTGGTAGTTTTTGCCATTGAACTTCTCAATCTTGAGCTTCCCTTCCTCCGCCATAACTCCCACTCAATTCAAGGAATCCTTTCCTTGATAATTTAGCTACGAGCAAACCTTGCTCTGATACCAGTTGTTAGGAAATAAGACGTAGCTAAATAGATTTTTTGAGTAGATTACTTAATGGAGAGAGATGGATTTCACACACAAGAGATTATAGAGTAGAGAGAGAGAGAGAGAGAGAGAGAGAGAGAGAGAGAGAGAGTACACACGATATGCGTGGTTCACCCAATGTGGGCTACGTCCACGGGAAAGCAGCCACTCAATGGCTTTAGCACTTCAAAAGAAGAAGTAGTTTACAAAGGGATTAAACCCTTGATAGAGCTCCCGCCTTGCTTCACTCTCACCACCTCACACTCACCTTGTTGCATCAACTTCACACTATGAAATGTGTGTAGAAATGGCCTCCTTTTATAGGCCAAAAGGGCTTCCCTCTCTTATGAGAGATAGCCATGTGTAGCCGCCCTTGTGCGAATAAGTCCAAATCGGACCCTCCAATCTGCCCATGTGTGGCCGCCCTTGAGAAGACAAGTCCGCTTTTGAATTCGGCCACCGGCCATTGAATTCGGCCATAGGCCACCGGCCATTGACTTCCGACCACC
Source organism: Adiantum capillus-veneris (assembly GCF_014529385.1). Lineage (NCBI taxonomy): Eukaryota > Viridiplantae > Streptophyta > Polypodiopsida > Polypodiales > Pteridaceae > Adiantum > Adiantum capillus-veneris. The sequence continues at coordinate 76,378,720 of NC_140954.1, forward strand.
GGCCAACCGACCTGTTGTTTTCCAACCACTTTTCGGCCGCCGTCCGGCCATAATATTCCGACGAAAAAGAAGATTCTGGCGGAAAAAAAGTCTCGGGGGCCTCCGCCCCCGAGGCCTTTATAGTTGCCCCTGATTCTTGTCTGTGAAAATTTTGGTTTCCGGTGAGTGATTTTCCTTCACGCACGATGGCTTCTCCTCATAATGGGGGCCTTACAAATGTGCGCTTTTACCCATAAAAGTACAAGGGTAAATCAGGCTCCATACTTAACACATAATCCCTTCCCCCCCATTGTCTCTACGCATAACTCTACCATGTGTTGCTCATGTGGTGATGCACACTTCCCAATGACAGGCAATTAATTGCGGGTGCTGTCCTAACAAAAAATGCAGGACTAGTAATGATGAAAATCGCACGACCAGCAATGATGATGTCTACCCCAATGTTATACTGCCCCAATATATAACATTCCTATTTATCATAGAGCCCACTATTGTTTGACCTCTCTCCTCACCTCTCAGAGTCAACGTACCTAATTCTGCTACCTGATTACTTGTTCTTGTCCTTTTCCTGAACCTTCTGTTTTCTACTCAAAATTGTGGTTTTCATGGCTAGCACGAAGCAGAGAATTAGAAAGGTATACCCGCAAGGCGGCTAGCCATCAGCTCCATGTGTTGTAGGGAAAACCTTGCCCAATTTATGAGCAAAAAAGCAAAACCAAAGCGTGTTGCTTGAGCTTTGGAAGTTGCAAAGGCATATATCTCTAGATATCCCTAAGCTACCTTTCCAGAGGGTTGTGCACAAGATCTCTGAGAGAGAAAAATTGGATTTCCAATGGGCTTGAAGCACAATAGATTGCTTCACAAGGCCAAGGACTTTTTAATTGAGCTATTACAAGATAGCTATGTCCTTACATTCCCATAGAGTGATAGTTATGCCCCGAGATATCAACACACTCAAATTGCTATGTTTCAGGTATAACAGGACACTAGCACCATTCCCTCTTTTTGATAAGAGAATGGATACCATTTTGACAATCTCGTTGATTAGCAAAGTGAAGGTGATGGATGCTAGCACCACCCAGTGCACATATAGCACACGTCTCAATGTGGAGCGGGTCCAAGAACAGGTGGAGTAACGGGAAGTGATCTTGGCCGAGTCAAACGACTTGGCAATGTGATGAAGCCAACAATGGATCCTTGCTCTTCCTGGGTCCTAGATTCCATGCTGCATTGCTTGTATGGGGACGGATTATGTATTTTGCCTTTGACCCTCAGGAGATAACCATATTGCAAGATGGTACGAGGGAGTTGATGGACCAAATTATAAATTTTGGTCTGTGGTACATGAATTTTTTTTAGCAAAGCTTCTCTTGTAACTATAGCAATTTTTTACAAATTTGCAGTGTGCTTGTCTCTAATCTACCGTGGAATCGCCAATCCAAGGTAGTTGTGTTAGACGTACAACTTACGTGGTGCTGACCTCGGAGGCCACTTCCTTAATCAGTGTTGTTGATTGGTTCAATGAATCAACATGGATGCAATCAGGGTTCTACTTCTAGCTTACAATTAAGTAAGTATTGTCTATTTTATCATTGTTTCAATTTTTTGTCTACAATGCATGGCATCATAATTCCTGATTATTTTAAATAGTTCACATTAGAGCCTTATTGGACTAAACATTGAGCAGAAGCAATGCTACCTTGCAAAATCTCAGCACAGGTTTCATGAAAATGTCGCACTACAACTCGACGAGCAAAAATCGGTACAAATATCGACGACTAAACTTAGTTTTAAAACTAAAAAGCGTTGAAATAGGCCTCGGAAGAGACGCAGGTATCATAACGTCGGTATAAGTATCGGTATTATAAGTGTCAGAATAAATCATGAAATAAGCGTCGAAATACGCAATGAACTAAACACCAGTAATACTATTGCATATTCTGACGTGGCTACCGAGGTCTATACCGACGCCTATACCATATTCTATACCGACAACCAAACCTACAAATGTTTTTTGGGCAGAGAGGGCTGGGAACTGATGTTGCATGTACTGTAGCAAAAGAAAATAGTCTTCTCTGCCCAAAGGAAGAGTGCACAAGCAACCGCACTCCACCTACAAGCTGACGCTAAAGAGCGAGTGTGTGGCAATTAGCAAAATTGTAAGAAAAACATAACCACAAAATCAAAAGCTTGATCATGGCATAATGGCATAAAGATTTTATAACCATAATTAAAACATGAGTCAAAAACTACAAAACCATAAACATAACCTGTTTGTCATACCATAACCATTACCATAACTTGCTTGTCATACCATAACCATAACAGCCATACCATCATTGCACAACCATAACCATAACCATAACCATCACCATCACATGATTGTCATACCATCATACCAAAACTATAACCTTAACATGACTGCCAAATCTTAACCATAACATTTGTGCCATACCATAAACATAACCATAAACCATAAACATAAGCACTACAAAATTGTACTATGCAAATAATCACTGAATGAGAAGACCCTCATGGTAATGCCTCCCAGTCGAAGTCCTCTCCCTCCTCTTGCAGCTGGGTCAAAAGGGCCACAAGTCCATGCTTGTATCCATACTTCTCGTCTCGACGTGTCGAAAGATGCTTCATGGCAACTTCCTGAAAAATTATGGTTTAATCATTAGATAAATGTTCAAATAACATATATATTTTCCATACTTTAAAGCATACGTATAATAATTACAAACTCATGTCAAAGCATGTCGTAGCCTCCACTCCCAAGATGTGACGCTCCAGTAGACTCCAAACGTGCTCTGGCTGCACTCTCTGCTGTTAAAATCTCTGAGGATTGTCTTGTGTCTCTCGTGCAATCCCCGCCCACTCCTCTGCGTCCAACCATGTCGGCTTGGGACTGTCGTCATTGTATCTGTCTCTAGCCTCTAACTGACGGTGTGATTGTGGACTTTGCCAAGCTAAAAATCCAGGGGTTCAAGACTGGATCATACCCCTCTGTCGGCCTGTACTCTCTGTGAATGTCCTCAACGATGTAATTATTTCTTTCAACATCGAGGTTATCCCAAACCTCCATCACAGAGTGACCAGACTTAATCGTACAGAGCTGTCGAATCCTCTATTGCACGGCCTTTCCGACCCTATCCGCCACAATAGCCCCATCCCTGCTCTTGTACACCTTGCTAGGATCATGCTCCTATGATCCCCAAGGTGTACGTGGTGTGTCAATCGGTAAACTATCTACTGAAGAGAGTGGTGGATGCTCTCTTGGTGGTGTGGATGCATCGGTAGAACCACTACCACAGCAACCACCACCTCTATAACGGCGCCTACTTCGTCTCGAGGATGAACCACCCGTCGGTGTAGGGGGCACTCAAGTCCTAGGCGTAGGGGGCACACTAGACTGAGATGTGGGGCCGCTCGGTGTAGGGACCACACTAGTCTTGGGCGTAGGGTCGACCGTAGTAGGTCTAGAGGGACATGCTGCCCAAAGGTGATGTGCCATCGCGATCTGCTCTGGTGTAAACTAAGACAAAAATGATCCCATATACTCGAGTGACATGCCGGTTGGAGTGACAAGAAAACTAAAACTAGGAGAGTATGGCTCATCGTCATCGGCCATGGCTAATCATACACAAACAACACCCACAAAATACGTTAGTTTACAGAAGAAATTCTTAATCAACACAACTTACAAATCAATGAAGCTACTACACAAATGAATGAATCTAAAGTGTATTGTAGACTAATAAAAAGAGTTTTACAAAAGAGTTCCTAGAAAAAATCATTAGTTAATCTCTCATCCTCTATGAGATCTGATGCACCAACGATGTCTATCTCAATTTGTACTTCTACATCTTCGTCATCTAACTCTACTTCTTCGTCGCTCTCCGCATCAGATTCAAAAATTGACACCTCATCTCTAGGTTCAGACAATTGCTAACTGCTGACATCCACCTCAAAATCTAAACTTAAAGTCTCCATCGGTCCTGCGCTTTGTTCATGAATCACCTCTTTGACCTCAACATCCAATCCTTCACACACTTGCTTGCTACATGGAGCAACTTGAACGACATAGAGCCAGTAGGGTTTAGACATATCATTCTCATCATTTTCTGTCCATAGTGGATCGTGTATGAACACAACTTGTTCACAATGTTGCGGAAGTACGAATGTATCCCGCGCATCCGTCCACGTTCACTTGAATCAATCCACTGTTGTCTTTACGCACAGTTACATTAGGGACGCCGGTAATAACTTTGAACCACTTGACATCAAAGATAAACATATCAAACTTTCTAAAGCTAATTTTCAAGATGTCTTAAATGTAGTCAAAGTATTCAAGTTGTCTAGTCTCTATATTCTCATCCCTGGCACTACTCCTACTTTCTTGGATGAAGCTTGCCCTAACACCACTATTGAAAGTGACCCTTTGTTCGTCGATCCGTTGCACTCTGAAGTGTTTCCCATGCAACCACAAAGCTCCATATTTGTGATACTGCAGCCACAAAATTGAAAGAGACTCAAAGTTATTAGAGCAATGTGATCATGTGGAGCTCAAAAAGGAAGTTATGAAATATACATGCGAATCGCAACCCCTTGACATCTCCTCTTCCTCTTCAGTAATCAACACTCCATTCCTCTTGCCTCTAAGATTGTCGCATCTAACCACCACCCAGTTGGGAAGTCGGGCAATTTTTTAAGATGATCTAGAAAAGGAAGGTTTCTAGTGGCACGGTTGCGCTTGAATTGAAGGCGATCTGTCAAGCGTTGTTATTTTTCCCTTTGTACCTCTCTAGCCACTTTTGCATGATGTCCGAGTTTAGAAGGAAAAATCTCATAACCTTTTCTCGCATTGTGATGTCCATCTTCCTAACGATGCCTTGTCCCTGCAGCTCGTCCCCTATCACCTTGATGTTGACCTCAGTAGTCCACATTCGAGGCATCTCTGGATCAATTGAGACCGAAAATTCATTGATGAGGACAAAAGACTCTTGTACAATCCATCCTTCGGCTTGTACAAGCCATCCTTCATAAATCTCTCCAAGAAGAATATCCACCTGTTGTGGACCACCCCAGCAACTGCAACTTCATCGACCACATGCACAAATACATGCATTTGGATGGTAAGAATGTTTGTTGGAAAGTACTTCTCCACCATGCACACTGCTTCAATAACATTTAAGCGTACTGCATCGATGTTATCTTCTCTTATCTCTTTTGAACTGATCCAGCATACCAACTCACTGATTTTGTAGATTGTTCTTCTAATGTCATCTGTCAAACAACCCTTTATGGAAATTGGTAAGATGAGCTGTAAAAATTTGTGCCAATCGTGAGACTTAAGACCACTAAGATTGTTATCTCTTGTAAAAGCCATTTTCAAACTTCGCATGCACCCTGTGGGAGTCTTGAATGAAGATATAGTCTTCTTCACTTGTTGCTCTTCTGCACGACTCAGAACCCATGGACCTTTTGGTATAGCAAACTTTCCATTGGGTTTAAGTCGAGGCCACATCTCTGGCATTTGATCCACAGCCTGCAGATTATCTCTTTGGACCTTGCTCTCCCTTTTTCCAATGATAGTTTTTCATATGATCTCCCCCACATTCTTGAAGGTGTGCATTGGTCGAGCAAATGATTAATCATCATGTCACTCCAGTACGGGAGTTCATGAAACATAGAAAGTCTTTTCATTCTAGGTGGCATCCAATCTCCCCTCTCTAGCCACATGTTTTTCCAATCACTCACTTTCAGTGGATGCATGTCATGTTTGCATATGTTTGGTCCATGTAGCTCATGTCCTTCAAGCAAAAATCTACCATGCTCCTCGTAAACTGTCTTGCTCAAATGCTCAGAGCGGTGGAAGCCCAGTCAAGGACCACATTTTGGACATGCATGATTGCCCGAGTAACTCAAGCCTGAAACATCACAAAATTAAAATATAAAAGCGTTGGCGTAGCCAGGAATCACATGTGTGTGAGGGTTTTAAAGGCACTTACCTGATCACTCATCAAAGCCTAACCAATCGTGCATGGTCCACATGAGAATGCCTTGCACATGTACATTCCGTCGTCCGATTGGTTGGGACATATCAACCACATCGATTCCTATCCACAAGATTTGGAGCTCTTCTATAAGTGGTTCCAGATAGACGTCCATGTTCTTTGCTTTGTACTTTCCTGGGATGATCAATGACAACAACAGATGGCCCTTCTTGATAGCAAGCCATGGTGGAAGATTATAATTAACTAGACAAATAGGCCACGTGCTCCATGACGAAATCCATAATCCAAATGGGTTTACTCCGGCCATTTCCAGACCAAAGCGGATACATCGAGGCTCGTTCTTAAATGTAGGACAACTTTCCTCTATGTGCTTCCATGCATGAGATTCAGCAAATACCCACATCATATCATCTGTCGATCTAGTATTTGAGTGCCATGTCATCAAGCGGCTATGGACTTGCACCTGAATATGCTCTTTACTCTTGGAATGATAGGAAAGTGTCGAAGGACATTTGCAAGGATACATTTTCCTTGTGTGTCCTCCCTGTAAACTGTTTGATCTACAATTGGGACATTGTTCCAAGTTTGCATACTCATTGCAAAAAAGTATAAAAATGATTAGGACATACTTATATTTTGTGATAATCCAAGCTCAAATTAGTAAGAAGCTTTTTAGTGGCTGGACGGGTAGGGGGCATGTGATTCCCTTCTGGCAAGATTTGCCCATTGAGCAACCCGTTGTTACATGAACAAGTCAGCCCTTTGATCACTTTATATGATCTGTAATTTGTACTTTATCATGCTTAGGATACAATGTATTTACCTAAAAATCTCTATGACTGAGGCGTCAAACCAACCATAGATAGATTGCAAAATAAGCATTGCCAATGCGGTACGAAGAAATGAGATTTTTGCACCAGTGTAGAGCGGAATGCATGCAAGACTTTGCATCCTCTCGCCCTCTTTATTGTTGATATCATGCCATTGATATGAACGGGATGGCTGAGGGTGGTCCACAGTACTGCATTCAATGTTGTCACCTTCTATGTTGGAATCCATGTCAAAGAACGCATCAAACATCTGCTCCATCTCTACTTCTTGAATGCCACATCAGGTATTAATTGGGAGGACTCAGTCGATGGCTTCTCGTTTGAAAATTGTCTTCTCTGGGATGAAGTTGGAGAAATATCTACTTGTAGAGTTTGACCTTCAATATCTAGACTATGAGATCGATAATGCAAGTCTTGTAGTTGCTCTATCGGAAAGAGACCGTGATTGCATATGTGTTGGTCGCAGATTTTTCATTTTTGAAAGATCTGATGCTTGCAATGCACACAAGGACACGCCATTGTATCGTCCATACTTTATCTACCAATGATGCAACAAATAATTAAAACAGTCTAGTTGTTATAACTACACACTACTTAGTACATGACAATACATGACAACCTCACATTCTCTAGCCAGGCCCGATCCCCACACACCTCGGTCTAGAGGTACACAAAGATTAGGACCACAGGGTAATAATCTCGTCTTTATTGGTCAGTGACTATATATTAAGGTTCTTGAAGTCTGTGTGCACTTTTGAAGTCAAATTGCGTTTTTTTAACTATTTGCTGCTAGCTCTAACAACCTCACATTCTCTAGCTAGGCCCAATCCCCGCACACCTCGGTCTAGAGGTGCACGAAGATTAGGACCATAGGATAATAATCTCTTCTTTATTGGTCAATGACTATATATTAAGGTTCTTGAAGTCTGTGTGCACTTTTGAAGTTCGATTGCTTTTTTTCTACTATTTGTTGCCAGCTCTAACAACCTCACGGTCTTTGGCCAGGCCCGATCCCCGTACACCTCGGTCTAGAGGTGCACGGAGATTAGGACCACAGGGTAATAATCTCATCTTTATTGGTCAATGACTATATATTAAGGTTCTTGAAGTCTGTGCACTTTTGAAGTCCGATTGTGCTTTTTCTACTATTAATTTGTCGCTAGCTCTAACCTAACCTATAATCTAACCTAACCTATAACCTAAACATAACCTAACTTAATGTAACCTAACTTATAACTTAAACCTAACCTATAACCTAACCTAACCAAAGTCCATTTGCGGTTTTAGAAAAAACACGAGTCATCTTCGAAGTCCATTTGCATTTTTTCTACTATTAATTTGTCACTAGCTCTAACCTAACCTATAACCTAAACCTAACCTAACCTAACCTATAATCTCACCTAACCTATAACCTAACATAACCTAACATAAAAAAAACACAATGGTGAGTTGTTTGGCAAAACGGCAAGCCATACAGCTTGCCCACAATGCATATGCGATGTCGGCAAGCTCTATGGCTTTCCAATTTGCCAATTAGGGTTGCGAAGCGATTTTAGGGCCTGCAAACCGCTCGCAGACATATAGACAACACAATGGCAAGCCGTTGGCAACATGGCAAGCCATAGAGCTTTCCCACAATGCATATTCCTTGTGAGCAAGCTTTATGGCTTGCCGTATTGCCAAACAGATCGCCATTGTGTTGTTTTAGGTACACCAGGCAATTTTAGCGCTTGAAAATCGCTCGCAAACATATAGACAGCACAATGGCCAGCTGTTGACAATATGGCAAGCCATAGAGCTTGCCCACAATGCATATTCATTGTGGGAAAGCTCTATGGCTTTTCGTTTTTCCAAACGGATCTCCATTGTGTTGTTTTTAGGGCCACGAGGCTATTTTAAAGCTTGAAAATTTCTCGTGGACACATAGACAACACAATGGCTAGCCTTTTGGCAATATGGCAAACCATAGATCTTGCACACAATTCATATGCATTGTGGTGGGAAAACTCTATGGCTTGTCGTATTGCCAAAGAGCTTGCCATTATATTGTTTTAGGGCTGCTTAGCTATTTTAGAGCTTGAAAACCGCTTGCGGACATTAAAAAAACACAATGGCAAGTTATTGGCAATACGGCAAGCCATAGAGCTTGCCCTCAATGCATATGCCTTGTGGGCAATCTTTATGGCTTGCCGTATTGCCAAACAGATTGCCATTGTGTTGTTTTTAGGGACATGAGGCAATTTTAGCACTTGAAAATCACTCGTAAACATATAGACAACACAATGGAGATCCATTTGGCAATACGGCAAGCCATAAAGCTTGTCGACAATGCATATGCATTGTAAGCAAGATCTATGTCTTGCCGTATTGCCAAAAGGCTTTCCATTATGTTGTTTTTAGGGTCGCTTAGCTATTTTAGGATTTGAAAAGCGCTTGCAGACATAAAGAAAACACAATGGCGAGCCGTTTGGCAATACGTCAATCCATAGAGCTTGCCCACAACACATATGCATTGTGAGCAAGCTCTATGGCTTGCTGTATTGCCAAACGGCTTGCCATTGTGTTATTTTTAGGGCCGCTTAGCTATTTTAGGACTTGAAAACCGCTCACGGACATATAAACAACACAATGGCGAGCTATTGGCAATACGGAAAGCCATAGAGCTTGCCCACAATGCGTATGCGTTGTGGGTAAGCTTTATGGCTTGTCATAGTGACAAACGGATGGCACCATTGTGTTGTTTTTAATATGCACTGTGGGTAAGCTCTATGACTTGCCGTATTGCTGAACGTAGCTTAAACTAACCTAGCCTAACTAAGCTTAACTTAATGTAGCTTAACCTAACGTAGCTTAACGTAACCTAACCTAACCTAACATAATGTAGCTTAACTTAACCTAACCTAACGTATAAGATAACCTAACCTAACCTAACCTAACCTAACCTAACCTAACATAATGTAGCTTAACCTAACCTAATATAACCTAACGTAGCTTAACTTAACCTTACCTAACGTATAAGATAACCTAACCTAACGTATAACCTAACCTAATGTAGCTTAACTTAACCTAATCTAACGTGTAAGATAACCTAACCTAACCTAACCTAACCTAAACTTAACCTAAAACATCAACGAAATCTCTTCAAAACAAGATTTTTTCATAAACCAAAACAAAAAAAATTCATAATTCAAAATGAAATTTCACATCACAAACCATATTTCTTTTAAAGTATTGAAAGTTTAAAGCATTCAAAATTTAACACTAGGTTGGTAACCTAACAGGACATAAAAGTGTCCTTTCAAGGTTTTGAAAAAAACCTCCAAAACCATAGTAGATCCACTCATTTTGTAAAATCCTTTCATGAGGTTATAGTTCAAGGCCTACTACACATGGGAAAAATAAGAAACTTGTAAAATTTCTCATCTTTTGGTCACACCAAGCCTCCAAAGTTGATGGACCAGTACATTTTCATCAAAACAGTCATTTCTTACGTTTTGTTGCATAAAAATAAGATTAGGGATTTTTGTAGGACTTGAGATAAATTCCCTAGTTAACTTCAATGGGTTGGTGATCAGAACATATGATTGCTTCTCACTCACTATTTTTTGTTTTGCCAAAAGAAATAGGTACAAAAAAGTTGAATTTTTACCATTCTGTAAACCTATCATCAAAGTTTCTATAGCCACGCTCAATACAAATAATATATGCATGTTTTCTTCGTTCCCTATTGTACTTTAGGTTCATAAGGAGCCATAGAGCATGTCAAAAGAATAATACATCTCTTACCAAGGGGAATCTTGGGGACAAAGATGAAGTGCTATATACAGCAAACATGAAAAAACTAGGTTCAACATTATGAGTTGTAGAATCCCATAGAAAATATTCAATATCTAGCCAAATTTGATCCTTATGACTAGATATGGTTACTACCTACAAAATGCATGTAGTTGTCACAAGAAACTAACAATATTGAAAAAGCTATACTTGATATACTAGAATGCTTTGTTTTCTTCTATAATTGAAAAAATCAACCATCGTTGTCTACTATGCAAAATAGGGTATTAGGTGCCCCAAAACTCAAGGAATATTAGCTTTATGTTACAATATGAGACATAGAAAATCAAAACTACATTTGGATATCATGAAAGCCACCAAAAAAATCATAGAAGAGCTAAAATTGGCTAAAAAACAGGATTTGACAATTTTTGTAATTTGGTCATAATTTACAACGTAAAAACATTTATTTCTCCCTAGAAACATCAGGACATGTTGAGGACTACTAAAGATAGTTCTGTAGCATTATAGACCTCACAAACATGAATTCTAGAGTGGTATAGTTGCAAAAGGTTGAAAAAAGTCAAAAACAGGACCCGTTTTTCACACAGTTTAGGTTGTGAAATGTTGTGCAAGGACAAGGTTAAAGATGGAATTGATATTCCAAAAAAATGTCGAGTTTTTTTTAGCTCATGAGACAAAGTTTTTTCACACAGTTTAGGTTGTGAAATGTTGTGCAAGGACAAGGTTAAAGATGGAATTGATATTCCAAAAAAATGTCGAGTTTTTTTCAGCTCATGAGACAACTTTCTAGATAGATAGCACCTCAAAATCCATTTTGAAACTCTTGACATAATTCAAGGAAAATGGTCACTTAACAGGACATAAAAGTGTCCCATTACCAACCTAGTGTTAAAGCATGAAATTTTCTTTTATTAATATACAAATTAATTTAAATAAATTTAATATCATTTAGAGGTTCGAGCACTCACATCCGTCCTATTTGAGCAATAAAAGAAGTTGTAAATGTCCTGGAACCTGCAAAAACGCACACACAAACACAAAGTTAAACCCTAAATCCAAAATCTACAAGTAAACATGAAAACAATCTCACTTTAGTGTGATGGGCTAACCCACAAGCAAGATTAGCACTTTCTACAGCTTGTTTCGCACTAGATCTGTTAGAGGTGAGGAAGGAGAGAGCTTCAGAAAAGGCACAGGAAGAAGAGGAATGCACAGAGAAAGCCCGCGGTTTTGTTTTTTGCAGGTATCGTTGGTACAAAAATCGGTATAGGCATCAAGAACCGCGCCGAAGACAGCGTCGAAAAGTGCATGCACGTTAACGTTGGAATAGGCACCAGAACATGCATCGGAAATTTGAAAATCAATTTTTTTAAAAACTTTAGCTCCCTCCATACATACCTACACATATACCAACGCCCACAGTGACACAGCTAATGTGGCGCCAAGATTTAAGTGACCTCTTGTAGTGTCGGAAGGTAGATGTTTGCTGATAAATGTTGCAAATATATGCAACATGTCATCACCATATGCTATGTCCTGCAGGTCTGTTTTGAATATGGGAAGTGTTGACCCAGGACAATATATGGAAAGACATGTTGATTCTTAGTTGCAAGGTGCCCAAACAAGACGAGGGGCATTCTTGTTAATGTAGAGTTCTTGCAAATGCAGAGCTTCTATAGAGCATATTTATGCTGAGGAGTGTAGAAGTGTAAGTGCACTCTTTTGCTTTTTCAATCATTATATGATTTCTATAGACGTTTAGCTAAGGTACGAGTTTTGTTTTTAGGCAAGGAACCTGACAGATTATTATGATGTCCACGTCGAGGTATTGAGGACGACAATGGTTCAAAATATGATCAATCTTGTGGAGACACATCCTAAAGTAACCCCCTCGCATTTGTCCCACCATAACCACGGCCTCCACCTCGGAGGTATGATCTACTGCCTCAAGCCTCATAGCAAGCTCTTGAAGTTGCCTCTCCTCATCTCTCTGGTCGTTCCACCTCTAACCTTTTTGTTATGCCCAATTTTGCAAAGGTTGAGGAGCCCACTGCACAATCCTCTCCTCAATCCCCAACCCATCATCTTGAGCATGATCGGGCACCTACTCTCTCACCTTCTATTCCTCGTCACTTTCAATCTATTCCTTCCCAAAGCGATCCTTTACATTCTAGTCATGATTATCAAGCAAGGGAGGGATCTCCTCCACTATTGTAAATGAGAGCTACAAATCAATTGTATTGAATTGGACAATTTACTGTACAAATATAAAGATGAGTTGAGTCAAACTCAAATAACCATTTATGCTCAGACTTTTTTTGCCAGAAAATTTGTACGCCATTTGCATGTGAATAACAATTACAATTGTGCTCTAATGCTTTGTTACAGAATTGGGTTCAGAACACCATGATTTTTTGTGTGAGCCACCTTCTTTGATTAGGGGCTGCACTGCACCAAAAACAATTGGTCATCATTAAACTTTGCACAAATTATCTCCTTCTCCTTCCTTAGAGGGACCTATATGACAATTAATCCAACTTTTAGATTAAGCTTTAAAAAACTGACAATGACAAACAAGGAAGTAATATCTACAGAATATACTACCGTTTTGCATGTTGTAGCGGAAAAGACATTTTGGAGGCTAGTTGAGGTCAATCTCATTCTCGAAGTCCTCGACAGCTGTCGTAGTGTCACATTGACTCAAATGCTAAGACCGTTCAACAAATCAGGTCCACATCAATCCTCAAGCATCCTCAAAGAATTAGTCATGTCACATGCAAATCCTGATCTCAATAGCTACCAGTTGACCATTCACTTGTTGCCACCTAATGTAGTGGAAGGAAGCTTTGAAGTTCTAAGAAGGTATCATGCATTTACACACAATAGACTTCTTATCTACCTTGCACAAGATGCCATCAAAATCATGAACATCCCAACACTCATCCAAAAAATTGAGGCATTTCTCAGACTTGCAGATAAACATAGTTGTAGTCTTCTTAAGCTCCTGATCATCGAAGAAGTCAATGAACACATGCATGGGCATGAAGATTAAAACACTTACCACCCTACTTGCAATATTTGGTCTTAAGCACTTTTTCACTTCTTGATGAAGCTTTAGTCTAAAACACTCTGAGGTTTCAAAGGCAGGTATTGGCCATTGTGGACTATCTTTTAGAGGAAGTGAGAGATATTGAAGATTTCCAAAGCCAACCATAGAATGCGGTGGATTGTAAAAGTGGTCAAAGAAAAATACCCCCCTCTCATCCAGCACTATTATTATATAGTACTTCACCACTAATGCATGGAATGCATCAAAAATTCATGTTATTCTATCCACTAGCTGCCAGTCTTCTTTGTTCGAGGGACAGATATTTGCAATAGACAAGTTAAACGATGAACAAAAAAATCTTTAGTGGAGGTTAGTAAATGCACAGTTTGGTCGATGGGCTGGAAACCCTATTGATGTTGCTCTCAGACGTAGCTCTGAGTGCATATATGTGTGTTCAATGAGCACCTCTTTGATTGTTTTGCCCGTTTGTGACAGTCTTTCACATTGCCTTTGTAATTGTTCACAAATTCATTTCTTGTGCACTTTCTCTTTCTCATTTGGGGGAGAACCTTGCTTCCAATGGTAATGGTGGTGGAAAGCCAACAACCATTGTCCAAATCGAGGCTGTTGAATATTTCCACAGACTTAATACTTGTGGATGGTTGTTGAGGTCTTCTATTATCCATTAGTGCTTCGTGGATGGTGTTAAGATGCACAACACAGTAGAGAGAGGGAGAGTGTTCAATAGTGTCATTGAGCACAAAGAGCATGCAGGAGAATGTAGTTGAATATAGCACAAGTAGATGGGAACGAGCAAGAATAGCACAAAATCTCTCATTTCAAAAAAGTGTGTACAATCATATTGAGTGTGAATTATGCTAGATTTGTCGTGTATTTGATACTAATAGCAAAGAAATTTAAGAAAATTGCAACATACATTATTATTAAACAACTAAAAAGTATTTTTTTTTAATGCAAAAATTTGACATAAAAATAAGGAAAATCGAGCTATCGTTATGGTAGCCCACCATCCATTGGTCACACAACATTCTCTCTCTAGCACTAAAAGGCCCAAATTTGAGTCCAAACTTTTTCTAATGAGTTTGAGGATCTAGCAAAAGATAAAGAGGCCAAGAATATAGTTTAGTGAATGTGCCTGCAGAAATACTTTGAGTTATTGCCATGCAAAGTGAACTATCAGAGAGTTCATGAGATTTAGTGCACCATAAAGGAAGACATCATTGCCCAACTCTCAGATGTAATCTCTAAGACGATAAGGTGAGGATAGTAGGAGATGTTGTAGTAGAATCTTTGAAGCTTCCAATTATGGGGAAAACAGCTAGAACCAGAGAAACTTGTCAAGTGCTGAAGAATTCATCAAAATGGGGTCGTCATCCACCTTTGAAGATTTGGCAAAGCCTAAATTAGAGCTATTGTTGGGATTGTGGCCTTTGGTCTATACCAACAACTGGCATGTGAACCATCTTCTACAATTAGCATGTCCTCTGCTTGGCTAGGTTATTAGTGTGCAACATCTCCTAGTTGTAGAAGCCTATGTGGGAGATATGTGCATGTGCGGCATGCTATTCAGAATGGTATACTAGATATTATGGGCACCGTCATCCTACATGTAAGCTTTTTAGTATGGCTATGTGTAAACCAAATAGGGGGGTTATACAAATTGGCGAGCGAGTATTTTCGAGCAACAAAATAATCAAGCAATTCCCTTCAAACATTTTTTATTACTAAGAGAAAATTGCAAAAGTACAAGAAAGTTTTCCATTGTTGAAAACTAATCTCACAACCAAACTCAAATCCCATGAGGACTAATCCCATGGAACTGAACTTGGAACCAATTTCAATCCTGGAAAAAAAAATCCCCCTAGATGGCCACAAGTGTCGGCAAAACCATTCCGCCTCAGTGTGGGACTGTTATGGCAAAGCTGTTGGTGCTTGCAACAAGTCAAGGGCACCTAGCATATGTTGTTCTAGCACTTTCCATCTATAGTCTTTGAAATTCTTTGAAGGGCACTTGCCAACCTATCAAATAACTCCCAAGTGCATACCATGTAGTGTTCTATAGTGATTTGTACCATTATTAGCATAGGGCTCCAGCATTCACTCTCCTATAGGTATCCATTCATTGAAGTATAAATTGGTGTCTCAGAGTAACAGGTGATCAACCCCAACCAAGGGCCTAAGCACTGTTAGAAAAAAACTCAGGGTCCATTGTATTTTAACTGACTAATATTGTAGAATCCCAATTAGACTTTAAGCTTGCCTTTAAAAAACTGGGAGATTTACACATTTTAGTGTAATTATCGACAAAAGCTTCAACTTTTGACCTAAAACTTGGGAGAATTTCAAGTTTGCCCTTATTTTCATTGGTTTGGCAAAATGTATTTTTCTAGCCCTGCGCCGCCTAAGCATTAATGAACAAAACGTAATCAATTAGTAGTTGAAAGTACCTAGCATTTGAGAGCTTTCCTTGTCATTTTGGACAATCTAGATGAAGAAGTTTATACATTATATGATTTCTTGAGCTACCAAAGTAATATGGCCAAATTCACAACACGTGGCGGCGGTGCATATCTTAAAGACAATTTAACATAATGGCTCAACCTCACACACTTCTAACATATGATTAATGCCGGACTCCCATATCAACTCAGGTAATCGCATGAGCTATAGAAGTGTAACTGTGCAAATATAAAAACTTGCATGGCTTCTCGCATAATGCAAGACTATCACCTGCTTGAAGCACGGTGCCATGACCCCTTGCCTTTGAGAAATTCCCTCCTCGTCCGCCGCCCCTTGCCTCATCCAATACTCCTTATCTGCGTCGACTGGCCTTCTCCTTCACACTTAAATTTTCCCCGTAAACGAGTGGTGTTGAACCGTTGCTATCTCCTTTGATTCTTTCACTTTTATTTAAAATCATTGGCCCCTCATTCGATTCTTTCAGGTATTTATTTAAAATCATTGGCCACTCCTAGGTTATTGAAATCGTCAAAATTTTCACGGATGCGCTCTGCGAAAGTCTTCAAAATTTTCATGGATGCCTTCCTCAATCCAAATAAAACACGAACTAACAGTTCACTCAAACTGCAGACCTAATGATTAGTATACTCCACACTCCTCACTATCCATCACACCCCGGCTCCTTGCTGGTGCTATTGTACAAGATAAAAATATAATTTTATTGTGTGCTATATATAGGGCATGCACAGGAACTAGACGCAGGTGGATGCGGGCTGCCTAAGATAGTCTCTCCATGCCGAGGTTATTAGGTTTGAGCTCTTGTTGCTTGTCAAGGTTGAATATAAGTTTGTGCATCCACGAGAGCTCCAAATAGTAGTAAATAGAATGTATTATTAGAGTGTTTCTGTTTTTTGAATTTAAGTTGTTGATGTCCCGATGGGGCTTGCTAAAGGGTTGTGAACAAATTGAAGCAAGTCCTGTGAAGCACCTTATGAAACATTTTGTATGATAAGATTTTGAGTCCTTGATACCATCAGGTCCTCAAGCCCCTTCACCCTGCTAATTACATCGCACCCCTTTGCCCTGCTAGTGACAACGCTGCCCCCTGCTTCTGCTTCGATGTTGTTGCAGCATAATTCGTATTTTGAAATGATTAGCACATACCTAGCTATAGCATGTGCTCCTCCCCCCTTCTCATGATGCTTCGCTTCCCTCCCCACCACACCATCTTCTCGCCTTCAGTCAGGGGAGAGAGAGAGAGAGAGAGAGAGAGAGAGAGAGAACAATAAGCTTGGAAGCAGGGGATTAGGTGGCTGAAATCCAATCCCTTCAATCACTATGGTCCGTCATCAAACACCTGAACCTTCGCTTTGTCTGCCCGTGGCACTGCACACTCCACAACACGCCACTGGTCTGCTGCTGCAACCATTCCGCGCCGGCGCGGACTGGTTGTAGTAGAAAACTAGTGTGGGTAGGTTCATTTGCCAAAATGAGTTGGATTTTGAATGATTATCTATGGAAAAATTACGAAAATACCCCTCTAATTTGTGGAAATTCCCAAAATATCCCTCAAATTTCAAAAATTCCTAAAGTAACCCCATAATTTGTCATAAATTCCCAAAATACCCTTCAAATTTTCCAAAATTCTCAAAGTACCCGTGGTTGTGAAGGTAGATTTCTCCCAAAACAAAAAAAGTTTGTACATTAAGAAGAATGATTGTCTACCGTACAAGATGCTAAAACTAAAATTTGAGTTGGTTATGTAGGCTTTGGAGGTGAATTGCTTCATTATTTTTAGACATAATTCGCTTTTTTTGTGAGTCAATTTGCAACCAAATTACATGCTAAGCACTCAAAAACCGATCTCAATTGTCAAACAAGAATAAAGCTTAGAAAAGCTGGAAGAATCCAACAAAAGTAGATACAAAGGTATTTTGGAAATTTTTTAGATTTGAGGGGTATATTGGGAATTTCCACAAATTAGAGGCGTATTTTGGTAATTTTCCCTTTATCTTTTGTTGTTGTTTGTCTCACTCACACGATCACACCTACAATTGTTGTGTTTTGCCCATTTGTTGCTTCTTGCCCATAGAATCATGCCCATGCAATCCGCCTCATGCTAAATATAAGACTCTTGTGGATGTGGGATCCTTGAGAGCCTACCATGTAGTCGCGGGGACAATCTACTCCACAGATTAACCAGTCATAAGTTTGTTCCACCAACAGTGTTTGAACACAGGCTACAAATGAGCACAAACTCTATTCAACACATCTTGGGATACGAACTAGGGTGGGCTACAAATGAGTACCAACTTTGTTAAACACAAGTCCGGATTTGAACCAACACGCTTGATTTATCCCAGCATGGTATACCCCATAGCACTAATTACATTCCCGATATCCTAAGTCATAGACAACAGTACTGCAATAGATTGGAGGGACATTGGATTGTAACCACAGACGTTAGCATGTATGATGTAGAAGAAATGGTTCGATTGTATCTTTGTCTTGTGATGATTGTCTATTGCTGCAAAAGATCTGGTAGGCTTTGGAAGCTATAAATCACCATTCTCTGAGCCAGGACTAAAAGATTCTTTCGATATTGGCATGGATAACCTAGGATTAGATGATTCTCTAGTTGTGCCATGACCTTGGGTGTTTTTAATAGTGAGAGCACTCACAATATAGTTCTAAGATTTTAAAAAATTGTTTCTTCATGACTTTATCTTTTCATCCACCAACAAGCAAATGCACCTAAGACTTGGGCCTTTCCTGTGCAGAAGAACTTGCATTTGGCTCTGGGTAGTATCTTTCATGTCTACTTGTCATAGAATCTAATATCTAACCAACCCAAATGATTTTCTCATATTAAATTGATCACTTAATGTGGGAGAATAAACGGGAACAAGTGTTAAGATATAGATATGTGCTTATAGATCTATCTCAACACGGGGCCAATAGTAAAGGGGCCCAAATGGGAGATGGTCTATCAAGAGCAAGGCTAACCAATGGAGCATAAGACCTTAGGGTTAGCTTCATTGAAGACCTCCAATAATGTGTGTAAAAGTCCTTTGACCTTAGGTAAGCTAGGGCTGAGCTTGAGGTGGGAACCCGGCCCAAGCTCGAGGTGTTTGTCCTGCTTGAGGTACTTGTCGTGCTTGAGGTGTTTGTCCTGCTTGAGGTGCTTGATTAAGGTGCTTGAGGTGCTTGACTTACTCCATGCTTGAGGTGCTTGACTTGCCGCTTGATTAAGGTGCTTGAGGTGCCTTGACATGCTTGCCTGAGATGCTTGTGGGAATACCCCCTAGTCCAAGTGCTTTGTCATGCTTGATGACTAAGGTGCTTGAGCTCCTAAAGTCAAAAGCATCCCTACAAGAGGGGAGGCAAGCCCTTTTCCTAGGGATTAGAGAGAGAACACACACTCACACTCACAAGGGAAGCCCCAGCCTGAAGAGGCAGCAAGGACACATGTCAGGTCCCTACCCATGTTACCTTCATGTGTTGCTTGAAGCCTATTGGCTAGGCTTCAAAGGGGTCCAATGATAAATTACTTGAATTATCTAATTGTTTTTGCATTTATCAAGTCCTCTCTCTCAAAGGGGAAAGGGGGACACTTGTCCCAAGGCTATCCCTGTTGCTTGTAATGGCTTCTGCTTGTGATTGGCTAGGCCTGGAGGGGTCCAATGAGCTTCAAGCATGAGCTACAAGGGGGGGTCGACCCAAGCAAGCTAGGGGGGTCCTTAGGGGGTATACTCACCCACACACACTCACAAGCACTCTCATTGTGTACTATGCAAAGTGCAAGAGCTCCCTCTCCTTCTCCAAGCAAGTAGAGGTTGAGAGCCTACACCAACACTCTTGGCTATGGAGTGCAAATCCAACCAAGAGCCATGCTTCAATGCTTAAGCTTGCCATCTCCTTCTTCTTCATTACTATGCTATTATGTATGCTAGCAACAAGAGTATGATAAGTGAGGAACTAATTCTTTCTCCTACGAAATGTTTCTTCTTCCTCTTCCCTACCCTCATTCCCTGCTAACTCTCTCCACCTTTGAAGGTGTTTGAGGTCTTGGGACTGAGGCTTGGGATAGTTAAAGCTTTCTTCAAGTTTATGTTATGTTTGTGATGCATGAAGCCTTCCATCTTCATGGCATCACCTAGGTCACAAGGAACACAAAGACTGTATTGTAACAAGTCTCTCTTTATGGGAGAAATCATAATACAAATGCCTATTGGAGGGGGGACCGGCTCCACATAAATCCGGTCCTCAACTGTTGTCATGTTCTCTAAA
Source organism: Adiantum capillus-veneris (assembly GCF_014529385.1). Taxonomy (NCBI): domain Eukaryota; kingdom Viridiplantae; phylum Streptophyta; class Polypodiopsida; order Polypodiales; family Pteridaceae; genus Adiantum; species Adiantum capillus-veneris. The sequence continues at coordinate 76,399,188 of NC_140954.1, forward strand.
CTCTCTCTCTTGCAAAAGTATTGTCTATGCCAAGTTAACTAATTGCTATGATTATGTTGCTATCTTCAATTATGTCAAGCCGCTATGCTCACAAAATCATTTCTTGAAAGTACTCTCATTAAATTCCGCTACTCTCACATTGAATAGGCAAATTCCATTACATTACTAATCTCACAATAGACTTGTTAGGCGAGAAATTGTCCTCAAGGAAAGTGGGTCCAAAAGCAAAATGATCAGATAAAGCAGCCTTGCAAGCACCTCTTCGACCTTTATTTTATCCTTAAATTTGCAATTAGGAGATCTCAAAGAATTAAGAGGCATCTTAGAAGCTATTGTTGCACTAGCTTCCAATGAACTTAAATGAGACGAGAAGTCTTGACTTGAACGTTTGGTAATTAGTAAATTGGAGCTTGAACTTTTGGTAATTAGTATACAAGAGCTTGCCAAAAGTTTTGCAAGATATTTGAGAGTAGGTATGCCACATGGAATTGAATTGTATATGTTTAAAGTATGAAGAGATTGCTTGTGTCTCGGGTATTCAATTTTCAAAATGGTTCTAAAATCTCATTTTCTGTCGATTGAGTGTTATATTTGTGGTAGTGAAAGTAATGTGCATGGCATAATTGTTTCTTTCACTATTGTTGCTATTGTATCAATTTTCTCGAATTTGTCTTTGCTCTGTTTTTTTTGCTCAATAATTAGAAGCCCCAAATAGGGAGATGCCAACCAGATATCTACTCCAACTATCTATAAATAAAGTTTATGTTATACATACCTTACATGGTATTATTTGCATTTTTTAACTCTATTCTATTTTATTGAAGTTGTTTACTTCTCTCTCTCTCTCTCTCTCTCTCTCTCTCTCTCTCTCTCTCTCTCTCTCTCTCTTTGTGTGTGTGTGTGTGTGTGTGTGTGTGTGTGTGTGTGTGTGTGTGTGTGTGTGTGTGTGTGTGTGTGTTGGAGTATTAATCTATATACTTTATCACAATTTGAACAGTATATTTAAAAAGAGACATGACAAAGATAAATAAAAGTGACTTCATACATACTTCTTTACTAACAAAACTATGTACATTCGACAAGTAATTTTGATGTTTTATTACATCTAAGAAATAAAAATGGAGTAGTATCAGTAGAAGAAGAGGTATCCCTACCACAAGTTGTTTGAATAGCACTTGAATTTAAAGATAAAAGAAGTCAAAATCCTTACCTGTAGCCATCATGTTTTTTAAAAAAATCGTCAACAATTTTGTTCAAACATGGAATACAAGTATACGGCGGATCCGACAGTTGTCATCCATGTCCCTTTTATGCTTGCATTCAAAAATGTTCAATGATAGCTGTGTATCAAGGAGTAATCAATTAATCTTAGTTCAAAAGTGTAAGAGGGTGAAAGCTTGGTAAGGAGTAGGAGTACGTTTTTTTTTTTTAAGAAAAACCCAACTACTTAACTATCCAAAGAGTAGAAAAGGACTAAGCTCTTATGAAAAAACCAAGCAAAGATTTTCGTTAAGTATGCATTTAGAACATCATATTGAATTAAAACTTACATACTATCATTGAAAACGTTCAAGTATGTAAGTACCCTTCTATGAACATCTATGTTTGTCTTGAAAATAAGAGCTATTTAACCATTTGAAGTATAGTTTTATTTGGTTTATGTGTCATTTTAACAATATATCGCAATATTCATGATAGAAAGCAGTGAAATTGTTGCTACTATTATCAAAGATAAAATATGCCAGTAAGGTAATGAAAATTTCTTTAGCTTGTCAAGATTATGCCAATCTACGGATGAAAATAATGTTAATGACTACAGACTTATTAATTTAACAAGTTTAAATGTATAAAGCTAAGTAGAGAAAAAATGAAAATCATATTTGGTTCCTTAAGAAGGAGAAAACTAAAAAGATGTCAGGAAATAATACACCTGAGTGAGGAAGATTAAGATTATAATCGCAATTAGCAAAGGGTCAAAACGTATTTAGATATTTTCTCTCAGAAAAAAACATGAGTAGCAGCATAAAAAGAAGTTCAATTTTTTCTATGTTCCTGGGTTACATATTTAGAAATTGTGTGATCTACTACGAGTAAGAGTCAATTTAATTTCTTAGAACATAAGAAAACTCAATTTGTGCTATATAGAGAGAATGTTATCCACCTGAGAGGAGGAGGATGCAACCATGGAGTCAGTATCCGCACATTTTTCTGCCATGAGTGAGGCACTTAGTAGATGTTTTGTATATCTTTGGTACTGAGATTGTATGCTCAACCACCGTCTGGACCTTTTTGAGTTTTTTCTCTTTCAAAGGATAGTGACTTGCATGAGAGAGTACATGTGATTGTGAATAAGGGCTTTAGTGCATGTGTGCAGGTTGATATATAAGAGGATATGGAGTTACTTTGACTGTGGGCTCAAACTAATGAAGAGCACAAATCTGTGTTTATAGATATTGTTGACAAGCATGAGGCAAATAACGAGTGTGTATCATTGTATAAGTGCAACACACAGGGAGTGTGTACGAGAAACACCACCCAATTGTCCGCATTTAAATAGGTTTGCAATGTGTGTGTGTGTGTGTGTGTGTGTGTGTGTGTGTGTGTGTGTGTGTGTGTGTGTGTGTGTGTGTGTGTGTGTGTGTGTGTGTGTGTGTGTGTGTGTGTAGCTGTTAAATCTTAGATAATAAGACATAATTGAATTTTTACATTCAAAAGACAGTTGGCAATGGAATCAAGGAATAGATATGTACAAAAACAACTCAGTATTAGAATCATTTGAGTACAATGTTTGTAGGAAAGAGATCCCCTTTCAGTATGCAGAAAGTAAAAGAACTTCCCAAGTCATCAGTGAGTGTTCCATCCAGAGTAAGGTAGCTTGTCAAAGTAAAAAAAACCCTTCCAAGATAAGATAGAGTCCTTACCTGCATCCATCCAAACAAGACAACAATTCAGTTAGCCTTGTATGTGTTTTACAGGTATCAATGGACCATACCAATTGTTATCCATGCCCATCTTTTTTTAAAAAAATTAACCTAAAACAAGCTTGGTCCACAGTAAAACCTTTGTGTTAATAAGTTTAATTACCACTTCTAATCTAAGTGACAGATTTCCCCCTCTAATCTGAGTGGTACATTCCCCCAAAACTTTATGAATTTATTTATCTGTTATATTAGTGAGGTATTCTTGGTAAATAAGCAAAGATACTTCCTTCCTTGTATAGAACCGATGCTGTAATATTTAAAAATGGAATCCAATGCCATCTTTTCTTATAAGTTCATAAATTAATAGCCAGCCAAGTGGTAGAGGCCTAGCCCGTCCAAAAAATAAGGACATCCTATGAATGTAAATGCTATAAAGCAATGTTGCAATTAGTCATAAAGACCACGTCGTTCAAAGAATGTAACGGATCATATTCCATCCCATGAACATATGGGTCAAAAAATAGTGGTACAACAGTTTGACACTCCTCCCCTATACGGAAGGTTTTTCCAGTGACACAAGCGGTAGACAACATGCCATACAATAATACCAGCACTGAATCGGTGGTAGGAATCCATCCTTTATCCACGGTACAACCTTTTCAGAGCCCTTGCTCGGTTTCTTTACCATGCCAAAACTGCCATATACTTAGCTGCTTCAAAGGCAAGCTTTTTGCAGATAACAGATGGCGTGTTAGATGCTTTATCTAAACCCACAATGAACCATTTCAACTTAAGCTTCGAAAGGCTAAGGAAAGATCCCACTGAGCCAAGTAGACTAAGTAAGTATCCACTCATGTGGGAGTTGTGAGACTAGACTAGAAAAGACATTCACCAACGTTTTTTGCAATTCTTGTTGAATTGATAACTCTAATTGGAGTTTTCTAACCAAGTCGGTCAGACATTCGGTAAGAGCTTTTAAAGCAATAAGAGGATTAAGTGGTTGAGATGGTATGTGATTGAGGCCTTTAGAAAGGGGACATCTTACAGAGCTTTTCTCAATAATGGAAAGATTTGTGTTACAAACATGCCTTCCTTCATTGCCAAATTCAATTGTAAACTCGTTCCATAAGTGACAATCACATGACAAGGGTTTTCCTTTTCTAAGAAACCCATTAGAGTATACCAGATGTAGCAAAGAATCAGTAAATCTCCACCCTATCCTGACTTGGTTGAGTAGACCCAAATTACCAAATGTAGAGAGAAAGCATTTGTTAAATATAAAACGAGGTGAAAAGAATTCTAAAATTTTGTTGGCAAAGACACAATGAACAAACACTCCATGCCCACTATCCTCATGAGAAATAAGATGCATTTTGCCAACCTCATTAGATAGTACCCACATTTACAAATCCAACAAGTGTTTGACAGGATACCCCTCTTCCTCTCCCTCTAATCATGCTTCTCGCTTTTTCTCTCCCTCCATAAGACTCAGTAGAAGAAGAGGCTGGAGTCAAAAAATATGTGTACGAAGAAGTGAGGGATATAAACGAGTTGGGTCTTTTAAGAGTAGGAGAATCCTCAGCATCAGTATTAGGTTTTAGCAAGCCTATTAGAGTTTTCATACCAAGGTAGTTACCATAAGTAGTCAAAAGAAGTCCAAGTTTTTCTACAGCCAGTTCTTTGAGAAGAGAAAGCATAAGGGAGCAAAACTGAATAAATACCCTCTGAGCTAACACAAGTTCTTTGCCTTGGTCTCTAAGCCAAGACCAAAAAAGGGAAAGGTAGTGAGTTGAAGGAGTGTCAGAAAACATGAGATCCAAGCTGTTGAGGGCATACCATATAGCATGATCAAACTAGATAATGCTTGATTCACAAGAATCCTTAGGGTCAAGAAACCAACAAGAGCATTTGACATAAGGTCTTTAAATGTTCCAGATAGACTCATTGTAGTACTCATAGTTACTTTTTGGAGAACTCCATCAAACCCTTTGTACGCACATACAAGCTAGTATTTGAGCCACATTTCTTAGTATGAAGAAACCACATAGTAAAGGGAGCTTTAATAAGGTCACCTTTATCAAGAGATTGGACACCCCTTAACACTTTGAGTCGCGCTTTTTCAATTGAAGATGGCGGAAGGTTGGCTAGAAAAACCCAGTCTCGATAGAGATGGGAGCTAAAACTCCTTTGTTAGGCAGGGCCCAAAGGTGATGGTCCACACCAAGTGATTCGATTTCAACTTGTTTGGAAGGCAAGAAGGGAAAAAGCCGAAAAACTTTAGATACCATTTCCATTAGCGAGGTTTCACTGAGAGAACACATCTCTTTCTGAAACGCTTTGACAGCATCTAGGGCAAAGGGGTCCCTGCAAAATAGACTGTTGGATATTGTTTGTACTGGAATGGACGGAGCTGAACCAAACCCAGGTGTAAGACCACATAATTTTCGTAAGTAATTGGTCAATTTAGCACCATCAGAAGAGAATTTAACCAACTCTCCTTTATGAGCAAGTGTCAAAGAAGGAATATTCTATATGAAATCGAAGAGATCTGCAACCCCTTCCTTTGAGTTATTGAGAAGCTGGGCGAGGGTATGTACACACTTATCAAACAACATGGTTTGAACCAAGGTATTGGCTAGATCAAAAGAAGCTCTTGCTATTATTTCAGATGCCAAAGGGTCATGAATGCATCTAAGTACTTGAAGCAAGGCTTTAGAGAGAGGCTTAGTAGGAAGCTCTAACCTTTGGGAAAGTACAAAGCTCTGCATGGTCAAAATAAATAGTGTAAATAATAGACATCAATGACAAATGGTAAGAACTGATAGCATCTTCAACCTTCAACCTACCAGGAGAACCTATAAGGGTCGTGTGAAGATAGCCCCATCCCATAGGCATCAACCCCATGAACAACTACCTACGACGAACACCGAGGAATATAATATAGTAACTAGGTCTTTGAATAGTATCACTACTACCCTTGGGGTGTGTGTGTGTGTGTGTGTGTGTGTGTGTGTGTGTGTGTGGGTGTGTGTGTGTGTGTGTGTGTGTGTGTTCCAGTAATAATATAACATAAACACCAAAGAATTCTTTCAAATTACAAGTGACACTAGAAACTATGTTAGCGAAAAGGTGGTATAATTCCCATTCATAGTACAAAACGGTCTTTATACATAAGTACAAGAGAGTTAAGAGCCTAAAGATATATAAATCCACCATCTTCACTCCAAGAAACTTTGAAAACCATAGTTGAGGAGGTAACCCTCACCTGCACCCATGGAACCAACACAAGTTTCAGTTAGCATTGGCACCATATGCAGGTGATGCATGGGTATCCCACATGTTATAGATGTCACCCAACTAAAATTCTTTCAAAGATAAATAATAAGAAATGTGAATGTACTCATATATTCAGACATGGTTTCCTTTACAAGGGACAAAAACATTTGAACCCCTTTAGCTTTGCAAGCTTTGATGAGATAAGGCCGGAGACGAGTTTTATGAGGCAATTTAGCCTCGAAGTGGGCCACATATACCTGTTTCTTGACTTTATAGAGTTTGGCATTAATTGCCGCTATTTTTCAGGGTGGTCAGTGGTAGTGCTCATACGTGCAGTCAATATATACTTTGGAGACACTTGTAACATAAAAAGATGTTAGTAATTAAGTCATATACCTCCCTAGACAAAGTCGAAACCACATGTATGGTAGTAGTATGAGTGCTACTCCCCTAAAATAAACAACATAAAGCTGGGATATTCCATAGCTCCATATTTGTTCAAAAAGCTAGGAAAGTGAGTTGCCATGGTCCATAACTTTGATCCAATAAACAGTCGTTTAAAGCCTCATGAGTAGCCCATTTACAACCATATTTACCATAATCCACAACCTTTCATAACCATTATCTTTGTTGGGATTAAAGCCCAAGTGGCCTCTTATGCGGATATGGCCGGCCGCCCGCCTAACTCACTTACCTCTAACTCTTTGTATATACTAACATATTCTTTGTGAATACTAAGTTAATTGGGAGATAACCCTTCTAACAGATCTCTGCGTACTGTACTGTGTAAGCTCACTGTGTGTGTGTGTGAGAGAGAGAGTCGACCCACGCTCCGCTCCGCGACTTCAATTGGTATCAGAGCCTTGGTTCAGTGCGGATTTGCGCAATCGCGCGCGCGCGCACTTTTCTGGCAGATTCTGGATCCGGAGTTCGAAAATTCACACTCGGCGTTCCGGGAGCGTTTCCAGCAGGCGACCTGGGGTTTTACCCCCCTTTCGAAGCCGTTTATGCCCTCAGAATTTCGTTCTGAGCACTACAGCAGAAGATAGATTTCAGCCGCAAAGAAATCCGTCTTGTGTAGATTGGCAAGCAGGAGGTGGTCGACATCAATATCGACATCGACATACATCACTTATTCGTCTTCAGAGCATCATCTATAGACCAGGTACACATATATATCATCAGATATATATATTGCAGTCTGCATTGCTACTTCTTGTGCTTGCCAGGTTCCAGGGGAGGTGTGGCCATACGACGGCTTGACACCACTGGCATGTATTGCAGATTGATGTACTGTGATTGTGGGTCTGCTAGTTGTGAGTCACGCTAGCAGACAGACCGCCGCAGCGGTCATAGGACAGTGATTGGTCTATTATAGGATGTATGCTAGTTCTGGGCAGTTTGCTGAGCCATCTGAGAGGGTCGTGTGTGAGGTTTTTTGAAGCCAAGCACTGGGGGCTGGGTTACCCAGTGTGAGGTGGATTAGGTTGCTGGAGTTCCCCTCTACACGCATCCTCTTCGGCGACTTTTATCCCTTAGGATGTATGACTTTGTGTAGACACTGGATTGCATCTTATGCGTCAGGCCGTTGAGGCATTGTTCAGAGTTCAGTCTTGAGACAGATACAGGTTCTGTCATCGCCCAGAGAGGAGACAGTGTATGCTTACAGGATTTGTCACTGGTCAGCTATTTATGATTGTTTTTTGAGCTATCTTTTGGTTCCCAGAGCTCAGTTTACAGGGGAGACTCTGTCAAAAATTTTCAAAATACTGACAGTTCCTGAGGAGAGGTGTTCAGCTTGTTGATTACAGCTTGTTTACTGTGTACAGAGGCCAGTTTACAGGGGAAACTCTGCCGGATTTTTCTCAGGAGTAAACAGTTTGGCAGATATGGCATCTTCTCACAGTGAGACTCTTTACAACATAAAGAAGCTGGATGGCACAAACTTTCCATTCTGGAAGAAGCAGATTTGGCAGCTTTTGGTGCAGAAAAAACAAGTGAAGCCACTGAAGCTCAAAGGGGAGAGACCAGAATTTATGGCTCAAGATGAGTGGGAAGAGCTTGACGAGTTAGCTTGTTCCACAATCATGCTGACACTGGCAGAAAATGTTTACTTCAACGTAGCAGAAGAGACTACAGCGTATGGCGTATGGCAAAAGCTATGTGATATGTACGAGAAACAAAGTGCTGCTTCTCAGATTTACTGGCTCAAGAAATTGGTGGATTTGAAGATGAAGGAAGGGACAGCCATGTCAAATCATCTGAATGAATTTCACTCAATTTTCAGCCAGTTAACAGCACAGGAGATAGTCTTTCCAGATTCAGTGAAGGCTATGTTTCTCTTAATCACTTTGCCAGACAGTTGGGATACTTTTCGTACAGCGTTAAGTAATTCTGTCGCGCCAGAAGGTCTTACAAGTGCCAATGTAGAAGGCAGCTTGCTCACAGAGGAAGTGAACAGGAAGAACATTGACAAAGGCAAAGGCAATAGTGCTTTGGTCGTTCGAGGGAGACAACAGTTTAAAGAGAAGAAGGGTAAGAAGGCACAAAACCGAAGTAAGTCTCGTGATTCAAAGTCAAAGGATGACATAGAATGCTACCATTGTGGCAAGAAGGGTCACATGAAGCGAGACTGTACGAAGTGGAAACAAGAAAAAGGCAAAACAAAGAGTTCTGAGCAAGATGAAAAGAAGAGTTCAGTGAAGATTGAAGAGGTGAATGTCACAGGATCTGGTTCAGACAGTGATTCTGGTATAGCAGCTGGTGACATCTTCCTTACAAGCAATCTTGATTCTGTTTTCTTGACTGCAGAGGATGGACATGCTATGAGTGATTGGATTATCGACTCAGGGGCATCTTTACATGTTTCTCCGCACAAAGAGTGGTTTACATCATATGTGGCTACTAAAGACTATGTCAGACTTGGCAATGAGCAGGTTTGTGACATACTTGGAGTGGGAGATGTGCAGTTGAAGTTTCAGAATGGCTCTTCTTTATGGCTCAAGAATGTCCGACATGTTCCAGCAATCCGAAAGAGCTTGATTAGTACAGGGAAGTTGGATGATGCGGGTTATGTGACAGTTTTTGGGAACAGCGCTTGGAAGATCTCCAAAGGTTCGATGACTGTAGCACATGGCAGCAAGTCAGGAACTCTGTACACTTTACATGTTTCAGAGGTTAAAAACCATGTAATTAATGTGATTGAGCAGCCAAGTGTGTCACTGTGGCATCGTAGGTTGGGACATATGTCAAAAAGAGGAATGGAAATACTTTCTCATTATGGTTATTTGCCTGGCTTTTCATTTCAAGATTTCGAGTTTTGTGAGCATTGTGTTTATGGTAAGCAAACACAGGAACCGCACAGATCAAAGAGGAATCGTAGGGACGAACGGTTAGCTCTTGTACACAGTGACCTATGCGGACCAATGCCTAGTTTGTCACTAGGGGGAGCAGCGTACTTTTGTACATTCATAGATGACTATTCTCGCAAAGTATGGGTTTACTTCTTGAAGCACAAGGATGAGGTGCTCAAGGTCTTTAAGACATTCTTGCAACTGGTGGAGAATCAGAGTGGTCAGAAGCTGAAGTGCTTGAGAACTGACAATGGTGGAGAGTACGTTTCCAAAGCTTTTCAAGACTTTTGTGAAGCAAAAGGGATTAAGCGGGAACTTACTGCACCATATAATCCTTCACAGAATGGGGTTGCAGAACGTATGAATAGGACCATACAAGAGAAGGTCAGAAGCATGTTGTCAAATGCTGAGTTGCCTGATGGATTTTGGGCGGAAGCAGTGGCTACAGCAGTCCATTTGATCAACAGGTCTCCTAGTAGGGTTCTGGATAAGAGTGCAGTGGCCGAGATGCTATGGACAGGCAAGGCACCTTCGTATAAGCATCTCAGAGTCTTTGGTTGTGAAGCTTATAGCCATATTCCTAAGGAGTTCAGAAATAAGTTAGAACCAAAGAGCAAGAAGTGTATATTTCTTGGCTACGGAGAATCGGGCGAGATGGGTTACCGGCTTTGGGATCCTGAGTCCAGAAAGCTTATTCGTAGCAATGATGTGCATTTCAATGAAGCCAAGTTTCACGCTAAGCCAGAGAAGACAGAGGAGATCAGAAGAGTTGTCTTCAGGGAAGATGGACCTAGTGCTAGCACATCAAGACAGTATGGTCAGGCTCAGGAACAGCCTATAGTGGCTAGAGAGGCAGAATCAGTTGTGGTGAGACGTTCTGAGCGTGTCTCCAAACCACCTGATCGTTATGTGCCATCTCTAAATTATGTCATGCTCACAGATTGCGGAGAACCATCTTGTTACAAGGAAGCATTACAAGTGGTTGACTCGAAAAAATGGCAGTTGGCCATGCAGTCAGAGATGACAGCTCTGCATAAAAACCAGACATGGAAGTTGGTTAAATTACCACAGGGCAAAAAGGCTCTACCTTGTAAATGGGTTTACAGGTATAAGATCACCGCTCATGATAGTCAGCCAAAGTACAAAGCAAGGCTTGTTGCCAAGGGCTTTAAGCAAGAACAAGGCATTGACTTTGATGAAGTCTTCTCTCCAGTGGTCAAGATGACTACATTGAGATGCTTTCTTGCATTGGTTGCTATATTGGATTTGGTGTTGCACCAAATGGATGTCAAGACAGCGTTCTTGCATGGTGATTTAGATGTGGAAATTTACATGCAGCAGCCAGAAGGGTTTGTTGAGAAAGGCATGGAACATTTGGTATGCCAGTTGTTAAAGAGTCTTTATGGCTTAAAACAATCACCGAGGGCATGGTACCATAAGTTCCACCAGTTTATGCTTTCTCAAGGCTACAAACGTAGTGAGTTCGATCACTGTCTATATACAAAGAAGGCTAAGGATGGCAGTTGGCTGATCCTTATTTTGTATGTGGATGACATGTTGATTGCCGGCAAACACTTGGAAGAAATTTCAGCTTTGAAGTCAAAGATGGCAAAATCGTTTGACATGAAAGACATGGGTGAGGCAAGTCATATACTTGGTATGCGCATTGAGAGAGACAGATCAAAGAAGTTGATTTGGTTATCTCAAACAGAGTATATTGACAAGGTTTTGCAACGTTTCAATATGGAGAAGGGAAAGGCATTGAGTGTTCCATTGCCACCATATGTGAAACTTAGCAAACAAGATTGTCCTGTGTCTGAGGAAGAAAAGGCTGAAATGGATAAGATTCCATATGCGTCTGCAGTGGGTAGTTTGATGTATGCAATGATTGCTACACGTCCGGATATTGCATTTGCAGTGGGAGTGGTTAGCAGATATATGTCAAATCCCGGCAAGAAACATTGGGAGGCAGTGAAAGGTATCATGAGATACTTAAAACATACAAAGAGTATGCGCATATGCTATGGTAGTCAGGATTTGAGTGTCAGAGGATACACTGACTCAGATTATGCAGGAGACTTGGATAAGAGGAGATCTACATCAGGCTATGTCTTTACATTGGCTGGAGGTGCCATATCATGGCGATCTCGATTACAAGATTGTGTTACGCAGTCTACTACAGAAGCTGAGTATGTTGCAGCAAATGAGGCATGCAAAGAAGCTATTTGGCTTGGTAGATTGGTTGCAGACTTGGGAATCAATGCAGATATGCCAGAGTTATATTGTGATAGTCAAAGTGCTATACAATTGGCAAAGAATCCAGTGTTCCATTCGAAGACTAAGCATATTGATGTGAAGTATCACTTCATTAGGGAAGTACTTGAAGACAAGCAGATACAACTGCTGAAGATCCACACCAAGGACAATCCTGCTGATCTACTCACAAAGGGACTTCCAGGAGAGGGCTTTGTGCATTGTCGTGAGTTATTGGGCATTGGATAGATGGCAGCCATGTAAATCTTTGTACATTTATGTTCATAGATTTACAGTTACTTAAAGTGCCACATTGGACTTTAAGTGGGAGGTTGTTGGGATTAAAGCCCAAGTGGCCTCTTATGCGGATATGGCCGACCGCCCGCCTAACTCACTTACCTCTAACTCTTTGTATATACTAACATATTCTTTGTGAATACTAAGTTAATTGGGAGATAACCCTTCTAACAGATCTCTGCGTACTGTACTGTGTAAGCTCACTGTGTGTGTGTGTGAGAGAGAGAGTCGACCCACGCTCCGCTCCGCGACTTCAATCTTAACCATAATCGGCCACAATCAGTCATAACCCTGTTCACAACCATTAATAACCATATTCGGTCAAGTTGAGCACTTTTTCAAAGGATCAACATACATAACACTAAGTCAGCATAGACCGTATCTGAGCAAGAATGGTAACCTTGGTACCAACCCCATAAGTGCAGATCAATGGAATAATCAATGTGCCCACAATCAATCATAACCTTGTACACACCAGTGCCGTAAATGATACAATAGAAGTTTCCATTCATGTATATTCCAGCATATGCATGAAGAATATAACCATAACAAGAAGTGAATCGTATCACAAGAAAATAGTTGGGACAGTAGTCCATATCAATGCCATATGTCACGTGAGATTGAGTCAAAGCATCCAGCTACAATAGCCTACTTATCCTTGCCTTTTACCATAGAGCCGACAACTTTAACACAACACCTCTTGCGGGTAACACCCTCACAGTCCCAATGTACAGGTAACAACTCTCAAGTTCACACATACACCAGAGAAGCATACAGTACCAATGCTAAGTGAGCATGGGAGCTCACCGTTTATAGTGTTTTGAGCAAGTGGCCACTTTCCTCTAGCGCAGTATGGTGGGCCCATTATCAAGAGGGTAAGAGGTATAAAGCAGCGCCGCCTAGTACAGAGACAGGGGAAGAGAGAGAAGAGAGAGAGAGAGAGAGAGAGAGAGAGAGAGAGAGAGATGAGGAGAGAGAATGAGAGAGCACTTGGAGGGTGCTGTAGCGCGGACCTGTCAGGAGGGAGCCATAGTGAAGTCAAACAAAAAATGACAAGGTTTACAAAGGCAAGAAACCCGCCAAATGAACATAACCCCTTTTAACTACAAGGGCTAGGTACCATTAAGGTACCACCCTATAGTGACTTTTTAGAATTATTCAGTGAATTCGACCCTTATATAACCCAATTAACAACCTAGGGTTAGCTACCATTAAGTTACCCCCTACTAAAAAATAATTTTACCAAGTGAATTCAAGTCGGTTACACCAAGGGCACCCCCGGCCAATAGCCCCAGCAAATTATACCAAAGAAATAGCATCATGCCGGAACTAGATGTGTGTGTGTGTGTGTGTGTGTGTGTGTGTGTGGTGGCATTTAAGGCGTCAGTTAAGTGTCACTTAAGGAACCTCCAATATATCAACTACTGAATTACCTGCTATATTTGACCCACGACTCCCCATGTCAATTTGCCCTAGTATAAATAATGTCGAAGGAATTTAACATATTATCCTTACATTATCCTAGCCGGGCAAAAGGTCCACCCATATTTACACCAGTTCCAGTATCCCAGTACCAGTACTGTTACAGTATTAGTATACAAGTAGCACCACTACCCGCACACAAGTAGCACCAGTCCAGTATATTAACGTACACAAATTGTATTAGTACCAATACCAGTATAGTACCAATACACAAGTAGTACCACTACCAGTATCACAAGTAGCACCAATATTAGTCAAGTATAATATTGTACACAAAGAGTACGAGTTCCAATACCAGTATATCACATAAGTAGCAGTAGTCCTAGTTCAGTACAATACAATACCAGTACCAGTACATTATAGTACCAGTTTACAATACCCATACTATCCTTACACTATCCTAGCGGGTAAAGGGTCAACCTATTTTTTCATCGGTTCCAATATCACCATTTCCAAACCAGTATAGTATCAATCCACAAGTAGCACCGGTACCAGTACACAAGTAGCACCAGTCCAGTATTTTACAGTACACAAACAATACTAGTACCAATATTAGTTTAGTACCATTACACAAGAAGTACCATTACTAGTATTACAAGTAGCACCAGTACCAATTCAGTATAATATTGTACACAACCAGTACCATAATACCACACAAGTAGCAATAGTACTTGTTCAATAAAATACAATACCAGTGTCAATACAATATAGTGCCAATACACACGTATAACCAGCACCAGTACATATGTGGCACCATAACAGTCTAGTATACTATAGTACCAATATCAATACCATTACACAAGTAGCACCAGTGTCAGTATAGTGAAATTAACACACTATCCCTAGCAATGTGTGTGTGTGTGTGTAGTAAACGTAAGGTGTTAAAAACTGTTTCACAAGCTGGAACAAGCTGGCACAAGTCACAAAGGCTATCAATATGGCATGACAGATTCGCATGCAAGTTTTAGAAAAACTTTTGCCAAGTAGGTAATAGTTCCCACTCCACTTTTTAGTGGTGTTCAGAAAAAATGTGTCTCTGCTTAATATCTTGCCATTTTTTATTTCAATCAAGCCGGTGAGGGTAAGGGGAAAGGGAGAAATTCCGTCTCAAAATAGTGAAAAACTCCATTAAAAACACCTAATTTTCTAAAAATTCCTCTTGACAAATTTAAGGAAAGGATTTTTTTTTGGAAATTTGATTTTACCGAACCCTATCTATTTACTGTGTGTGTGTGTGTGTGTGTGTGTGTGTGTGTGTGTGTGTGTGTGTGTGTGTGTGTGTGTGTGTGTGTGTGTTCCCACCCAAACCCTGGCACACTCACTCTATGAGGCAGTAGATCCATAGAGTAGGGCCTATTGCCTCATCATATTGATGATAGTATTTTTATTGGCCTTAGTTCCATGCCATTCATTTTTTTTAAGAGATTGAATAGTGGTATTCATTCTTTTAGCTTTAGAAACCCATTGTGTATAAATTTGTTTACTAGTTTGTCACTAGAAGAGTACATGATAAGGTATAGAATTCCTAAGCAAGTATTAATTGCGTTTTGATATGGGTGATTACTTTTCTCTTTGATAAATTCAATAGTAGTAAATTGAAATTTATCTCTTTTCCAACTATATCTTGTTGTAAAGTCCCCTATGAATGGTTCAAGTAACCTAATTTTTATCGTTGTAAGATAAGTTGTACTAGTTGTGAAGGGTTCCCCCTCTAATGACATAATGGTGTCATAAGTATATTCTATTTTAAGCACATCTAAGGGCTAGATGTTAATAATCTGCTCTTTAAAAGATTTATTGTTTAAGCTGAGAATATTGTCCATATATCTTGCATCTCAGAGTTCTGTAATTGTTTGATATACCATTCGTATTCAAAGTAAGCTAAATAAAGATTACATAGTACTGGTAAACAAGAGAATCTCATAGGAAACCCTTTTTGTTGTTTAAAACAATTTGTCCCGAGCTGCATAAAACTATTGTTGAGTAGCCAATGAAGGTGAAATATCAAACTACTTTGACTAAAATGAAGAGGGGTAGTGTGCGTCCATTTTTTAACCCATGTTGGTTCTTTGATGAGTGAGATAGCAAAAAAATGGTTTTTTGCTCTATTTCTAAAGGCAAGATCAATCACCTCTTCTAAGACCAAGAGCAAACCAAAAGGTCCAAAAATGGAATGTTTACGTAGAATTGTGTAATGGCTGTCGTATAGATATGTGTGATATGTTTTGGTAGGTTTAGAAATAGTTTGGTACTATTCTTAATAATCCAGTATGGATTATAATTGATCCCCAAAAACTCGCGAGTGGTTTTTTATTTAGTTGCACAGTGGATTTCTAGTTCCATTAAGATCAAAATAAGACATTTGGTCAGGCATTCCGTAATTTCAATATAGATTCCATTGGAGGCATTTGAGATTCATCTAAACTTATGTTTATATGCTTTGTAAGTGGGAAACAGTACAGATAGTTTTTTATTATCCGTATTGTAACCAATTTCTTGAAGTTGAGATGTAAGTAGCTTCCCAGTGTCAACTAGGTTAAGGGCAAAAATGGAGAATCACCATTCAATCTTTCAAGTGCAGCTAAATGCACCAGTTGTTTACAAATGATTGAGGTTGTGTTACCAGCCTTGTCTAGTCCCATAGTAAAGAATTCAGATGCAAGATGTTAACCCTCATGGCTCACGGACACCCTATCACCTACGACGAACGTTGTAACCTACGGCGGACATTATTGTATTATTTATTTGGTAGAGTCAGGTACCGGGCTTGTCGGTCCAATAGGAAAAGGGTAAGAGTGATCGCCGATGAGAGGCGCACTCTGGAACATTCAAGGGATTAGTTGGCTAAGCATGGGCGCCCAAGTGTGAATGGGGTGAGCTCATATAAAAGTCAACTAAACCTAAAATTCACTCATTCTCTCATGTGTGCAATAGAAGAGTGCTCTTGCTCCATCTCCATCTCCATCTTCTTCTTCTTCACCTCCTTGTGTGTGTGTGTGTGTATGTGAGAGAGAGAGAGAGAGAGAGTGTGTGTGTGTGTGTGTGGGCGATTGAGCATTACGAAGGCACGGCGGCGGCGAAGCGGCGGCTCCTTCTTCTTCGTGGCGAGGAATCCTCCACGAAGCAAGTGTAGAGCGGTGAGTGACACACCATCGCCTTCTTTGAGCTTACTAGTTTAGGCTTGTTGTGTGCTTGGAGCCATTTGTGGCTCGCATACGGTGTATCAGCAAGTTCCTTGCATTGACATGTGCGACATACGCGCACATTTTTGGCGCCGTTGCCGGGGAATGCCATACATTAAGCTCGAGTAGCACTCTATGCTTCTCCGTGGTGCAATTTCAATTATAGGAAAGGTAGGGAAGGAGTGTGTGTGTGTGTGTGTGTTGAGAAGAGGGATTTGGTGTTATACTGTGTGTTTTTTTTTTATAATGGAGTTTTCAAAGGTTCTATGTTTATTCTCTGTGTATTAAAGTAGTTAGTTTTTATTGTTAATGGAGTTTTCAAAGGTTGTGTGTTTATTCTCTGTGTATTAAGGTAGTTAGTTTTCTGTGTACAGTAAGTAGGAAGTAGATTAGTGAGACTTAATAGAGTGTGTTAGTGTGTAAAAGTAGGTGTATTAGTTAGAAGTAGGTAGATAGAGTGTGTGTGTGTGCTCTCGCGCAGGCCGCGGCGACCTTATCTTTTTAAAAAAATTAAAAATTAAAAAAAAAATTAAAGGTAGGACCAGGATCGGGAATATCTCCCAGACCCAAGCCCAAGCTCACGCTCAGGCCTAGGCCTCAGTCGCCTTTTTAAAAAACGAATTTTAGCTTCACACGTAGCTAAAAATCGATTTTTTGAGGACCAACGAAACGTTAGATGCCCGAAAACTGTGTTGTAAAGCACATAGCGACCCTCTAAGTGATACGCTCGTTTCGAGCTATCACACACTTTAATCAAAAAAATAAACCATTAAAAACCATTCAAAAAACATCAAAAACAAGAAAAAATCAAGTAGAAAACGGGGTGCAAAACACCCACAAAACAAAGCAAGTAACCTTTGAGGGTACTTGCCGACACTTGTAGGGCACCCAAAGCACATGTATCTACACTCTGGTCATGTGCTAGAGTCCGAACAACTAGCTAGTGCTTCGATTTACGGGGGTACTCACTATCCTTCCATGCTAGGGTCTACGCCCTCAGCGGGGACCCAAGGTAGTGCAACCCAAGACCCAAATATAGCGGCTAGCGACTCTTCCTCTGACTACGATATTATGGAAGAGCATCTTACACAAAGCCCCGAGGGAACAAATGAAACCGGCCCAACAACCTGGAACTAGTGTTTTTAGCCGTTTGATGGAAACTTTTAGTAGAGCTACGCGCTCTGAACCTACGGCTAGTGAAGTAAACGAAGGGGGTGGGGAAGTAGAATCACCATTCACATCTCCTGTAGACCCCACACTCCCTTAGAGTGTCCACATGGACATTCTACCTACCTCATTTAATGAGGGCCCTACCGAGCTACCACCTTCCAAAGTCGCCTCTAAGGTAGCGGTGACTAAAAGTCAAAACACGGGAAGCAACATTGCATCCACCTTACGGCAACCCTCTAGTACACCAAGTTTGGACGGGGTATTTCTCAATGAAAATTGGGAATATGACCTACACATGGAGACTTTGACCGACCTATACATGGGCTACACATACCATGTGGGCTAGTTAGAAGTTGTACAATCCACATCTAGTGCCACTAGTCTAGAGGAACAACAACACATGATCTGCAATGTCATCCATAGGATTATCCAGTCCGAGAGGCAAAATCGAGGAATAAACATACCTTCGACGGGTCCTATGTAATTTTTAGACACGGGCAAAGGGAAACAACCCACTCTATCACAAATGGAGACTCCCCCAGTGAGTCCCATCGATCCCCCATATGTTGTTTCGCCAGGGGTCTCAATGCAATCTGAGCCCACAAGTGATAGCTTTACTTTTCCAAGTCTAGCTCATATTTCCCTGGATGACACCACAGATACCATGCCTACCCTAATGATGGGCATGCCAAGAAACACGCCATGGACCTCATGTGTTAGTAAAGAACCGCTACATGGTAGCTCAATGCCTGCAATAGTACGTACAAGTGTGTACCAATCGTATGCACCTATGGGTCATCGTACTCATGTAGTCTCTACTCCTCCCATTGTCTCAACTACCTATGCTCCACAACCACAATACACAAGTTCTTATTCCCATGGGACTATACCGGCTAGCATTAGCATGTCACATCCGACGTCTGCTATGCCTAGGGCCACTCATATGAACTATGGACCACCACATGGCACAACATCGTACCCAACGTGGAACCCAAGGGCTTCCTATGCGCCAAGCCCAATGCCAATACCTACTCCCCATGTAGTCTCTAGAGCGCCTTCACCCACGGTGCCTGCTCACTTAGGTGACTTGGCAACATTTGCTCAAGCGTAAGTCTCCTGATAGAGAGCCTAGAAGTAAGGCAGTACAAATAGCCAAGCTCACACAAAAATTTAGTGGAGACGGGGATGTGAGAAATCATATCGAAGTGTTTGAACAAATATGCGATGCTCTAGGAGAACACAATGACCTACATAAGAGCAATGCTTTAAGCTTAACCTTAAGTGGAAAGGCTGGGGATTGGTATAGAACCCTAAGGGTGGAAGAAAAAATGATTTACCCTATCTTAGGAGACTATTCTTAAAAGAATACATACGAGAGGGAGTACTTTGGGGTGTAGCCTCTCAGCTCCAGAAAGCCCAACGAGAGGAAGGAGAGTCGGTGAGAGACTTTATAAGTCGCTTGAAGCATTTGAATTCTCGTTGTAATCCAAATGAGTGCTTCAACAATAACCAATTGCTTGATAGGTTCATTAGGGGATTACGACATGAGGATATCTACAATGGCCTAGTCATTAGAGGTATCACCACTTGGGAAGCAGTCACCACCAATGCGATCCAATTGGAGGATAATTTAATGATTCAAGGAGAAAGAGTGTCTGTTGAGCCTAAATCTATTAGCTCGCAAGCATCAGGGCATCAACCAATGACCCTAAAGCCTATTGCTAAGGAGCCAAAGATATCTGAGATGACTTTAGCCGATCTCACCAAGGCTATTCAATGGAGTCTTAGAGACAATCGTGCTCCGCACAACAATCATATGTATCCAAGAAGGGAGCAGCAATGGTGCTCAGTATGCTATGGACCGCATAGTACCAGTGAATGCCCTACTTTTAGAGTAAAATTCAATGGGAACTGCAATGCATGTGGAAGGTATGGTCATCAAGCTAAGGATTGCATAGTATTTAAGCGCGCAATGGCCAATAGATCAACCTTAGCATGGACAGACACACCTCGAGTACCTGCATTGATGCCAGCCCCACCTCTTGAACAAACATCACAACACATGGTCCCTAGGGCCCAAAATGTTGTTCAAACAACACCTTTACCACCTCCAGTGCTAGGACCGCAACCACCACATCCAAGAATCACTTCTGTGAATCAAGTGGATTGTGAGTCATCTATTTCTTGTTTGGAAGGCTGTGAGGAAGATATAGATCCTAATATCGCCTATGGGATAGATGTGCTTGAAGAAAGTCCACAATACTACATGGAGGACTATTGGGGACAAGTCAAACATGTATATCAAGTAGCTGCTCTTGCGGCAAGAGGGCAAAATATCAATTACACTGCTAAGAGACCACCTCTTCAATGCTATGAGTGTGGAGGTCCACATTGTGTAGCCGAGTGTCCTATTAGGCTACAAAAGAACGCCACATTAATGCAAACCAATCAAGCAAGCACGTCTACAATGCCGATACTCATGTGTAATCGATGTGGCATAGATCATTTGATTTCCCAATGTCCAAATAATCCAAATGCACCGAAGATCACGCCATTAAACTTGATTGAAGTTACCAAGGAGCCATCACCAAGTACACTCGTGGTACCAATAAACGTACTCACACGATCGATGCTCCAAAAACAAAATTATATTCTTGAGGAAAGAGACATAGCATCAATTGCCCAATCTCAGAAAAAGAAGAAAACACGAAGAAAGAGATCGCAAAAAGCAGCGAAGTCAGACCCCAGTTCAAAGACCAACATAGGGACTGGTGATGACCCCGTATATATGAACGACACTGAAGAAGATATTGATTCAGGTGAAACCATGGAGACCAAAACGACCACTAACATAGAAACCAACAAGGAAGATCTTCATGAGCCACAATGGCTAGGATCCAAAAAGAAGATAGGAACTTACCCAAACCCTACAGAGGAGATTGAGCGAGTCAAGCATTTAAGAAGTTTGGTAGAAGATACCCAAAGGGATCTACAACCAGCACCTAGGAAGATCGAGATTACAGACACTGTGTTCCCTACACAACAACAACCTCACCAAGTCCATCGACCCTTGGACATACCTAGTGTCATCCAAGAAGAAAGTGACTTAAAGTCATGGGAAAGTGGGCGTACTCACTTCTTGATGGAAAGAATGTTTACAGAGGGACTACCTGATCCTATCGAAGAAATGGAGATCCCATCTTCCCCACGTCAAGGGACTCAAGGCCAAAAGGTGTCGTTAAACATTGCCACATTGATGGATTTCATGTCTTCAGAAGTTAGAACCACCATCATGTCCAAACTATATAAAGACCCCGAGCTAGTCTCAGCCCTTCGAGCCTTCCTCAATGGAGAACTAAAGTGTGGGCTACCACAATTTGCACAGATGGATGGAGTTGGGAAGATGCCAATAGAGGAGGAACACTTAGATCCAAACCCCAACCTAGATGAGAACCTTGTTATAGAAATACCTGTTAATAAGTTGGGACAATACTTTGAGGGTGATGAATCCAATGCGACCATACCAATCACTACTAAGGGATTAATTATGAAGGGAATCCTTGATGGTGGTGCTGGGGTTAGCATTGTGACTAAAAATTGTTGGGACACTATGGGAAGACCTCACCTTGCGACCACAACCATAGTAGTGAAGATGGCCAATGGGTCTATTGTTAAACCTATTGGGATGCTAGAAGATCTCAAGATCAAGGTCTTTGGACATAAAATAAGAGTTACCTTCATTGTTATGGATTTCTCCAAACACACTATGGCATCGGAGATGATCTTAGGACGTCCTTTCATGAGGGAAGCAAAAATGGTGCATGATTGGTCTAAAAACCATGTCTACTTGCAGTTCCAAGATTCTATCATTCGAGTGGATCTTGTGACGGGTCGAGCACATCCTCTAGGAAATAGGTTTATAATTGATCATAGATCTGACACCACAGTTCACTCGGCCCCATTGCAGTATTGTTATACGTGTAAAGCGGACACTGATGTTGGGAAAGATTCTCCTTATATGGATGTACTACTTGGGATGACTGAGTTGGACAATGTGGATTGGGTCCACCTAGCAGCAACCATAGACACTTGGGGAAATAGGGGAACGACCTGGGTAACACCTGAGGGGGATGAAATACCGCCACTTGTACCCTTAAATATGCTACAAGCAATGCATATAGCTTCTGACAAGACTCATCCTAATATAACGAAGAAAACTTACAAGTGGGTCCCTAAAGCTTCTTTAGCGACCATGGCTAGTGCTGAAAAACAGAAGCCTTGTAAGAAACGTTCCACTCGCTCCAAGAAATGTAAGAAAACGTGGCACTGGATTCCTAAACGACTATTGGAAGCCCAAGGCTACTATCAAGGAAATGATCAAATTTGGGTGCCAAAACGTAGATTGTGTTCTTACCTATCACCTGAACCATGTGAGCCCAATCTCGTAGCTCCAAAACAAATCGACGATCGAGGAAAGAAAAAAAACACAGAATGCTACACACCCGCTCCAAAGCTAGTCTGGGTACCAAAGAAAGAACGATTTGTTCCACCTAGCTCAGGAAGGGGGGAGTCCCATGAAGCTTCTAGCTCCTCATGTAATGCATCCATAGAGGTAAAATCTTCTCCACATCCTCCACCTACAATAGTGGACCTTCATGAAGCTACAAAGGAATCCACACCTCCCAGTGTTCAAGAATCACCTAATGAACCACTTCAAGTTTGATCCTTACCACCCTTGCAACTCGATGAGGCACCTAAGGTAATAGAAAACTACTGGCAAAAATCCTCACCTAGTACCAACTGGAACGATTGGTTTCAAAGGGTGACGAGCTCATTTCAAACGGTATGATCTACCCAAGGAAGGGGGGAGTGTTTGCTGACAGTCATCATTCACTCATTCTCCTCTCAACCTTCCTCCCTGACCTCTCAATCTCCCAATCTTAGGGAATGTACATATAAAGCCTTATACTGATAAAAAACAAAAATAATAAAGAGCAAGAGGAATTAGCAAATGAGTGCACAATAAAAGTCAAAACATTGACCCAGACCTACACATTCACATCCGGAACACTGAAACAGAAACCTATGCCATAAAACACCTTTGATCCTCATCACTCGAGTGATGGAGGGTAGGTAGAATTAGTACGATAGGAGTGTTTCTGTTTTAGAGTTGAGTGATTAGCAAAGTTCCTTTTTCCCACTGGTGTGCCTCCTAGAGGTATTATTTGTGTTTCTTAGTGTGTACAGGAACGTGTTGTTGTTGTTAGAATTTGGACCTTCATGGAATCTTTATCTCGACTCACCCTTCAAATCAAGCGCGACCATCGACACAAACAGGTGTCTCTTGTCCATTAGCATTGTCCCTTATCTTTTTTGCATCTATGATTGTCTGCTTTGATTGTGATTGGTAGCATAATATCCAGCACATTTGCTTAGTAACAAACATTTAATTCAATGTAATTTTTTGTCATGATCACTTGTCTAGGTTTAAAAATCAAGCAATCCGACTAAGCTAGTTTGACCAAGTTAGGTGTTATAGAGCTTCTCTTAATACCATGGGGAATGCCTTCCTAATAATCAATGGTTACTTAGGTTCTTAATCCGATTTAGGCAGCATTGTGTGAAATGTAATAGGGCTTTCTAGTGGGCTTAGACCCTATTGACCTTTAGCTTAAGTATTATAAAGGGAGTTTACTTGTGTGATGAGCCTGGGGAGGTGTATCAGTGTTATATGACACCCCAATGTTACAAAATTAAAATGTTGAAAATGAACAAACAAAAAATCAAAGTGCCACAATGTAAAATCTTAAGCTGGAAGAGAAATCTCAGCTTGATTGGGTACTTCACTCACATGTATCGCCTATGGTACTAGAGCCCTAGAGGTTCCCAGTGTGGGCGCTTTTCTATGAAAAGAAAAAAACCCAAGGCATACAAAATAAGCACACACATCAAAATTCAATCACTGTGAAAAGACTTTGGGGGGTCAAAGGAAAGGTAATCAGTCAGGTGATGATTTCATGAGAAATTCCTTTTATCGTAGCTTAACTACAGGTCTTCTAGGTATAGCCTCTAGTCAGCCCTCGAACATGAAATACTTGGCTCTCGCGATTAAACAACTTAATTGACCAGAGAAAATTAAGAACCTTATCCATGGTATTAATAGTCGATCTCTAGTGCCTTTCGACCATTAAATTAGCGATCCCAGACTTGTTTAATTTTTTACCTTTACATCTGTTTATGCATTTGATTACATTGCAATTTAATGTTTATTGCTGAAAAATTGTTTAAAATTCTGTTACCAATCAATTTGTCTGCCTAAAACTGCATATGCTTTTTAATCGCTTATGAGAATGCAATTACTGTGCCAATGTTGTTTGATTTTGCAGTGACTAAAGAAGGCTAAGGACATTCATCTCAAATGCTCTTCCACCTCGACGAACGAGCTTCAACTCAATAGCTTTCGAGGACGGAATCTACATCAGGAAGGGGGGCATGTTAACCCTCACGGCTCACGGACACCCTATCACCTACGACGGACGTTGTAACCTACGGCGGACATTGTATTATTATTTGGTAGAGTCAAGTACCGGGTTTGTCGGTCCAATAGGAAAAGGGTAAGAGTGATTGCCGATGAGAGGCGCACTCTAACTGGAGCATTCAAGGGATTAGTTGGCTAAGCATGGGCGCCCAAGTGTGAATGGGGTGAGCTCATATAAAAGTCAACTAAACCTAAAATTCACTCATTCTCTCATGTGTGCAATAGAAGAGTGCTCTTGCTCCATCTCCATCTCCATCTTCTTCTTCTTCACCTCCTTGTGTGTGTGTGTGTGTGTGTGTGTGTGTGTGTGTGTGTGTGTGTGTATGTGAGAGAGAGAGAGAGAGAGTGTGTGTGTGTGTGTGGGTGATCGAGCATTACGAAGGCACGACGGCGGCGAAGCGGTTGAGCGCGGCGAAGCGGCGGCTCCTTCTTCTTCGCGGCGAGGAATCCTCCACGAAGCAAGAGAAGAGCGGTGAGTGACACACCATCGCCTTCTTTGAGCTTACTAGTTTAGTCTTGTTGTGTGCTTGGAGCCATTTGTGGCTCGCACACGGTGTATCGGCAAGTTCCTTGCATTGACACGTGCGATATACGCGCACACAAGATCTTTGATTTTTTTAATTGTATCAAGGGTAAACCAAATAGTGTTCGTACTAAGCCATTGTGGGTTCAGGTCACCTATTTTGTTTGAAAAGTTATGAAAAAGAAGTTGAGAAAGGGTGTGGATCACCTCTAACTCCATTTGGAGTTTATTAACCAAGCCAATTAAGCAGGTAAGAAGGGTAGCAAAATCTAAGTGAGGGTTGAGTGGTGGTAGGGGAATTTGATTCAATCCTTTGTTTAGTGGTGTGCGAATCTTTTGATGCTCACAAATGTCTAAGTTTGAAGTACAAATGTGTGAGCCATATTTGTCAAATTGTGATGTAAACTTTGTATAATCAGCACAATTACATGTAGGGGTGTTGTGTAATCTTAAAACGGTCAGTATTGTAAAACCAATTTTTAGTGGATGTGTGTATTTCCATCCAAACATAACTGAATTAAGTAAAGAAGTATTACCAAAGTGTTGAATTCTAGAATTTTGTTAATAAAAAGACAATGCACAAAAATCTGGTCTGAGCCTCCTTCTTTTTATTCAAGATCTTCTTGCCCACCATATTGGTAGTAACCTAAAAATATTACAATCACATATCAAGAAGATATTTTACAGGAAGATTTTTGGCTCTACCTTTATTGGTATATCTTTTAGTTTTACCTCTGCCAAAGTTAGAACTAGAAGTAATAGAGGGAGTTGAAAAAGAAGTAAGATAATTAAGAGTGTTAGTTAAAGAAATAGGTCGTTTTAGGGATGGGGTAGATTCTTCTTCCGTGTTAGGTTTAAGCAGACTGAGAAGAGTCTTTACTCATTTGTAGTTGCCATAGGATGTCAAAAAAGTTCTAGGTTCATCTTCTTTAAGCTCTGAGAACTTCAAGCATCATGTTGCAGAAGTGAATAAAAGAAATTTGAGCTAGAACCAAATTACGAGCTTGTCTACCCAGCCATGAACCTATTAATGATAAGTGAAATTCTATAGCTTTGTTTGGGAATATAATTCTAGATGATTAAGAATGTACCAAACTGCATGATCAAACCAGATGATGCTTGATTCGCATGCTGCTTTGTTGTCAAGAAACTTGCAGGAACATTTGATATAGGGCATGTAGATGTTCCAAAATAGAATTTGAATAGTAGTCTACATTTGGCTCGGAGAAATCCATAATACCTTTGTGAACCCATAAATCCGAGTATTAGTGGAGCATTTTGCAGGATCCAAAAAGTTCATAGTCAAAGGAGCATTGATTAACTCTCCTTTAGATCCAAGAATTGGATAAACCCTACATTCATCCATGCAGGCAGCAGGTAAATTGGCTAAGAATATCCATGATTCAAGTGAGATAGGTGCCAAAGATCTTTTGTTAAGAAGGGTCCAACGTTGATTGTCCACACTTGCACCTTCAACCTCTAGTTGTTTTGAAGGAAGAAAACGGAAGCACTTTGACACTTTAGGGACCATTCCTAGAAGAATGGACTCATTAAGCGAGCGTAAGTCATGCTGAAAATTCTTGACAGCCTCCAATACCGCCCGATTGTGACTGAAAATACTGCTTCTCACATTAACAGTAGGAGCAGTCGGTGTAGTAATGAAGGCCAGGTTGAGGCTACATAACTTTTTAATAAAATTGGTTAACTCTGCACCAGAGGAGGAGAAGGTAGCAAGTGACTATGTGTGAATTTTCTGAAGCAGAGGAAGTTGTTTTAATTCCTCCTCTAAGAATTTAAGTCCTTCCTTCTTGTTTTTAACCAAAGCTGCAAAGAGTTTGATCCAGTATTAAATGAAAGAAGTTGCAGTAAAGAACCATGAGGAAAATTCTCTAAATTTGTTGATCCAAAAATAAGTTTATATGCATTTGCATCCTCAATGCAACGTAGAACATAGACGCTTGCTTTAGAAGAAGCAAGCTCGATGGGAAATTCCAGCCCAAGGGCAAAGGAGTCAGTCTAAAAAATAGATAAGTCATCATAGATTAGAGAACAAGAGCCAAAAAAAAAAAAAGGAAAAAAGATACAACCCAAGTTTTTAATTTTTTTTGGCAGCTCTAGCAAGGAAAGGTATGTATCTATTTCCAAGGTACATCAAAGGACGCCTAAGGGTATGTTTGTACAAGTTGGCACGGGCCATCTCAATTATTTACTGATAGCTTCTATATTTTTTGGAGAATTAAGAATCCGCATTCGGGCAGTGTATTTGTAGAGTTGAGATATCTGACAAAAAGTAAACAAAAGAGTTAAAGAGGCAATGCAAACAGCCTTTAAACCAGTCAATCTGCGGATATAATGACTGTGTGTTTGTATCCCAATTAGATGATTAGGTCAAAACCTTATAGTCTAATTTTTGACATATCAAATTAAGCTCGTGTGCCTATGTGTGTGTGTTGAAGTATTAATCTATATACTTTATTCACAATTTGAACAGTATATTCAAAAAGAGACAAAACAAAGATAAACGAAAGTGACTACATACATACTTTTTTACTAAGAAAACTATGTACATTTGATAAGTAAATTTGATTATTTATTACATCTAACAAATAAAAAAGGAGTAGTAGCACTAGAAGAAGAAGTATCCCTGCCACAAATTGTTCGAACGGCAATTGAATTTAAAGATAAAAGAAGCCATAATCCTTACATGCATCCATCATGTAAACAAAAAAATCGGCATCATTGTTTTTTAAACATGGAATGTAAGTATAGGGCAGATCCGACAATTGTCATCCATGTCCCTTTTATCCTTGCATTCAAAAATGTTCAATGATAGTCGTGTATCATAATCACTTAAGCTTAGTTCAAAAGTGTAAGAGGGTGAAAGCTTGGTAAAGAGTAGGAATAGTTTTTTTTTTTTTTAACCCAGCTACTTAACTAGCCAAAGAGCAGAAAAGGACTAAGACCTTATGGAAAAACCAAGCAAAGATTTTAGTTTAGGCATTTAGAACATCATATTGAATTAGAACTTACATACTATCATTGAAAACCTTCAAGTATGTAAGTACCCTTCTATAAACATCTATGTTTCTCTTGAGAATAAGATCTATTTAACCATTATAAGTGTATTCTTATTTGATTTATGAGTTGTTTTAACAATATATGGCAATTCTCATGAAGAAAGCAGTGAAATTGCTGCTACTATTATCAAAGATAAAACATGCCAATAAGGTAATGAAAATTTCCTTAGCCTTGTCAAGATTATGACAATTTGTGGATGAAAAAAATGTCAATGACTACAGACTGATTAATTTAATAGGTTAAAATGTATAAAGTTAAGTAGAGAAAAAATGAAAATCATATTTGGTTCCTTAAGAAGGAGAAAACTTAAAAAATGTGAGGAAACAATCCACCTGAGGGAGGAAGATTAAGAGTATAATCACAATCAACAAAGGGTCAAAATGCATTTAGATATTTGCTCTCAGAAACAGCATAAAAGGAAAATCAATTAATTCTGCTAAATTGTGTGATCTACTACCAGCAAGAGTCAATTTAATTTCTTAGGAACATAAAAAAACTCAATTTATGCTATATAGAGAGAATGTTATCCACCTCAGAGGAGGAGGATGCAACCATGGAGTCAGTATCCAAGCGTTTTTCTTCCATGAGTGAGGCACTTAGTAGATGTTTTGTATATCTTTGGTACTAAGATTGTATGTACAACCACCACGTGGACCTTTTTGAGTTTTTCCTCTTTCAAAGGACAGTGACTTGCATAGGAGAGTACATGTGATTGTGAATGGAGGCTTTAGTGCATGTGTGGAAGGTTGATATAAAAGAGGATAGGGAATTACATTAACTAGGTTCAAACTAATGCAGAGCGCAAATGTGTTGATAGATATTGTTGAGAAGCATGAGGCAAATAATAAGTGTGTATCATTTGTATACGTGCAACACACAAGGAGTGTGTACAAGAAACACCACCCAATTGTCCGCATTTTAATAGTTTTGTGTGTGTGTGTGTGTGTGTGTGTGTGTGTGTGTGTGTGTGTGTGTGTGTGTGTGTGTGTGTGTGTGTGTGTGTGTGTGTGTGTGTGTGTGTGTAGCTGTTAAATCTTAGATAATAAGACATAATTGAATTTTTACATTCAAAAGACAACTGGCAATTGAACAAGGAATAGATAAGTACAAAAACAACTCAGTATTAGAATCATTTAAGTACATTGTTTGTAGGAAAGAGATCCCCTTTCAGTATGTAGATAGTAAAGGAACTTCCCAAGTACTAAGTGAGTGTTCCATCCAAAGTGAGATAGCTTGCCAAAGTGAAAAAAACCCTCCAAGATAAGATAGAGTCCTTGCCTGCATCCATCCAAACAAGACAACAATTCAATTAGCCTTGGATGTGTTTTCCAGGTATTAATGGACTATACCAGTTGTTATCCATGTCCATCCTTAAAAAGAAAAATTACCTTTTACAAGCTAAGTCCAAAGTAAATCAATTATATAACTTATCACAGTGTTTTCTAGTCAAAGAGAACCAAAATCTCTTCTAATCCAAGTACTAGATCACCCTCTTTTTACACCATAAGTGGTATATCCCTTCAAGAAGCAAAATACTTGAGTCATACTCTGTTGGATTAATGAGGTTTTACCTAAGTATTTTATAACGAGTAGGTTCTAAGATAAGAACTGATAATGATGATTTTTTTTGTTTTTCAAAAGATGGAGTTCACTACTTCCCAAAAAACCATCACAATTAGCTAGCCAAAAAGGTAGCGGCATAGCCCGTCTAAAAGTAGTAACTAAAAAGTGAATGCCAATATCGTATTACCTTGTCTCAAAAAAGACCAACATAGTACATATATGGTCTTATAAATGCCACAGAACCAAATTCCTCCCAATGCAGAGGGTTTAAATAGATTGCATAAGCGACAACCAGTAAGAAACCCAGTCATACCAACTTCAGTACCATTTGTATGCTATAATACACATTCGAGTTGTATCCCTTTCCAAGCCCAGATCGGATGTTCACTATACAAATGTCAAACCAAAAAGGCCATATACTTACCTTCCAAAATAGCGCACCAGAGCGGTGGGATTTTCCAATCACACAGCAACAGTAGTAAAAAACCATAGTTCCGACTCAGATGCCCATATTCCCGATGCTTCCAGTGTCAAAACTGCCAAGATCACCCCTATTTTACCCCCTTTTTTAAAATTAAAAAAAAACCAGTAAGACGGTATGAACCGACACAGTCTACAACCAAAAAAAGCATGCAGAAGCTAAGAATTTCCAAGGTACCATAGTAATACCAAGACCACCTATCCATCAAAGGAGTAGTATTAACACCTGCTGCTCACAGTGTGACAACATGAACTGACATAGTTTGCAAACAAAAAAAAGCCAGCAGAAATTCCAAGGTACCGCAGTAATACCAAGACCACCTATCATTCATAAATGTAATATAAACTCCTTCTGCACATAGTCTGACAACCAAGACAGTTAACGACAGCCGTAAACAAACCCCTCCTACCATAATATGATCAAGCAGTATACGCCTGAGGCAAGGCATTTTAAGCAAGGTATACACCTCCATCATGCTATTGTCCGACAGCCATTAACCCCTTACCTTACTGTGCCAACTGATAACAATTGAATGCTCAATGTAGAACAACAACAAAAAAAATTCCAACACAATCCAGTAGCGAGGCAAGCAAGGGTAGAAAAAAACATGAGACACCTGAGTAGTGAGCTCCATAGCTCCCTTTGTGAAGCAAGCAGTCAATCTTCTCAGAAAAAACACAACAGAACAATACTGGCTAAGTGAGGGGCAGAGATGCGTCCTCACCTGTTTAAATAGTGGAAGGAGGAGGGACTGCTAGTCCTCTGAGCGGGAGCCATGAGTGAGCCGGGCCACCTTCCTGAAGAGTGTGAGTGTGTGTGGTAGAACTAATCGACACACAGATACCCATGCGTGGGGAGATCCACAGCAAAACAGGAGAGGCAGCCTTCATGGTGTAATGAAGAAGGGGAACGTAATCACGCTCGGCATGCTAGAGAGATACTCTCTTAGATCATTAGTTAAACAATCAAGGGCTATGCCCCATGGTCTCCAAAAAGTAATGGCATTTTTGAAGTAGTAACCCTAAAGTGACCCAGTTGTTTCCGGTTTAGAACAAAGTGGTGGTGGTGGTGGTGGGTGGGGGGGGGGGGGGGGGGGGGGGGGGGGGGGGGGGGGGGGGGGGGGGGGGGGGGGGGGGGGTGTGTGTGTGTGTGGGGGTTGTGTGTGTGTGTGTGTGTGTGTGTGTGTGTGTGTGTGTGTGTGTGTGTGTGTGTGTGTGTGTGTGTGTGTGTGTGTGTGTGTGTGTGTGTGTGTGTGTGTGTGTGTGTGTGTGTGTGTGTGTGTCTGATGTGTGCGTGTGCGTGTGCGTGTGCGTGTGTGTGTGTGTGTGTGTGTGTGTGTCCGCCCTAACCGAGGCGCCATACACAAGTAGTAGGCCCGTTGTGTATGGGCCTACTACCTAATCAGAGAAATGAGATTCTCCTATTTAAAATGTAACCCATGCCAACTATGTTGGGTGAGAGCTTGTGTAATAGTGTTACAGATTTGGTTTCTATTAAACCCGTTAAGGCAATATTTTCTGACTAGTAAAAAAACCTCCTCCAAGGCAAGAAAAGAGTTAGAGGAAGAATAGCAAATTAAGTGTAGCAGGCTGATGCAAGAGCTAATAGCCACCTTGTAAGGCCTATTGCTATTCTTTTTTATGAATTCTATAAGTGGTAGTTTCAAGAGATCCCTTTTCCACACAAACTTTAGGTCATACCCACCAACAGATGGGTCATGAAGGGAGATAGAGAGGTTAAGGAATTGGACAGATGTGCAGAAAGCCCCATTGGGTGTGATGATCTCATGGAGAAAGGTAGGTTCAATTTTAAGGCAGTGAGGGTAAATCAGACAAATTTCATTGGGGAAGTCTCTATTGTTCACACTAAGTAAGTCATCCATGTATCTATAGGTATGTCTAAACTATGAAAGCTTATTTTTGTACGATTACGTGGTCCTGAGATGCCACTTGTAGTCAAAGAAGCAAGGTAAATATTACACATAAGTGGAGAGCATGAGAATCCCATGGGGCTGCCTAAGCATTGGTTAAAGCAAAGAGTGCCTGAAACTATAGTGCAGTTACTCAACAACCAGGAGATGTAATAGCAAAGCTTAGCTTTATTAAAGTGTAAGGAGTGTACGGAGTGAGATACGTTAATCCACCTGGGTTTTTTGGAAAGAGAGATGTAAAAAAGATTCTTCTTTCTAGCATTGGAGAAAGCTAATCTAACCACCTTGGCAAGAATAGTCTCAAGGCCAAGATCCCCTTCAAGGGGAATGTTTTCGTAACATTGTGTAATGTCAGCAGTAAAAATGTGGAAGATATGTTGAGGAAGGTTAAGCGAGACCTCTGTAGTGTTTTTTGTAAGCCAAAAAGGATTGTATTGAATATGTAAGAAGTCCTGGCAGATTTTCTGTTTAGTGGCACAAATAAGCTCAAATTCAGATAATATAAGGTCAAGGCAAAAAGTAATATCCTTGGTGATATCAATAAAGATACTATTGGAGGCATCAGATATCCACCTGAACTTATGCTTATGAATCTAATAAGTGGAAAATAACACACGTAACTTTATGTTCAGCACAGAGTATCCTAGAGTCCCTAAGTGTTTAGCAATTTTATTGGTAATTGTTTGTAGTGGAGATTTAATAAGACAGAATTCCTTACTTGATACTCAATTACGAGTAGCCTTCCAGGCAAGGTATTTGCAAACGATAGTGGGACAGTTAGAGCTTTTGTCAAGCCCAACAACAAACCATTTATCAGAGTTTTTTTGAAAATCAAGAGTTAGCTGAGAAGTAAGCCAAGAATCATCAGATGATAACCATTTACTAGGTAGTTGTGATACTTTATGAAGGAAGCATTCCTTCACAACTTCCCTTAAGTCCAGTAGGTATGTCATCTCGAGTTGGAGAACACTAACGAGGTCAGTGAGTCAGCTTAGTATAGCTGATAGAGCAAGGTAAGGGTTTTTGGGAAAGTTAGGTATATGATTGAGCCCTTTGGCCAAAATTCTATGTATTTTAGTATTTTCAATAATGCTAAGATCACAAGTGCAAACATGGTTACCAAAAGCCTCAATTTTTTTGCAAAAGGTGGTAAACTGAAAGCATGTACAATGAGGAATAGAATCCTGCCGAAGAAAGTCATTAATGTAGATTAACCTCTTTATGGGATGTTGATACTTCCATCCTATGAGTATATTGTCAAGTAATTTTTGATTACCAAAAAACAGATCAAAGCACTCACAAAAAAGATTTTTTGGTTGAATCCAATCGAGGAGTACATTGTGAAAGAGACAGTGTATGTAGATGAAACCATTGTCCGGATCCTCTTTGTTGAGAGTTCTTCTTCCACGAGGGCTTGTAGTAACCTGCAATTTCACCAAGGTTTAAAATTCAGGGAAGTTCCTGATGGGGGGAGACCTGCCCCTTCCTCTTGTAAAGCTATGGCCCTCGGTTAGAGGATGAACTAGGTGTAAGAAAGGAAGTGAAGGAGTTGGGGGTAATCAAAGAGTTAGCTCTTTTGAGAGCAGGGGAGTCATCCTCATCAATACAAGGTTTAAAAAGACTAGTGATGAGCTTAACACCTTTAAAGTTAGCATAAGTAGTAAAGTAAATCCCGGGTTTATCAGAGCTCAATTCTTTCAAGGTATCAAACATTAGTCCACGGAAGATGTTGAAGGAAATCTGTGCAATTACAATTTTCTTAGCTTGGCCACATAACCAAGAGCAAATGAGGGAGGGATGAAAGTCCACAGGTTTTTCCGGGAAAAGTAATTCCAAATGGTTAAGAATAAACCAAATGGTATGATCAAACCACATGATGCTGGATTCACAAGAGGCTTTAGAGTCAAGAAATCTGCAGGCACATTTTACATAAGGACAAAAGACATTCCAGATGGATTCTGTAACATTTAATGGCCTAATAACTTGTGCGTAGCGGAAATTAGCATGAACATAGTGGGCATTTCATTAGAATAGATTCCTAATGAGAATTACAAGAGTGCTTGGGTGGAGAGAGCAACAAAAAGCATAACACCTAGTTAGATAGCATCAACAATACTTTCAAAAGAGAGAGAAATTAAGCTATTGACAACAGTTGAGGACCGGATTTGCATGGAGCCGGTCCCCCCTCCAAAAGGCTTTGTATTATGGTTTCTCCCATCAAGAGAGACATTGTACAATACAATTCTTTGTGTTCCTTCAAGACTAGCTAGTGCAATGAAGCTGAAAGCTTCATGCACTAAGCAAAACACTTAACAAAGACAACATCAATTATCCCCAGTCTCAGACCCAAGACCTCACACACCTTCGAAGATGGTGAGAGCTAGCAGGGTATGAGAGTAGATTGAGAGGAAGAAGGAGTATCTTACCAGAAATATGTACATCTCCTCACATAATCACTCATATTAGCATAGCTTAGCTTAGTAATTAGCTTGGTAGAGGAGATGAGCATGCATTGAAGCTTGGATCTTGGTTGGATTTGCATCCACAAGCCAAGAGTGTGTCGATGTAGGCTTCTATCTCACAAGCTTGGAGTAGGTGATGAGCTCTCCATTAAAGCTTGGGAAGAGACAGTGTTCTCTTTCTTCACACATGAGATTGTGTGAGTGTGTGTGTGATAATGCCTTGCAAAAATCAGCCCCCTCTCTCTCTTGGGCGAGCCCTCTTGCTAAATTCTCTTGCTCTACCCTCATTGGACCTCCCCAAGTCAAGCCAATGACAATTAAGCAGCATAAGTGATAGCTTTCGGACATGTGTCCCGTTTCCCCTTTTGTGAGAGCTTAAGGTGATTTAATAATTAAACTAAACTCTCATTGGACCCCTTTGCCTCCTGGCCAATAGGAATCAGGCAAGCCATTGGGCTGCTGAATGTTCATTGGACCCCTTGGGAGACTGTCCAATAGTCTTCTAGAGTACTTAATTCTCCTTGGTTCTTTTATTAAGTGTTTTTAAATTAATTAAACTAGATTTACTCTAGCCTAATTCTCATTGGTCCACCTCTAAGGCCATCCAATAGGAATTGGGTACACCTTGTGGGCATCAAGGCTAGGGAGCTGACATGTGTCCCTCATTCCCTTTGTGTAAAGGGAGCCTGTGTGTGTGTGTGTGTGTGTGTGTGACTTTCTCTCTCATCCCCTACTCCCAAGGCTCGCCCCCTCCTATGTAGGGATTTGAAAAGACTTTTTGGTCACACACAAAGCATCCAATTTCCTTAAGGTTGACCTTTGGACACAACCTTTGAATTTTGGAACCTTAGCATTTTGGAAGTCTTAATGGACTGAACCTTAGGGTCTTTTTAGCCCATTGTTGCACATGGCTCTTTTGCATATGGCCCCCCCTTTGGATCCTTATTTTCCCTCCTTTGGATCCCTATTGTGGCCGGTCTGCTAGCTTAACCAATATTCTAGCTTTTTCTCCCCTGGCACTTCCTCATATTAAATGATCACTTTAACATGAGAAAAATTCATTTAGGAGAATTAGATATTGATTATTATGACATTACCTCTCTCTTGAAATCATAGTCGTCCTCGACTATGGTGTAGAGAAGATAAAGCATATTCATGAGTCCTTTTCTTAGCGGGTAGAGGATCCCTATGTTACCCTACGACATCATTCCACAATGGATGACTAGTCCATTTGGTGCTTGAGAGCCTGAGGCTGCCGCAAGCATGTCTGCACATTAGTCCTATCAATCTTCCATAGTAGAGTGACAAGCTCTGTAACATTTAATGGCCTAAAATCGTATTTGGAGCGGAAATTAGCATGAACATAGTGGGCATTTCATTAGAATAGATTCCTAATGAGAATTACAAGAGTGCTTGGGTGGAGAGAGCAACAAAAAGCATAACACCTAGTTAGATAGCATCGACAATACTTTCAAAAGAGAGAGAGCAATTAAGCTATTGACAACAGTTGAGGACCGGATTTGCATGGAGCCGGTCCCCCCTCCAAAAGGCTTTGTATTATGGTTTCTCCCATCAAGAGAGACATTGTACAATACAATTCTTTGTGTTCCTTCAAGACTAGCTAGTGCAATGAAGATGGAAGCTTCATACACCAAGCAAAAACACTTAATCAAACACAACTTGAATTATCCCCGTTCTCAGACCCAAGACCTCACACACCTTCGAAGATGGTGAGAGCTAGCAGGGTATGAGAGTAGATTGAGAGGAAAAAGAAGTATCTTACGAGAAAGAAGTACATCTCCTCACATAATCACTCATATTAGCATAGCTTAGCTTAGTAATTAGCTTGGTAGAGAAGATGAGCATGCATTGAAGCTTGGCTCTTGGTTGGATTTGCATCCACATGCCAAGAGGGTGTTGATGTAGGCTTCTATCTCACAAGCTTGGAGTAGGTGATGAGCTCTCCATTAAAGCTTGGGAGGAGATAGAGTGTTTTCCCTTCACACATGGTCAAGTGTGAGAGTGTGTGAGTGAATGCCAAGCAAAAATCAGCCCCCTCTCTCTCTTGGGCGAGCCCTAGCTGCTAAGTTAGGCTGGCTTTTTCCTCATTGGACCTCCCCAGGTCAAGCCAATAGGAATTAAGCAGCATAAGTGATAGCCTTCTGACATGTGTCCCCCTTTCCCCTTTTGTGAGAGCTTTAGATAATTAAATAATTAAACTAAACTCTCATTGGACCCCTTTGCCCCTGGCCAATAGGAATCAGGCAAGCCATGGGGCTTCTGAATGCTCATTGGACCCCTTGGGAGACTGCCCAATAGTCTTCTAGGACACTTAATTCTTATTGGTTTCTTTTATTAAATGTTTTTAAATTAATTAAACTAGATTTACTCTAGCTTAATTCTCATTGGTCCACTTCAAGGGTCTTCCAATAGGAATTGGGCACACCTTGTGGGCATCTGGCCTAAGAAGCTGACATGTGTCCCTCATTCCCTTTGTGTAAAGGGAGCCTGTGTGTGTGTGTGTGTGTTTTTCTCTCTCATCCCCTAGCTTTGGGGCTCGCCCCCTCCCATGTAGGGATGCAGAAAGACTTTTTGGGTACACACTAAGCATCCAATTTTCCCTAAGGTTAACCTTTGGACACAACCTTTGAATTTTGGAACCTTAGCATTTTGGAAGTCTTAATGGGCTGAACCTTAGGGTCTTTTTAGCCCGTTGTTTCACATGGCTCTTTTGCAGATGGCCCCCCCTTTGGATCCCTATTTTCCCTCCTTTGGATCCCTACTGTGGCCGGTCTGCTAACTTAACCAATATTCTAGCTTTTTCTCCCTTGGCACTTCCCCACATTAAATGATCAGTTTAATATGAGAAAATCATTTAGGAGAATTAGATATTGATTATTATGACAAGCTCTACTTGGTGTTTGGGAGACGTCGTCTCCGCAAACTTGATCTAAGCATGCATACTACTTCATTTTTGTGCACAATAAAGGAAAAAGAGAGTCTTATAAGACAAAAACTTTGTTCATTTTTAAAATTTTGTACATTTGCTTACTCTTGGGAAGCATTGTAAGCATTGACAAGGTTTAGGTTATCCTTTAATTGTATGCCTTGCATCCATCTAGCATCTTCAAAAGGATAATTCTTAAACTTAATAAGATATCGTCGGATAGTCTTACCGCCTCTTAATACCTTGTCTTCATGTCGGAGAATGGACTCGGGCTGCAGTACCTCCTCTTGGTCCTCGATCTCCGGTGGGTCTTCAATAGTTGGTTCTTGAGGTGGCTCTACTTTGTAAGGCTTTAATAGGCTCACATGGAAAGCATTGTGTATGAGCCAATGATTGGGTAACTTGAGTTGATAGGCCATCTCATTGATTGGCCTAAGAATTTGGAAGGGACCATAGTACCTTTTTGCTAGTTTAGCATAGTACTTTTGGTGGCCCGTAGGATTCTTGCCCGTCGTGTGCCTTAATCGAGCCTTGGGAAACTTTAATAAGACCCAATCATTTTCTTTAAAGGCTTGGGCTCTTTTGTGCTTGTTAGCAGCAGCCTTTTGCCTTTGCTGTGAGATAGAGATAGCATCCTTAATCTTTTGAAAAGATTCTTGTAGGTCTCGGCTATACTCATCTGCAGCGAAGATCTTCCCATGTACCTTAAGTAGCAAGGGACTTTTTGATCTCCCCTGAATTACCTCGAAAGGTGCTTTTCCCGTGGAAGTATGTACAGTGTTATTGTAAGCATACTCCACTAAGAGTAAGTACTTCTCCCATTGGGATCTTTGATCTACTTCCGTTACATAGGATTTTAGTAGATTGAGAATTGTTAGGTTAGCTATTTCACTTTGGCCATCCGTTTGTGGATGATAGGCCGAAGAGATGTTTAGCCTTGTCCCTAAATTCTCAAAGAGACCCTTCCAAACATTACCGGTCAGTCTAGGATCTCTATCCGACATTATGGACATTGGCAAGCCATGGTACTTGAAAATTTGTGAAATGAAGAGGGTTGCCGTTTGATGGGCTTTGATAGTCTTTTTGACAGGTATAAAATGAGCTTGTTTACTGAACCTGTCTACTATCGTCCATATTCCCGTATTCCCATGGATAGACTTAGGCAATCCAAAGATAAAATCCATGGATATGCTCTCCCATGGTGAAGTAGGGATTGGCAAAGGTTGAAGCAATCCAAGTTGCTTCCCTCTATCAAATTTTATCTTTTGGCATACCACACATTTAGAAACATACTCTTGTATGTTCACTTTCATGGTAGGCCAATAGAAATATGTTTCAATTCCCTTTAAGGTAGACTGAATCCCTCTATGCCCCGCATAAGGTGGAGCATGAGATTCATACATTACTTTCTCACGTAGTGAGTTAGTGACGCATAGTCTATTGCCATAGAGAAGATAACCATCTTGTAAAGTAAATGGTTCTTCTTTCTTCCCTAATGTAAGGGCTGAAATCACATCTCTAAAATCGGGATCAATAGCATACTCATCTATCATTGAAGATAGATCATTGTGATTTGCTATGGAAACCGCATTCACTCTCGGCCGTCTTGAGAGTGCATCAGCTACTTGATTATGCTTGTCAGCAATGTGAGCAATATGAAAATGAAATTGCGAAAGGAAAGTTGCCCACCTCATTTGTTTGTCGGAGAGCTTGGTCTGCGTCATGAAGTACTTAAGACTTTGGTGATCCGTTCGCAGAATGAAAGGAGTCCCCAATAAATAGTGCTTCCATGAGTCTAAGGCATGTAGAACAGCAAGGAGTTCCTTTTCATATATGCCTAGAGCTTGCTCAACAGGGTCGAGCCTTCGACTCTCATAGCCTATGGTGTGCCCTTCTTGGAGCAAAACAGCTCCAAGGCAATCACCACAAGCATCACATTGGACCTCAAATGGTTTTGAGAGATCCGGTAATGTAAGCACAGGTTGAGAGATAAGCTTTTCGAAAGCATTGTTCTCCTGAGCAGACCATGTATACCTAACGCTTTTCTTTGTTAGGTCATGTAATGGTCCCGCAATTTGTGAGAACTTCTCTATGAAGCGTCTA
This sequence comes from Adiantum capillus-veneris, assembly GCF_014529385.1. Lineage (NCBI taxonomy): Eukaryota > Viridiplantae > Streptophyta > Polypodiopsida > Polypodiales > Pteridaceae > Adiantum > Adiantum capillus-veneris. The sequence goes on from NC_140954.1 coordinate 76,438,747, forward strand.
TAGTATGCACACATACCTATAAAGCTTCTTAGTTCATGAAGATTCTTTGGTTTAGGCCATCCTTTTATTACCTCCAACTTTGATGGATCCATTTGGATGCCATCTTAAGAGATAATGTGACCTAAATATTGAATCTCTTGCAAGAAAAATTCACTTTTCTTTCGATTAACATAAAGTTTATTCTCTCTTAAAACTTGAAATATTACCTGGAGGTGTTGCTTGTGTTCGTCTAATGAATTAGAGTAGATGATAATATCATCAAAGAACACTCCAGTGAAGGTTCGATGAGGCCTGAACAGCTTCTCCATCAAGCGGTTGAATGTAGCTAGTGCATTGGTCAAGCCAAAAGGCATGACAATGTATTCATAAAGACCAAATGTGGTGCGAAATGCGGTCTTTACAATGTCTTGATCAACTATCCTTATTTGATGATAGCCACTTTTTAGGTCAATCCTACTGAAGTAGGTCGATCCTTGTAGCTTATCAAATAGGTCTTCTACCCGTGGAACGGGAAACCTATTCTTGATAGTGATCCTATTTAGTGCTCTATAGTCGACACACATACGATATGTGCCGTCTTTCTTTTGCACTAATAGAACAGGTGAGCAAAATGGAGATGAGCTAGGCCTAACCATGCCCTTCTCAACTAACTCATGCACTTGCCGCATAATATCCTCTTGTTGAGCTTGAGAAACTCTATAAGGAGGTTTGTTAGGCGGTGAACTTCCTGGAAGAAGTTCAATTGCATGGTCATCATCACTTCGTTTAGGAGGTAGCTCACAAGGGATGTCGTCAATAAAAACATCTTGAAACCCTTGAGAAAATTGGATAACTCTAATTCCTTTTGGTTGCTTTTATTTTCTTTTGCTAAAGCATTAGGTTCATTTTGAGAATCTTTAACAAAAATCATGTACACGGAAATAGAGCTCTTTATTGACTTGTTGAAAGCTAGTGTATGTACAATGGGGATAGTGTTACCCATTTCCTTAGCATCTATATACATGTCTTTTTCCCTGAACTTAAAGGAGATTCTCCTTTCAGAAAATTTAACATTGGTAGCCAGGCGGTCAAACCATGGTGCCCCTAGGATTACATCCTCATGCTTGAGAGGAGAGATAAAGAAGTCCTCTTTGTCCACATAGCTTTGAACATGAAGCCTCAATTTCTCGATTAAGGGAGTGATTGAAGCTTCTTGCTCCTTGAAAGCATTGTCTGCGGCAGCGGGTAGGACATCACCCACTGTCGTAGGCTTCTATGCCTAGCTTGGTGGCCAACTCTATAGATATAAAATTGTGAGTAGAACCAAGGTCAAAGAGAATAAAATCATCATGTTCTCTTACCTTTCCCCAAGCATGGCATAGAGGAGATCCTTTGTGGTGAGTTTGGTGAGTCTCCTCCTCTTGGATTTCAACCAAGGAAGCTCTAGGAGGATCTTGGCGGTTGTTCTTTTGGGAACAAGCGCGGTACGCATGCCCTTGTTCGCCGCACTTGAAACACCGGTTATCCTTGCGATAACGCTCAAGCTCTTCAGGAGAGAGTTTGTTCTTACCTTTGTAAACTCCCTTCTCTTTAGCTTTGTTGGAGTTGCCCTTAGGAGACTTTTGGACATTGTCCTTCCCCTTAGGCTCATTGGAACCCTTGTTTTCTGTGGGCTTATTATTTCTTTTAGCCCCCGTTTGGAAATTGATTCGAGAGGCCACCTTAGTATGGTGTATTACCGCCAATATGGTACGTGGCCTTTGGGAGTTGACATACTCCGCCATTTCTTCGGTTAAGCCCGCACAAAATTTTTGCTTTTGCTCTCCAAAATCCAACTTTTTGAAGACAGTGGCTTTGAGTTGTAGGTCCCAAAACTTGTCTACATATTTGTGGATGGATTCATAGGGAGAGAGCTTTAAGCTTCGCCATTCGGTGAGTACTTTGTCTTTGGCATCGGTGGCCAAAAACTGCTTCATAATGGAAGCTCTTAAAGATTTCCATGTTCGTGGAGCTTCATCGTTGGCTCGTAGGCTAGACCACCATTGCCTGGCGGAATTTTGAAAGTGCATAGCTACATGGCATAGCTTAGAGGACTCTATGAAGCCCTCATCTCCAAACGCCACATCAAACTGTTGGATAAAGGCCAAGACTTTGTCCGTAGCACCAAAGGTACCATCATAGGTAAGCAAAGAGATGCTCTTCCCTCCCTCTTTGAATTTCTTCAACTTGGATGACATCTTCCATGCGGCATAGGATTTCCTATGGCCTCTTCTTTTTGATGGTTCAAAGGTTGCACCATCACTTTCTTCAGAAGGTGAAGAATTTGAAGAAGGTGGAGAAGAGGGTGACCTCTTTCTCACCTTTTTCTTGTCTTGATTTTCATCGTCTTCACCATCACTTTCATAAGAGGAAGAGGATGAAGAAGATGGAGAAGAGGGTGTCCTCTTTCTCGCCTTTTTCTTCTCTTGCTTTTTATCATCCCTCTTTGAATTATGGCGTGGAGAAGAGTGTGATGGTCTTCTCCGCTTTGGTGGTGATGGAGAGCGTTTAGCCCGCTGTCTTTGTGGAGCCATCTCCGCCGAGGTGGCGGGAGACTCACTTCTTTCTCGTTCCTTCGGTGAAGTCTCTTGAGTTCTCCTTTGGGAAGGAGATGCATCATCAAGAAGTAAATTCTTGAGCCCTTCGTATGGATTCTCTTCTTCTTCCCGAATCGGAGAGAGACCTCTTTTGGGAGTCTCACAAGGAGGCTTCCTAGGTGTTCTCTCGTCATGGTGATGAGCTTGGAGAATCTCATGAGCACGAAGCTATCGTTGCACTTCACTTTGGAGAGATGGATTGCACATGGCTTGTTGAAGCCTAGAAACAAGATAGTTAACAAGCATCGGAGCATCATTAGTAGCTTGCTCATTAGCAAAATCAAAGTTATCAACATTAATTTCACTCTCTTTACTATTGTCAACCATTCTAAAAACTTTTAGGTGTAAACTTTTTAGGTGTACCTTGGCACTTCAAGCCCTAGTTACTACTCCTCTTTACCCCTTTAAAAAAAGCACTCAAGCTACTGTACCCGCGGCTCGAATACCATTAATTGCAAGGAATAGAAGAGAGGGTCGTTCAAGACCAAAACAGCATCGGCTCCTGTCAAGCTTCTAATAGCTCTATAGTGGTTAAGCCGTAGGCAAGCCCCGTAGGAGTCCACTATTAAGACCATAGCTCTCGACGGTGATGCCCCGTTAACTGCACGAAGGCAGGCGCACTGCAAGGCTGAAAATTCCCTATTCTACTAACTCACAGGCAATTAATAATACCAACCATTTATAGCTAGCTTGAGTACCTCCCTTCTTGAGCAAGAAAAGAGAAACCTTGTGCTCTGATACCAATGTAACATTTAATGGCCTAATAACTTGTGTGTAGCGGAAATTAGCATGAACATAGTGGGCATTTCATTAGAATAGATTCCTAATGAGAATTACAAGAGTGCTTGGGTGGAGAGAGCAACAAAAAGCATAACACCTAGTTAGATAGCATCAACAATACTTTCAAAAGAGAGAGAAATTAAGCTATTGACAACAGTTGAGGACCGGATTTGCATGGAGCCGGTCCCCCCTCCAAAAGGCTTTGTATTATGGTTTCTCCCATCAAGAGAGACATTGTACAATACAATTCTTTGTGTTCCTTCAAGACTAGCTAGTGCAATGAAGATGAAAGCTTCATGCACTAAGCAAAACACTTAACAAACACAACATCAATTATCCCCGGTCTCAGACCCAAGATCTCACACACCTTCGAAGATGGTGAGAGCTAGCAGGGTATGAGAGTAGATTGAGAGGAAGAAGGAGTATCTTACCAGAAATATGTACATCTCCTCACATAATCACTCATATTAGCATAGCTTAGCTTAGTAATTAGCTTGGTAGAGGATATGAGCATGCATTGAAGCTTGGATCTTGGTTGGATTTGCATCCACAAGCCAAGAGTGTGTTGTTGAGGCTTCTATCTCACAAGCTTGGAGTAGGTGATGAGCTCTCCATTAAAACTTGGGAAGAGATAGTCTTCTCTTTCTTCACACATGAGATTGTGTGAGTGTGTGTGTGATAATGACTTGCAAAAATCAGCCCCCTCTCTCTCTTGGGCGAGCCCTCTTGCTAAATGCTCTTGCTCTACCCTCATTGGACCTCCCCAAGTCAAGCCAATGACAATTCAGCAGCATAAGTGATAGCCTTCGGACATGTGTCCCCTTTCCCCTTTTGTGAGAGCTTAAGGTAATTTAATAATTAAACTAAACTCTCATTGGACCCCTTTGCCTCCTGGCCAATAGGAATCAGGCAAGCCATTGGGCTAATGAATGCTCATTGGACCCCTTGGGAGACTGTCCAATAGTCTTCTAGAGGACTTAATTCTCCTTGGTTCTTTTATTAAGTGTTTTTAAATTAATTAAACTAGATTTACTCTAGCCTAATTCTCATTGGTCCACCTCCAAGGCCATCCAATAGGAATTGGGTACACCTTGTGGGCATCAAGGCCAGGGAGCTTACATGTGTCCCTCATTCCCTTTGTGTAAAGGGAGCCTCTGTGTGTGTGTGTGTGTGTGACTTTCTCTCTCATCCCCTACTCCCAAGGCTCGCCCCCTCCTATGTAGGGATTTGAAAAGACTTTTTGGTCACACACAAAGCATCCAATTTCCTTAAGGTTGACCTTTGGACACAACCTTTGAATTTTGGAACCTTAGCATTTTGGAAGTCTTAATGGGCTGAACCTTAGGGTCTTTTTAGCCCATTGTTGCACATGGCTCTTTTGCAGATGGCCCCCCCTTTGGATCCCCATTTTCCCTCCTTTGTATCCCTATTGTGGCCGGTCTGCTAGCTTAACCAATATTCTAGCTTTTTCTCCCCTGGCACTTCCTCATATTAAATGATTAGTTTAACATGAGAAAATCATTTAGGAGAATTAGATATTGATTATTATGACAGATTCAGTGTAAAAATCTGGGTTACTGGCAAATTCCATGTTTCCTTTGGTACGGATGTAGAGGCCAGTATTGGAGGGGCACTTGGAGTGGTTAATGAGATTGAGATTGAAGGGTGCTTTGATAAGCTCCCCTTTGTCCAAGAATTGCCCTCCTTTTAGAATCTTGAGTCTGCAATCTTCCACAATAGAGGCAGGGAGGTTGGCAAGGTATACCCAAGTTTCACTCAAAATGGGTGCTAAGAAGGCTTTGTTGGGCAAGACCCAAAGCTGATGGTTAACCCCGAGGGATTCAATTTCAATTTGTCTAATAGGCAAGACAGGAAAAACTTGGATATTTTAGGCACCATCTCCAGGAGGTTCGAGTCATTGAGGGAGCAAAGATTACTCTAAAATTCCTTAACTACTTCAAGGGTTGCACTATCCCGACAGAAGATTCCACCAGTTTGTGGAATAGATGGAGTAGACGGTGCGCAGACAAAAGAGGGATTGAGCCCACATAACTTCCTAAGAAAGCTAGACACATCGGCACCAGAGGAGGAAAATAGGGCAAGATCTTGCTGGTATTGTGAAGATAATAAAGGAAGTTGGGCAATGTAATGGGTAATTAAATTCCTCCTTCCATGGAGTCTTTATCCAAAGTCACCAAAATCTTGACCCAATCATTAAAAGACAGCATATGTAAGATAGATAATTTCTTGTCAGAGGTAAGAGCCGAATCATAAATTAGTTGAGAAGCATCCAAGCTGCTAATACATCTGAGTACAAGAGATGTGGCCACTGAGAGGGGCTCCGAGGACAATTCCAATTCTTGTGAGAGAGCAAGAGTCTGCAATTTTTCAAAAAAGTGTGGTGAGGTTCACTTATACTTACCATAGTAAGTAATACAATTTTTGGCCTTCCTAGAGAGGAAGGGTCTAGTTCTAACTGCCAAAGCATTCTTTGGTTTACGGTCCTTAAGGCATAGCTTAATTTGTTTGAGAATCTTTGCATGATTCTCAGGGTTGTGATTAGTGCTTATGCGAGCTGTCTTTTTATAGGTAGGCAGTCCTGAAAAGGGAACAGTGTAAACATAAATAAGTAGAAATAAAAACTGTAAATTTTTTGGGCCTGCAAAACCTCCAACCTGCAAAGTCAAAGACTATAATAGCCGTGAGCAGGGGACCAGAAAAAGAGTCTACGAAGGACCACCTAACTCCAATCAACCAGTCAAGGGATTACAAACCGTGGGTCCTTAGAACTCAATTTTGAAGAAAATTTCCAAAGCCAGCATTCCGGTTTCTCTGGAAAGAAAAACCTTATGTATAGGATGTGTGTGTAGCTGTTCAATCTTAGATAATAAAACATAATTGAATTTTTACATTCAAAAGACAGCTGGCAATGGAACAAGGAATAGATAAGTACAAAAACAACTCAGCATTAGAATCATTCAAGTACAATGTTTGTAGGAAAGAGATCCCCTTTCAGTTTGCAGATAGTAAAGGAACTTCCCAAGTAATAAGTGAGTGTTCCATCCAAAGTGAGATAGCTTGCCAAAGTCAAAAAAACCTTCCAAGATAAGATAGACTCCTTACCTGCATCCATCCAAACAAAACAGCAATTCAGTTAGCCTTGGATGTGTTTTACAGGTATTAATGGACTATACCAGTTGTTATCCATGTCCATCCTAAAAAAAAAATTACCTTTTACAAGCTAAGTCCAAAGTAAATCAATTATATAAATTATCACATTGTTTTCTAGTCAAAGAGAACCAAAATCTCTTCTAATCCAAGTATTACATCACCCTCTTTTTTCACCACAAGTGGTATATCCCTTCAAGAAGCAAAATACTTGAGTCATACTTTGTTGGATTAATGAGGTTTTAACTAAGTATTTTATAACGAGTAGGTTCTAAGATAAGAACTGATAAAGATGATTTTTTTTGTTTTTTAAAAGATGGAGTTCACTACTTCCCAAAAAAAACATCACAATTAGCTAGCCAAAAAGGTAGCGGCACAGCCCGTCTAAAACCGGTAACTAAAAAGTGAATGCCAATATCGTATTACCTTGTCTCAAAAAAGACCAACATAGTACATATATGGTCTTATGAATGCCACGGAACCAAATTCCTGCCAATGTTTAGAGAGAGTAGACAACTTACCTTGTTCAATGGTCAAAAAAGAGTATAAGGTTTCTTACCCAAAAGAAAATTCCATATGGCGCACTTACAGAGGGTTTAAATAGATTGCAGAAGCGACAACCGGTAAGAAACCCAGTCATACCAACTTCAGTACCATTTGTATGTTATAAAACACATTCGAGTTGTATCCCTTTCCAACCCCAGATCGAATGTTCGCCATACAAATGTCAAGCCAAAAAGGCCGTATACTTACCTTCCAAAATAGCGCACCAGAGTGGTGGGATTTTCCAATCACATGGCAACAGTAGTATTCGCGATGCCCATATTCGCGATGCTTCCAGTGTCAAAACTGTCAAGATCACCCCTATTTTACCCCCTTTTTTTAAAAAAAAGACCCAGTAAGACGGTATGAACCGACACAGTCTACAACCAAAAAAGCCTACAAAAGCTAAGAATTTCCAAGGTACCATAGTAATACCAAGACCACCTATCCATCATAGGAGTAGTATTAATTGCTGCTCACTGTGTGACAACATGAACCGACATAGTCTGCAAACAAAAAAAAGCCAGCAGAAATTCCAAGGTACCACAGTAATACCAAGACCGCCTATCATTCATAAGCGTAATATAAACTCCTTCCGCGCATAATATGACAACCAAGCGAGTTAACGACAGTCGTAAACAAACCCCTCCTACCATAATATGATCAAGCAGTATACGCCTGAGGCAAGGCATTTTAAGCAAGGTACACACCTCCATCATGCTATTGTCCGACAGCCATTAACCCCTTACCTTACTGTGCCAACTGATAACAATTGAATGCTCAATGTAGAACAACAACAAAAAAATTCCAACATAATCCAGTAGCGAGGCAAGCAAGGGTAGAAAAAAGCCTGAGACACCTAAGTAGTGAGCTCCATAGCTCCCATTGTGAAGCAAGCCGTCAGTCTTCTCAGAAAAAATATAATAGAACAATAATGGCTAAGTGAGGGGCAGAGATGCACCCTCACCTATCTAAATAGTGGAAGGAGGAGGGACTGGCAGTCCTCTGAGCGGGAGCCATGAATCAGCCGGGTTATCTTCCTGAAGAGTGTGAGTGTGTGTGGTAGCACTAATCGGCACGCAGATACCCATCAGTGGGGAGATCCACAGCAAAACAGGAGAGGCCACCTTCATGGTGTAATGAAGAAGGGGAACGTAATCACGGTCGGCACGCCAGAGAGATATTTTCTTAGATCATTAGTTAGACAATCAAGGGCTTTGCCCCATGGTCTCTAAAAAGTAATGGCATTTTTGAAGTAGTATCCCTAAAGTGACCCAGTTGTTTCTGGGTTTTTTTGCAGGCGTACGTTATCGCAGGCCAAGCTGTATTTAGTGAGTGCAGGTCAAATCCTCTTTTCTCGGAGCCCATGCAAATTTGCAATAGGCCGTAAGTCTGCAGTTGTGAGCTAGGTCTGTACACAAGAGGTGTGTGTGTGTGTGTGTGTGTGTGGGGGGGGGGGGGGGGGGGGGGGGGGGGGGGGGGGGGGGGGGGGGGGGGTTTAAACACAAGGCGTTAAAAACTGTTTCACAAGCCGGAACAAGCTGGCGCAAGTCACAGAGGCTTCCAATTTGGCGTGACAGAGTCGCATGCAATTTTATAAAAAAAACTTTTGCCAATTAGGTAATAGTTCCCACTCCACTTTTTAGTAGTGTTCGAGAAAAATGTGTCTCGGGTTAATATCTTGCCGTTTTTTATTTCAAACAAGCCGGTGAGGTAAAGGGGAAAGGGAGAAATTCCTTCTCAAAATAGTGAAAAACGCCATTAAAAACACCTAATTTTGTAAAAATTCCTCTTGTCAAATTTAAGGAAAGGAACTTTTTTTGGAAAATTGATTTTTCCCAAACATGCTATTTACATTGTGTGTGTGTGTGTGTGTGTGTGTGTGTGTGTGTGTGTGTGTGTGTGTGTGTGTGTGTGTGTGTGTGTGTGTGTGTGTGTGTGTGTGTGTGTGTGTCGTTATTGCTATCTTCTCCTTCAAGCCTCCGAGATCTCTTGCACTGACTCTAATTGCCCAATTAAATTGAGATCTTTTGAAGACCAAACTCTGGTCTTTTTTAGTAGCTCAAGAAGCTTGTGTGTGTGTGTGTGTGTGTGTGTGTGTGTGTGTGTGTGTGTGTGTGTGTGTGTGTGTGTGTGTGTGTTTGTTTGTTTTGGTGGGGTTTTGGGGGGGGGGGGGGGGGGGGGGGGGGGGGGGAAGGGGTGGGTGGGGATACATGATACATGCATTCTAAATATCCAATCTCCAAAAAGATTGGATCTTATTTGCAAAAACTTTACCGGTCCTCCTTTTTGAAAGATTGCCATATTAGCATTTTTTTACAAGGCCCAAAAATGAGCTCATAGTTTCCCTAATGTTTAGGGAAATGAGCTCATAGTTTCCCTAATGTTTAGGGACTTTGACTTTTGTTTTTGAGGGGCTACACCAAAGGGAGGAGGAGGGCACCCACTTAACCACTAGCCACCAAAGGTGGATCCCAAACTTTCATCAAGCTATGGCTGATAACCATTTCAAGTCCATGAATACATCTATCTTGTCACATATTCATCCTCCATCCATTCAATGCGTTTCCCTACACCTATACCATTGACCGGTTGAGGGCCCTCCTGTTTTCCCGTTTGAGTGGCAAAACTCACATTATGCTCAACTTCTTCTAAAGGTCCTTTCTAGTCCACCCCTACGGGGGGCCCCTTCATGTAGACCTACTCCACAAAGGGCTTGAGCCCATCCTTTCCACTTGAAGGCATTCCTACGGCCATTGGCCCTATCTTTGCTCCCCAAAGCTCAACTCTTGTTAAGGGTATATTCCCACAGTAGGAAGCAAATAATTGCTTAGTGGTCATTTCCACCATTGATATGGCAGCAAACATGTATGATAGTTTAGAGTCAACAATGATGACTCGTAAGAGATGGCAGTCTCGTAGTTACCAATACTTGCATTATTGGCATTGCGATCACACATGGCACATTAGCCACCGCTATTTCAAATGTATGAGGTAGTAGCAGAGATATATACATGATGCAAATGAGATTTTAACACATGCTAGAGCGATGGCTTGATATGCCAGTGATGGTATGTCACTTTTCCTTTAGTGTTCCTCCTCCTTAGATGTCTTTGAGAGGTGACACTTCTCCTTGTTGGTTGCTAGATGAGGTTGCAGTTTTTCATGTCACACCACATCATGAGTGGTTCAACACATTTGCTAGTGGGAGCTTTGGTTGTGTACACTTGGACGATGGTTCAACGTTTAACATTGCAAGTTCAAGAGATGTTTGTTTGTCATTGCCCAACAATGCATCCTATATGCTACGACATGTGTGCTATGTTCCTTGATTGATTGTTGGCTAAGAATTAAGCACCACATGCTCCACCTCTAACCCTCATCATTTGAAGTCTAATGATCATACAAGAAGTAGTTTTGGAGATAGAAGACTCCCCCTCTACCTGCCAAAGCCAGCTCCATCACATGCACCTAGTTTGCTGCATACCCGGATGATCAAGAATCTATTGAAGCCAAAACTGTAACTTCCATCCTTGGATGGAAAAGAAAAAATCAAAGAACATCCTTTGCTTCCGTATATTTAATCATTTTTTGCTGATACCTTGAAGATCTCCCGCTTTGCTAGTGGCCAACTTTTGGAGCCCATCGCACACATCCTCAATAGTAAAAAAGAGGACATACATGAGAGTGAACCATAAAATGTCATTTTTCCAGTTGGTTGCTCATATAGTTGCCTATAATGTGTGTACATATCCACAAGACTCAAGTTCAACCCGTTTGCCCCTCAAGTTTCTCCAAAACCTTCCACATGCACGTGCCTTTTCTTGGACTTGAAAAAATTAATGCTTTACTTTCCATCTTCTTTTGAATCAATCCCTTATATGTATGCAAATGACTTTGATAGTTGTCTTTGTCCATAGTTGCATCAAGCTTTATTGAGGACTTTTGAGCATCTTGACATTCTTTATCAATCCACCTTTTGCATGATCTATTTTTGTTGATACTATGGACATGCTTTATGGCAAGCATTCTTCCGCACAAGAACAAATAACTTTCTTGAAAGCTTCCTATCTAGTTTCCAATGGTGCGTCATATTTAACATCCATAACTTTTGCTCAACCATTTTAATATACATTGGTGCCCATTTGAAATCCATACAAAGTGATAACTTCTCTTCCCTTTGGCTGAAATTATCGTGTTTAATTGCTTCTTCACATGCAAGGTCAATACATAAGCTCCGATGGTTTGATTTTGGGGTCCATCGACCAAGCGTAAAATATGTGATACATGATGGCTTCGGAGAGTAGCATGTAATCAATCACACTTTCTACATGTAAATCCATCGGTTCCACTCCACAAGGATACACCATTAGTAATGAGCATACCCATACTATGGCACATGTGGAAAATAACTTTCCATAGTGATCCGACTCTTTCTCATCCATTGAAGTACGATCATAAAGTGAACTTCCTCCAACTCCCTTGAGACATTGAAGTATCATGTTGTGATATTTTTATGTGAGCATTCATATCCCCAAAGATAATAACATCCCCTTTGCCTCTAAAATAAGCAATGTCCTCCTCTAAATCAAAAAATGGTTGAACCCTATCTATGCAAGCATAAAAGGGAGAATAATGATGAGGAATGATCAATCGCTACAAGAACGGATGCACTTTTGGTGTCATAATCTTCAGTCATTTATAACATTTGTGCTTGTCATCTTTCACAATTGATACAAAATCTTCCAATCGTTTCTTAACCATACTTGCTACCCCTACCCTCTTCGTTGCTTGAGATTATTTGACCACTATTAGGTTTCAGGCCCCGTGGTCGGTTTCTATCGGGTGCCCGTCCACTTACATCTTTGGTTGTAATGAAATAATGAGGAGTGAGAAGACTTCTTCTCTAAGCTCCACCAAAATACAATGTGTTCTTCTTCGTCCCCCTTTCTCTCCTCCCCTCTCTTGCACACACGTGGTATCAGAGCCCAAGCGACTCAACCCCAAGCTCCCACTTTGGGTAGCTAGCCCAAAGTGGGAGGAATCTTGAGAGCTCAAGCAGCTCTGCACAATCGGAAAATTCGGGACCTGTTGAAGCATTGAGATAGCAATGTGCAGGCCTTGAAGGTTTAATGCAAGGCTCAGAGCAATTAAGCAAGGGAAGCCGAAGCAAGGCTTTGGAGCAACACTCAGAGGATCGGGTGCATTAGAGAGGCATTTGCAAGGTAAGAAATTGATCGAGGAGCAGCTCTTGGCAGAAAGCAAAGCAAACAGTTTTCAATTTCCTTATGAGCTTGTGTGGTTGCACACACTCAAAAGACTCTCGGGCATCAAATTGGAGAAGCAAGGAGCAGCTCTTGAGTTTGCAAGCATCATTAGCAGCTCGAGAGCTTCAGCCAAGCAATCTTGGGATTTAGCAATGCCTCGAGCAGATCGAGCAGCAAGGACATGTTGAGCACAGGAGCGACAATATGCTCAGCGCGAGGACAGACACACACCTACACTCCCATCCCCCAGTGTTAGGATTTGACGCCCTTCTTCCCTTCTTTGACTCTCAAGCCCTTCGTATGAAGGCCACTTTGAGGCAACACTGGTGCTTTGAAGGGAGAAGGCAAAATATGCCCATCTCATGGAAGGATGCTAATCCCACTTTCCTGTCATTACAAGGGCAACCCTTAGGAAAGCCCTTCATGGACTTGAATTGAGGTCAAGGCCCACCAAAGGTAGGAGTGGAGACATTTGCTTTCACATTCGCATTTTACATATTGACAGGAATTAAAAGTAGATGAGGGGGATGAGGGTGTGTGGTTAAGCCATTCATAATTTGGTAATTTCCTAAATTCTACTGGGAAATGGGCCAGTGGCCACTGATAAGTTCTAACTTAACCTAATGGGAAATGGGCGACTTAGTGCTCACCCAAAATTTTGAACGAGCCAGACTCCAAAGCTGTGGTGCGAGCACCACGAGTGTAACTCTTGCTCTCAGCCTCTCTGTGTAGGTTCCCGTAGGGATTTGGAGAGATATCGAGTGTCGATGGCCACAAGAAACTGCAGCAAAAGAGGGGAAAGAAATGTGGGATTTGCTACGTCAACGTATGAGAGAGTTGGAAGGTCTTGTGACAACACGAAGACTCATGAGCAGAGACTTGCGAGCAACCTTTGGACTCTTCTCAGGCTCTCAGTCTGCCCCCTGTTAAGCTTCAGCCTCGGATAGTGTAAGAATTGATTAGTTTCTCCAATAGAGTCTACTTGTTTCTTGTATGGAAAATGGATGCCTTGACGCTCAATTTGCATTTGTACAAATGAATGTTGCTACGACTCTTTGTTGGCCTTTGTCATGAACAAGTATTTGGTAGTGCTGAAAAATGCTTGTTCTTTAAGTTTTCTGTGCTAAGTAAGGGGACATTTTTTACTCTTCTGTCATTGGAAGGGCAATGTTAAATTTTTCCCTTCTATCCAGAAGAGCATACTTCTTACATACCTGTCTTTTGACATTTTGAGTTGCCTGTCAAATCCTAACACTGTTCCCCACCGAGCTCATCAGACAGTCAGGCTTTCGACAGCAGGCTTTCGACAAAGCCTCGTCAAATTTGGAAGTAAAAAATCAGAATTTTTTTAGCTTTGACTTACACATAGTGTGTGCAAGGCCTTGATCCCACGGTGCCCTTGGCAAATCTGCCTCGACAGTCTAGCAGTGTGAGAGCTTAAAAGATAGAGAGCTTGAGAGATAACAAGTGAGCGATAGAGAGAGGGAGCTGTGAGAGAGCGAGCGAGCACGTGTGTGTGTGTGTGTGTGTGTGTGTGTGTGTGTGTGTGTGTGTGTGTGTGTGTGTGTGTGTGTGTGTGTGTGTGTGTGTGTGTGTGTGTGTGTGTGTGTGTGTGTGTGTGTCTATGTGTGTGTGTGTGTGAGAGAGAGAGAGAGAGAGAGAGCAGGAATTCAACGTCAACACCTAATCATGGGCATCGAAGACTCTCGTCGACGGCGGGAGGCAGCCTCGGCATTAACGATTCACCACCAACATCAGTGTTGAGAGCGGATCGACTCTTGGCTAGTCCCTAACATTGACTCAGTTTTCGGCATTCTTTGACGGCATGGCACATCGATTTCGACAACGGTTTTTGCGACTTAGCACCGACAACACCTCTCATTATGTGACGGATTTCCGACATCCAACCCCGACTCTAGCATTCCCATGAACGAGCGTTTTCTCGTGGACGGCTATGCTTGCGACATGCGCGGGTGACGTACCTCTATCATAGAGGAGTGACAACCGACATAGGCACCAAGCGTATCGATTTCATTCTACAGCACAATGTTGGTGTGTAGGCCAGATGGCCGTGGGAAAGTGGGAGGTTGTGGGGGTGTAGGCCAGGTGGCCGTGGGAAACCACCCTTATACACTTAATTTCACCTAATCAATATACGGAGAAAAAGAGAGAGTGTTGACTCTTCTCTTTCTTCTCCACTAACCCAAACAGAGACTGTTTGTGTATCATCCCCTTCCCCATTCTCTTCTTCCTCTCTTGCACACTCCGTACTCACGCACTACAATTGGTATCAGAGCTAAGGATCTCGTCGACATCCCCGGCTATGCCCCGCGTGTGCAGCAAGCCCAAACAAGAAGGGACTCTTGAGAGATTGGCAAGCTCTGCAGGAAATCGACAAGGATGCAATTGAGCTTGAAGCTCGGCAATCGGATTTGCAAGGAGTGTTTTGGACATGCAATCGTCGAGCAGGTATTCAAGCTTTTGCAAGGTGCAGCAGGATCGAGGCATCTGCAGCAAATCAAGCATAACTAAGGCTTGTAGAGTGAGTTGAAGCACAAAATTGAGGCAAAGGAAATTGATATAGCACAGCCAATCACACACACAATCACTAGCTAGGTTGGATACATGTGAATTGAGGGCAATCAGGCAGCATCAAATTGAAGACTTGGGGGGGATTGCAGTCGGCGGGCAGTCCGAGCATGGTATCACACAGACACTGTGTGTGTATAAGCAACAAAAGGTGCAACCCGAGCTGCAGCAGTAGATCGACACCCAGTAGAGGGGATGGCCCTGATTTGTGTGTGAGTACACAGACACTCACACACCACTTGTGTACACACCAATAGGCCTTCGAGATTGCAATCGAAAGCAATACGTTGTCGAGAAATTAGCGGTCTTGCCGGGAAAGCACCGGGCTTATGGCTGTGAGAGTTTGTGAGAGAACTCAACAAAAACTATATGAAGGAGTTAAACCATAGATGCCATGAAGACTAGGATTTGGAAAGAAGTGCAATCAAAGAAGACCCACTCTTTCTCTCTTGCACTCACACACACAAAGAAAGAACGCAAAAGAGAATGTCAAAACAGCACAAAGATGAAAACATCAAGGCTATGGTCATATCGTACCATGGGTAGTATGAAAGGGTTAATAGATGAGTTAATGGCATTCAATCTTGGCTGACCAAATAGGCTACGAATTGTTCTTTGGAATTGTAGATTTGTGCTTACCGTAGTATATATATTTTGTCTAGTGATTGGGATTAATTGTGTGTACAAATCCTCTTGGTTCATAGCAAGATAACTACTCTTACGTCAAAAGAAAAGTTATAGTCTATGAGAGGTAGTATGATGGGATCCGGTGATACAAGTATTTCATTAAGCCTTTCTGGGCCAAAGAGAAACACTATACGTTGTTGGAAGTGTATTTTACGGCTAATCCATACGTTAATTCTAATAGATCGTACAGAGTGAAAGCGATAGAAATGATCATCATGTGGGTTATTCATTTAGGATAGTATGTGAGAAATGTAGATATGAGAGAAGTGAAGAGATGAGAAGTTTCCCTCCCAAGCCCTATTCTTGCCCGTAGGCAATAAGGATACTGCGGGGAGAGATGTACCTGTAGCAAAGAGAACCTAGAGAGGATGAATTACTAAGAATGAGAGAGATAGGTTTGGTTAAGGAGATGATATTAGATATATATATATATATGTGTGTGTGTTGGATTAGAGATGAAAATGAAAAAAACAAGAAATCAAGAAAACATCAATGTAGAACACATCTTACTTGAAACCCTTCGGCACCATTATTGATGGGAGAGAGAAGAAGAGGGGAGAATTCAACGTTGATTGATACGCCAAGTACAACACCTTATTTGATTAGAGTTGATCTTCCAAGGATAGCGTACAAGAATGTCTAGTCTTCCTCTAGGAGAAAGTGTAGGCTTGGGCTTATGTTAATGGGGCTAAGTACAATTAGGCATTACTACTCACTCCCTCAAGAATTCCTCTCATCAATGGCTTGAATGCTTGAGTTCCTTTTCAAGGAAGAAGAGGTCCCCTTTTATAGGTGAAGGGAACCCCCAAGGGTTTACACAAGAAGAGATGAGCCAGTGTGAATAGGAATTGGAAAAGTTGGAATTGAGCTGTCCCTGCATGATGTGGGCAGATTGGGGTCCAGTATTTTGATCATATCTCCTCAATCGTGGTTCCAAATAAAAAAGTAAAAAAATGGATAGAAACTTCAGCTCATTAGCTACGATTTTGATTTTAAAATAATTTTCCAATTCGGATTGGAACCTTGTGTAACAAATTCATCAAAATAGGGTCCAAAAGTCTTCTCGTGGTCCCCTTAGCTTAGACTTTCATTTAATTCCAAAGGACACCTCATGCCATATGAAAGCATGACATTGCTCCTTGACAAAGTTTTGTAATCATGCTTGCAATAATACATTAAAATAAGTGTATCTTTGAAATCATGCCACCTAGTGTCCCACTAGGATATGATTCCCTCCTAGTAGCTATTTAAAAAGAAATATAAGAAAAATATGAAAAATACATAGAATATATATATATTGGAGTTTACCCTAGATATAGGATCTAGCTAGGGTGTGAGATGATAAGGAGATAGTAGAAATAAAGAATCAATGCTTTTTGCCCCAAGATAAAGAGGCGGAGCTATTGACGCTTTTTCCATAGTATTTTTTTATGATAAAGTAAGAATAGGTTACCCTTGAGATAAATAATAGGATGAGATAGAAGGCTTATTATTATACTTAAATATGTATATGTACATTATAGGAAAGATAATTATGTATCTAAAAAATTACAAGATAGATCTTGTAGCATGCGTTCCCACTATGTACGTGTCACAGCACGACAACGCACACAACAATCGAGTTGTGGGCAAGCAAGTCGATTGAATCCAATCCTTCACATACAGGTTAAATTCGGAGAGCATTGAGCTGTGAGGGCTAAAACTGGTTGATGACAGTCATCATGGCAACAATGCTTGCATTGAGCAATAGTGCAGGCAGGCCGACGAGGTCTCCATTGCTCGTCGAGCATCCACACACACACGCAGCTTGAATCGGAGCAGAAGCCGACAGTGGCAGTAAACCAAAACAAAACAAAACAAAAATCAGTTTTTTTTTTACTCTTTACTCTTTTTGTGTGCAAGGGCTCATTCCCACAGAGCCCTCGACAACCTCACTGCCAAAGAGCTTGAGAGAGAGAGAGAGAGAGTGAGCGAGTCTCATTGTTGACATCAGCGATTCTCCAATTTTGACATCAACTTCTTTGACATCGTCACCCGACTTCGACGTCCACACAACGAGTGCGACGAGCTTGAGAGCAATCCGACTCGGCATTGACCGCTCGATACCGACTTCGAGCATTGGAGGTTTACGGCTACTCGGCTAGCCACTTCCTGTTACCATATACATGTGGTAGTGATGTGTGTGAACACACTAGGACCGCCGGGGCATTTTATCCCTCTATAGGAGTTTTTTTTCCCCGTGCATTGTATATACGCCCATCACTCTAGGGCTATCAATCTTTCCATTGCACACTAAGTAATACACTCTCTATTGTGTGCCTTGAGCTTCCTTCATCTTCTCCAAGATGTGTGCGTTTCTCTGCAACCCTAATTCCAACAATTGGTATCAGAGCAAGTTGCGTCCTCCCGGGCTTAGTGCCAGCTACTCCAGCACACGCCTGCTCACTTTCTCCAATTACAGTAAGGTTTGGCGAGCGTTCACAAGTTGACAAATATTTCGGGTGAGCTCGTAGAGCTCAGTCTGCTGAGATTTTTGAATCGGGCTCATTTCAGCCTCCGTTTCCACTACAGGCAAGTCTGCACAGGCAATTTTGTCATTTTGTGCAGAATTTTTGTCAGTGCCGTTTTCTGCACAACAGGTGCCTATAGTCTTCTACGGTTTGTGCTATATAGCACGTGTTGTTCCCACTCCATTTCTCCTATTTTCGAGCAGTTTTCACATCAGGTGCAGCATTTACCATGGCTGACAACAACAACACAGATGTGTTCAAGATGTTTGCTGTTGAGGACAGGTTGGATCGGGACAATTACCCTATGTGGGCTTATATGATGCAACATGTTCTTCTGTCAAAGGGCGTCTGGAACATTGTGCAAGGCATTGATGTACGTCCTGGTTCTGAGGATGTAGGCAATGTTGAGGATGTTGCAGGTCTTGCTGCAAGGATTGCTGTTGTTAGAGTTGTTTTGCCTATGGCAGAACAAGCTCGTTGGGATGTTAAGGATGCGCAGGCTCATGCATTGATTGCGTTGTCTGTGAAGCGCACCATTGTTCCTCACATCCGTTCATCAAAATCTGCAAAACACGCTTGGGATATTCTAGCTGGTCTTTATGCAAGCCGCAATGAGGCTAAAATTTATTTGTTGCGTAAAGAGCTCGAGTCGAAGATTATGCATGAAGAAGATGATATGGACACTTTCCTTGCTAGTGTCAAGGATATCAATGAGCAACTTATTTCTGCAGGTGAAGTCATTTCAGACAGTTCCCTTGTGCAGACTGTTCTTGATGCCTTACCAGATTCTTACCAGACTTTTGCTAGTACTTGGAGACTTATAACCCAAGGAAATCCAGAAGTTGTCAAGTTTGATGCATTATGCACATTGCTGTTGCAAGAGTCGCTTTCCAGAAAAAACTCGACTAGACCGCGTGCAGTTGAACAGGCTTTCATTGCTTCTCAAAGAAAGGGTCGTAACAGCAATGCAGCCACTTCTTATGGTTCTGCTGCGAGTGGCAAAACTTCTTTCCCAATGCTTCTACTGGCAACAATTCGTCGGGCAATTCTGGTGACAAGGGCAAAAAGAAGATGCGTTGCCATTATTGTAAAGCCAATGATCACTTGATCAAGTCGTGTCCTAAGTTGAAGGCCAAAGAGGCTAAGAAGAAAGAGGGTGGTTCCATTGCAAATGCTGGTTCCACTACAAATGCAGCAATTGTTGAGTCTTCTGTGAAAGGAGACTGTAATGCTAATGTTGATGCAGAATGGGCTTTTAGCGCAGAGTGCACTTACAATCATGTTGTCCATGATGCATGATTGTCAGTTGCTGCAGATTCACATGTGTGGTATTTCAACAGTGGTGCTACAAAGCACATTACCTCACATCGTGAATTGTTTACCTCTCTCGAGTCTGGCCCTCATGGGAATTCTGTTACTTGTGTCAACAATGCCTCTTATCCAGTTCAAGGAGTTGGAAAGATTGTGCTTGCTGCTGCAAATGACAGTTCCTTCACACTTGTTGATGCACTTTATGTACCTGGGATCAAGAAGAATCTCTTGTTTGTATCCGCACTTGTTAGACTTGGACTTGTAGTCAAATTTGTGAATGATAGATATACAGTTCATGATCTAAGTTTTGGTGATGAAATTGTTGCATCTGGTCTTTTGTGCCATGGGCTGTATAAGCTCACTTTGTATGAGAAGTGTGGACAAAATTTTGCAAATGCTGTTGCAAATTCAAGGGCTATTTCAGATGCAAAACTTTGGCATGCACGTTTTGGTCATCTAAATTTTGCCAGTTTGCTGCGTTTGTAGAAATCTGATATGGTTGCTTCTTTGGCGCCTCTTGAAGCACCTGGCAAACATGTTTGTGAAGGCTGTATTTTGGGTAAGATGCAGCGTTCTAAGTTTCCAAAGGATGGTTCAGTTCGGGCCACATGCAGGTTGCAGCTTGTGCATAGTGATGTTTGTGGGCCCATGCAAACTCCGTCCTTGGGCAATTACATGTACTTTGTGACTTTCATTGATGATTACTCTAGGTATGCATGGGTATTTCCACTTAAAGCGAAGTTCAAAGTTTTTATGTGCTTCAAACAATTTCTGGCTATGGCTGAAAATGTCTCGAAATGTCCTATGGGCACCCTCCGTTCCGATCGAGGGGGGGAGTATATGTCTCATGAATTTAATGCATTCCTGGCTAGTCGTGGAATAAAACACCAATGTACAGTGCCTTATACACCTCAGAAAAATGGTGTTGCTGAGAGGAAAAACAGGTCACTGACAGAAATGGCACGATGTATGGTCAAAAGTCAAGCTTTGCCGCATTCTTTTTGGCTTGAGGCCATTATGTGTGCCACTTATGTACTTAACAAGTGTCCTACGAAAGCTTTGCAGTCTATTACTCCATATGAAGCATGGCATGATAGAAAGCCTTCTATTGAGCACATGCGTGTTTTTAGCTGTTTGGCATATGCTTTGGTGCCACAAGTGCAGCGCAAAAAATTGGATGATAAGGCTGTCAAATGTATTTTTGTTGGTTATAGTGCTGAAAGCAAAGGTTATAGGTTGTATCATCCGCAAACAAAACGTATTCTGGTTTCTCGGGATGTAGTGTTTGTGGAAGATTCTGTTCAGCCCTTGCTGTCATGTACTAGAGACAGTAATGTAAGCTCACAGGACATTTATGACACTTTGTTGCCTCTTTTCAATGGTGAGAATACGAATGTAAGTTCCAATGAGGCAAATGTACAGCCTATTGTTAGGAAATAAGACGTAGCTAACTAGATAATTGAGTAGATTACTTAATGGAGAGAGACAGATTTATATACACGAGATTATAGAGTAGAGAGAGAGAGAGAGTACACACGATATACGTGGTTCACCCAATGTGGGCTACGTCCATGGGAAAGCAGCCACTCAATGGCTTTAGTACTTCAAAACAAGAAGTAGTATACAAAGGGATTATACCCTTAATGGAGCTCCCGCCTTGCTTCACTCTCACCACCTCACACTCACCTTGTTGCATCAATTTCACACTATGAAATGTGTGTAGAAATGGCCTCCTTTTATAGGCCAAAAGGGCTGCCCTCTCTTATGAGAGACAGCCATGTGTAGCCGCCCTTGTGCGAATAAGTCCAAATCAGACCCTCCAATCCGCCCATGTGTGGCCGCCCTTGAGAAGACAAGTCCGCTTTTGAATTTGGCCACCGGCCACCGGCCATTGACTTCCGACCACCGGCCACCGGCCATTGACTTCCGACCACCGGCCATCGGCCATTGACTACCGGCCACCGGTCAACCGATCGGCTGTTTTCCGACCACTTTCCAGCCGCCGTCCGGCCATAATATTCCAGCAAAAAAGAATATTCCGACGAAAAAAAGTCTCAAGGGCCTCCGCCCCCGAGGCGTTTAAAGTTGCCCATGATTCTTGTCCGTGAAAATTTTGGTTTCCAGTGAGTGATTTTCCTTCACGCACGATGGCTTCTCCTCATAATGGGGGCCTTACAAATGTGCGCTTTTACCACAGAAAATTACAAGGGTAAATCAGGCTCCATACTTAACACCTATGGGGGTTTCTGAAAATGTTATAGATCAGCCTATAGCTGGTGCAGATGTACATGATGTACTTGATGAGGAAAGGGCTGAAAATGAAAGTGCAGCCTCGCGGTTTTGTCATAAAAGGACAAGAGGACAAAGTGTGCACATGCAAGAAGGCTTTGTATGGATTGAAGCAATCTCCTCATGCTTGGTATGAGGAAGCTGACACTCATTTGGTCAAACGAGGCTTTCATAACAGTCCAACAGGAAGCACATTGTATGTAAAGCGTGAGGGTGATGTACTTCTCATTGTGGTTCTTTATGTCGATGATTTGCTGATCACTGGACCAAATGAGAGACATATTCCTGAATTTAAGGCTGATTTGAATGCTACTTTCAAGATGAAAGATTTGGGGATGTTGCATCATCACTTGGGTATATAGTTTAAGCAGTGTGATGGTGGTATTGCCTTGTGTCAGAAAAGTTACATAGAGACATTGCTATGTAAGTTTGGACTTGAGGATTGCAAACCTATTGCCACTCCCATGGAAACGGGTTTGAAGTTGAGTCTACATGATGCTGGCGATCCTGCTGATGTCACTCTTTACCAAACTGTTGTTGGCTGCCTCATTTATGTATGCAACACGAGGCCAGATATTCAGTTTGCAGTCTCATAGGTCGGCAGATTTATGCATAGCCCAGGGTCTAAGCATTGGCAGGCTGTCAAGAGGATTTTCCACTACCTTAGTGGCACTTTACATCTTGGCTTATTTTATCCCAAGGGGGGATCATTGCCGCCAGACTTACATGCTTTTTCAAACTCAGATTGGGCTGGTTGTTTTGACACACAAGTGTCCACAAGTGTTTTTTGTTTCATGCTTCGCAATTCATGTATATCATGGCTGAGCAAGAAGCAACCTACTGTGGCCACTTCGAGTTGTGAGGCTGAGTACAGGGCAGTCTTCACAGCTACGATTGAGTGTGTATGGCTCAGACGCCTTATGGCTGATTTGGGTGTTGGACAGGACACTGCCAACACTATCTACACTGACAGTCAGAGCGCATTAGCAGTTGCGAGGAACCCAGTTTTTCATGCTCGTACAAAGCACATTGGGGGTGCATTATCACTATGTCAGGGAGAGGCTCTCAGCAGGAGAGATCAACTTGGCTTATGTGCCAACACAGGACAACCTTGCAGATCTTTTCACAAAGGCATTGTCTCGTGAGAAGCTTGAAGCTTTCCGCAAAGCTTTGGGCTTACTCCCCTTTGTGGACTGATCATGTCCTCAAGGCATGACACTTCCCTTTACTCATGTGCCAGCTCTCGTTCACCGCATCACTCCAGGGAGGATTTGTTACCATATACATGTGGTAGTGATGTGTGTGAACACATTAGGACCGCCGGGGCATTTTTTCCCTCTTTAGGAGGTTTTTTCCCGCGTGCATTGTATATACGCCCATCACTCTAGGGCTATCAATCTTTCCATTGCACACTAAGTAATACACCCTCTATTGTGTGCCTTGAGCTTCCTTCATCTTCTCCAAGCTGTGTGTGTTTCTCTGCAACCCTAATTCCAACACTTCCACCCGGTGGCGACGAAAGGTGGCATCGACATTGACACCGCTCATGCGCACCGGCCCGACACTGCTCATTGCGGCGGATCTTCGACATCCGACCCAAACTCTGGGCGTTTCTCCAGACGAGTGTGTTCCACCGATTGACGATCATGCTTGCGACATGCGCGGATGAGGTACCTCTATCATAAAGGAGTGACACCGGACATCGGCACTGAGCACACCGATCACACTGTACGATACAGTTTACGGATATGACACCTTTGGCGGCTATTCTACTAGCATATTTCTACCTGGTGACAGAAATTTGCACATAGCAATGCCGACACTCAGGTTACAAGTTACAGGGGTTTTCAGTCCATTCACAGAGGCGATTTGGCATTCATTTTGATTACAGATTCTCTACGGACAGATGCATTTTGTTGACAGCACACCTAGTGTTACTGAGCTCTTCTAAGAGCATATATCCCGAAAGGGATCACTTTTACTGCATGCAGTAGTTCTGGGCACCTGTTTGAGCGCGGTTTTACTTATGTACATTGAGTTGCAGAAACTGCCCACTGTACTACGTGTGTAGCCATTTTTGGCTATCTTGGCAATTTTTTCCCTGTCGTTTCTGAGACTCAGACCGGAAGAGCCCTTTCTAAGACTGTGGCTAGTCCATTTGTGTCTGCATTAGCCTTTGGAGGGTCAATAGCGTGAGGTTTTCTTTGAGCTGGAGTGTGCTCGAATGTTGAGACACTTTCGGTGATACAGGTAGCTGGAGTTCCCCTTTACGGTACCCTCACCATAGGATATGTATCTGGATGGTTATTTATGCTTTTTACACCAAGTTGGCGGTCACACAGCAGTGGTTTTGTGCAGCAGATGCCCAGTTAGTGCAGTTGGCATATTTATGTGTATTTTGAGTTGAGTTTTGACTCCTCATACAAAGGAGACTCTGCCAGATTTCCTTCCCGTGAGTCGTGACTTTCATTGTTGGCACTTTTGAGTCTATTTCGGTTGAGATTTTACTCCCAATACAAACGTTACTCTGCCCAAATTTCTGAAGGTTCTCGCCATAGTTTGGCACCTCTTAAACCCTCTTGTCAGTGATGGCTTCTTCGTCAGAAAAGGAGGAGTATTTCATTCGCAAGTTTGATGGCAGTAACTTCACCATGTGGAAAGAGCATATGAAAGATGTTTTCATAAACAAAGGCCACTCAGAACCATTGAAAGAGCGTGCAGAGGATGATAACTATACGCAAGCTCCATGGGAGCTTTTGGATGCAAAAGCCATGGCTACGATACGTTTACATGTAGCCGAGTCAGTGTTCTTCACTATCATAGGGAAGACAACAACCAAGGAACTTTCGGATAGCTTATGTTCAGCATGGGAGAGCAAAAGTGCATCCAACAAAGTTTTTCTCATGAAAAAGCTTATGAAGCTCAACATGAAAGAAGGTAGCATAACTTTTGGTCATTTAAATGAGTTCAACTCCTTGTTCAGTCAGCTGACATCTCAGGGTTTTAAGGATTTTGATGACGAACTCAAGTCTATATTCTTGTTATGCTCCCTACCCACTTCATGGGATATCTTTTGCACAGCCATTAGCAATTCGGCTCCAAATGGCAAGTTAGAGTTCAATGTTGTCACACAAATGCGTTGCTCACTGAAGAGATTCGATGTAAATCTCCCGTTGGTGTTAGTCATGGAGATGCATATATGGCTGGCAGTTCAACAAAAGCAAGAGGCCGTGACAGGAACAAATACAGAAGCAAAAGTAGAGAGCGAAATCCTCATAGTCCTAGCAGACACAGGAACCAAAGTAAAGACCGCAATGCCAAAAATGTCGAGTGTTACTATTGCCATAAGAAGGTCCATTACGAAAAGGATTATCGCAGTTTCCTAAGAGATCAAAAAAGCATGCAAAAGGATAATTTTGGCAAAGGCAAAAGTACGGTAAAGATTGAGGAGCTCAATGTTTTTGAGTCTCTGATACCTACCACTGCAGTAGAGGATGCTCCTCCTCTAGTGATGATCATTATGCCCACAATGATTCATGCCGAGGTGACAGCAGATCCCTCAGATGTTCTCATTTTCACTTCAGATCTCACTCAAGGTGTTTTGGTTGCACATGATGAGGGTTATGCACAGAATTGGATTCTTGATTCTGGTGCAAGCTTTCATGTCACACCGCATAGAGAGTGGTTTTCCTCTTATGCATCCATGCATGGAATAGTCAAGCTTGGTGATTCCTATGAGCTTGATATTATTGGCATTGGTGATGTGAAACTTTAGATGCATAATGGCACTACTTTTGTGTTGCAGAATGTCAGACATGTGCCCAAGCTTACGAAGAGCTTGCTTTCTATAGGGCAATTGGATGATCTTGGCTACAGTACAGTTTTTGGTAATCATTATTGGATGATCCGCAAGAACAACCTTATCATGATGAAAGGGAGTAAAAACGGATCCATGTACTCTTTGTTTGTTTTGAGTGTTGATGAACACTCTATCTATGTTGTCGAGCTGCCGTCTACTGAGTTGTGGCATAGCCGGCTAGGGCATATAAACCAAAAGGAAATGAAAACACTTCATCATTTTCGCTACTTACCTGTGTTAGATTACACGAACTTTCCATTGTGTGAGCATTGTCTATATGGTAAACAAACTAGGTTGACATCTTCGCCATTGAACAAGAAACTAGGCGAACCGATTTGTATGATCCAATGCCACATAAAACTCTAAGGGGGGCAAACTACTTTCTAACGTTCATAGATGATTCTACCAGAAAAGTGTGGGTGTATCTCCTTAAGCGTAAGGAAGAGGTCTTTTCAACATTCCAAAAATTCCTTGCCATGGTTGAGAACCAATCAGGAAAAAAGCTCAAGGCTTTTCGCATAGACAATGGTGGAGAATACGTCTCCATAGAGTTCATGGATTTTTGCAATAGAAGAGGCATTTGGCGGCAGTTTACTGCTCCATACACACCTGCACAAAATGCGATAGTTGAAAGAATGAATCGTACAATTCAAGAGCGAGTTGTCTCTATGATGTCTATGGCGAAGCTTATTCCAGACTTTTGGGGGGAAGCTGTTCTGACAGCAGTGCACATCATCAACAGGTCACCTAGTTCTCCTTTGAATTTCAAAATTCCAGAGGAATTATGGATTGGAAAAAAGCCAAGCTATGAGCATCTACGTGTATTTGGATGTGAGACATATACACATGTGCCCAAAGAACTTCGTCGAAAATTAGATCCCAGATCACACAAATGCATTTCTATTGGCTATGGTGCAAATGGAGAGATGGTATATCGTCTCTGGCACCCAGAATCAAACAAAGTCATTCGTAGCTCACATGTGATTTTCAATGACTCAAAAATGCACAAGAAGCCCATCAAAGAATTTGAGTACAGACGTGTTCGTTTTGAGGATGTAGCCTCCTAACCAACTCAATTCAGTAGTGTTGCACCTACTCCTCAGGTGCAAGATACTACTATTGCTCCAGTGAGAGCAGAGTCCAGCAGTCAAGCACTGAGATGCTCTGAGAGAGTATCACGTGCGCCCAAGTTGTTTGAGCCGGGTATACACCACATTTTGTTCACTGACAATGCAGAGGCAGCCTGCTACAAAGAAGCTATACAAATGGATGATAGCGTTAAGTGGGAGCAGGCTATGGAATCAGAATACAATTCGATTGTGGCTAATGAGACATGGGATTTGGTTGAATTACCAAAAGGCAAAAATGCTTTACCTTGCAAGTGGGTATACAAGAAGAAGTACACAGCGGAAGATCCCGAGCCTAGATACAAGGCTCGTCTAGTTGCCAAGGGTTTCAAGTAGCAAAAAGGTGTGGATTTTGATGAGATTTTCTCTCCAGTAGTAGTCAAGATGACTACGCTTCGCACTGTGCTTGGCTTGGTTGCTATCCACGACATGGAACTTCTCCAAATGGATGTGAACACAACATTTTTTCATGGGGATCTAGATAAAGATGTCTACATGAAACAACCAGAGGGCTTTGTATGTGAAACCCAAAAGCCAATGAGAGCAGAATTGGTTTGTAGACTTAAAAAGGCACTCTATGGCCTCAGGCAAGGTTCAACGCAGTGGTATCAAAAATTCGACAAATTCATGCAGTCTTAGGGTTACATAAGAAGTCAAGAGGATCACTGCTATACACAAAAAGATTGAACGATGGTTCTTTAATCATCTTGATCTTGTATATAGATGATATGCTTATCGCACGCAAATCAATTGATGAGATCAATCATTTGAAAAAGATGCTAAGCACTCAATTTTCCATGAAAGATTGGGAGATGCCAATCACTTTCTTGGTATGCACATTAAGAGAGACAGGCAATGTGGAATTCTTGAATTATCTCAAGAAAAATACATTCACAGAGTCTTGCAACATTTTAGTATGAAGGGGGAAAAGTCATTGAGTACCCCAATGCAAGCATACTCCAAAATTAGCAAGGAAGATTCTCCCAAGACAGTGGCTGAGAAAGAGGAAATGGCAAAAGTGCCATATTCTTCAGCAGTTGGGCAATTTGATGTACGCTATGGTAGCCACAACCAGACATTGCACATGCAGTGGGAGTGGTTAGTAGGTACATGGCAAACCGTGTCAAGAAGCATTGGGAAGCAGTAAAGAAAATCCTCAGATATTTGAAAGGTACAGCTAGCAAGTGTTTACGCTTTGAAAACAGTGATGCATCTATTGTAGGCTACACGGATGCGGATTATGCGGGTTGCATGGATCATAGAAGATCCACATGTGGCTATGTGTTCATGTTTGCTAGATCAGCTATCTCTTGGAGATCGTGTCTCCAAGATTGCACGTCTTCATCTACCACTGAGGCAGAATATGTTGTTGCGTCTGACGCCAGCAAGGAAGCCATATGGTTGGCTCGTCTAGTGGCAGATTTGGGCATTCACGAGGTTCCAATACTGCATTGTGATAGTCAGAGTGCCGTTGCTTTGGCAAAGAATCCGGTGTTTCACTCAGAGTCGAAACACATAGAGGTCAGAGATACCATGTCATACGAGATGCATTGGCTGGCAAGCGATCGAGCTTGTCAAGGTTCACATTGACGACAACCCCACAGAGGCCTCACAAAGAGCCTAACCTCAGAGCAATTTACACATTGTATAGAACTTATGGTTGTAGGATGAAGCCTTGATGATGCTTCATCAACTTTGTATAGACTAACTATACTAATGCCACTATTGGCCACCATGACCTTCAAGTGGGAGGTTGTTGGGGTGTAGGCCAGATGGCTGTGGGAAACCACTCTTGTACACTTGATTTCACCTAATCAATATAGGGAGAAAAAGAGAGAGTGTTGACTCTTCTCTTTCTTCTCCACTAACCCAAACAGAGACTGCATGTGTATCATCCCCTTCCCCATTCTCTTCTTCCTCTCTTGCACACTCCGTACTCGTGCACCACACAATTTTTCAGCTTTGACTTCTTTGGCGTCTATTGACTAGCACATTTCTGTCCAACAGCAAAAATCGGCACCACCATTCCCATTCTACACCGACACGCATGTACATTGGGGGTTTTTGAGTTCACATACCCCATTTTCTCCACGTTTCCAAACACTTAATGGCACAATGCATTTTAGGAAATTTTGGTAGTCATTTTGACATCAGTTTCTCTATGGACAGATGCGTTAACATATGCATGTTTTTTTGAGCATACATAGTGCTATTGAGCTCTTTTGAGAGCAGATATCCCAGAAAGGATCCTTTTTACTACACACAGTAGTTCTTGGTGCATGTTCACATACAGCCATTCATGTATGTTTAGTTGCGACCAATGTACGTTGTTTGTGGCATTGATTTGGCGTGACACTTTGGCAGTTTTCCAGGTCATTTCTGAGACTCAGATCAAAAGACCCTTTTTGAGACTGTAGCTAGTCATTTTGTGTCTGCTTTAGCCTTTTGGAGGGTCGTTGCGTGAGGTTTTCTTTGAGATGGGGTATTCTAGAATGTTCAGATACCTTCGGTGATATAGGCAGCTGGAGTTTCCCTCTTACGGTACCCTCACCATAGGATATGTATCTAGACGGTTCTTTTTGCTTTTGATGCCGAGTTGGCAGTCACACGACAGTTGATTTTGAGCAGTTTATGCCCAGTGGTTGTTTCGAGCAATTTATGCGCTTACTTTTGTCATGTCAGGTTTGAAAGTTTTCTCCCCGTATAGAGGATACTGTCGAATTTTTTTCGCAAGTCCATTTTATGCGTTCTTGGCACCCTTGACTATTTTTAGACAGTGATTTTACTACATTTAGTTTGAGTTTTTGCTCATGTTATAGGGGAACTCTGCCGAAATTATCCCAAAAAGTTTGCCATAAGTTTTTGGCCACATTCTCTTAAGTCATGGCTGCGAGTAGTGTTAACTGAATCAACGTCAGCTAACAGAAGCTGCTAAAAACTGAAGACATACGAATGCACATCGAGGATGAATACGAAGAAGCAGTAAAGATTAGAGTTACACATTTTTCACGTTTTTCCAAAATGCTCACGTATTGTAAATTCTCGATTTATTTCAAGCCATTGTAATATTTTAATGTGTTACGGGCTCAATGGGAATTTCAAGTTGTAAAGAATAGGTCAATATTGTGCCTAGGTTGCAGATACAGTAAGTGGTGGAGCCCTAAAGGCCTTGGGCACCCGAACGTTGCATATTTTTACCCTAGGTACATAAGGCAGTGTGTAAAAGAAATTAGGGTTCTCAAGCTCATTTGGTGAGAGCACTCTTTGGTGAGAGCTCTTGAGGTGTGTGGCTATGGAGTCCTTGAGCTTCTCCTTGCTCATGAGACTTGATTAACACTAATCAATGATTCATTCTCTTTCACTATGCCTCTCTCATGCTTCTTATGATTGCCTATGTCGCTTAGATTAGCTAGATCTTAACTAATTATTGGTTAATCCCGCTCTAATCTTGTGTGATTGTCCTCTTTTGATTGTGTGTGCATGTAGGTTTGATTGGAGTGTGGTGCTCGATAGATCTATGTGTGTGTGCTTGCGATTAGTGTGTTGCATGATAGGATTAGTGTTGTGTGCATCTTGCAATCGTAGTGTGTGTGATTGGGTTGATTAGAGGTGAAGAGAAGTGGATATGGAGATTGCCCTTCATTGTGGCTTAGCTCCTCCATAGGCCGAGAAGCTCACCTCGTAGAGTTAATCATTTGTGCTGCTACATTTATCTCACTAACCGTGTGAGTTTCCATGCCCTAGCTGGGTAGCTCATCCCTCTGTATTGACAATTTTGTTGGTCATTGGAGCTATTGCAACGATGGAACCCCCAACATTTGGCGCCGTTGTCGGGGACGATGGCCTACGCTAGTGTAATTGTGGCATAAACGAATGCAATCCCTCACTAATTTCACTTGTGTGTTTATGTTTTTGTGGATTTTAAACGTGTGTGCATGCAACGTTGTGTTCATAATTCCCTAATTTGACACCATATCTTGTCAATTGTGTGTTTACACACTCTAATTTCACACTAACCTCTTGCTAATTTAACTAATTTTTGCTAATTTACTAATTTGCTATAAAAGATTGGAGCATTCGACCATTCAATTGATCTTCAATAGAAAGGTAATTAAGGTGATAGTCTCAACCTCCCTAGAATCTAAGGATGTGTAGAATTGTGTAGAAATCCCACCATGCAATGTAATGCTATGCTATGTTGATGTAATGCAATGTTGATGTTATGGATTGAGAATTTTGCGATTATTCATTTTCACACCATCGTAATGCCAAAAATTTTAAGATTTGGTGGCGTATCATTTGACAAGTTTCGATTGCTAATTGGTGATTGTAGATTGCTAATTGGGTGACTAATTGAGTTGATTGCATGCTTGGATGGTCAATTTCAAGTGTGTGTGTGTGCACTAAAATCAATTGTCTGTGCATTTTAATTGAGTGTGTGTGCATTATTTTGCCCATGTTTGTGCACTAAAAGATCAATGTGTGCGTTTTGATTTTTCAATTGTGATGATTGATTTGTGTTGTACTCATGGCCAACTAATGATTTGTGAAGTCAAATTGCAAATTTGACAAGTTTAACCCTTTTGTGTGCGCACCTAAAGATTGGTAAAAACTGCCAATTTTTTTAGTGTGTGTGCCTAAAAAAGTGTTTAATTTGCATGATTGATTCATATTTTGATTGCATAATTGATGTGTGTAATGATTAATATCTGCGTTTTTGTGCTCAAAACAGGGATTTGCACATTTTAATTGCGTCAAATTTTGACCTCAATTTGTCAATAATTTTGCCGATTTAATTGCTTAGTCTTGATTTTATTGATTAAATTCTTGGGCAATTGAATTGATGAGATTTTTGCAATTTCATTTGACTGCACTATTCTCCAATGTGTGGAGAATTTTTAGGGTATTTTTTGGATAATTTTGGCAATTTTTGGCAATTTTTTTGCTAATTTTTGCATTAATATTCGCTTAGTTCTGTTGGAATTAGGGTTGCAGAGAAACACAGCTTGGAGAAGACGAAGGAAGCTCAAGGAACACAATAGAGAGTGTGTTACTTAGTATGCAATGGAAAGATAGATAGCCCTAGAGTGATGGGCGTATATACAATGCTCGGGGGAAAAAACCTCCTAAAGAGGGAAAAAATGCCCCGGCGGTCCTAGTGTGTTCACACACATCACTACCACATGTATATGGTAACAAATCCCCCCTGGAATGATGCGGTGAACGAGAGCTGGCACATGAGTAAAGGGAAGTGCCATGCCCTGAGGACATGATCAGTCCACAAAGGGGAGTAAGCCGAAAGCTTTGCGGAAAGCTTCAAGATTCTCACGAGACAATGCCTTTGTGAAAAGATCTGCAAGGTTATCCTGTGTTGGCACATAAGCCAAGCTGATCTCTCCTGCTGAGAGACTCTCCCTGACATAGTGGTAATGCACCTCAATGTGCTCTGTGCGAGCATGAAAAACTGGGTTCCTCACAACTGCCAATGCGCTCTGACTGTCAGTGTATATAGTGTTGGCAGTGTCCTGTCCAACACCCAAATCAGCCATCAGGCGTCTGAGCCATACACACTCAACCGTAGCTGTGAAGACTGCCCTGTACTCAGCCTCACAACTCGAAGTGGCCACAGTAGGTTGCTTCTTGCTCAACCATGATATACATGAACTGCCAAGCATGAAACAAAAACCACTTGTGGACACTCGCGTGTCAAAACAACCAGTCCAATCTGAGTCCAAAAAAGCATGTAAGTCTAGCGGAAATGATCCCCCCTTGGGATAAAACAAGCCAAGATGTAAAGTGCCACTAAGATAGCGGAAAATCCTCTTGACAACCTACCAATGCTTAGACCCTGGGCTATGCATAAATCTGCTGACTTGTGAGACTGCAAACTGAATATATGGCCTCGTGTTGCATACATAAATGAGGCAGCCAACAACAGTTTCGTAAAGAGTGACATCAGTAGGATCGCCAGCATCATGTAGACTCAACTTCAAACCTGTTTCCATGGGAGTGGCAATAGGCTTGCAATCCTCAAGTCCAAACTTACATAGCAATATCTCTATGTAACTTTTCTGCAACAAGGCAATACCACCATCACACTGCTTAAACTGTATACCCAATTAATGATGCAGGCCTTAAATTCAGCAATATATCTCTCATTTGGTCCAGTGATCAGCAAATCATCGACATAAAGAACCACACTGAGAAGTACATCACCATCATGCTTTACATACAATGTGCTTTCTGTTGGACTATTACGAAAGCCTCGTTTAACCAAATGAGTGTCAGCTTTCTCATACCAATCACGAGGAGATTGCTTCAACCCATACA
This sequence comes from Adiantum capillus-veneris, assembly GCF_014529385.1. Classification (NCBI taxonomy): domain Eukaryota; kingdom Viridiplantae; phylum Streptophyta; class Polypodiopsida; order Polypodiales; family Pteridaceae; genus Adiantum; species Adiantum capillus-veneris. Next base: position 76,471,822 of record NC_140954.1, read on the forward strand.
AAGCCTTCTTACATCTGCACACTTTGTCGTCTTGTCCTTTTATGACAAAACCGCGAGGCTGCGTTACATAAACTTGCTCAAAGATGTCACCATTCAAGAAAGCAGTAACAATGTCTGATTGATGTACATCCCAACCAAAATGAGCTGCCAATGCACATAGAAAACGTATAGTAGTCATACGACAAGTGGGAGGAAAAGTCTCTTCATAATCTATGCCTTTTTGTTCTGCATAACCCTTTGCAACAAGTCGAGCCTTATGGCGATCGATCGATCTCATCCGGCTTGCGTTTCAACTTGTAAACTCACTTCGAACCAATGGCCTTTTTGCCAGGAGGCAAATCACATAAAGTCCATGTGTCATTTTCTATAGGTGCATCATATTTTGATTGCATGGCAACCATCCAATTTTTTGAATTCTGTGCTTCATCAAAAGACAGAGGCTCCTCAACATCATGTAAGCTAGGCACAGCCAAAGCATAACAATCTCATGCATAAGATGCATGGCGAGAGCGTGAACGAGTACAACTAGACAAAGGTGCATCCAATTTACTGTCACGCAATGTATGCACGAGCCATTTTGGCATACCTCTAGCCTGCTCATTTTCAACCCTTTCCTGATCAAGTACATCATGTACATCTGCATCAGTACTAGGGTGATCTGTAACACTTTCAGAAACCCTCATAGGCTGTACATTTGCCTCATTGGAAATTACATTCGTATTTCCACCACTGAAAAGAGGCAACAAAGTGTCATAAATGTCCTGTGAGCTTACATTATTGTCTCTAGTACATGACAGCAAGGGCTGAACAGAATCTTCCACAAACACTGCGTCCCGTGAAACCAGAATACGCTTTGTTTGCGGATGATATAACTTGTAACCATTGCTTTCAGCACTATAACCAACAAAAATACATTTGACAACCTTATCATCCAATTTTCTGCATTGTGTTTGTGGCACTAAAGCATATGCCAAACATCCAAAAACATGCATGTGCTCAATAGAAGGCTTTCTATCATGCCGTGCTTCATATGGAGTAATAGAGTGCAAAGCTTTCGTAGGACACCTGTTAAGTACATAAGTGGCACACATGATGGCCTCAAGCCAAAAAGAATGCAGCAAAGCTTGACTTTTGACCATACATCGTGCCATTTCCGTCAGTGACCTGTTTTTCCTCTCAGCAACACCATTTTGTTGAGGTGTATAAGGCACTGTACATTGTTGTATTATCCCACGACTAGCCAAAAATGCATTAAATTCATGAGACATATACCCCCCCCCCCCCCCCCCCCCCCCCCCCCCTTGATCGTAACGGAGGGTGCCCATAGTACATTTCAAGACAATTTCAGTTATAGCCAGAAATTGTTTGAAGCATATAAAAACTTCGGACTTCGCTTTAAGCGGAAATACCCATGCATGCCTGGAGTAATCATCAATGAAAGTCACAAAGTAAAGGTAATTTCCCAAGGACATAGTTTGCATGGGCCCACAAACATCACTATGCACAAGCTGCAACCTGCATGTGGCCCGAACTGAACCATCCTTTGGAAACTTAGAACGCTGCATCTTACCCAAAATACAGCCTTCACAAACATGTTTTCCAGGTGCTTCAAGAGGCACCAAAGAAGCAACCATATCAGATTTCTACCAACACAGCAAACTGACAAAATTCAGATGACCAAAACGTGCATGCCAAAGTTTTGCATCTGAAATAGCCCTTGAATCTGCAACAGTATTTGCAAAATTTTGTCCACACTTCTCATACAAAGTGAGCTTATACAGCCCATGGCACAAAAGACCAGATGCAACAATTTCATCACCAAAACTTAGATCATGAACTGTATATCTATCATTCACAAATTTGACTACAAGTCCAAGTCTAACAAGTGCGGATACAAACAAGAGATTCTTCTTGATCCCAGGTACATAAAGTGCATCAACAAGTGTGAAGGAACTGCCATTTGCAGCAGTAAGCACAATCTTTCCAACTCCCTAAACCGGATAAGAGGCATTGTTGGCACAAGTGACTAAATTCCCATGAGGGACAGACTTGAGAGAGGTAAACAATTCACGATGTGAGGTAATGTGCTTTGTAGCACCACTATCGAAATACCACACATGTGAATCTGTAGCAATTGACAAGCATGCATCATGGACAGCAGGATTGTAAGTGCACTCTGTGCTAAAAGCCCATTCAACATCAACATCAGCAACACGGTCTCCTTTCACAGAAGACTCAACAATGGCTGCATTTGTAGTGGTACCAGCATTTGCAGTGGAACCACCCTCTTTCTTCTTAGCCTCTTTGGCCTTCAATTTAGGACACGACTTGATCAAGTGATCATTAGCTTTACAATAATGGCAACGCATCTTCCTTTTGCCCTTATCACCAAAATTTCTAGACAAATTGCTGCCAGCAGAAGCATTAGGAACATAAGTTTTGCCACTCGCAGCAGCAGAACCATAAGAAGTGGCCGCATTGCTGTTACCACCCTTTCTTTGAGAAGCAATAAACGCCTGTTCAACTGCACGCTGCCTAGTTCTTTTTTTTTTGGAAAGTGACTCTTGCAAGAGCAATGTGCATAATACATCAAATTTGACAACTTCAAGATTTCCTTGGGTCATCAGTCTGCAAGTACTAGCAAAAGTCTGGTAGGAATCTGGTAAGGCATCAAGAACAGTCTGCACAAGGGAACTGTCTGAAATGACTTCACCTGTAGAAATAAGTTGCTCATTGATATCCTTGACACCAGCAAGGAAAGTGTCCATATCATCTTCCTCATGCATAATCTTCGACTCCAGCTCTTTAAGCAGCAAAGCAATTTTAGCCTCATTGTGGCTTGCATAAAGACCTGCTAGAATATCCCAAGCCTGTTTTGCAGATTTTGCTGAACGAATGTGAGGAACAATGGTGCGCTTCATAGACAACACAATCAATGCATGAGCCTGCGCATCCTTTACATCCCAACGAGCTTGTTTTGCCATAGGCAAAACTACTCTAATAGTAGCAATCCTTGCAGCAAGACCTGCAACATCCTCAACATCGCCTACATCCTCAGAACCAGGACGTACATCAATGCCCTGCACAATGTTCCAGACGCCCTTTGACACAAGAACATGTTGCATCATATAAGCCCACATAGGGTAGTTGTCCCCATCCAGCCTGTCCTCAGCAGCAAACATCTTGAACACATCTTTGTTGTTGTCAGTCATGGTAAATGTTGCACCTGATGTGAAAACTGCCCGAAAATAGGAGAAACAGAGTGGGAACAACACATGCTATATAGCACAAACCGTAGAAGACTATGAGGCACCTGTTATGCACAAAACGTTACTGACAAAAATTCTGCACAAAGACGAAATAGCCTGTGCAGTACTGCCTGTAGTGGAAACGGAGGCCGAAATGAGCCCGAATCAAAAATCTAAGCTACGAACGCTTGCCAAAGCTCACTGAAATCGGAGAAAGTGAGCAGGCGTGTGCTGGAGCAGCTGGCGACTAAGCCCGAGAGGACGCAACCTGCTCTGATACCAATTGTTGGAATTAGGGTTGTAGAGAAATGCACACAGCTTGGAGAAGACGAAAGAAGCTCAAGGCACACAATAGAGAGTGTGTTACTTAGTATGCAATGGAAAGATAGATAGCCCTAGAGTGATGGGTGTATATACAATGCTCAGGGGAAAAAACCTCCTAAATAGAAAAAAATGCCACGGCGATCCTAGTGTGTTCACACACATCACTACCACATGTATATGGTAACAAGTTCCATAAAAATTTGATTTTGCGATCTTTACGAGCTATTTTGTGTATGCATATTTAGGCATCATTTTGTTCACATTTGTGCCGTCTGTGGTCAAGTTTTGAGCGTTTTACTATTTCCGGGGTTGACACTTTTGTCGAATCTGGTGTTTTTTATAAAAACTGCTATTTTTTGTGTGCTTATGTGTGTCGAGAATGTTCGATTATGATTTTCGTTGATTTAGGATTTCTAGAATTTTTTGGAATCTGTTGGGGATTTTCGGGTGATTTTTTGCGTTTCGGCTAATTTTCGACGTAAATTCGGCTTTTTTCCGGTTCTCGAGCGTTTGGCGCATGGACTTTCCTCGTCGGATAGAGCTTTACGTCTCTTGGACAACTGAATGATTTGGGTTACACTACCATATTTACTCATGGTTCTTGGATTATCAAGAAGGGGAATTTGGTCATGCTTAAAGGCCAAAAGTATGGCTCATTGTACACACTTTATGTCTCTTCTGTGAAAGAGAATTCTATTTGTGTAGCCAAGTTGTCGTTTACAGAGTTGTGGCATAGCCGGCTAGGTCATATGACTCAAAAGGGAATGAAAGTCTTGCAGTGTTCTGGTTATATCCCTGTGTTAGATTACTCTAGCTTGTCTTATGTGAGCATTGCATCTATGGCAAACAAACTAGGTTGACATCAGCGCCTTTAGACAAGGAGTTAGGAAGTCCTCTAGCTCTTGTTCATAGCGACTTGTGCGGACCTATGCCAATAAAGTCTCTAGGAGGAGCAGTATACTTCCTAAAATTCATAGATGACTCTACTAAAAAGGTGTGGGTTTATCTCTTGAAGCATAAGAGAGACATCTTTAGTGTCTTTCAGAAGTTCTTAGCCCTGGTCAAGAACCAATCGGGTAGAAAGCTTAAAGCTTTGCAAAGTGTCAATGGAGACGAGTACATCTCCTCCGAGTTTAAGGACTTTGTAGTAAATGAGGCATTAGAAGACAATTTACCATGCCTTACACACCCACCCAAAATGGTGTGGCTGAGAGGATGAATAGAACCATTCGGGAATGGGTCACTTCTATGTTGTCTACAGCCAACTTACCTCAAGAATTATGGGGAGAAGCTGTTATAACAGCTGCTCAATCAATCACCTAGTACACCACTAAAGTACAAGGTTCCACAGGAGATGTGGACAAGCAAACAACCCAATTATGATAGATTACGTGTGTTTGGGTGTGAGGCATTCTCACATGTGCCAAAAGCACTTAAACAAAAGCTGGAGCCCAAATCACACAAGTGCATCTTCATTGGATATGGTGTGGACGGAGAGATGGGATATCATCTCCGGCATCCAGGATCAAAGAAGGTTATACGCAGCTCACTGGTGATATTCAATGAGTCTGAAATGCATAGACAGCCAGTGAAAGACATTGGGTATCGTAGAGTATGGTTTGAAGATGTTGCCTTGCCACCAATTGCTCAGAATGTTGGACGTGCTAGTGATGCACCTTCCACTAGTACACAAACACATGTTCCTCCAGAGAGAGTGGAATCCAGTAGTCAGGCACTTCGTAGATCTACTCGTACATCTTGTGCACCTAAGCATTCTGAACCAGGATTGGACTATTTACTAGTCCCTGACTGTGGTGAGCCCGCTTGCTACAAAGAGGCCATTCAAATGGACGATAGCGTGAAGTGGGAGGAGGCTATGCAATCTGAGTATGACTCAATTTTAGCAAATGAAACTTGAGAATTGACAGCATTACCAGCAGGTAAACAGGCATTCCCGTGCAAATGGGTGTACAAGAAGAAGTATACCACAGATGATCCCGATGACTACATTGCTTGGTCTAGTAGCCATCGAGGACATGGAATTCGTCCAAATGGATGTGATGACAACGTTTTTTCATTGGGATCTTGAAGAGCATGTCTACATGAAACAACTAGAATGTTTTGCAATAAAGCATGAGAAGCCAACACGGGTAGAACTGGTGTGTAGGCTCAAGAAGGATTTGTATGGATTAAAGCAAGGCTCACGACAATGGTATATCAAGTTTGATAAGTACATTCAATCCCACGGTTACGTATGGAGCCAAGAGGATCATTGCTTGTACACAAGGAGGTTGAATGATGGTTCCCTCATCATTCTGATTTTGTACATGGATGATATGCTCATCGTCGGGAAGTCTGTGCACGTCTGTCGCACGTGTCAATGCAAGAAACTTGCCGATACATTGTGTGCGAGCCACAAATGGTTCCAAGCACACAACAAGCCTAAACTAGTAAGCTCAAAGATGGCGATGGTGTATCACTCACCGCTCTACGTTTGCTATCGTGGAGGATTCCTTGCCGCGAAGAAGAGGGAGACGCCGCTACGCCGCGCTCAACCACCTCACCGCCGTCGTGCCACCGCAATGCTCTCTCTCTCTCTCTCTCTCTCTCTCTCTCTCTCTCTCTCTCTCTCTCTCTCTCTCTCTCTCTCTCTCTCTCTCTCTCTCTCTCTCTCGCATACACACACACACAAGGAGATGAAGAAGAAGAAGATACAGATGGAGCAAGAGCACTCTTCAACTGCACAAATGAGAGAATGAGTGAATTTTAGGTTTAGTTGACTTTTATATGAGCTCGCCCCATTCACACTTGGGCGCCCATGCTTAGCCAACTAATCCCTTGAATGTTCCCGTTAGAGTGCACCTCTCATCGATGATCACTCTTACCCTTTTCCTATTGGATCGACAAGCTCGGTACCTGACTCTACCAAATAAATAATACAACGTCCGTCGTAGGTGATAGGGTGTCTGTGAGCCGTGAGGGTTAACATGCCCCCCTTTCTGATGTAGATTCCGTCCTCGGAAGCTATTGAGTAAAAGCTCGTTCGTCAAGGTGGAAGAGCTTTTGAGATGAATGTCCTTAGCCTCCTTCGGTCACTGCAAAATCAAACAACATTGGCATAGTAATTGCATTCTCATAAGCAATTAAAAAGCATATGCAATTGTAGGCAGACAATTGAACAGAATTTTAAACCATTTGTCAGCAATAAACATTAAATTGCAATATAATCAAACGTATAAACAGTTGTAAAGGTAAAAAATTAAACAAGTCTGGGGTCGCTAATTTAACGATCGAAAGGCACTAAAGATCGACTATTAATACCATGGATAAGCTTCTCAATTTTCTCTGGTCAATTAAGTTGGTTAATCACAAGAGCCAAGTATTTCATGTCCAAGGACTGACTAGAGGCTATACCTATAAGACCTTGTAGTTAAGCTACAATAAAAGGAATTGCTCATGAAATCATCGCCTGACTTATTTCCTTTTCTTTGACCCCCCAAAGTCTTTTCACATTGTTTCAATTTTGATGTGTGTGCTTATTTTGTATGCCTTGGGTTTTTTGCTTTTCAAGGAAAAGCGCCCACACTGGGAGCCTCTAGGGCTCTAGTACCATAGGCGATACATGTGAGTGAAGTACCAAATCAAGCTGAGATTTCTCTTAACAGCTTAAGATTTTACATTGTGGCACTTTGATATATTTTTTTGTTCATTTTTAGCATTTTAATTTTGTAACTTTGGGGGGTCATATAACATTGTTACACCTCCCCAGGCTCATCACACTAGTAAACTCCCTTTATAATACTTAAGCTAAAGGTCAATGGGGTCAAGCCCACCAGAAAGCCCTAGTACATTTCACACAATGCTGCCTAAATCGGATTAAGAACCTAAATAACCATTAATTATTAGGAAGGCATTCCCCATGGTATTAAGAGAAGATCTCTAACGCCTAGCTTGGTCAAACTAGCTTAGTCGGACTGCTTGATTTTTAAACTTAGACAGGTGATTATGACAAAAATTACATTGAATTTAATGTTTGATACTAAACAAAGGCACTGAATATTATGCTACCAATCACAATTAAAGCAGACAAACATGGATACAAAAAAGATAAGGGGCAATGCTAATGGACAAGAAACACCTGTTTGTGTTGATGGTCGTGCTTGATTTGAAGTGTGAACGAGAGAAAGATTCCATGAAGGTCCAAATCCTAACAATAGCAACACGTTCCTGTACACACTAGGAAACACAAAGAATACCTCTAGGAGGCACATCGGTGGGAAAAAGGAGCTTTGCTAATCACTCAACTCTAAAACAGAAACACTCCTATCGTACTAATCCTACCTACCCTCCATCACTCGAGTGATGAGGATCAAAGGTGTTTTATGACATAGGTTTCTGTTTCAGTGTACCGGATGTAAATGTGTAGGTCTTGGTCAATGTTTTGACTTTTATTGTGCATACTCGTCTGCTAATTGCTCTTGCTCTTTATTATTTTTGTTTTTTGTGAGTATAAGGCTTTACATATACATTCCCTAAGATTGGGAGATTGAGAGGTCCGGGAGGAAGGTTGAGAGGGGAGTGAGTGAATGATGGCTATCAGCAAACACTCCCCCCTTCCTTGGGTAGATCATATCGTTTGAAATGTGCTCGTCACCCTTTGAAACCAATTGTTCCAGTTGGTAATAGGTGAGGATTTTTTCTAGTAGTTTTCTATTACCTTAGGTGCCTCATTGAGTTCCAAGGGTGGTAAGGTACTTTCCCAGGATCGAACTTGAAGTGGTTCATCAGGTGAGTCTTGAACACTGGGAGGTGTGGATTCCTTTGTAACTTTATAGAGGTCCACTATTGGAGGTGGAGGCTGTGGAGAAGCTTTTACCTCTATGGATGTATTACATGAGGATCTAGAAGCTTCATGGGACTCCCCACTTCCTGAGCTAGGTGGAACAAATCGTTCTTTCTTCGGTACCCAAACTAGCTATGGAGCGGGTGTGTAGAGTTCTATGATTTTTTTCTTTCCACGATCGTTAATTTGTTTTGGAGCTACAGGATTGAGCTCACATGGGCCCGGTGACAAGTAAGAGTACAATTTACGTTTTGGCACCCAGATTTGATCATTTCCTTGATAGTAGCCTTGGGCTTCCAATAGTTGTTTATGAATCCAACGCCACATTTCCTTACATTTCTTGAAGCGAGTGGGACGTTTCTTACAAGGCTTTTGTTTTTTAGCACTAGCTATGGTCGCTAAAGAAGCTTTAGGGACCCACTTGTATGTTTTATTCGTTATATTAGGACGAGTCTTGTCAAAAGCTATATGCATTGCTTGTAGCATATTTAAGGGTACGGGCATTTCATCCCCCTCAGGTGTTACCCAGGGCATCCCCCTGTTTCCCCAAGTGTCTATGGTTGCTGCTAGGTGGACCCAATCCACATTGTCCGACTTAGTCATCCCAGGTAGTACATCCATATAAGAAGAATCTTCCCCAACATCAGTGTCCGCTTTACACATGTAACAATACTGCAATGGGGCCGAGTGAACTGTGGTGTCAGATCTATGATCAATTATAAACCTGTTTCCTAGGGGATGTGCTCGACCAGTTACAAGATCCACTCTAATGACAGAATCTTGGAGCTGCAGGTAGACACGGTTTTTAGACCAGTCATGCACCATTTTTGCTTCCCTCATGAAAGGACGTCCTAAGATCATCTCCGATGCCATAGTGTGTTTGGAGAAATCCATAACAATGAAGGTAATTCTTATTTTCCAAAGACCTTGATCTTGAGATCTTCTAGCATCCCAATAGGTTTAACAATAGACCCATTGGCCATCTTCACTACTATAGTTGTGGTCGCAAGGTGAGGTCTTCCCATAGTTTCCCAGCAATTTTTAGTCACAATGCTAACCTAAGTGCCACCATCAAGGATTCCCTTCACAGGTAATCCCTTGGTAGTGATTGGTATGATCGCATTGGATTCATCACCCTCAAAGTATTGTCCCAACTTGTTAACAGGTATATCTATAACAAGGTTCTCATCTAGGTTGGGTTGTGGATCTAAGTGTTCCTCCTCTATTGGCATCTCCCCAGCTCCATCCATCTGTGCAAATTGTGGTAGCCCAAACTTTAGTTCTCCATTGAGGAAGGCTTGAAGAGCTGAGACTAGCTCAGGGTCTTTATATAGTTTGGACTTGATGGTGGTTCTAACTTCTAAAGACATGAAATCCATCAATTTGGCAATGTTTAACGGCACCTTGTGGACTTCAGTCCCTTGACGTGGGGAAGATGGGATCTCCATTTCTTTGATAGGATCAGGTAGTCCCTCTGTAAACATTCTTTCCTTCAAGAAGTGAGTACGCCCACTTTCCTATGACTTTAAGTCACTTTCTTCTTGGATGGCACTAGGTATGGCTAAGGGTCTATGGACTTGGTGAGGTTGTTGTTGCGTAGGGAACACTGTGTCTGTAATCTGGATCTGTCTAGGTGCTGGTTCTAGATCCCTTTGGGTATCTTCTACCAAACTCCTTAATTGCTTGACTTGCTTAATCTCCTCTGTAGGGTTTGGATAAGTTCCTATCCTCTTCTTGGATCATGGCCATTGTGGCTCATGAAGATCTTCCTTGTTGGTTTCTATCTTAGTGGTCGTTTTGGTCTCCATGGTTTCACCTGAATCAGAATCCTCTTCAGCGTCGTTCATATATACGGGGTCATCACCAGTCCCTATGTTGATCTTTGAACTGGGGTCTGACTTCGCTACTTTTTGCGATCTCTTCCTTCGTGTTTTCTTCTTTTTCTGAGATTGGGCAATTGATGCCGTGTCTCTTTCCTCAAGAATATAATTTTGTTTTTGAAGCATCAATCGTGTGAGTACGTTTACTGGTACCATAGGTATAGTTTGTAATGGATCCTCGGTAACTTCAATCAAGTTTAATGGCGTGATCTTCGGCGTATTTGGCTTATTTGGACATTGGGCAATCAAATGATCTATGCCACATCGATTACACATGAGCATCGGCATTGTAAACGTGCTCGCTTGATTGGTTTGCATTAGTGTGGTGTTCTTTTGTAGCCTAATAGGACACTCGGCTACACGATGTGGACCTCCACACTCATAGCACTGAAGAGGTGGTCTCTTAGCAGTGTAATTGATATTTTGGCCTCTTGCCGCAAGAGCAGTTACTTGATAGACAGGTTTGACTTGTCCCCAATAGTCCTCCATGTAGTATTGTGGACTTTCTTCAAGCACATCCATCCCATAGGCAATATTAGGATCTATATCTTCCTCACAGCCTTCCAAACAAGCAATAGATGACTCACAACCCACTTGATTCACAGAAGTGATTCTCGGATGTGGTGGTTGCGGTCCTAGCACTGGAGGTGGTAAGGGTGTTGTTTGAACAACATTTTGGGCCCTAGGGACCATGTGCTGTACTGTTTGTTCAAGAGGTGGGGCCGGCATCAATGCAGGCACTCGAGGTGTGTCTGTCCATGCTAAGGTTGGTCTATTGGCCATCGTGCGCTTAAATACTATGCAATCCTTAGCTTGATGACCATGCCTCCCATAGGCATTGCAGTTCCCATTGAATTTTACTCTAAAAGTAGGGCATTCACTGGTACTATGCGGTCCATAGCATACTGAGCACCATTATTGCTCCCTTCTTGGACACATATGATTGTTTTGTGGAGCACGATTGTCTCTAAGACTCTCTTGAATAGCCTTGGTGAGATCTGCGAAAGTCATCTCAGATATCTTTGGCTCCTTAGCAATAGGCTTTAGGGTCATTGGCTGATGCCATGATGCTTGCGAGCTAATAGATTTAGGCTCAATAGACACTCTTTCTCCTTGAATCATTAAATTATCCTCCAATTGGATTGCATTGGTGGTGACTGCTTCCCAAGTGGTGATACCTCTAATGACTAGGCCATTGTAGATATCCTCATGTCGTAATCCCCTAATGAATCTATCGAGCAATTGATTATTATTGAAGCACGCATTTGGATTACAACGAGAATTCAAATGCTTCAAGCCACTAATAAAGTCTCTCACCGACTCTCCTTCCTCTTGTTGGGCTTTCTGGAGCTGAGAGGCTACACCCTAAAGCAGTCCCTCTCGTATTCTTTCAAGAACACTCTCCTAAGAGTAGGGTAAATCGTTTTATCTTCCATCTTTAGGGTTCTATACCAATCCCCAGCGTTTCCACTTAAGGTTAGGCTTAAAGCATTACTCTTATGCAGGTCATTGTGTTCTCCTAGAGAATCGCATATTTGCTCAAACACTTCGATATACTTTCTCACATCCCCGTCTCAATTAAATTTTTGTGTGAGCTTGGCTATTTTTACTACCTTACTTTTAGGATCTCTATCAGGCGTGTTATGCATATTCTCAGCAATAGATCGACCGATAGCTTGAGTAAATTGCCAAGTCACCTAAGTGAGCAGGAACCATGGGTGGAGGTGCTCCAGAGACTACATGTGGAGTAGGTATTGGCATTGGGCTTGGCGCATAGGAAGCCCTTGGGTTCCACATTGGGTACGATGTTGTGCCATGTGGTGGTCCATAGTTCATATGTGTGGCCATAGGCATAGCAGACGTCGGATGTCACATGCTAATGCTAGCCGGTATGGTCCCATGGAAATAAGAACTTGGGTGTTGTGGTTGTGGAGCATAGGTAGTTGAAACAATGGGAGGAGTAGGGACTACATGAGTACGAGGACCCATGGGTGTATACGATTGGTACACACTTGTAGGTACTGTTGCAGGCATTGAGCTACCATGTAGCGATGCTTTACTAACAAATGAGGTCCATGGCGTGTTTCTTGGCATGCCCATCATTGGGGTAGGCATGGTAGCCATGGTGTCATCAAGGGAAAGATGAGGTCCATGGCGTGTTTCTTGGCATGCCCATCATTGGGGTAGGCATGGTAGCCATGGTGTCATCAAGGGAAAGATGAGCTAGACTTGGAAAGGTAAAGCTATCACTTGTGGGCTCAGATTGCATTGAGACCCCTGGAGAAACAATATATGGAGGATCCATCGACTTACCGAGGGAGTCTCCATTTGCGATAAGGTCAGTTGTTTAGCCTTTCCCGTATCCAAGAATCTCATGAGACCCGTTGAAGGCATGTTGATCCCCTTGATCTGTCTCTCTAACTCAATGACCCTATGGATGACCTCACAAACTCTTTGTTGTTGATCCTCCACACTAGTAGCACCCATTGTGGATTGTAGGAAATCTAACCAACCCACGTGATAGGTGTGACCTGTGTATTAGAGTTTCTGTTTGTAGTTCGTATTCCCAGTTCTCATTTAAGAACGCTCCATCTAGGATTGAGGTGCTAGGGGTGTCCTTTGAGCTAGATGCAATGTTGCTTTCTAGGGGTTGGCCCTTAGCAGTTGCTAAGTCAGGAGCACTCGATTGCTCTCTTAGCAAGGATATTGACATAGGGGCTTTCGCTTTTAACTCTCTTCGTTGCTCCGCCTTGCGTAAGCTCTCGACTTCCTTTTCCCTTGCTACAAGAATATACCGCTCAACCTCTTGCACTCCGGCCAGGCTTCTACCATGGGTAATATGACCTCGGAGGGGAATAGCTTTGAAGAGTCGGGAGGTGCAGTGAATGAAGTATTCACGTGCACATTCTCTAAGGACATAGGGTCTACGTTGGTCATGAATGGAGAATTTACTTCCCCACCCCCCTCCTTTACATCATTAGCTCCGTGTTCGGAGCGAGTGGCTCTACTAAAGGTTTCCTTCAAGAGGCTAAGCACGCTCGGCCCGGACCGCGGGTCCATGGCATGCATGTCTTGGCTTGAGCTATCGGGATTAGGCATTGGGAAACCCTCCATGATGTCGTAGTCAGAGGAAGAGTCACTAGCCGCTATGTTCTGGTCTTGGTTTGTACTACCTTGGGTCCCCGCCGAGGGCCCGGAACCTAAGGTAGGTGGATATTGAGAACTCGCGTAAGTCGAAAGTTTCTCTAGTTGCTCCATCTCTAGCACACGACCAGAGCACACATGCATGTGCCTTTGGCACCCTACAAGCGTCGGCGAACAACCTCGAAGGTTAACCGCTTACTTTTTTAGGCGTTCGTTTTCACTCGTTTTTTTATGTTTTTTGATATTTTTGAATGATCGGTTTTTTGATTAAATTGTGTGATAGCTCAAAACGAGCGTATCACCTAGAGGGTCGCGGTGTGCTTTACAGCACAACGTTCAGTCACCTAAAGCTCCGTTGGTCCTCAAAAAAGTCGATTTTTAGCTACGTGTGAAGCTAAAATAGGTAATTTTAAAAGGGCGACTGAGGCCTGAGCCTGAGCGTGAGCTTGGGCTTGGGTCTGGCTTGGGTCTGGGAGATATTCCCGATCCCGGTCATCGCGGCCTGCGCGCGAGCACACACACACTCTACCTACCTACTTACAACTAATACACCTACTGTTGCACACTAATACACTTCATTAGCTCTCACAGATCTACTTCCTACTTACTGTACTTTGCATTACACAGAACTAACAACCTTAATACTAATTCCTTATGACAGAGAAAAAACACAGTACCTTTGAAAACTCCATTAACAAAGAATTACACAGTAGCAACACAAAATCCTTCTTCTCAACACACACACCCTCCTTCCTTACCTTTCCTACAATTGAAATTGCACCACAAAAGAACCATAGAGTGCCATTCAAGCTTAGTGTATGGCACTCCCCGACAACGGCGCCAAAAATGTGCGTGTCTGTCACACGTGTCAATGCAAGGAACCTGCCGCCCGATACATTGTGTGCGAGCCACAAGTGGCTCCAAGCACACAATAAGCCTAAACTAGTAAGCTCAAAGATGGCGATGATGTGTCACTCACCGCTCTACGCTTGCTGTCATGGAGAATTCCTCGCCGCGAAGAAGAGGGAGACGCCGATACGCCGCGCTCAACCACCTGGCCACCATCGTGCCACCGCAATGCTCTCTCTCTCTCTCTCTCTCTCTCTCTCTCTCTCGCATACACACACACACACACACACACACACACACACACACACACACACAAGGAGATGAAGAAGAAGATGGAGATCGAGCAAGAGCACTCTTCAATTGCACAAATGAGAGAATGAGTGAATTTTAGGTTTAGTTGACTTTTATATGAGCTCGCCCCATTCAAACTTGGGCGCCCATGCTTAGCCAACTAATCCCTTGAATGTTCCAGTTAGAGTGCGCCTCTCATCGACGATCACTCTTACCCTTTTCCTATTGGACCGACAAGCCCGGTACCTGACTCTACCAAGTAAATAATACAACGTCTGTCGTAGGTTACAACGTCCGTCGTAGGTGATAGGGTGTCCATGAGCCGTGAGGGTTACCAAAGTCAAAAGATGAGATTGCACTTCTCAAGGATGCCTTAAGCAAGCAGTTTGCTATGAAATATTTGGGCGATGCACATCACTTTCTTGGTATGCGTATCAAGAGAGATCACAAACGTGGTATACTTGAACTCTCACAGAAAGAGTATATTCACAAGGTCTTGCAATGTTTTAATATGCAAGGGAAGAAAGCATTGAGTACCCCAATGGTTGTGTACGAAAAACTTAGCGAACATGATTGTCCCAAGTCAGATGGTGAAAAGACAGAGATGGCAAAGGTGTTGTATTCTTTGGCAATTGGCAGTTTCATGTTCTCCATGGTTAGCACACATCCAGACATTATATGCAGTGGGAGTGGTCAGCATGTATATGGAAAATCCAAGCAGAAAGCATTGGGAAGTAGTTAAGCACTTCTTGAGATACATCAAGGACTCAGCTAGCAAGTGCTTACACTTTGGGAACAGTGATGCATCCATAGTTAGATACACTGATTTAGATTATGCGGGTTGTGTGGACACTAAGCGATCCACATCTGGCTACATTTTCTTGTTTGCTGGAGCGGCAATTTCTTGGAGATCATTTCTCCAGAATTGCACTTTGTCTTCCACCATTGAGACAGTGTATGTTGCAGTTTCGAATTCCAATAAGAAGGTCCTGTGGTTATCTCATTTAGTGGGAGACCTTCGTATCCCGGGGATTCACCATGAAAAACTTACCGTACCACGTAAGTGCAGGGGAGGGGGGTTTTTTTACAGGTTACATAAGTGTATAAGTTAGGGGTAGGCCCCCAATAATTTATCTCCCAAGCTTAGAAATAAGAGAGGGGGTATCATATTTATTTTGGGGGGGGGGAGAAGGGATAGGGAAAGAATTGACAAAAGGGGGAATGGCTTTCCAAAAGAGTCTACCCTCAAACTTGTGAGTCAATAGCTACAAAGATACATGCACAAACTAACCCTGCTTTGTATCAATTGCTTGTTTTGTGAGTATAGTTCATTTGTTGAGGGATGAGGGCTACAAAGAGCTTCTATAGATGCAAATTTATATAGAGGAGCCAACACAACTTTATAACCATGTTTTTGAGCAATAATGTGTATTGGTTTTGAAGTTATAGCGGGACCTAGAACTACTCAAACTCTTCTCCATGCCTTGGTTACATAAGAGATCCCCTAAACACGAGCAATAATTATTCCAAGCTCCTCTCATTGAACACAAGCAAGACTCCTTCCCTCTTTCAATTCCCAAGAGAGAGCTTCGAGAGAGCCCGTGAATCCTCCGAGAGAGAGAGAGAGAGAGAGAGAGAGAGAGAGAGAGAGAGAGAGAGAGAGAGAGAGAGAGAGAGAGAGAGCCAGCAAAAGAAAAAATTAATTCTTCCCTTTGCTTATGCTATGCCAAGAGCAAGAGAGCTTCCATAGGTCGAGAACCAAGCAAGTCCTTCCACTCCTCCCACAAGAGTAAGAACATTCCCCCCAAAGCCATCCCAAAAGATCCTAAGTAACCCACAACCCTCCTGCTGAGATCAAGAGAGAGCACCCCAATACTAAAAAGAGTGAATGAAATTGCAATTCTTCTTCTTCTCCTCTCTAAGAGAGAGAGAGAGAGGGAACGGGGAGGGAACCCCCAAAGCACGGACAAAGCACACACCAAAACAAAGTAGGTTCTTCAACCCTCAAGACGAGAGAGCTTCCCGAGAGACGACCCATCCTTCATCTGCAGATAGCAATCCCCCCATTTATTTTTTCCTTCTCTCTACTCGTCTCCTCTCTTTTCTCCCAATAATATCCCCCTTTTTTACTATTTTTAGGCACTTTATGAACTCCCTCTTGTTGTTGTCACGTCGCGTGATAATAGCGTGGGAGTCTTTTCCTACTGATGTGGCACACCAAGCTTGAGCAGAGCATCAAATTGGTTGATACTAGTATTGAGTTGTGGCGCCGTAGGCTGCTCATCAACCCCCGCTCAATGTCTGAAGTCATCCAGGCCTTGTAGAGGCCATCAGCATGAGATCATCAAGCTTTGTACCCTCTTCCCGGCCCTACCTGCTCGCCATGCTCTTTGATTTCCTCTCCCCTCTTCACATTGCCCTCTCTATTTTTACCCAATGGATGGACTAAATCATGAGCTAAAGGCCTCGAAGGCCCAAATAATCACTACTCTTGATCATGTCTGCATAATGTCCGCTAGTCATATGATGGATGGTCATTCATTGGACCCAAAGCCCAATTACTTCATCAAGCCTATTATTCGGTGCCCTATTTGTGGCAAAAATCCCAAATTGGTGCCCAATTTCCAAGTAAGTGCCACCAATGTCCTCATTTTCGATGCTCGTATAGTGCACAAAGGCTGGAAGCCAAATTTCCAAAACTTCCAAAGGCTTTGCTAGAGAGGTCCAAAGACTCAAAACCCGTGTGCCAAAGCAAGACTCTGAGAAAAACCCTCATCTCAAACATACACAAATCCTGTCTAGAGACCATATACTCAAATGCCCATAACTTGTCCAATCTAAGCCCGAATTGTGTTCGACAAAGCCCGATCGCCCCCCTGATCTCAAGACTTGCAATGCAAGCACTAGTTTTGAACTGCAAAACTCCAACTTTTTGAATTATACCATTAAGTTGTCAAGCATTCTCGATTTTTGAAACCCGTAAATATGCATAAGTGCAGCTAATTCGGTTGTATTGGCTCCATTCTAAACGTGATTGAAGCTTGGTAAAATTCAGCTTGATCTCAAAATCAAATATGGGCTATTCAGCCTTGTTATCTTTCTAGTTTCTCAAAGATGAAGAGCCTTTGTTCAATGTAAACCTCAACGTGGGCTAGTCGTGTTAAATCTCACAAATACTTAGTTTTGATTATTGCTCACATTGACAATTGCAGTAACTTGGATTATACACGTAAAGCCCATGTAGTGGATTATTTGAGTTTTTCTATAGATATTTCATGTATAGTTAGAAACACATGCTCTAAGCAAGTAGGCTTGCTCTCAATTAAACATGTGCGCATGTTTTGTGATAGGCATCTTAGAGCGCCTGCCCATAGTCCCGCCAATGGTGTCGCTCAGAAGGCGTCTCACAAAAACTGAAACCCCCATACGCCTACCGAAACTGCCTCCCAAATTTGATTCGCTGCTGGGCTAGAGGGAGGTTGAACCACCCTTTAATCGACCTCTTGCAGCTTGATCGACTGCAACAAGTTTTTCCATGCTTTATAGGCCTATTTTGAGAACTGTAATCTGCGCACAGTGAACACTCCTAGTAAGTTGTTGCGCTATTACCGAGATGGAGCATGGCTATGGGAGGCTCTCTACTACTTCCCTACTGGCAGGCTTTCACGTTTATTCATTTCGCCTTCAGATTCCAAGAGATTCGCTCTTTCCACCTACTAGCGTGACGTTGCATGTGCAGCTGTCCAACATCACAATCAAAAGCATCCAGTGCGGTTTCGGACTCTTCCACCCACTCAGTTGCACAAAAGGAGATTATCGTTGTACACCAGCAATGTAGGCCCGTACGATGCTCGCAGACTTGCTTATAGTCTTTAAAAAAATCATTTGCATTATTCATCGTATGTTGGACATGCACCCCTCATCACCTCTCCCAACACTTGGTGACTCTTGTCCCGACGACGAGCGTC
Organism: Adiantum capillus-veneris; assembly: GCF_014529385.1. NCBI lineage: Eukaryota > Viridiplantae > Streptophyta > Polypodiopsida > Polypodiales > Pteridaceae > Adiantum > Adiantum capillus-veneris. The sequence goes on from NC_140954.1 coordinate 76,490,369, forward strand.
CTTGTAGAGTGCGAGTTCGCAGGTCCTATCGTCATTTGCCACATCTTTAAATACTCTGCATGTTTTATGAATAAAAACCAGTCGGTACCCCCTATGGGACTAGTGCACGCCTCCAATTTTTAAGAGGTCCTTGAAAAGGCGCCTTTAAAAGGTTTATGAGAAGGTGCTCTTCGAGTAGACTGAGGTAGTCATCGAGGATTTATTGTCAAGATCGCATCTGTGTGTGACACAGGGCTAACAACTCATAATCCAAAGTTGCATGAAAATTGAATAGGGAAGAAATGGCGCCTGATTGAGTCCATTGCCCGCGTTGTGAAGCTCAAGAGAGAGAGGGAGGGAGGTAGAGCAAGGGGGAGAGAGAGAGAGAGAGAGAGAGAGAGAGAGAGAGAGAGAGAGAGAGAGAGAGAGAGAGAGAGAGAGAGAGAGAGAGAGAGAGAGAGAGAGAGAGAGAGAGAGAGAGAGGTTGAAGCCACAAGCCTACTCAAGAAAGAGAGGGAGGGAAACAGAGCGAGGGAGAGAGAGACACACTTGACTGACTGCAACAGCTGAGGGAGCAGCAGGGTTCAAAACAAAGAAGGAAGCATCATTATCTGCTTGCACCGGCTAGAAGTTGAAGGGGGACTGCAACAGCTGAGGGAGCAGCAGGGTTCAAAACAAAGAAGGAAGCATCATTATCTGCTTGCACCGGCTAGAAGTTGAAGGGGGACTGCAACAGCTGAGGGAGCAGCAGGGTTCAAAACAAAGAAGGAAGCATCGCTATCTGCTTGCACCGGCTAGAAGTTGAAGGGGGACAGTAGCTCATCAATGTATGTCTCTGCTTTTCCTCTCTTTTTCTGGGACTAATGTAAAAATGTCTAGAAGCATAGTATTGCTGGTTGCAAAGCTTTTTAAACAAATTAATTTTGAGTTCCCATTCGAGAGGGCTACTGTGGAAGAGGCTGAAAATAAGTTGAAATTTGAGCCAGCTTGGTGAAGCACAGGGCTACACGGATGTGTCAATTTTTGTGTTGCTTTCATGAATCTGGGGCTTTCTTGGACGACTCAGAGGAGGCTTTTTAGTATTCAGGAGATTGGATAGATCAACGACCATAAAAAGTTGCGAATGTGTGCTATTATATGCAAGATGAGGCAGCTAGGAAACCAAATGTGACGGTTGTTGTTGTTGTCAGCAACAGCAAACCCCTCATCCTCCCTACTGAGACCAGCCTAACCAATCCCATTAGGGTGCCACCGTGCTGCTCTTTCCCCATATATGCTTTGAGGATGCACACACAGGTTGCCTCATTTGGAACGATTCCCTTCATGTTGCATCTGTTGGAATCAGGAAAGAGCTTGCAAGGCTCTGGATTCCAGTGGCAGTTGAAGAGTTTCTCTATTTGCAAAGCCAGGCTTTTTATGTTCTGAAACATGTACTTTAGCAGGAGCTTTGGTAGCTGGCAAATACTCGCCTCCTGGATCCTGGCTCCTGGCTCCTGTTCCATTTTATTCATTAGTTTACAAGGAATCGACAGTTGTGAATGCCCGTAACCAGTCCAGCAAACCAACGAAGTTGCAATTAAAAAAAACAATGCCCTGCTACACCCTGCGCCTCCTTGGCTTTGCCTTCGCCTTTGCCTTGCTGCTGTCGTCGCACGTTGTACCTCAGCTCGCCACCTGCCTTGCGAGCCCGCAAGAAAAGAGGAGGAGAATCTCGCTTTATTCTCCTCCTCATTTCTTTTACGAAAATCGTGGTTCCCTACTCGCAAAGTGCATCATTCTTATGGTCGCAACAGCGACATTTTTTTGAATGACACCGTTGTGACAATGGAGCACAATTTGTGCTGAGCTCCACATAATTGCATGCCAGATTGTGTATGCTTAGCGCCAAGCTCATAAGCACGCGGTAGCGTATGCCGATGTAACGTCTCAAGAGAGTATGTGCTCCCATTTTCATTCACATCCATTCCCTAAAGATCCTCATCTTTCATCTCTGTATGATCATCAGCATCAAGAAAACCATTAGGCTCTACTGGTGAGGACGAAACTGAGTGTGCAGGTGAATTTAATAGACTGCAAGAGGCCGCCGCCACTGTGCTGGATTGAGAGGTGTATTTGCCTTGCTATGTGCTTCTGCCCAGTGTCCCTTCAACTCACTCTATACTCTATCCAAATCACTGCATGATCGCCTAGCTGAGCCCAAGCAGCACATTCATGCAGACAAAAGTCGCTCTTCTCGTGTACCGGCAAGGGATTAAGCAACTGCATGCATCAGATTTGTTGATCTCCGGGAGCCGAATGAATGAGATCTTTTCAGAGCAGAAGAGCCTGCGGCAACAGAGAAACGTCATACTAGCCGTCAACAACATGCTAGGATGGTGCATTGAGAGTATTGTGTGTGTGGTTTATGTTATTTAAGATGAGGTTTATGCAATTTGAGAAGAACTTACTGTATATGAGATCATAAAATCGTGTTTTTTTGGTTACGTAGGTACTCTCACACTTGGAATATCTATCCACCAATCTAAACGCGGTCTCGGCCAGGAAGACGTTGACAGCTTCTCGCAAAACGTTGCATACAAGAGGTGAGGGCTCGCACCTCACTCAAGATTTGGCTTCATTTTTTAAGTTTTCATAGCTTGCAAATTGTACTATTGGAAAAAGTTTTTTACATGTAGTCTTTGTGGTAGTTTATCTGCTCTTGGATTGTACATGTGACAAAATGAGAGGAGTTACCCATGTTTGTTCTAGTTAATGTGCTCAAGTAGAGCCCTTTGAAGGTCAAGTGGTTTTTCATGTGATGCATTATCTCTTGCGGTGATTTCATTGCAGTGTAGGCAGCAATACACGCTGAAGTTTGCATGTGTTCACTTTAGGAATTTGCACCCTTAGTGAAAAAATTTATTTTTTTCTTTCTTGTTTATTAATTTGGCTTGAAGCATGAAGTGGATCTTTTGCAACATGTTTTATGTATATTAAGGATTCTATGAAGAAATTTTGACTTGGTTTGGATATACATAAGGAAAGAAAGATTTACAAAATGTTTCTTCAAAATCACTTGCCCGCTGAGCTTAAAGAAGATGAAGAACGAGCTTTCTTCTTACAAACATTTTCTCGTGAAGTTCGGGGAAATCTAGCATCACAATATAGTTTGGATCTTCTACAACGCTCGGAGATAACAACATTATGGCCAGAAATAAGATACAACTTATTTCCTAAGGGAAAAAAAATTTGGAATATACAAAAGATCTTTCTTGATGATTTGGTTGATTGGGATGGAAAACTAAAATTAGTGTTGGCAAAAGATAAGTTAGGCTTAATCAAATATCACAAAGTAACCCACTATGGAGGTGGAAACATGCCTTTATCATTGATGCGCTACAGAATGAGTATGATAATCCGTCTCATTCCAGAAAAATGACTTTGTCCTTATGAAAAGCCCTGGTAGATACAAACTTGGTCAAGCGCACGGACTTGGGCATTGTTTTGCAAAATATATCTATGTATGTAAAGCCCTGGTAGATGTAAAAGTTATAGTGGCATGCTCGACTTGGTCAAGCGCATGAACTTGGGCATTGTTTTGCAAAGTATATCTATGTATGTAACGCCCTGGTAGATTAGAAAGTTACATATTGATTCTCGACTTGGTTAAGCGCATGGACTTGGGCTTAATGAAATATTGTTGTTTAACCTTTGATTTAAACAAAATGGCACATGTTTAAGTTCTTGTAGGCATATAATACACAAGCAAGCAAAAAACTATTTCGGATGACATTCCTCAAGCACCACGTACATTTGTTTTTTTGAAAGAGGGTCAACCTTAGTAAAACTAACCCTCATCAAGTTTCGTATACTATCTTGAATCTTTTTATATAGCCTAATCACTCAAAATAAGTTTGTTTTGCTACTATTGTTATGGCGTTTCTTCATAGTGGCTCATCCATCTACATCAAATTTCTTGCAATAAAATGGGCAATTTAAGTACATTATGAGATGTGAAACACTTGATTTTGGAGGAAGTGGATCTAGGAGTCATACCTTATCTTTGATGGAATGGTGCTTGCCATTTACAAGGGTAGATCTTTTAGTTTTGGTACCCTTTGTTTAGTACTATGCTAGCATTGGCTAACACATTCCAATATAGCAACAGAGCCAAGAGCACATGTCCACCCAATTGTCTCATTGTCTTCTTATAGGTTTTCCAACATGAATTTATGGTGCAAGGTGCAATTTGGTATACTCTAAGAGATCTCTAGACTAGCCATCATATCCCTATTTTTTGTGGATCATAGAACATGCAAGCATTAGTCCTATTCTTACATATAGAGTTAAGACTAAGGATGAGGCACCTTAGACCTACTTCTAACACTTGTTTAGGCTTTTGATCTCCATCATCCTAAGAGATTGTTTTTTGCATCGTATGTGCCATTTATCCCTTGATAAAAGTAGAAGGCTTATTCTAAGGATGTTCTCAATAAGGAGCCTTCTATCATAGCTAACATATTGGAAGTATCTAGTGGGAGCCCTTGCACATGATTCACTGTTAAGAGATTCTTCACATCATTCCTTTAGGGGAGCCAAGAAGTATCTTCATTGATTTTTATCATGATGGTCTTATGCATCTACATTTTTCATCATAAAACACGACTATATTACATGGCATTCTTCTCCAACATGTTGGTTCATCATTGCTTTCTTGCCCACTCAACCACTGAGTTTCTAAAACTCTCTCTCTCTCTCTCTCTCTCTCTCTCTCTCTCTCTCTCTCTCTCTCTCTCTCCCCGCCCCACCCCAACCCCAAATCCATGGTGAAGGTGAAAATGCTTTGGATAGGTACAATATGAAGGCTCTAACCCATATGCAAACTGGGATGCATGTGAGAGAGACTGAGTCTGTCTTCTCTGTCGCAATATGAGAGCTTATTCATTTTCGAAAGTTGCAAAAATTGTAGCGCTATTTCATTTCCGTAGGGGTGCTTTCCTCCAATGTTCACAGTGGCAGAGGTATGTAGGGCATCGTTGGTTATGCAAAAAATTGAGGCGCTACCACAAAAGCTGCTCATGATTGATGTTGTCAATAAATTGGCTAGTAGTGAGCCAAGTGACTCGGAAGAGATCTGATGTGTGGCCAAGTTGGTTGAAAACTGGGACACCCTTTTTTTTAAAATGCAAGGTATTGATCTGCAGGCTACTTGGATGGTATCACACAATCGGAAATGCAATGAAGCACTCTCACTGCCGATTGCCTCCTCAAGAAAGGCTTCGCACACACAGTATTAGCTCAAGGAATTAGTTAATGTGTACGTATTTCGAAATTATGCAAGACACGGATGATAGAGCAACACAACCATCTTCTCTCTCATCTTCCCTTCATGTTTGCACCATGGGATAGTCCTCTCCCTTTCTCTCTGTGATAATATCAAGCCACAATGAATTTTTAGGGTTTAGAGTACTCTTGAACTTTTGTTAAAAAAATTACTGTAAATTTTCAAAATTAGTAACTTGTTTATTTGTTTGTTTTGTTTTGTTTGTTTAGATATATACTCAAGGATAGTTTGATCTACCCATGGCAAAACAAGATATTGTCGTGCATTTGAATGAGGGTTTAGACCAAGATACAACCTTAGGCTTTGTCCTTCTAAAGTTTGGAGGTACTTACAAAGACTTGAGAGCAGAAATTGGTTGTAACAAGATCTTTTGTGATGACTTTGTATTTTTGGGAGGATCCAAAATGCTTCCTTTAGGACCATCACAAGAGGAGAGGTGGGAAGTTGAAGTGGAGGAGGTGACAATTCGGGCAAAAGCAAAAAGTAATGCATGCAAGTGTCCACGAGTGGATTCCATAGGTTTATGCAATGATCCACCTCCCTTGAGCTCTAGAAATGATCCTCATATACATTACCAAATACCTAGTGTTGGCTCCACGGATAGTCCTATGTGTGAAGATGTGGCTATCACCTCGCACAAGATGCTAAAGAGCACTTTAGCTACTGCAAGGTCACCTATGATGGCACCTTTGGTGCTACCGACAAAGTATTGGCCTTATCCAACAATTTGATGCCGCCTTTGGAGACGAGGGCTTCACGGAGTCCTCCAAGCCATGCCATGTAGCTATGCACTTCCAAAAAATGGCTCGTCAATGGTGGGCTAGCCTTCGTGGCAATGGCGAAGCCCCAAAAACATGGGAAACTCTACGAGTTTCCATCAGGAAGCAATTCTTTGCAAGCGATGCAAAGGACAAAGTGCTCACCGAATGGCGGAGTTTGCGGTTTCTCTCTCATGAGTCTATCCACAAATATGTGGACAAGTTTTGGGATTTACACCTCAAGGCTACTGTCTTTCAAAAGATAGACTTTGCTGAGCAAAAGCAACAATTCTGTGCGGGATTACCTGAAGAGATGGCCGAGTATGTCAACTCTCAACGGCCTGGTTCTATCAGCGAAGTAATCCACAATACCATGGTTGCTTCACGCATCAATTTCCAACAATGGGTTAGACAAAATCTCAAACCCATGGAAAATAAAGACAAAAGTGATGCAAAGGGAAAAATTAATGCCCAAATTTTTTCCCACGGCAATTCCAACAACAGCAACAACAATCGGCCCAAGGAGAAAGGAGTTTATTAAGGTAAAAATAAACTCTCTCCCGAAGAGATTGAAACTTTTCGCAAGGATCACAAATGTTTTAAGTGCGGGGAGCAAGGACATGGCTATCGTTCTGCCCCAAAAGAAATGCTCGCAATGAGACTCCTAGAGCTTCCACTATCTAAGCTCCAAAAGAGGATACTCATTGCAAAGGATCACCTCTCTTCTATGCTTGGGGAAAGGTAAGGGAGCATGATGTCTTCATCTTGTTTGACCCTGGTTCTACTCTCAACTTCATATCAATGGAGTTGGCCACCAAATTGGGCATTCAAGCATTTGAGATGGGAGATGCTGTAACTACCAATGCCACTTTCAAGGGACAACAAGCCTCCATTACTCCCTTGATTGGGAAGTTGAGGCTTCATGTCCAAAGCTATGTCGACAAAGAAGACTGCTTTATCTCTCCTCTCCAACATGAGGATGTTGTCCTAGGGGTACCATGGTTCAACCGCATGGCTGCCAACATGAAGTTCCCTGAAAGGAGAATCTACTTCACCTACATGGGAAAGAACACGTATATAGATGCTAATGAGTCTGGTCATACTATACCACTTGTAAATTCTCTTGCTCTTGATAAATCAATGAAGAGCTCAATTTTTGTGTACATGATTTTTGTCAAAGAGTCCCTAAAAGGCACTAATGTTTCATCAAAGGTGAATGGTAGGAATCAAGAAGAGTTAGACTTGTCTAACCAAGATGTATTCATCGATGATATCCCTATGGACTTACCTCCAAAACGAGGGGATGATGACCATCGAATTGAGCTCCTATCAGGAAGTTCACCGCCTAATAAACCTCCTTATCGAGTTTCACAAGCTCAACAAGAGGAGATCATGAGGCAAGTACAAGAATTGACAGACAAAGGGATGGTGAGGCCTAGCTCCTCTCCCTTTTGTTCTCCAGTCCTTTTAGTGCAAAAGAAAGATGGTGCATACCGCATGTGTGTGGACTATCGCGCACTAAACCATATCACTATCAAAAACAAATTTTTCGTACCTCGGGTAGAAGATTTGTTTGATAAGCTACAAGGCTCTACGTACTTCAGTAGGATTGATCTTAAAAGTGGCTACCATCAAATAAGGATAGTGAATGAAGATATCTTAAAGACCGCGTTTCGTACAACGTTTGGCCTTTATGAATATCTAGCCATGCCTTTTGGCTTGACTAATGCACTAGCTACATTCAATCGATTGATGGAGAAAAATTTTAGACCCTACCGCAAATTCACTGGAGTTTTCTTTGATGATATCATCATCTACTCTGATTCCTTGGAGGAACACAAGCAACATCTCCAGGTGATTTTTCAAGCATTAAGGGAGAATAAGCTTTTTCTCAATCAAAAGAAAAGTGAATTTTTCCTTCAAGAGATTCAATACTTAGGTCATATTATCTCTCGAGATGGTATCCGTATGGATCCATCAAAGTTGGAGGTAATAAAAGCATGGCCTAATCCAAGGAATCTACATGAGCTAAGAAGCTTTATTGGTATGTGTGCATACTATAGACGCTTCATAGAAAAATTCTCTCAAATAGCAGGACCATTACATGACTTAACAAAGAAAAACGTTAAGTATTCATGGACTGCTAAGGAGCAAAGTGCTTTTGACAAGCTCAAAGAAAAGCTTACCTCCCAACCAGTCCTTATGGTTCCGGATCTCTCAAAGCCATTTGAGGTCCAATGTGATGCTTGTGGTCATTGCCTCGGAGCAGTAAGAAACATTCCATAGGAGAAAGAAATAGTTCCTCACTTATCATTACTCTTCTTGCTAGCATACATAATAGCATAGTAATGGAGATGGAGAAGTTGGCAAGCTTAAGCGTTGAAGCATGGCTCTTGGTTGGATTTGAATTCCATAGCCAAGAGTGTTGATGTAGGCTCTCACTTCTCACAAGCTTGGAGAAGGAGGTGGTGTTCCTCAACTTTCCCCAAGTGAGAATGCCCCTCCAAATGAGTGTGTGTGTGGAGTATATCCCCCTAGCACCCCCCCTCCTTGCTTTGGGTGAGTGGTAGATTTTCCACATGCATCCATCTCATTGGACCCCTCTCCCCCTAGCCAATCACATGCAGCATGCAGTCAAGTACATGGGTAGTCTTTTGACAAGTGTCCTCCTTACCCCTTAGAGAGAGAGAGAGAGCTTGAAAATATCTAGATATTTGTTGGATGGAAGTAGAAGCTCATTGGACCCCTCTTTAGCCCAACCAATAGCATTCAAGCACCCCATGTGGTTAAGCTTAGTGAGAGTCTAACATGTGTCCCATTTGCCCTTTTAGAAAAGGGGTGCCCCTTGGGTGAGTGGAAGGTTCGGTCAAAGATTCCCCTAACTTTGGGACTTTTATGCATAGGAAGCTTCTCAAGCAACTTCCTCATTAAGTGTGTAGGGTCTCTTTTTGACTCAAGCATCTTACCCCCCATGCATAGGAAGCTTCTCAAGCAACTTCCTCATTAAGTGTGTAGGGTCTCTTTTTGACTCAAGCATCTTACTGCCCATGCATAAGAAGCTTCTCAAGCAACTTCCACATTAAGTGTGTAGGGTCTCTTTTTGACTCAAGCATCTTACCCCCCATGCATAGGAAGCTTCTCAAGCAACTTCCTCATTGAGTGTGTAGGGTCTCTTTTTGACTCAAGCATCTTACCTTCAATGCATAGGAAGCTTCTCAAGCAACTTCCTCATTAAGTATGACAAGTACCTCAAGTACCTTAGTCATCAAGCATGACAAGCACCTTAGGTGGAGTTCCCACCTCAAGCTCAACCCTAGCTTGCTTAAGGTCAAAGACAAGTTTAAGTCGGGTTCCCACCTCAAGCTCAGCCCTAGCTTGCTTAAGGTCAAAGAACTTTTAACACTAACCATTTGAGGTCTTTAATGAAGCTAACCCTAAGGTCTTTTAAGCTCCATTACTTAACCTTGCTCTTTGACATACCATCTCTCATTTGGACCCCTTTACCATTGGCCACGTGTTGAGATAGATCCGTAAGCACATGTCTATATTCTAACCCTTGTTCCCGTTTATTATCCCACATTAAATGATCAATTTAATATGAGAAAATCATTTGGGTTGGTTGACTTTATCTCTTTTACCTCATAGTCGAGGACGACTATGATTTCAAGAGAGAGGTAATGATTGGTTAGAGGAGGTGAAGGACAGTATTGGCCTTGGGATTGAGGCTTGGGATAGTTAATGCTTTCTACAAAGTTTATGTTATGCTTGTGATGCACGAAGCTTTCCATCTTCATTGCATCATTTAGGTCACAAGGAACACAAAGATTGTATTGTACCAAGTCTCTCTTGATGGGAGAAACTATAATACAAATGCCTATTGGAGGGGGGACCGGCTCCATATGAATCTGGTCCTCAACTATTGTCATGTTCTCTAAACTCTCTCTCTCTCTTGCAAAAATGTTCATGCCAAGTTAACTAATTACCATGTTTATGTTGCTACCATCAATCAAGTTCACCTACTATGCTCACAAAGTAATCTCTCAAAAGTGCTTCACCTAATTTCCTAATTCCGCTACTCTCAAAGTTCATATGATGAGGAAGCTTTGGGATGCTTTTAGACGAGTTGAAGAAAAGGCTTCTTTGCAATGTTTCAACTTAATGGAATTTTCCACTCTGCAAGAAATTAACATGAGAGAAATTTATAATGTGATGGTAAGTGGGGCTCCTAGAAGAAAACCTCATGTTTTGACAATGCTTTGGCCAACATGTACGCCAACTGTGGTGACCTTTTGAAAGCTGTTGATGAGCTCTTATTGCAAAATGTTTTCTCTTGGATTGCATTGTTTGTTGCAATATATGATCTTGGGTTGCCCTTATTCCAAGCAAGGGAAAGACGAGAGAACGGTGAGGAAGCTATGGGCTCATTCAAGGGGAGGCAAAGTTAGGGATTCTTGATTAGCTTTGGGATACTTTCAAAGGAGGAAAAGGAAGGGCTTCTTTCTAGATCTCATTCCAAATGTTGCCTCTAGGATTGCATTGTTTGTTGCAGTATATGCTCTTGGACTGTGCTTATACCCAATGAGGGAAACACTGCAAAAAGGTGAGGAAGCTCTTAGCTATTTTTAGGGAAGTCAAAGCAATGGCTTCTCTTAATATTCAATCAACTGCGAATGATGATGAGGAAGGTTAAGGATGCTTTCAGAGGAGGTGAAGGACGGTATTGGCAAGACGGGTTTAAAAGTGTGGCATACTTTTGAAAGTACAATAAGGCTTTGACTTACTCATAGTTTTAGTATGATCTAGCATCTATTGAGCTACAGACAATCAAAAGACAAAATTCTAAAGGTAATCACACCAAGCACTATTGATTACACCAAGCGAGGGTAGTGCCTCATTGAAATTACCAAGAACATGCCCAAACCTTGACTAAATCAAAGTGTGTAGGTATGCTTATTGCTAAAGAGTCTAAGGAAAAACTATGATTAGAGATTAAGCATATATGGATGCTCAATCTAGCATAGAGAATAGAAAGAGATCAGTGTTTATGCTCATACCAACATGATGATGGCTCTGATACCAGTTGTTGAGATTAAGGAGGGTATAAAAGGGAAGCATTCATAGTGTTGGTATATTAACGACAATGTTAATTACCCAAGAGAGATAAAGTAGAGTGTAAACACAAAGAAGATTGATTGATACTATCATAAATTGTGTACAAAAGAGCTCATTATGTAGAGCTAGTGAAAGCTTTTTATCTGGCATCATTGATGACATCATACCTTGGGTGCCTTTTTCCACATGTGACCACATGTTTCTTTGCTACCTATGCATCCCATGTTTGTATGCCACCTATGTATCCCAGTACGATAGAGGAGATACACACCACCATAGGACAAAGCCCACAATTCCCAACATGAATAACTGGCTAGCTGTGAGCCTATGGCTTGTTCTGCCCAAACCAACAACAAAGGGACCCCCTCCTCCCCCCCGTTTTCTCTGTGTCAAATTTTGATTGAAATTTGAGCACGTGCTCTCACCTACATGAATAGCTAGCTAGATGTGAGCCTATGGCTCGTTTTGCCCAAGCCAACATTAAAGGGACCCCCTTGCTTTCTCTCTCTCAAATTTCAACTAAAATTTGAGCACGTAATGCTTTGGGCATTGCAACAATGTGGTCTACGAAGGCAAAAGCATCGTGTGACTCATGTGCATGTAGGATGTAATATAAATGCTTGCATGTCATGAAGCTTGTCTTATACTCTGGCGAGCTACAAGAAATGATCTACCATGATCAACAACTCTAAATAGGCAAATTAGTGTCATAACAACCACCATAAGTCACAACATATCGACAAACGATCCTTCTGTCATATGCCTTCTGCCTCTATACTTATTAGTCATTTTACAAGCTTATCAGATACTACCAAGGGAGTGGGCTTTGACTATTTTAGACTTGGATGTTGTACCCAACAAAGCTAGCCAAGCCTGTTCAATGCCATACCCGTCAACATAGATCTATAAGAGCTACCACAACATCTACTTTCATCCTCTAGTTGTATCCCAGGACCAATCATTTCCCTCTAGCAATGTGTAGGCACAAGTGTGTGTGGATATATATCAACACATGTGCTTTGTGCTCCTAAACGCGTGGTTCAATACATAAACATAGACCCTCACAAAACATCATTGAGAGCGGCAAATACTTGCAGTAGACTCTGTCCTCTAGTGGCAATCATATTATTCATTTTTTCGTAATAAATACCATCTATTGAAGTGGGTTTCTTGCACATACATATACTGAATGTACTGCAAATGGTTTGCATTTGTTTGTCTCTTGTATCTTTCCTTGCATCTATCCAAACATTTGTATAAGATTTAGGATTTTGATGCATTTCTACACTTTGCTTCATTGTGCCACTATGATGAAATCACTTTCATCACGTGCAAATTGGAGTGGACTTGGTATCACTTTAGTTATTTAATATTCTCAAGGTTTTTATATGTTTGTAGGATTTGGATTGGAAATGGGTTGTACAACACCAAATCACCTTGTATGACATTGATCCTAGGAGTATTGTCCCTCTCCTCTTGAATGCAAGAGTGCTTGCATTACAAAGAGCGCTATGGAGTATCACCATATATTACATATTGAGTGCCTTACCTCTCGCTAATATGGGTGGCTTTAAGTTATGTAGAACATCTAGTCTAGTTTTTTTAGCAACCATGGCATAGGGAGGTAGGTTTATTGAATGAGAGTTATAGCAAGCTGATCAGCTTAGAAATGAGTAAATAAACGTTTATCGAGACATTTTAGTTCACTACGTTCTCCTTTAGGTAGAAACACATAATACACACCTATATTGCATGGCCTCCTATTGTGCACACTGAACAATGTCTCAATTACCCTCAACTCAATGTGAATCAAACGAGAAGTGAATCACAACTAGGTTAATTATGTTGTTTTTGTTTTATGCCATGCTAGTAGTCACCTTTTTCATTTCTTTGAAGGTAGGACTTGTGATTTTATCACTTGTTAACGTCATAGGAACAATCCCAAGAAACCTCAAAGATCTATTTGACGAGGTTCGGACTCAAGGGGGAGAGAGAGAGAGAGAGAGAGAGAGAGAGAGAGAGGAAGAAGAAGAAGAGAATTTTAACGTCGCAGGAAACTATCCCAAGAGACATTAAAAGATCTATCCGACGACGAGAGTTGAACTCAAGACCTGTTAGTCTCAAGAGAGAGAGAGACACACGTGGCGCTGAAGAGAGAAGCACCGAGAGAGAGAGCCCGTTCCCGCCTGCCTCAAAAAATGAACGAGTTCCCGTTGATCACTTTTGCGACAGGATTCCACTCCTTGGCCATGGCGTGACTCTCAGGCGAGCTCTACCTTGAGCTCCACGGTCCTTATTTTGCAGGTTGTTAGCAGAGGTCGAAGTCCTACACATTCTTACACAGTACCACAGACTTCTTTACATGAGAGAAACTAGAAACTCTCAATTTCTGGAGCAGCTGCCTGATTCGAGGTCTCGTTTCATCCCCTTACCCTAGCTCAGCAGCGCTTCACCTGTTCTTATTGGCGATCATCTTGTATTGCCTCTCATTTCAGTTTCAGTAGCAGTGGCCCTGGCTTCTTTCCCTCTCAGAAGCAGTCTCTTACTGCTTTCTCTCGATGGTCACTTCAGCAGCAGAAGCTTTCAATGTCCCGAAGAAGCGTTGGCTACGTTGTTTCATTCTGCAAACCTTGATCTCCATTTTTGTATGGCTTCTTCTGGGGTCCAGCATATGCGAGGTTTTTTTGTGGTCCAAACACAGCACTTTGCGGCTCTCTCTTCCTGAAAATCTTTTTAGGTTTGCACTATTTATTACGTCTCAAATTGTCTTTCTGCTCGGAGAGGTGCTGGTTACACATCCAGAGGACAAGGATGTAGCCTCTGCAACAGATATCATCTTTGGCTTCTTGAAGCTGGTTTGGAGAGCCATTGTAGGAGCTTCTTTGGACAAAGACTCTGCACTGGATAATGCACTTTTAGTTCAAAAACTTCAGACAAGCAGGGATCGTGCCCTTTTTGTATTCTCCTGTGCCATCGCTGGCTCCCTTTCTATCATGTCTCTCACATGGAACAGTTCATCACATCTTAGTGCCAAGGAGGAGGCTTGCCGAGGTGCAGCATTGGGGCTTTTGTATGCTTTTTGGCACTTGTATACCAAAAGGATGATCTTGCGATTCCCTATAATCCAGGTACACGCTAGTTTTCGTTAAGTTTTATCTTCTCGTGTCTATTTTTATACACATTTTTGACATGTTTATGTATCCTGGAGAGGATGGGTGGCCTCAAATATGCAGCAGCATAATAAATAATAGACACATGAAGAAACATGTTTATGCATCATGGAGAGCATGTGTGGCCTCAAATTTGCAGCTTGGAATAATTGTGTTTGTTTCTCATCTTGCAGCAGAATAGGCAACTGTTAACTTCGAGTCTAATTCATCTCCAGATGCATTTTAGTCTCTTTCCAATAGCACTTCTTGGCAATCTGTCTCTATGATGTGTGCATGGTGTTGTCTTTTTCATCAGAGTCAGTCCATCAAGCCTGTATGAGAAAGCTCTCCATGAGCGATGAGATTTACCTTTTGGATATGTCAAGCTTTAAGGTTGCCTTCTAGTCCTTGTAGACCTCCTAAGGGCTGCTTGATGCTTTTTATCCTCTTCCACCATGTCTTTAATGGTTTGCTCTTGGATGGTTGAGGGCAGTTGTGCCCTGAGAGGTGATGAAGTGGTTGTCTCCAAATCTGAATTTGGGACTGATTTTTAACTTGCAGTGGTCAAAGTGCAACGGAAGGCATAGTGACAAAAGAACACGAGGGGGAGAGAGAGGAGATGAGGAGAGAGAAAACACTAGAGAGAGAAGATGGACAGAGAGTGCAGGACAAAGCCTGCGCGGCAAGTTTTGATATAACCAAAGAGAGTACATACTTTGCAACTCTACAATATGTCAAAATGGGTCACCCCTCCTCCCTATATAGGGGACCACATAGTCTGCTTGACCCAATTCATAAGAAACCCCACGACCCTAGGGAATAACTAGGGCGTCCACGAAAAAGGCGACAACTGGCCGGCCAAACCATTTGGAAAATCCCCCCATCTGCTTAGAATCTAGGAAGGCCTCACAAGGCTGGGCAAGGAGCCCTCCCTCGCAAGATCTAGACCGGGAAACTGAGGAGATGACCTCCAAAACTCTAACATCCCCTCTCATATCCTGGGTACACAACAAGACGAGGAATCTATGGCCTCTAAGAGTGACAAAGGAAATGGTAAGTTAAGTATACCTTGCATCAAGCACACCTCTATTCAGAATACCGCAGGGCATAGTTACAGGTATTAGGTCTCCGTTGCCCGTTCCCCATCCAACTTCCCATTCTGAATCCCCCTTCCGTGTTTGAAACGTGAGTATCTGTAACAGACTTGGACACTCCAAGTCAAGAATCAATCGTGACAGCACCAAATAACCACTTCAAACAATTCACAGATCACAATAGATTTGCACTGGCCCGGCGGAGTTCCGTGCCTAGAGATATTGGCCCCAAAGATTGGCGCCCCTTTCGGTATTTCTTTTTATATTAATTTGTTCAAAGTACAAGAGAGAGGGTCGGGATTCACTCAGACTCTACGTCCAGATGCTCTGAGAAGTGAATGCCCAAACCACTTATTTAAAGTTACAAGGGATGCCCAAAAGCAGAGCCCCAAAAGCTTTCAAAATCAAAAGCAAGTGTTCTCTCTCACAAGCTTTCTTTGCGTGGCTTTTAATAAAATAAAAGCAATGATGCTCTCTCTCTCTCTCTCTCTCTCTCTCTCTCTCTCTCTCTCATGTGTAGCCAAAAAAAAAACGCAAATAGCGTCTCTTGGAAGAGGGAAAAGCAGCCCGCTTTTTCCGGAAATCCGTACTGCTGCTGCCACGTGGCAATGGGGCCAACTTTTAGGGTTTCAGCCAGCAGTTAGGGTTTCTGCAAAATTAGGGTTCCAGAAATTAGGGTTTTTTAAAATCAGGGTTTCTGGCAGATTTTAGGGTTTGCAGAATTTTTAGGGTTTTTGGCAGAAATTAGGGTTTTTGCTGTCGGTAGCCATGTCATCACTTTGTGACATACCCCCCTCTTGAAAGCATTGTAATTGACCGCGATTACGCCTACAAAACCAACAAAAGCCATAAACCATCTTAGCAGACATTGATTGTTAGTACCTACGTACTAGGAACACACATCTAGCACATGTACCAATCAACAGTCACATCACACGACATCAGAGGACATCACATGACATTCAAAACTCATTCGGATCTTAGAGCATGATTTATCGGCAATGTAGCTAGCAATCACATCTAGGTCCAATCGGGACCTCATCGATGTCCGATTGACTAACCCCTATTGCAACCATGTCTATTCGAGATCAATCAGACCAAAATGTTGCAGTCATTTTGTCTATCAGTTCCTGCACTTAAGACTTCGGGTTGCTCATCAGGCTCCCCATCATCAGGCACATCACCGTTAAAAGGTTTCAAGAGACTCACATGGAATGCATTGTGAATCCTCCAAGTATCTGGCAGTTTCAATCGGAAGGAGACATCATTTATCTTTTCAGTGATCTGGAAAGGTCCGTAGTGTCGCATACTAAGCTTTGGAAAAAGCCTACATCCTCAGAACCAGGACGTACATCAATGCCCTGCACAATGTTCCAGACACCCTTTGACACAAGAACATGTTGCATCATATAAGCCCACATAGGGTAGTTGTCCCCATCCAACCTGTCCTCAGCAGCAAACATCTTGAACACATCTGTGTTGTTGTTGTCAACCATGGTAAATGCTGCACCTGATGTGAAAACTGCCCGAAAATAGGAGAAACGGAGCGGGAACAACCTGTGCTATATAGCACAAACCATAGAAGACTATAAGGCACCTGTTATGCAGAAAGCGGCACTGACAGAAATTTTGCACAAAATGAAGAAATAGCCTATGCAGTACTGCCTGTAGTGGAAACGGAGGCCGAAATGAGCCCAAATCAAAATTTTTGTCGACCTGCGAACTCTCGCCAAAGCTCACTGAAATCAGAGAAGGTGAGCAGGCGTGTGCTGGAGCAGCTGGCGACTAAGCCCGGGAAGACGTGACCTGCTCTGATACCAATTGTTGGAATTAGGGTTGCAGAGAAACGCACACAGTTTGGAGAAGACGAAGGAAGCTCTAGGCACACAATAGAGAGTGTGTTACTTAGTGTGCAATGGAAAGATAGATAGCCCTAGAGTGATGGACGTATATACAATGCACGCGGGGAAAAACCTCCTAAAGAGGGAAAAAATGCCCCGACGGTCCTAGTGTGTTCACACCCATCACTACCACATGTATATGGTAACAATTGATCACCAGAGTTTGCGGTATTTTCTTACGCAAAGGAAACTATCTGAGAAGCAGATGAGATGGGCAAACTTTTTGTCTATGTTTCACTTCCAGATCCTTCACACGGCTGGGAGTAAGAATGTAGTCGCAGACGCATTGTCTAGGCGGCCAGGGTGAACGCTATCACTTCGGTGTATCACCAAGAATTAGAAGCACTACCGGATTTATATCCGAATGATCCAAACTTCTCCACCATTTGGGGAAAGCTACATCGTGGAGAGAATGAGTTTCCCTATTCCATTCGGGATAGTTATCTCTACCACCATCAGGCCATTTGTGTTGCAGAACCATTAAGAAAGAAGATCATGGATGAAGCACACGCTTCGCCTTATGCGGGTCATCGGGGTATTCTCCCTACGACCTTAGCAATGGAAAGGTATTTCTTTTGGACTAGCCTTAAAGCAGACATTGATAAGTATGTCAGGGAATGTTGGTTTGCCAAAAAGTGAAGTATGATCGGCATAAGACGCCTGGGTTGCTACAACCTTTGCCTATGCCTAATGAACTTTGGGAAAGTATTGCCATGGACTTCATCATGGACCTCCCTAGAACTCAGACTGGAAATGACGCGATCTGGACCATTGTGGACAGGTTTAGCAAGCAAGCACACTTTATACCAGTCAAGAAAACGATCAAAGCAGATCATATGGCTAGGGTCTTGCTGGCACAGATCTTTAAGCATCATGGAATGCCTAAGTCTATTGTGAGTGATCGAGATCCTCGCATAACAGGAAATTTTTGGCGTGCCTTGATGGATAATCTTGGTACGAAGCTGAATTTTTCATCTGCCTACCATCCTCAAACGGACGAGCAAAGTGAGATAGCCAATTCCACAGTATTGGATATGTTAAAAGCTTATGTGTCAGACCGGCAATCTGACTGGGAGAAATATTTGCCTCTTGTCGAGTATGCGTATAACAATACCATACACTCATCGACAGGGAAAGCACCTTTTGAGATTCTCTATGTGTAAGCCTTTGCTTCCACCCATCCTTTTAACTAAGGATAAGATCTTTGCAGCAGATGAATTTGTCTGGGATTTGGACACAACCTACGGGCAAGTTAGGAGAGCTATTCTACGCTCTCAAGAAAAGCATAAGAAAGCTGCAGACAAGCACAGAAGGAATCTCGACTTAACAGTCGGACAGTTAGTCTTACTCAAGTTTGAGAAGGCAAGACTTAAGAAACAAGCGTCTCATAAGGGGAAAGTAGTAAAACTTTCTACCCGTTATTATGGGCCATTTAAGATCACTGAGCAAGTGAATGATGTCACTTTCCGATTAGAGCTACCGCCTAATTGGAAGATCCATAATGCTTTCCATGTCAGTTTACTCCGGCCGTATGTGGGACTGCCTCTGAGCCAGCCTAGTGTTGAGGAACCTCCTGAGGTTGAGGAAACAGAAGAAATACTCCAACCGGAGCAGATAGTAAGTCATCAGGAGCGGCCTCTCAAATCCGGAAAGATAACACGGAAGTATTTGGTTAAGTTTAAGAACTATTCGAATCTAGATGCTCAGTGGATGACGCAGGAGGAATTAGCAGCTTATCCCGAGATACTGGAGGTATATGTCCAAGCACTACAGTTGAGGTCAACTGTTTAGAAGCCAGAGGGATGTTGCTAATTGGACTATTTTCTTATTTTTAATGATTAATCTCTTTTTTAGGATATTTTATTGTGTGCACTAGGAACTGTTAAAAGATTGTAGCTACAAGAACTGCCATCAAGAACGGACAACTCTGATGTGTCATTTGATGGGTGACAGTAAACATCGTGAAGGAGTTTCCGTAAGTTCGGTGGAAAGGGCCGGGTTACGAGTGCCCCTGATGCGTCACATGATGGGTGACGGGTGCATCAGTAAGGGGGCATCCCGTAGGCTAAGGAGGAAATCCGAAATGAGTAAG
This sequence comes from Adiantum capillus-veneris, assembly GCF_014529385.1. Taxonomy (NCBI): domain Eukaryota; kingdom Viridiplantae; phylum Streptophyta; class Polypodiopsida; order Polypodiales; family Pteridaceae; genus Adiantum; species Adiantum capillus-veneris. The sequence continues at coordinate 76,509,777 of NC_140954.1, forward strand.
AAAATACGCGTAAGAACGCAAGCGCAAGAATAAAGATGGGTTTAATGAAGCTTTTTACGAAAAGCAAGAACAATCGCGGGAGGACAGATGTTTTCCCGCGAGGAGTCTGTGTCTGCATTGCATCTGTGTCATGTCCTGCACCCGCGGATGCCTGGAATGTGTCCGTGTAGCATTGTTTTCATTAACTAAGTGAGTTTTTAAAGTTCGAACAGGTTCACACTTTATTTTATTAAAGTGGCCGTCACTTTTAAGTGACCAGGCCTTTATTAATAAAATAAAGCAAGTCCCTCAAAACAAGGCAGCGCTAAAAAAACTACGCAGGGGGGTGGGGGGTTGAATTTGCAATCTTTCTCTCTCCTCTCTCTAGGAGCGCCAGGCTCTGCTTTTTGGGCCCCTATTCCCGTTGGGTGCCAGGGCCTATGAAAGGACAGCCAACGTTCAATTTCTGGACATATCGGAAGCAGCAGAAAGTGCTAGCGCTAGGATTCTGGACTAGAGACTGGCGACAGAAACTGCAAGTGTTCATGTGACGACTGAGTACGGAGGTCGCTTTTCCGAGGAAGGAGCGACAGGTATACAGTGTTGATACGCATTGAGAATTGTTGCTTTGTGTGGTTTGTTTTGCAGGAATCTCCCGTCTTACGGGAAAGTACGGCTTCACGCCTAAGTCCCTTACGGGAAAGTACGGCTTTGTGCCTAAGCCCCTTACGGGAAGGAACGGCCTTGTGCCCAAGCTCTTTACGGGAAAGCACGACCTTCGGGTCTAAGATTACAGAACGGAGGGGTTTCCTCGGGTTCTCGTGCTTGTATAAGAATTCTCCCTGAATAAAAGAAAACTCTTAACGGGGGGGGACCAGCCCATCTTCTGGTCCCCAATACTGTGTCGATCTTCTCCCTTCTCTCATGTTTGCAAAGTATTATATTTTTCAGATTTCTAAGTGCTCGTGTACGCTCCCGTTTTGTGACACTTGCGCCACTTGAGGAACTCCCACGATCTTTGGTTGGTTCCGACTTCGAGGCAAGTACTTGTCGAACCAATTCTTGAGTGCGTAGTTCTCTTTGAGCCTCACGCTCGACCTCCCAGACCGCGCGTCTTGCTGCAGCTTCCTCCTTTCTTTGTGCTTTTCTTTCTTTTCGTTCGTCGCATTCGCATTCCAAGGCAATGCAAGTCGCTTCTTGTTTGGCCATCATGTCCATCATCGTCTTGACCATTGCCTCCATAGGATTTGGTACACTTTGTGGCGTAGATGGCGAAGGGGGAGGGTCGGAAAATCCTCTTGGTGAGGAAAATTCTTCGTCGCCTCTCTCATGCTCATCACCTGTATGCGAAGTATCCATTCCGCTTCGGGTGACGACCATGTACTATAATCTTTGGTTCTTAAGTTCACGAGGAACTTGGGTTCTTGAGGGTCTTGGGTTCTTGGGTTCTTGAGGGTCTTGAGGTTCTTGAGGTTTTCTTTCGCTTGCAATCTGTGTTTGAGAAGGATCTTCTCTTCACCCGAGTTCTACTCTTTTCCGCGCGCACACCCCTTGGCGGCCTTCCGCTCACACCAAGGTTGCTTTTTCCCACCTCACGTCGATTGGCCGGCCACTACGTGCACGGTCCGCTCTCAATGAGTGAATAGAGACACAAGGGGAGGCTGGACAAGCCCTTCTTTCTTGGATTCCTGTCACTCTTCAAAAACACGATTAGGGATCGACACGCCCAAGCGAACTTGGGTTCGTGCGACCGCAACAAGCAAAAAAAATTCTTGTGATTCTTGTGGTTCTTGTGGTTCTTTCCTTGAGTGATACAGAACACTGCCAAAGCTCTGATACCAATGTTAGGTGCAGCGGAATGAATGTTGTTCTTTCTCAAGATGAGTGTCCATATTTTGCTCAAGGTTCCTTTTAGTTCTTATGGAAGGGAGAGCCTTTCGTTCTTAATGGAGAGTACTATGATCACGAAGAAAGTGAGTGGACACTGTGCGTGCAAGTGTATGAGATTGAGAGATAGAGAGAGAAGAGAGATACGACACCAGAGACGTTGTAAAACCCTCCTCCGAAGGCCCCACTCTCGTCGGCGAGAGTGGTCTACTTATGATTGCACAAACTGGTACAAACGGTATGCATGAGACTGATGCAAGTCTAGGCTATGTCGACGACGACGACAGGGATGACGACATAGACCTAAGGACTGAAATCTGCAATCTTTTATATGCTGTCCAAAAACGCTATGGGCTGAAATCTGTTGTTTGCCAAAAACGCTAATGAAAACACTGATTTGGGGCTGTTTTCTGATGATCTTTTTCATTGAAAATATGTAGGTTTTAAGGGCTGAAAACTGAGGTTCTTAAGGGCTGAAACTGCTGGTCTTTCCAAGCTGAATCTGCTAGTCTCTTAGGGCTGAATTTGCAGGTTCTTCATGGCTGAAAAACGTTGCATGCTGAGGTTGTACCTGTTGAAAACGCTAGGCCAGAACTGGATGGCGATGATGGCTTTTACTAACGCTAGGGCTCAAACATTCTTGCGGTGGAGATCTGATGCAAACACGCCAAGGACTGGGACTTACTGGCGAGTACTTCTTACTGGAAGGAAAAACGCCAATGTGGATGCTGATGAAGAAAACGCAAGGTTGGATCTTGCTTGGAGAAGAAAACCGCCAAGGTCTTGCTTGAGAAGTTGCCTGCTGAACTTGGCTCCTGTTGCCTCTTCTGCCATTTAGTGCTAGTTTAGGTTTGCTTATATACAAACTTACTCAATTTGCCCTACCTACTTTCCAACAAAAGTCACTTAAAAATAATAAGTAAAAAATGTCAAAAATAGGTAAAATAGGCTAAATGCACTGGAAAATTCCCCTGAAGGATTCTGATGGATTGTTAGGTGCAACGGAATGAATGTTAGCGCTTTGCTCAAGATGAGTGCTCCGAATTGTGCTCAAGGTTCCTTTTGTTCTTATGGAAGGGAGAGCCTTCCGTTCTTAATGTAAGAATGCTATGATCACAAACAAAGTGAATGGACACTGTGCGTGCAAGTGTATGAGACTGAGAGAGAGAGAGAGAGAGAGAGAGAGAGAGAGAGAGAGAAGAGAGATACGACACCAGAGACGTTGTAAAACCCTCCTCCGAAGGCCCCACTCTCGTCGGCAAGAGTGGTCTACTTATGATTGCACAATCTGGTACAAACGGTATGCATGAGATTAATGCAAGTCTAGGCTATGTCGGCGATGACGACGGGGACGACGAGACCGACACTAGGGCTGAAATCTGCAATCTTTCTACTGCTGTCCAAAAACGCTATGGGCTGAAATCTGCGAATGTCCAAAAACGCTGATTTGGGGGCTGTTTTCTGTGGTCCTTTGACGCTGAAAATCTGCAGGTTTAGGGCTGAAATCTGAGGTCTCTTAAGGCTGAACTGATGGTCTTTCCGGGCTGAATCTGCTACTTTTTAGGGCTGAATATGCAGGTACTTCAATGATGAAAAACGCTGCATTGTTGAATCTGCAAAGGCTGAATCTGGGACCAAAAACGCTAGAGGCTGAAGTTGGACCAAAAACGCTAGAGAAGGTCTTTTGCTGCTGAGGATGCTGATGCAAAAACGCTATCTGCTGGGGTCTTTTGGCGATGGTGTGATGATGCAAAACGCTAGGCTGTGATGCTTTCCAAAAACGCTGGGAATGCTTGTGGATGGAAAACGCTAGGGGCTGTAAGTTCTTCTTGCTTGGAGGGGGAAACTGCCAAGGGGTCTTGTTGAGAAGTTGCCTGCTGAGCTTAGCTCCTGTTGCCTCTTCTGCCAAATAGTGCTAGCTCTAGTTTGCTTATATACAAACTTAGCAAAATTGCCCTACCTACTTTCCAACAAAAGTTTCTTTAAAATAATAAGTGAAAAATGTCAAAAATAGGTATGATAGGCTAAATGCACTGGAAAATTCCCCTGAAGGATTCTGATGGATTCTGATGGAAATGCTTATGTGTGCAAGTAATAAAAGCACGTACTTGCTCTGGCAACAGAGTAAGGGTCCTTGAGGGTTGTTGGGATCCGACATGACGTGTCGTCTCTCTTTTCTCTCCCTGCGTCTCTCTCTTTCATTCAGTTCAATTCAGTTCTTTCAAGTGAAGTAAAGTAACCTTGAGTTTGTGCGGAGTACTAGATCCGAGCTAAACCCTTGAACACTTCTGCCGCCTGACAGCTTGTGAGCGACAGAGGGGCAAAAGAAAGCTCCCTACAAATGATTTAGACCCATGTGTTGGAGTTCAATGTTGAATGCACATGCATCTGGCAAGGAGCCAACGAGACGTATCTAAAACACTATGGATGAATGCACCAGCCCATTGTTGTTGGCCAGATCATGGACATGATGTGTTTCAAACTTCATTGTCTAGAAAGTCTGGATGCAACTGTTAGGGAATAAAGGCCTAAGTGCCTTGTACTTATAACTTATAAGTTAAAAAGACTTATAAGTGAGGGGGCCCAAGTGTGAATGGCCCCCTAGTCACTTACTCATATACTCAAAGGTGAAGCCCAAATAAAATATAGCGTGGCTTTTTCCCAAAATCCAACGAGCCCTCTCTCTCTCTCTCTCTCACGTTCTTCTCTGCGTGTGCTCTTTCTGCGCCAATCTCCTCTCCTCCTTCACTCTCATTGCATAGGACAGCAAGTGGGCTCTCTCTCCTGCTCCCCCACACATGGTATCAGAGCTTTAGGGTTTCCAAGAGAGCCATCTTCGCAACACAGATCAGAATTCTGTTTTTGCTCGCTGCGGGAAGGATACTCAACCGTTTTCGATCAACTCTGTCGCGAAGGGATCCTCTCACCGTGTAGAATCGACCTCCGGTGACAGTTTTCCCAAAATTAGGGTTTCAAAAACTGGCGAACAGCAGCCTATTTCTGCTGAAATTGACCAATTTCGGGGTCAATTTGATGCAATTTCATTAGGGCAAGTCTCACAGGTCAATCTTACAGGTGTTTCCACCAACGAGGTTCTGAAAATTCAGCAAAACAGGTGTTTACAGGTCTGATTTTTGCCCTAAAACAGGGAATTTCAGCAAGCAAATGATGTATACACCTTGTGGAAACCTTTGGTAAGGGTTTGGCAGTGAATGTACGCCGTTTTGGGGTGATTTCGCGTGAAATTTGCTCGCTGTTTTTCTGTAACAGCAAGCTGTCTTTTGCTCGATTGCGCACATTTGGGCGTGTTTAGGTCGGCAAAACAGGGTTTCAGTGTTTGCAATCACTCAGAATGGCTTCTAGCAGTGAAAGTGGCAATTTGTTGCACATTCGCAAGCTTGAAGGGGCTCATAACTTTGCTATATGGAAGAAGCAATGTTATAATGTGTTGTTGCAGAAGAAACAGGCGAAACCTATTAAGTTACAGGGTGTGAAACCGGTTGATATGGAGGTTGAAGAATGGGAAGAAGTGGACGAGTTGGCTCGCTCCACGATCATGCTTTCGGTGTCTGACAATTTACTCTTCAATGTAGAGAATGAACAGACAGCATGGGGCATGTGGAAGCGTTTAGACGAGTTGTATGCACAGCAGAGTGCTGCCAGTAAAGTGTATTGGCTTAAGAAGCTTATGGATCTCCGCATGAAGGAGGGCACGCACATGTCAGTGCACCTCAATGAATTCAATTCTATTTTCAGCCAACTGACAGAGCTGAAATTCACGATTGATGAGGAGTTCAAAGCTACTTTTCTGCTATGCACATTGCCCGAGAGTTGGGATGTATTCCGGACAGCTCTTAGTAACTCAAGTGCGTCACTTAAGTATGCAGATGTAGAGAGTTCTCTCTTGATGGAAGAGATGAACAGGAAGAACACCACAGGTGGGTCTTCTAATGCATTGCACTTGAGAGGCAGGTCTCAACAGAGGGAGAAATCTGACAGTAAGGACAGGGCACGCAGCAAATCTCGTAGGAAAGATGTTGTGTGTCATCATTGTGGAAAGAAAGGGCATTATAAACGGGAATGCTATGAGTGGAAGAAAGAGAAGAACAAGGGTGCTGAAACTGATGCAAAGGACAAGGGAAATGCCAAGAAGAGCACTGTGTTAATTGAGGAAATCAATGTTGCTAGTAGTTGTGACAGTGACAGTAGCACTGATGTACTCAATGCCTCTTCTGTGGATGCACATACCCTTGCTATGGGTTCTGATGTGGACATGCATACTTGGATTCTTGATTCAGGTGCCTCCTTTCATGTAACACCTCATAGGGATTGGTTTACACAGTACTCAGGTGAGGTGCAGGGCACTGTTTATTTGGGAGACAACTATGCATGTGACATTGCAGGTATTGGCAGTGTCCAGTTTTCTTTTGCTGATGGTATGACTTTTGTTTTGCACAAAGTGCGTCATGTGCCACAACTCAAGAAGAGTTTGATTAGTACAGGGCAGCTAGATGATGCAGGCTATCACACCACTTTTGGTGATAGCAAGTGGAAAATTTGTAAAGGGGCCCGGATTGTAGCCAAGGGTTGTAAATCGGACACTTTGTATCCTTTGCATGTATCTAGTGTGCGTGACCATGTTGTCGCCGTAACCGAGCAGCCAAGTGTTTCTTTGTGGCATGGCCGGTTGGGACACATGAGTAAAAGAGGAATGGAAACTCTGTCTCGTTGTGGTTATTTGCCGTGTTTGAGGTATGCTGATTTTTCTCATTGTGAGCACTGTATTTATGGTAAGCACAGTCAAACACCGCACAAAAGGTCTCTTTCTTTGAAGTCTGACAGGTTAGACTTAGTGCATTCCGATGTATGTGAAATGCCACAGTTGTCCTTAGGGGGAAAGAAATATTTTGTCTCGTTTATCGATGATGCTACACGTAAGGTGTGGGTGTATCCAATACGTGCTAAAAGCGATGTTTTGGATACTTTAAGAAGTTTCTTGCGTTTGTTGAGAATCAAACTGACAAGAAGCTTAGGTCTTTGCGCTCAGACAATGGGGGGGAGTATGTATCAAAAGCATTTATTGACTTTTGTGCTACTAAAGGTATTAAAAGAGAGCTCACGGCTCCTTTTAATCCCTCTCAGAATGGAGTTGCAGAGAGGTTGAACCGGACTATCCAAGAGAAAGTTCGGAGTCTGCTGTCACATGCTGCATTACCTCATGGTTTTTGGGCAGAAGCTGTGCAAACAGCTATTCACTTGATTAATCGCTCACCTAGCAAGGCTTTGGGTGGAAAGGTGCCTGAGGAGGTGTGGTCTGGCAAGCCACCCTCATATGCACATTTAAGAGTGTTTGGTTGTGAGACCTATGTTCACATCCGGAGTGAACTGCGCACCAAACTAGAACCAAAGTCTCATAAATGCATTTTCCTAGGATATGGTGAGGATGGTGAAATGGAGTATAGATTATGGGATCCCGCATTACGGAAAATCGTACGCAGCAATGATGTCATCTTCAATGAGAATTGCATGCACAAACAGCCCACAAAGGTCGAGGAAGTGCGCCGGGTTGTTTTTCGTGAAGATGTTACATATGGACAGCCAAGAAGGCCCAATGTTCAGCAGCCTTTACATGCTGAAAATGGTGCTGAAAATCAGCCATTAGCTGCTGAAAATCAGCCCCAACAAGTTGCCATTGATGCACCACAGGTAGGGGAACAGGTTGATGCTCCTAGACCGCCCGTTGTTGCGATACAACCGGCTGAACAGCCTGCTGTCTTTGATGGTTTACAGGCTGAAAATCCACCTGTTATGGATCATTGGGTGCGTAGGTCTACTCGGGTGACAAGGCCCCCCGATAGATATGAACCGTCTTTGGACTATGTCATGCTTACTGATTGTGGTGAGCCGTCTTGCTATAAAGAGGCTATGCAACGGGAAGACAGTAAGAAATGGTTCAAAGCAATGGTTTCGGAAATGCAGTCTTTGGAGAAAAACCATACATGGGACTTGGTTGATTTGCCTAAAGGGCATAAGGCTCTGCCATGTAAATGGGTTTACAAGACCAAGGTCACATCTGATGCTTCTTCTAAGTACAAGGCACGTTTGGTTGCTAAAGGGTACAAGCAAAAGCATGGTGTTGATTTTGATGAGATTTTTTCTCCTGTTGTAAAGCTTGCCACATTACGTCTTGTTCTAGGCCTGGTTGCTTCTGAAGATATGGAGTTAAAGCAAATGGATGTCAAAACAGCGTTTTTGCATGGCGATTTGCTTGAGATGATCTATATGATGCAGCCAGAAGGTTTTGTGTCAAAGGGGCAAGAGAAGAAAGTATGTAGACTCTTGAAGAGCTTGTATGGTTTGAAACAGTCTCCCCGTGCATGGTATCACAAGTTTGATACATTCATGAGGTCTCAAGGATACAAAAGAAGTAATTCTGATCACTGTTTGTATATCAAAACGGCAAGTGATGGATCTCTTCTATTGCTGATTTTGTATGTTGATGACATGCTTATTGCGGGTAACAATGTCACGGAGTTGGATGCACTACAGCAAAGCTTAAAGAATCGCTTTGACATGAAGGATCTTGGTAATGCTAATCATATTTTGGGCATGCGTATCTCTCGAGATAGGATCAACAGGCGTCTGTATCTATCTCAACGAGATTATGTCAATAAGGTGCTACATCGTTTTCATATGGATGGGGGAAAGGCACTTGGTACTCCGCTGCCTCCATATGTAAAACTGACTGCACATGACTGCCCAAACACAGATGATATGCGGGCTGAAATGGCCAAGGTTCCTTATGCATCAGCCGTTGGCAGTTTGATGTATGCTATGGTTGCTACACGTCCGGACATTGCATTTGCGGTGGGAGTAGTAAGCAGGTACATGAGCAATCCTGGCAAAAAGCATTGGGAAGCAGTGAAGTGTATCTTGAGATACTTGAAAGGCACTAAAGACTTGTGCATTTGTTTTGGGAAGAGTGAGACATCTGTGCATGGCTTTACAGATGCAGATTTTGCTGGACATCCAGATTGCAGGAAGTCTACCTCTGGATATGTGTTTACTTTCACAGGAGGTGCAGTTTCTTGGATTTCCAGACTGCAAAAATGTGTTGCTTTGTCTACCACTGAGGCTGAGTATGTGGCTGCCACTGAGGCATGCAAAGAAGCTTTGTGGCTCATGCGTTTGGTAGAAGAGCTTGGCATTAAGTCACCGGTTCTTGTGCTACACTGTGATAGTCAGAGTGCTATTATGCTTGCAAGGAATCCTGTTTTTCATGCCAAGACAAAGCACATAGAGGTGAAGTATCATTTTATCAGGAGTGTGCTTGATGACAAGAGCATTACACTTGTCAAGGTGCACACAGATGACAATCCTGCAGATCTTTTGACCAAGAGTCTTCCAGCAGAGCAGTTTGCATATTGCCGTCAGATGATGGGTGTTGGATGAGTAAGTGCATGATCAGCTGTTGTATCATAGTTAGCTGATTCTTTGATCTCCCAAGGTACATTGCCTTTAGGTGGGAGGTTGTTAGGGAATAAAGGCCTAAGTGCCTTGTACTTATAACTTATAAGTTAAAAAGACTTATAAGTGAGGGGGCCCAAGTGTGAATGGCCCCCTAGTCACTTACTCATATACTCAAAGGTGAAGCCCAAATAAAATATAGCGTGGCTTTTTCCCAAAATCCAACGAGCCCTCTCTCTCTCTCTCTCACGTTCTTCTCTGCGTGTGCTCTTTCTGCGCCAATCTCCTCTCCTCCTTCACTCTCATTGCATAGGACAGCAAGTGGGCTCTCTCTCCTGCTCCCCCACAGCAATGTGTTCACAGTTCACAAATGGGGACTCTTGGACGTAGTGTGGTCTACAATTCAATTTTCTATGAGGCAGATGGTGCTCAAGATGGCATTCTTCTAAAATAAAAGGTTAAGAGGTAGCGAATCCAAGGTGTATCCAATAGGGGCCACTGCTAGAGTGTCCATGGTAGCTCCTTCATCGACTTAGTCTCACTATTTATGTCCACTATGAGCTGCAGAGAGTGTGTTAAAAGTTATGGCATCTCAAGTGAACTACCAATGTGATCCAATATTTATTTTGGTTATAGGTATTTATTTTACTTATTTGTCAAAGTCTAGGTAGGGCAATTTGCTAAGGTGACTATATAAGTACATCTAGCCCCCATTATCTAATCATCAATTCATTGACAAGGTTGGTTGGTTCAACAGTATCTCTCTCTCTCTCTCTTTCTCTCTCTTGTGTATTCTCCCCTTTGCTCTACGCTTCCGCATCGTTGACTTTGACAGACTAGTGATTTGACATGGGATGAGCTTGTTTCCATGGTATTGGACCAGGAGGACCACTTATGGACACCCAACTCCGAAGGCCCTGGCTAGACACACGTCCAAGAAAGGAAATCAAAAGCAAAAAGGCACAGAAGGATGATACTTTTGGTACGCGTGAAAGATCCAAGGAGGAGGTGATATGTCATAAGTGAGGAACAGGGGCAATTCAGAGGAATTGCCCAAAGAAGTCAAATTCTTTCGCGGCTATTGTTGCACCTATCCCATCTTTTACACACTTGGTTCACCTACCTTTATCTTCATCAAGGACTCACGAGTCAATAGCAGAGTTACCGGGGAACGCCTATATGGGGGCTTGGAACACCGGAACGGCGTTCCGGCCGGTCAAAAATCCCTGGAACGCATCGAAACGGCTGCCGTTCCGACAGACAGGCCATCACCAGAACGGACCGGCTGGAACGGGGCGGAACGGGCCGGAACGGCAGCAACGGGCAGAAACGGACAGTTTTCCAACTTTTAAAAATGTAGCTGTTTGGGAAATTTGGGCAGCCAATGGCCATTTACAGCCCTATATAAATCCCCCCTTCCCCCATTCTTCAGCAAAGCATCAAGGAAGTTTGAAGGGGGCCATCTCTCCCTTGCTCTCAACTCTCGAGTCTCAAGCCATAGGGGCCTAGCCTCTAGCTCTCAAGTTTCAACCTCTCTCTCTCTTGGGCTAACCCTCAAGGCTCAAGGGTCAAACTCTCTCTCTCTCGGTCTCAACTTCCAAGAGGTGAAGCCTCTCTCTCAAGCTCTCTATCTCAACTTCTCATTGCTCAAGCCTCAAGCAAGAACGGAATCAAGCCTCTCTCTCTCAAGCTATCTCTCTCTCTCTCAAATCCTCAAAGATCAAGCTCTCTCTCTTTCACGGATAATCCATGGCCTCTTCTTCTCGTTCAACCCCCTCCGTTCATGCAGGCAACACTCAAAAGGCGAAGGAATGGTCGTGGTGGGATGAAGTGACCTCGGAGGGCACCTTGTCGGCGGCGAGAGGTTCTCGTGCATGGGGATGCAAGCTATGCTCTTACACACGGAAAGGGGGGCATGACAAAGTGAGGGCACACTTTCTTCGAGTGCCGGGACATGAGGTGAAATTTTGTGCCAACGTAACCATCGAGAAGAGGAAGGAGCTCGATGATGAGGAATGGGAGGATGTGCATGATTTACAGTCGGCTACTACGGATTGGGAGGCCTCTCAGGCTAGTGGCTCTTGAGTCTTGAGTCTTTGCCATTTATCCTTACCTTTTTGTATGGCTGCTTGAGCCTTGCCCTCTTTGCCATTTGTAGCTACTAGCATCTTTATGGTATTTGTCACCTTTAGTCTTTTGGTATTGTGGTCACTGAAGTCTGGTTTGAACTTTGCCCCCCTTTGGTTTTTTTGTAGCACCTTGGCCGCTGGCGGCCCTTGAGGCTTGTTACTATGTTAGCCATAATTAATTCCAAAGTGTTATCTATGACTACTACTCTTGCAATTATTTGAGAGCATTGTGTATGTACTATGGGCATTGTGTTTGCTCATTGTTGTTCATCTGGCTATGTACTCTGGGCGCCTCACATCCCAATCAAGTCATAATAAGGTTAAATGGTCTTCGAATCGTGTTTTTTGTGGGTATTAGAGTCAAAGGACTCTAATACTACTTGTATTCAAACACATAACGCTTTAAAAAAAAAAATTTGGGTGTTTTTTTAGCCTGCCGTTCCGCGCCGTTCCCGTTCCGGGCCCATTCCCGTTCCCCAGTTCCGCAGGGAGGCCCGTCGCCGTTCCCGTTCCGCGTTCCGGGTAACTCTGGTCAATAGTACTCTTGATAGATTGTTCCACATTTTACACACTTGGTTCACCTACCTTCATCTTCATCAGGGACTCGCAAAGACTTGAAGGAGGATAGTACTCTGATAGATTTCTTTGTCACCACCAGGCTCCAATCCTACTTCCTTTATAGAGTCAAGGGTTATACATCTTTGTGATACTCGGGCACGTGACACATATGTTGGCTTCTAGCATTGTGAGCTAGACTCTGGAGCAAAATGGTGTGGCTAGTTCCCTGAAGAGGCGTGGCCAATTTCCGACTTTCCTATAACCTATAAATATTGATGGCATTCACACACGACGTGGTGTACAAGCGGAGGAGCTCTAGCTTGGACGGTTGATACAGGTATGACCCCTAGCGAACTCTGCATGTCGCTATTGGAGGACAGGATTGTTTATCCTAGTGCCCTGCGGCATAGTTGCCCGGAACGGGATTTCGGAACGTTGAACGGGGAACGGCAACGGGCATGAAGCGCCATTCCCTGTAACAGATACTGTCACAAAGTGATGACACGGCTACTAACAGCAGAAACCCTAATTTCTGCCAAAAACCCTAAAATTTCTGTAAACCCTAAAATCTGCCAGAAACCCTAACTGCTGGCTGAAACCCTAAAAGTTGGCACCAGTGTCACGTGGCAGCAACAGTACGGATTTCCGAAAAAAGCGGGCTGCTTTTCCCTCTTCCAAGCTACGCTATTTGCGTTTTTTTTTGGCTACGCATGGGGGAGAGAGAGAGAGAGAGAGAGAGAGAGAGAGAGAGAGAGAGAGAGAGAGAGAGAGAGAGAGAGAGAGAGAGAGAGAGAGAGCATCATTGCTTTTATTTTATTAAAAGCCACACAGAGAGAGCTCTCTTTGGGGCTCTACTTTTGGGCATCCCTTGTAACTTTAAATAAGTGGTTTGGGCATTCACTTCTCAGAGCATCTGGACACAGAGTCTGAGAGTGAATCCCGACCCACTCTCTAGTACTTTGAACTGATTAATATAAAAAGAAATACCGAAAGGGCGCCAGTCTTTGGGGCCAATATCTCTAGGCACGGAACTTGTCACGAGGACATGGCAACTACTAACCTTAGTTGTTGGTTTCTTTCCGATGATTTTTGTTTAATTTTTGAGACCCTCTTTTTGAAGTTGCAAATGGTCGGACATTGTATGGCCAATGTGAATGGTAGTTTCACCCGCAGACAAGAAGTTGGTCAGCACTGGAACTTGTAAAGTAAAGTGATGTCTAGGTTCAGTTCAAGATCATGTAGGTCCCCCCGTCGCACTTAGCAAGTTGGTGGATACTAGAAAGTGAACTCAATAAAGGCATAAAGTCAAGCTGGGATCACCAACAGAAAGTATCCGACAGTTGGGCCACATTGCACTTTTGGATGCGGTCCCAATGACGATAGATGGTCAGATGACCAATGAGAGTCCAATGGAGCATTTCCTAAAAATTAGGGAACTGCTATTTTGGGCCGTGAAATGTGTTCGCATCATTACCTACGGTATGACCAGGGGAACATTTTATTACTCTGCTGCAAAGTCAACTGATGCACCAGTTGAGAGATTTTTAAGCAGGAAGCCCAATGCGGAGAAATTGCATCTATGAGTACCAAGTGACACTTTTTGGTCAATTTACCAAGTTTAGGAGAAGAGAACTCGTAACTGACTTTCTGACCCAGTTTTGGAGGCTGTTAACGCTGATTTTCAGTCATTTCTCTCCATTTTTTAGCTTCCCATGACTTTGCCTAGGTCCAAGGAGCTCATTTTTGGAAGGCATCAGATGCGTGTTTAAAGGGTTGTTTTGTTGCGTTTTCAGCAATACGCAGGCTTTGGCAACCATGGAAATCTTCCCCTTTTTGCATCTATTTGTTCATAGATGCATTACAGGTCAAGGGCAAAAGAGGGGACGCTCGATTTATGCTGGGAGGATGCTTCATTGAGAACGTGTCATAGGTTAAGAACTATGGAGTGCTTTCTTTCTTTCCCATGTACAGTGTGGTGCTAGGAGTGATGCCCTGCACGCTACACACGGCTCTCTCTCCCCCCTACGTGCAGTTATGTGATGCCCCACAAGAGGGCTCTTCATTTGACTGATGTACAGCTGTGTGGGTTCATGCTTTTGTGCTGAGGCAAGAGCCTCCTTGAGCAGGAACAAGGGTAGCTAGCTACTACTCCAAAGCAGGCACCGGTGAGGGATCACAAACAGTATTCAAAGAAGGAATTACAAGAGGTGGTTGATGCACGGATTGCTCAGCTTTTTGACGCGCAAAAGAAAGCCAAAAAGCGCGGCAAAAAGCAGAAGAAAAGCACTGACTTCCCGGGATATTTGGGTCGCCAATCGACTTTTGACAAGGCAAAGAAACAAAAGAAGCGTGTTCGATTTGAAGGAGTACCCAGTTCTTCTTCTTCTTCTTCTTATTCTGACAGTTCTTCTAGCTCTTCTGATTCGAGCGAAGAAGACAGAAAAGGTAAAAAGCGAAGCAAGAAACAAAGCTTCGGAAAGGGCAAGAAGAAGGCAAAGAAGGCTAAATCTTGCCCAGAGCCTGACAGTTCTACTGAGGACTCGTCTACAGACAACTCCAATTCTGATGATGGAAACTTCTATGTGAACAAGAAGAATTTTTACAAAGCCAACCAATATGACTTTCTCGAAGATAAAAGCAAGAAAGTTCGAGAGTTTAAAGAAGGTGGCCAATCGATCAAGTTTGATACTTTTTCAGAATACTCAGATGCTTCGAAGGGTTTGTCTTTTATACAGCAGTCTGATATCGCTTTCGCGGGAGGACGCTATTCAGAGCACTCCAAGATTCGGAGAGCTACCTCTTACCTTAGGGGGAATGCTCGTACTTGGTGGTCCACGCTTCTTTTAAACAAGACTGCGCCAGTTAAATGGCTGAAATTCAAAAAGCTTTTTATTTCTTCTTGGTTGACGCAAGAATATGAACGAGATATACGAGCTGCTTGGAACCATCTTCGGATGACCAAGAAAGATACAATCAATGCTTATTGTGAAAGATTCTGGAGCTCTTTTCTACCCACCTCTTCATTAAAGAAGATCACGTTCAACGAACAGATTGAGCGATTCACCTTGGGTCTACCTACAGAGATCCGAGATCACTGCTTCGAGCAGAAGTCAGCTTCTATTCAGGAGTTGATGAGTCATGCGAAGCGGGGCTTTGCCATTCACTCTGGCAGTCTGACTTACCCCACAGATGAGAACATGACACAACGAGCCGAACAGACTTCTGGGAAGGAAGTAGAAAGAAAAAGAGCAACCCAGAGAAAAAGGATGCACGACCCAAGCTTACTCCTCAGGAGCGAGCTCTATTCATCAAAGAGGGGAAGTGCTTTGGATGCGGGGAAAAGGGACACATCTCCGCGAAGTGCCCTAAAAAGGCACAAAAAGAACAAAATGATAAGGACGACGATAGGCCTGAGAGTTCGAGAGCAACGGAGGAACGTGGACGAAAAGGCAAGATGAAAACAAGACTGGTTCCAGTGTGGGTACAGATCCCGACACCATGGATGAGAGTACAGAACTTTGCCGAGCTTGGGGCAAAGTGAAAGATCAAGAGGCCCTGATTTTCTTTGATGGAGGAGCCAAGGCCAACTTCATTTCACCGGAATTGGCGGCGCGGCTTGAGATTACTCCCGATCGGATGGGACCACTTGCAGAGGCAATTCTAGCGGCACCCGACAGGGACGTAGCCATAACACCTATCATTGGCAAACTTCGGTTGCATTGTCTGGGGTATTTGGGGCATGAGGACTTCTTCATAATGCCTTCAAAGGGTTGTGATGTTCTCTTAGGGATTCCCTGGTACCACAAGAACAACGCCGTGGTCGATTATCGGGCGAGAAAAGCGACTTTGACTACAAAAAAGGGGAGAACAATTGTATACCTAGATGAATCCAGGATAAGCCCAGATTCACCCTTAAAGGAAAGTGCAAGGTATAGACCCATGGTAGTCACCCACAAGACAATATAACCATCAGCTCCATCATGCATAGTATTGACTAAATACCACGATATCCCCACTAACGTCGTCAGTGCCCAATAGTGGGTGTAGAACTAGGTACTAACATATGCTCCCAAACACAACACACACCACACGTACACACGCATGAGCATACATCAACACAAAGTTCAGCGTACTAAGTTTCTGTCATGACTCCGGAGATCAAGGGCAGACTCAGCCATGATGAAGCCTAGCACTAAAAGAAGCATTAAATCGAAAAAATTAGCATAAAAATGAGGTAGTTGATAGGGCATACGCACCACAAAAGATAGAAAGAATTAGCACAATATCAACTGGTCGTAACTCGGACGAAAACTTCACAATGTAAAGTCTGCATGTCCGCTATTAAGGGCAAAACAATTGTACTTGATATAAAATTGAAGGGCGAGTCTGTCTGTATCGGCTTCGGCCATTTCAAAATTAATGAAATCCAGTCTCTTTGTTTACTCGATCTTTATGAAAGAATTGAATGATAAGGATAGGACAAATATGTCTTAACTTGATAAAGAACGCCAAGATTTTCTCCACTCTCACGCCGATTGCTTCTCAGAGGGCCTACTAGGAGAATTACCCCCTGCTCGTCCTGAAGATCATACCATTGATCTGATACCTGGAAGCGCACCACCGAACCGGCCACCTTACCGCGTGAGCCGAGCACAGAATGAAGAGATTATGAACCAAGTGAAAGACCTCTTGGAAAAGGGTCTTGTCCAGCCTAGTACTTCACCGTATTGCTCTCAAGTGTTGTTGGTTTTGAAGAAAGACGGATCTTGGAGGATGTGCATCGATTATAGAGCTCTCAACAAAATCACCATCAAGAACAGATTTCCGATTTCTAGGATCGATGATATACTCGACAGGTTACAGGGATCCTCGTGCTATAGCAAAATTGACTTGAAGAGTGGATATCATCATATTCGAATCGCGTCGGGAGACGTCTACAAGACAGCCTTTCGGACTAGTTTTGGGTTATTTGAGTTTTTGGTGATGCCTTTTGGCTTAACCAATGCTCCTGCGACATTTAATCGGATGATGGACAGGATTTTTCAAGAGTACAGACTATTTGTTGGCACTTTCTTTGACGGCATCATTGTTTTCTCCAAGAATGAGGCAGAACACAGAGATCATCTGCTTCAGGTCTTTCAGGCATTACGAGATCACAAGTTAGTGATTAATGCAAAGAAAAGTGAATTTTTCCTACCAGAGATACCCTTTTTGGGACACATTGTTTCAGCAGGTGGAGTGCAAATGGACCCGGCCAAGATAGAGACTATCCGTGATTGGCCCGATTTGAAGAATGTCCATGAAGTTAGAAGCTTCTTGGGACTGTGTTCGTACTAGAGGCGGTTCATACGAAAGTTTGCAGAGGTTGATTCGCCTTTGCATATCTTGACACAGAAGGGAGTCCCTTTCTCGTGGGGATCCACAGAGGTGACTGCCTTTCGGACCTTGAAAGAGAAATTGACTACAAGACCAGTTTTGACTTTGTCGGACTTGCAGAAGTCTTTTGAAGTATATTGTGATGCTTGTGGTCGTAGTGTGGGTGCGGTCTTGATGCAAGAAGGCCATGTCATTGCTTACGAGAGCTGATTGTTCTCTAGGCCGGAGATGACAGCACACATATATGAGAGAGCTTTTGGCGGTTATCCATGCTCTTACTTAGTGGCGGCATTACCTACTCGGAGCAGATTTTACTGTCTTTACGGACCATCAGAGTTTGCGCTACTTCTTGTCACAAAAGCAGCTTTCAGAAAAGCAGATGCGGTGGGCGAACATCTTGTCACAGTTTCACTTCCAGATTGTCCATGTTCAGGGACAGAAGAATGTGGTGGCAGATGCTTTGTCTCGGAAGCCGTTGGTTCTGGCTATTTCCGCAATACATCATAGGAGCTTCGAGGATATGGTCGATCAGTATGCCACAGATACAGATTTTGCAGATATTTTCACACGGCTACGAGATGGGGAGACAGTAGCTGGATACTCCCTTCGGAAACGCTACTTGATGAAAAAGACTATGTTGTGCGTTGCACAGCCGTTGAGGGAAAAGGTTATGACTGAATGCCACTGTGCACCTTTTACGGGTCACCGCAGCATTGCTACCACCATGAAGGGGGTAGAGAGATACTTCTTTTGGCCGAGACTCAAAAAGGATGTGGAAGAGTTTGTGCGGAGTTGTTTAGTATGCCAGAAGGTCAAGTTTGACAGACATAAGGCACAAGGATTGTTACAGCCTTTACCCATACCCACCCGCCCCTGGGATGTTAGGTGCAGCGGAATGAATGTTGTATTTTCTCAAGATTAGTGATCTTTATTGCTCAAGGTTCCTTTTAGTTCTTAGGGAAAGAGAGAGCTTTCCGTCTTATGGAGAATGCTATGATCACGAACAAAGTGAGTGGATATTGTGCGTGCAAGTGAATGAGACTGAGAGAAGGAGAGAGAAGAGATATGACACCCGAGAGGTTGTAAAACCCTCCTCCGAAGGCCCCACTCTCATCGGCGAGAGTGGTCTACTTTGATTGCACAAAGGTGTACAATGCGAATGCAATGGGGCTATGCCGATGACGACGACGGTGATGACGACGACTTAGGCTGAAATCTGTGATCTTCTATGGCTGAATTCGGGGTTGTCTTGGTGGCTGAAAATGACTGTTTTCTTGCTGTTTTCATGGCTGAAAATGACTGGTTTATTCGGGGGTCATGTTGAAGATGAAAACGCTGATGTTGCTAGCACCATTAGGCTGCGTTTTAGGTCACTGTTGTAGGCTGAAATCGCTGGATCAGCAGGTCTATTCAAGGCTGAAAAACGCTTGAATGGGCAGCAAGAAAAACGCTGATCTGCTGTAGTTACCTAGCGTTAGTAAAAACGCTGAGCAGGGCAGGTTGTTGGTGAGCAAAAACGCTGCAGGGGCTGAAGTGCTAAGGGAAAAACACCAAGTAATGGGGGTTGATGGTGAGGCTCTATTGTGGAAGGAAAACGCCAAGGGGAGTGGAGGATGGCGATGGTCCAATGCTGAGGGGGGGTACTGCTGAGAAGTTGCCTGTTGAGCGGGAAGCTCCTGCTGCCTCTTCTGCCAGAAAGTGCTAACTTGGGTTTGCTTATAAATTAACTTAGAAAAATTGCCCTACCTACTTTTGTTGGAAAGTCACTTAAAAATAATAAGTGAAAATAACCAAAAATAGGAAAATAGGCTAAATGCACTGGAAAATTCCCCTAACTGATGCTAATGGATTATGATGGGAATTCCGATGATCATGCTATGTGCAACCGGAGGATATGCATCCACATAAGTGACTAGGCATGCACGGTCTACGAATACTCACAAAAGTGCCATATCACTTCTAATCTAGACTGACTGGACTTGACGGAAACCTTGCTATGGTGTAGCTTGTCCACGGACACATAGGGTTGGGATGTGTCACGTGACATGGGAAAGTATTGCGATGGATTTCATTTTTGATCTCCCGAGGACACAGAGTGGTCACGATGGTATCTGGACTGTTATTGGCAGATTTAGCAAGCAGGCTCATTTCATTCCAGTGAAGAAAACAGTCAAGCTGGATCACTTAGCGAGACTATTTGTGGCCCAGATCTTCATATTACATGGCATGCCTGAGACGATTGTCTCCGACAGAGACCCTAGATTTACGAGTTTGTTTTGGAAGGCAATTTGGAAGAACATTGGCAGGCGGTTGCAGTTCTCGTCATCGTTCCACCCGCAGACTGATGGGCAATCTGAGATTGCAAATTCAATGGTTCTAGATTTATTGAAGTCTTATATCTCAGATCAGAAGACTCAATGGGAAAGATACTTACCTTTGGTGGAATTTGCCTACAATAACACGATACACTCTTCAACGGGGAAGGCGCCATTTGAGATTGTTGAAGGTGCTGCGAAGGTTCCACCCTTTCTGAGCACGAAAGATAAGATCTTTGAAGCGGATGAATATACGCGAGATTTGGATACGGCTTTTGCCAAGGTTCGCGAGACTTTGCAGAAGTCTCAAGAACGAAAGAAAAAGGCAGCGGATCGCCATCGTCGCGACATGAAATTGAAGGAGGATGATTGGGTGCTCTTACGTTTTGAGAAGGCACACCTATAAAAGAAAAAGGGAAAGTATGGAGATATGGCTTACAATTGGGAACTGCCAATCTCCTGCATCAGCATGAATCTTTATTTTCTTACCCCCATGATCAAAAGTGAGGGTCTTTTCCACATAATCGGGAATAGGTGTCATGTGGAAGTGCCATGGCATACCCAAGATGATATCACATCCCTCGATGGGTGCCATCAAAAATGATTCGCGGTCCTTGTATTCGCCAATCCGAAGATTGAGCTGTCCTTGCACGGGAGTTGCATTGGTTGTCAACCCCTCGAATGCCGATCTGGATGTAACCGGTGTGCCAAGCTGAGCCGGTGTGAGGCACAATCGTTCCGCAGTATCCAGGGAGATGAAGTTATTCGTGGATCCTGGATCATAAAGAATCAGTACTAGCTGGTTGTTCAAAGACCCCCAGCCCTTCAAAAGTTGACGCTTCCCTTCCTCCGTTTCTGTGTTTCCTTGAACATCTGGAATTGAGTTCGAGCTTGGTGGTGCGGGTTCCTTCCTTGCTTTCTCTTGCCTCGTAGAGGCTTGTTCTTGCCGTTGCTGCTTTAGCGGGCAATCCGGTTTCATATGTCCTTTCTCGCCATAGTAGAAGCATCTTCCTTCCTCTCTGAAAGTTTGAAGTTGAGTAGGAGAAAGATACTTAGTTCGCTTGCCATTGCCCTCTGGCTTCTTAGAGTGATCATTGTCCCTAGATGGAGGACGTTTTCTTCCTTGGCTCCCATAGTCATCGTAGACCCCTCTTTGTCTTGCACGGTAAGTGCTATGCTCCATTTTTCTGGGCGTCCCAGTTGAGTGCAAATCCTTAGCAATGATTGCTGACTCCGTCATCCTTTGAAGAGTATCATGCGGATACACCTTCATACTCTTTCGAAGCTGCAGTTGGAGACCCGCTTCGAACTTTCTTTTCTTTTCCTCGTTGGCCTTCTTCATGAAGGGAGTGATCTTCAGAAGAACCGACCAATACTTGTCCACATAAGTCGTTACTCTTTTATGTTCCTTCTGGGCAAGCCAATCCCATTCCTTCCGTATGTCCTGCTCGAAGCCAGGTGGAAGAAATTGTTCATAAAATTCAGATTTGAAGCTCTCCCAAGTTCTGGCGTGAGAACCTTCCAGAATCTTGGCTAACCACCAATTACTTGCTGTTTCCTTGAGGTGCATCCCCACACGGCGTAATTTGGATCTTTCTGTGAAGTGCCCATTGGTAAAGGCAACTTCAAACTGTCTGATGAAGGACAGTGCTTTGAAGATGCCTCTCCGTCCGTTGTAGGTTTCGAACTTGATGTCCTTGTCGCCTGATTTGAAGACTCTCATGCGATGTTGAGACTTCCGACCATGCTTCTTGAATCGAGGCTTATCTTTAGGTTGATGTAGGGTAGTGGCAGTAGTAGCGGCTTCCTTCTTCTGACGAGATGATCGAGAAGTAGAAGTATAATCAGGAGAGTAAGATGGAGATGAGATAGAGATGTCCTTGCTCTCGTCTAACAAAGAGAGCGCTTTTTCCTGGCCTTTCCTTGAAGTAGGCCGTTCATTCCGATCCGAAGATCCTTTGTGCACCTCGGCACGTTCTTCTTCTCTTGCCTCCTGTGGTCTCACGCCAACAGTGTTGTCTGGTTGCTTGGCTGCATCAGTTCCATTCGTTTTCTTCATTCCGCCCAAAAGCTTTTGGACGTCTGGCAACAGTAAGATTTGTTGCAACTTCGGAAGTTGAGCTTGCACTTGTTGAAGCTCCTCTTCAACGCTTCTCCCTTGGCTCGACATGGTTCTTCCCGTTCTTCCCGGAATCGTCCCTCTTTGCAGAGAAAGAGAGGAGTCCGAGCTCTGATACCACTGTCACAAAACGGGAGCGTACACGAGCACTTAGAAATCTGAAAAATATAATACTTTGCAAACATGAGAGAAGGGAGAAGATCGACACAGTATTGGGGACCAGAAGATGGGCTGGTCCCCCCCCCCCGTTAAGAGTATTCTTTTATTCAGGGAGAATTCTTATACAAGCACGAGAACTCGAGGAAACCCCTCCGTTCTGTAATCTTAGACCCGAAGGTCGTGCTTTCCCGTAAAGGGCTTGGGCACAAGGCCGTTCCTTCCCGTAAGGGGCTTAGGCACGAAGCCGTACTTTCCCGTAAGACGGGAGATTCCTGCAAAACAAACCACACAAAGCAACAATTCTCAATGCGTATCAACACTTTATACCTGTCGCTCCTTCCTCGGAAAAGTGACCTCCGTACTCAGTCGTCACACGAACACTTGCAGTTTCCGTCGCCAGTCTCTAGTCCAGAATCCTAGCGCTAGCACTTTCTGCTGCTTCCGACATGTCCAGAAATTGAACGTTGGCTGTCCTTTTATAGGCCCTGGCACTCGGCAGGAATAGGGGCCCAAAAAGCAGAGCTTGCCGCTCCTAGAGAGAGGAGAGAGAAAGATCGCAAATTCACCCCCCCCCCCCCCCCCCCCCCCCCCCGCGTAGTTTTTTTAGCGCTGCCTTTTTTTGAGGGACTTGCTTTATTTTATTAATAAAGGCCTGGTCACTTAAAAGTGACCCGCCACTTTAATAAAATAAAGTGTGAACTTGTTCAAACTTTAAAAACTCACTTAGTTAATGAAAACAATGCTACACGGACACATTCCAGGCGTCCGCGGGTGCAGGACATGACACAGATGCAATGCAGACACAGACTCCTCGCGGGAAAACATCTGTCCTCCCGCGACTGTTCCTGCTTTTCGTAAAAAGCTTCAATGAACTCATCTTTATTCTTGCGTTCTTACGCGTATTTTCTTACTCAGTTCGGATTTCCTCCTTAGCCTACGGGATGTAAGTATGATGGTAAGATGGATGCTACGGTTATTCATTCTTGGCTGCATCAATTTAATGCTTATTTTGCCACAACTAAGAAGACAGGGAATAGCAAGGTTTTGACGGCAGGTATGTACCTTGCCGGTGATGCCATCAATTGGTACCACGCATGGCAAGAGGCACAGTTAGCCGCGCACCTAGAGGAAGCCGAGGAATTCATGCCCCTTTCCTTCAATTGGGCTGATTTCCAAGACAAGCTGAAGGCGCGGTTTATGCCACCTCAGTATCTCGCTCGATTGAAGGACGATTGGCGCGCTCTCAAGCAAAATGGTATGCCGGTTATGTCTTTTTCTAATCGTGTTTTGCAGCTAGGTACCCAATTACGCAAGTCGGATGATGAACGCAAAGAGGCATTCCTTTATGGATTGGACGAGTATATCAAGTACGATGTCGAGGTGCTCGATCCAATCGATCTCAACAAGGTGGTAGCGATTGCTCTTGCGCAGGAGATGAAGCACAACAAGGGAAAGCCTACGGAGAACAAGACTTCCACAAGTACATCGCAGACTTCTCTTAACCCTCAGAACGGCAAGAACTGTAAGAATGGTAAGAACGGTAACTCTTCTAACCAATCTTCCAACAGTCTCTCAGAAAAGAATTCTTCCAATGAACCTAAGGGTAAGACTAACACAATTGCTAAACCTAAGCTTACTCCATATGAAAAGGTAGCACAAAGGAATTGTAGGAGGATACATCACGTCGGAAGAGCAAAGCACTTATTCTAGGAAGGTCGTTGTTTTCATTGTCACATTAAGGGTCACATAAAAAGAACATGTCCTAAGCTTGAGTCGAATGAATCTAAAGAATCCACAGAACCCACTTCCTCTGTCAATGCAATTACTGATAACACGAGTGTGCCCCAAGTTTCTCTTGACCCTCCCATTGATGATTCTCTCATTAAATGTTATGGTCATTTATCGGGGCAGCGTTTTGTCATTTTGTTTGACCCAGGTAGTATGCATGATGTGATCAGTCCCTATCTTGTTGAGAGAGCCCGCCTAGAAGTTAGTCAGAACTCTCCTCTCGAGGTCTCTGGCTTTGTTCCCGGTATGGACTCTCTCATCACGTAGGAGTGTCTTTGTGTGTTGTTTACAATTCAACAAGCTGCCTTCAGTAGAAGATTTTTTGTCTCTCCTCTCTCAGGATGTGATATAATTTTGGGCATTCGATGGTTTCGTGATCTTAACCCTCTCATTGATTGGAAGGCTAACACTTTTACTCTCTATGCCAAAAGTGATTCTCCCATTGTCATTCGTGGAGAGGACATTGTTCATTCTCCCTCTCTCATTGCTAATATGCAGGACAAGATTGAAAGGATTCAGGAGAAGGAGACTCTCTCAGTCTCTTCGTCTCCCAAGCATGACACACAGGATTTGCATGATTATGAGAAGCATGATGATTTGGATGTTAATGATAAGCACGATGATTTGCATGATCAAGATGTGACACACAGGATTTGCATGATTATGAGAAGCATAATGATTTGAATGACAATGATAAGCATGATGATTTGGATGTTAATGATAAGCATGATGATTTGCATGATCAAGATGTGATTTCTCAGAAGCATGACGAGTTGTGTCACGAGGACGTGGCAACTGCTAACCTTAGTTGTTGGTTTCTTTCCAATGATTTTTGTTTAATTTTTGAGACCCTCTTTTTGAAGTTGCAAATGGTCGGACATTGTATGGCCAATGTGAACGATAGTTTCACCCGAAGACGGGAAGTTGGTCGGCATTGGAATTCGTACAGTAAGAGGATGTCTAGGCTCAGAGCAAGATCATACAGGTCCCCCCCGTCGCACTTAGCAAGTTGGTGGATACTAGGAAGTGAGCTCAATAAAGGCATAAAGTCAAGGTGGGATTACCAACAAAAAGTATCCGACAGTTGGGCCACATTGCATTTTTGGATGCGGTCCCAATGAGGATAGATGGTCAGAAGACCAGCGGGAGCCCAACGGAAGCATCTCCTAAAATTTAGGGAACTGCTATTTTGGGCCGTGAAATGTGTTCGCGTCATTACCTCCGGTATGACTAGGGGAACATTTTATAACTCTGCCGCGAAGTCAACTGGGCAACCGGTCAGGATATTTTTAAGCGGCAAACCCGAAACGGGAAAATGCTTGAAAATGCGCCAAGTGTCACATTTTTGTGAACTTTCCTCTTGCAGAAAAATGGGCGCTGATTTTTAAGCTGGGAGAGGCCTCATTTGCAACTTGTCACAGGTTAAGAGCTATGGAGTGCTTCCTTTTCCTCTCATGTACAGTGTGGTGCTAGGAGTGATGCCCTGCACACTACACACTGCTCTCTTTCTCCCCTACGTGCAGTTATGTGATGCCCCACAAGAGGGCTCCTCATTTGACTGATGTACAGTTGTGTGGGTTCATGCTTTTGTGTTGAGGCAAGAGCCTCCTTGAGCAGGAACAGGGGTAGCTAGCTGCTGCTCCAAAGCAGGCACTGGTGAGGGTCATAACCTCATCGTACAGGTGCAAAATCAGCGCTGTGTATACGCTGTAAATTCACTGTTTTTCAGCCATACGGACGCCAGGACCATTGGGAATCGTGCCCCACTGGCAGAGGACAGTTAGGGGACTGTTTGGGGCTGAAAACAGGGCAAAAACCAATAAATACAGCATGCTGAATTTATTGTTTTTGGACAGGAATCAGAGGGTATACGACAGTGCAAGCGAGTTCCAGCAGGGGAATTGGTTTCGCGCAAGTTTTGGGGTTGTTATGCTGCCGAAATTTGGCCAAATCAAATGGTATCTAGGTGGATACACGTGAAGGATTCCCAGGACCCTACCTTGTAATTTACCCTCCTAAAGAATAAAGAAATACCGAAAGGGGCGCCAATTTTGGGGCCTACAGGTTGTCGGCGTCTGCTCGGAGCATTCTAGCTTCCGAGCCGTGTGTGTATTCAAGTGTTAACTCCCATCGCAGGTTCTCTTTGCAAAGTGCTCTCTGTGTGTGTTTAAAGTAAAGAATTTCGGGTGAAAGCCAACGTCTACCGCCCCACGGGCCGGTTTCAAGTTGCATGAATATGACGTGATTGTTCACAAGGATGATGTGTTAGTAGATGCTTTTTCTAGCGAAGCTAACCTCGTTGCAGATTCGATCAATCACGAAGGATCGATCTTGGCTCTCGAGTCGAGGTCCAAAGAACCCCCTCAAGAAGAAGCAGTCTTGGCTCTCGGGCCTAGGTCCAAAGAACCCTCACAGGAAGTATTATGTGTTCGCATGATTTATACGCACGCATTGTTCGAGTGTTTCATTCGTGATCGTATTTTAGTCAGCATCTTTATGTGATCCCTTTTCCTAGGCATGACATATTGTATGTTGAGCATGTTTCACTCATGGATGAGCACGAATGTATGCGGATTGTTCATGAAAAGCTGAAAAGTATGCATTCAAGGACGTCACATTCCATGTCTCTTCCTTGGCACGACACAGTTGTAGAAAGAGCACATGAAAGTATGAGCACCAAGCATAGGCATTTCCGTTGCGAATTGCCACAATTGATTGCTTTAGAGCAAAAGAGAAAGATTCGATCTCATTGTTTGCGTGTGTGTGGTGAACAGGTTAGCACTCCGTCTCTTTGTTCATCTACATTGCATACACAGTATTTGAGGAAGACGAGATTTTTTCCACTCACTTTACATGGAATAAGTATGTTCATGGTTTTGTGTTGGAAGTG
This sequence comes from Adiantum capillus-veneris, assembly GCF_014529385.1. Taxonomy (NCBI): domain Eukaryota; kingdom Viridiplantae; phylum Streptophyta; class Polypodiopsida; order Polypodiales; family Pteridaceae; genus Adiantum; species Adiantum capillus-veneris. The sequence goes on from NC_140954.1 coordinate 76,536,444, forward strand.
GTTTCATGAATTTTCAGCCATGGAGATTCTTGAAGAAGAAAGAAGCATGACTCTCGAGGAAGATGAAGCATTGAAGGAGCCACAAAAGACTTTGTGTCGCTTTCGGCGCGGCCCAAAGAAGCAAGCGTTGCAGACCTTTATGAAGTTCAAGTACCGCACGACCCACACATCAGAGTGGGCCAGCGACGAATCCCTTCCAGGATTCCGGATGCTATTGGCAATCTTCCTCGACGCCATACAGTTCGGTACCAGTACCTCACTTTGAAAAGGAGGGGATGTCACGTGACACATCCAACCCTATGTGTCCGTGGACAAGCTACAGCACGACAAGGGTTCAGTCAGTCCAGTCAATCTAGATTAGAAGTGATCTGGCACTTTTGTGAGTCTATTCGTAGACCTAGCATGCCCAGACACTTAGTGTAGATGCATATCCTCTGGTTGCACGCAGCATGATCATAAGCATTCCCATTAGAATCCATCAAAATCCTTCAGGGGAATTTTCCAGTGCATTTAGCCTATTTTACCTATTTTTGACATTTTTCACTTATTATTATCAAGTGACTTTTGCTGGAAAGTAGGTAGGGCAAATTGGTAAGTTTGTATATAAGCAAACCTAAACTAGCACTAAATGGCAGAAGAGGCAACAAGAGCCAAACTCATCAGGCAACTTCTCAAGCAAGACCTTGGCGGTTTTCCCCTCCAAGCAAGATCCAACCTAGCGTTTTCTTTATCAGCATCCACATTGGCGTTTTTCCTTCCAGTAAGAAGTACTCGCCAGCAAGTCCCAGTCCTTGGCGTGTTTGCATCAGATCTTCACCACAAGAACGTTTCAACCCTAGCGTTAGTAAAAGCCATCATCGCCATCTAGTTCTGGCCTAGCATTTTCAACAGGTACAACCTCAGCATGCAGTGTTTTTCAGCCATGAAGAACCTGCAAATTCAGCCCTAAGAGAGTAGCAGATTCAGCCCGGAAAGACTAGCAGATTCGGCCCAGAAAGACCAGCGGTTTCAGCCCTTAAGAACCTCAGTTTTCAGCCATAAAACCTGCAGATTTTCAGTGACAGAGATCATCCGAAAGTAGCCCCAAATCAGCGTTTTCATTAGCGTTTTCGGCAAACAGCAGATTTCAGCCCATAGCGTTTTTGGATAGCAGATAAAAGATTGCAGATTTCTGCCATTAGGTCGGTGTCGTCATCCCCGTCGTCGTCGTCGACATAGCTTAGACTTGCATCAGTCTCATGCATATCGTTTGTACCAGTTTGTGCAATCATAAGTAGACCACTCTCACCGACGAGAGTGGGGCCTTCGGAGGAGGGTTTTACAACGTCTCTGGTGTCGTATCTCTCTTCTCTCTCTATCTCTCAGTCTCATACACTTGTACGCACAGTGTCCACTCACTTTGTTCGTGATCATAGCACTCTCCATTAAGAACGGAAGGCTCTCCCTTCCATAAGAACTAAAAGGAACCTTGAGCAAAATATGGAACGCTCATCTTGAGAAAGAACAACATTCATTCCGCTGCACCTAACACTCAACCTGACAGGCTCTCCCAACTCTCGTATAGGATGGTATGGGACGCTACTAACGAGAGAGGAGAGCAAGGGGGGCACATGCCAGCCGGTGGTGAGAATCTGGTGTGTCTTTTTCATGGGTTCTCGTGTGTGGAATGTTGATTGCCAGCAGCAGTCACATGGATACTGAGTATGTCTTAGTTTGGTCTCTCCGTTATCGACTATAACATGAGGGTGTCCTCGAGAGCTGCCACTTTGAGGATATGGCAGCCCTTCCGTGTTTATTCCATATTTTGGAGTATGTTTTGTAGTGGTGCGGAGGATAATAATTTTCTAATTATATGTTTTAGAGGCCACTCTGTGTGCCAATGGTTGTTTTAGGAGGGCGCTTGGAACTGCATACACACCTCTTATTGTTGTTTTGTAGTGAGAATTAGGCGACTAGGCAGCGTTGCCTACTGAGGGGCAACAGCGTTGTAGTGTTGGCGCAGTAGGCAGGCTGCAGGGTGACGTAGTGCAGCGCGGCAACAATGGCAGCAGCAAGGGCAACGCAGGGCAGCAATGAGGCGGTGGAGTGCATGGGACAGGGTGGCGTAGATTGGGTGGTTTCCCTTGGGGGGTTAGCAGCTTCTCTAGCGAGGCGGTGGGGAATAGATAGAGCTGGGGATTTTTATTTAAAAAACACAAGCCCCTTAGGCCTTGCAATTTTCACTAACCGCCCATAACCTATTAAGTGACCACCTTTTAAAAAAGGTGTGAACTTGACTCCTTTTAAAAAGAAAGGGGTTTAGGCACTCACAAAAGCCCACTAGCACTCCCATTTTTGCCACCCTTGCAAACCCTCGGCATTCTTCTAAGCCGCCCCACTCCTCTCTTGGCAGCGCCTGCTCCCCAACCTTCCGTTTCATCGCACCAACGAGCGAGGACGTGACTTTTTTGTCACCGTGTGTTCTCTCCTGTGCGCCGAGCTCTCTCTCTTCCTCTTCTTCTCACCCTCTGCTGCATACTCCTGCACACTCTCTTAACCTTACCGCCATGGCGTCACATGACACTTCTTCGCACGAGAATGGCATCGCTAGCACGCATCTGTTGGAAGTAGGGTTGCAGAAACGCACACAACTTGGAGAAGACGAAGGAAGCTCAAGGCACACAATAGAGAGTGTATTACTTAGTGTGCAATGAAAAGATAGATAGCCCTAGAGTGATGGGCGTATATACAATGCACGGGGAAAAAACCTCCTAAAGAGGGAAAAATGCCCCAGTGGTCCTAGTGTGTTCACACACATCACTACCACATGTATATGGTAACAAGTCTCCCATGGAGTGATGCGGTGAACGAGAGCTGGCACATGAGTAAAGGGAAATGCCATGCCCTGAGGACACGATCAATCCACAAAGGGGAGTAAGCCCAAAGCTTTGTGGAAAGCTTCGAGCTTCTCACGAGACAATGCCTTTGTGAAAAGATCTGCAAGGTTGTCCTTTGTTGGCACATAAGCCAAGCTGATCTCTCCTGTTGAGAGCCTCTCCCTAACATAGTGGTAACGCACCTCAATGTGCTTTGTGCGAGCATGAAAAACTCGGTTCCTCGCAACTGTCAATGCGCTCTGACTGTCAGTGTAGATAGTATTAGCAATGTCCTGTCCAACACCCAAATCAGCCATAGGGCATCTGAGCCATACACACTTAACCGTAGCTGTGAAGATTGCCTTGTACTCAGCCTCACAACTCGAAGTGGCCACAGTAGGTTGCTTCTTGCTCAACCATAATATACATGAACTGCCAAGTATGAAACAAAAACCACTTGTGGACACTCGCGTGTCAAAACAACCAGTCCAATCTGAGTCCGAAAAAGCATGCAAGTCTGTCGGCAATGATCCCTCCCTTGGGATAAAACAAGCCAAGATATAAAGTGCCACTAAGGTAGCGAAAACCCTCTTGACAGCCTGCCAATGCTTAGACCCTGGGCTATGCATAAATCTGCTGACTTGTGAGATTGCAGATTGAATATCCGGCCTCATGTTGCATACATAAATGAGGCATCCAACGGTAGTTTGGTAAACAGTGACATCAACAGGATCGCAAGCATCATGTAGACTCAACTTCAAACTTGTTTCCATAGGAGTGGCAATAGGTTTGCAATCCTGAAGTCCAAATTTACATAGCAATGTCTCTAAGTAACTTTTCTGACACAAGGCAATACCACCATCACACTGCTTAAACTGTATACCCAAGTAATGATGCAACAATCCCAAATCTTTCATCTTGAAAGTAGCATTCAAATCAGCCTTGAATTCAGCAATATGTCTCTCATTTGGTCCAGTGATCAACAAATCATCTACATAAAGAACCACAATGAGAAGTACATCACCCTTACGCTTTACATACAATGTGCTTTCTGTTGGATTGTTACGAAAGCCTCAGCTTTCTCATACCAAGCACTAGGAGATTGCTTCAGCCCATACAAAGACTTCTTACATCTACCACTTTGTCCTCTTGTCCTTTCTTGACAAAACCGCGAGGCTCCGTTACATAAACTTCCTCAAATATGTCACCATTCAAGAAAGCAGTAACAATGTCTGATTGATGTACATCCCAGCCAAAATGAGCTGCCAATGCACATAGAAAACGCACAGTAGTCATACGACAAGTGGGAGCAAAAGTCTCTTCATAATCTATGCCTTTTTGCTGTGCATAACCCTTTAGTCGAACCTTATGGCGATTGATCTCACCATCCGGCTTGCGTTTCAACTTGTAAACCCACTTCGTACCAATGGCCTTTTTGCCAGGAGGCAAATCACATAAAGTCCATGTGTCATTTTCTATAAGTGCATCATATTCTGATTGCATGGCAACCATCCAATTTTCTGAATTCTGTGCTTCATCAAAAGATAGAGGTTCCTCAACATCATGTAAGCTACACACAGCCAAAGCATGACAATCTGATGCATAAGATGCATGGCGAGAGCCTGAACAAGTACAACTAGACAAAGGTGCATCCAATTTACTGTCACGCAATGTATGCACGAGTCATTTTGGCATACCTCTAGCCTGCTCATTTTCAGCCCTTTCCTCATGAAGTACATCATGTACATCTGCATCAGTAATAGGCTGATCTATAACATTTTCTGAAACCCCCATAGGCTGTACATTTGCCTCATTGGAATTTACATTCGTATTTCCACCACTGAAAAGAGGCAACAAAGTGTCATAAATGTCTTGTGAGCTTACATTACTGTCTCTAGAACATGACAGCAAGGATTGAACAGAATCTTCCACAAACACTACATCCCGTGAAACCAGAATACGCTTTGTTTGTGGATGATGCAACCTGTAACCTTTGCTTTCAGCACTATAACAAAAAGAAATAGATTTGACAGCCTTATCATCCAATTTTCTGCATTGTATTTGTGGCACCAAAGCATACGCCAAACAACCAAAAACACGCATGTGCTCAATAGAAGGCTTTCTATGATGGCGTGCTTCATATGGAGCAATAGACTGCAAAGCTTTCGTAAGACACCTGTTTAGTACATAAGTGGCACACATGATGGCCTCAAGCCAAAAAGAATGCGGCAAAGCTTTACTTTTGACCATACATCGTGCCATTTCCGTAAGTGACCTGTTTTTCCTCTCAGCAACGCCAATTTGCTGAGGTGTATAAGGCACTGTACATTGGTGTTTTATCCCACGACTAGCCAGAAATGCATTAAATTCATGAAACATATACTCCCCCCCTCGATCGGAACGGAGAGTGCCTATAGTACATTTCGAGACATTTTCAGCCATAGCCAGAAAGTGTTTGAAGCACATAAAAACTTTGGACTTCACTTTAAGCGGAAATACCCATGCATGCCTGGAGTAATCAATCAATGAAAGTCACGAAGTAAAGGTAATTGCCCAAGGACGGAGTTTGCATGGGCCCACAAACATCGCTATGCACAAGCTGCAACGTGCATGTGGCCCTAATTGAACCATCCTTTGGAAACTTAGAACGCTGCATCTTACCCAAAATACAGCCTTCACAAATATGTTTGACAGGTACTTCAAGAGGCGGCAAAGAGGCAACGATATCAAATTTCTGCAAACGCAGCAAACTGGCAAAATTCATATGACCAAAACGTGCATGCCAAAGTTTTGCATATGAAATAGCCCTTGAATCTGCAATTGCATTTGCAAAATTTTATCCACACTTGTCGTACAAAGTGAGCTTATACAACCCACAGCACAAAAGCCCAGATGCAACAATTTCATCACCAAAACTGAGATCATGAACTGTACATTTGTCATCCACAAATTTGACTACAAGTCCAAGTTTAGCAAGTGCAGATACAGACAAAAGATTCTTCTTGATCCCAGGTACATAAAGCGCATCAACAAGTGTGAAAGAAATGCCATTTGCAGCAGTAAGCACAGTATGAAGAGGTAGCGCTCCCATGCAAAAACACTAGGCCAAGGAAGGGGCGATTGCTGCAAAACAATACTAGGAAGAGGCTCTATAAGGAGTTCCCAATAACTAATGTCCAATGGGTGAGGCTCTGTCATTTGAAATATCAAGAAGATTAGTGATGTCTCCTACAAATTGGATCTACCTTTGACAATATTGTCCATCCCATGTTCCATGTAGCCGTTTGACAAAGCGGTTGGGACAAGATGAACACGTGGTTCGTTTGGAGGAAGTCCCGAGTTTGGAGGAAGTCCACATGAACCCAAATTGGTTCTTGATCAAAGGGTCAAGCGGTCTTGAAAGACGTCTTACCCCGAGTATCGATCTGAGTCAAGCGCTACTTGGGAATCAGTACGTCCATTGAAGAGTCGTTTTCCTAGTTTCATAATCGACAACATTGCTGTGGAAAACAATCAAAAATAAGAGGGAACGTGTTACGTCCCCAAACATCTTGAGCTATGTCTGGCAAGTGTGAACCGACCTGCGTGAGAACGTACCCTTAGTTGAAGGGAGGCTAAGGAACCATGATGACCTGTGTGCATACGAGCACGATGTGTCCCCCTGTAAAGCTAACTGACTGTAGGACTCAAGGGCCAATCTTGCATATCTGTCTCTGGTAGTATCCCATAAGCTGTGCATAAAAGAGACTTATCTAGTAAGCTTCTCTATCTCCATTGCAGGGGGGCGGGGGGGACGCTAACTCCGCTCTAATGATCTCATGTGGCACGGAGGCCTTGGCTCTAATCAGCCAAGAGATCATAGATACCAAGGCCTCTCCACACCTCTCCACCCATCCTGATCCACAGAGGGTCCACAAACTTGAAGCTTATAGAGCATAGGTGAAGCTACCAAGGTATCAAAGAACCAGAGCTTTGTTTGAGGTTCTTGGAACTGAACCTGCAAACACATCCTCTCCAATCCTCCCAAGGCTGCATACGCTCTGGTCAGTCTAGTCTCTGCTGCTCTCCTCAAAGAAAACTTTGGCCCAATGAAGACTACCCCAAGATAAGTGTATGCATCTGTGTACTCCACAATCTCCTGAGCATAAGTGAATGTAGGTGTTGATCTCCAGATCCAGTGCGATGTGGTGTTAAACACCAGAACCTTGGTTTTACCAAGGTTTACAGACAATCCATTATCCTTCGTAAAGCTGTGTAATGCATCCAAATGTCGTTGCATACCCTTCGGTGAGTCCGAGATCAACACAATATCATTAGCATATAACAACATTGAAATCCATGTCCCTGCCAGCTGGGCACCTCTGTCACCCTCTTTGTCAATGTAATCAGAAACCTCATCAGAAAATCTGTGAGAGCGTAAGGTCATCTCCAAGAAAGATGCCCGTCTTCTTAAGAGTTGGTCTCTTCTTCGAAAAGTCCTTTGCTTCCACGGAGAGGAAACGAAGGATAAGTGCCCTTTCCTTTGAGGTTTCCCTATGCTTCCACTTTTCTTATTGCCCACTCGCAAAGCCCTCGTATGCGTCGGCTCATTAACCCCCATCATAGTCATGAGTTCTTTTATCTCTTCATCAACATTATCTTGGTCTTTGAGGCCACAAATGCTCACGGGTCAGGCATGCACACGCCTCCTCTGCTCTCTTCTAGTGTGAAGTTAATGATGGTGGGTGTGGGGGTTGTTTCCTTGCCTTTTCCTCTCTTGGCGATCTCGATCCATTTCTCGGCCTCGTCCGCTTTTTGTTGGGTCTTTGTAAGAACATCCACCCACGAAGTTGTCATTTCTTTGTGTTGTGTTGCTCCTCTTCTTTTAATGGCACGCACTTGTTCTTTAATCGTGTTGAGTTCGTCAACTACTGAGGGTTGAAACTCTCCCTCCTTGAGTGTTTGTCGTGTTTATTATACTTTCGTGGACCGATACGCGTTCTTCAAGTGTCTTTATTGTGCCTAGGAGGTTGCGATTAATCTTGTTAATGGTCTCACACATTCTTCTTTGCATTTTTGAATGGCATCCGCGTCGTCCTGGCCATTTTGCTTCTTCATGTTTGAGAACCATAATAGGAGAGGGAGAGGGAGACAACGGGTAGCAACACCGCTAATAAAGAGTATATTGTTGGTGGTGTGTAGAGATTCGAAGGCAAGAATCAAGCGGGGAATGCTCTGAGGAACAGCTCTTGCACAATCGCTGTTGCCCCTGCTATGCCACTGCAAACCCTTTTCCGCCTTCCTTGCTACATGCCCACCTTCCCAAACCTGCCCGTTGGACATAAGCGATGATGTGGCATGTAATTTCCACTGTGATTTGCGCCACGAATCGTGGGATAAGATATGGCAGCACATACAACTTTCCGGCCAGCTTTTTAAAGCAATTGGCTGGCAAGCTTTTTGAGGGCGCCAATTTTTATCGGATGAAGTTTCTGGGGATGCCAACTTTTTGTATCAGTTGCGTTTGGGCTTCAATGCCTTTAAAAGTGTGCCTTAGGGGTCCTCTTTGGAAGATCAATGCATGGTTGGACAGTTACAGAGATCGACTCCCCGGAAGTTGCAGTCTGTGACTCATTAATTTAAAAACAAGGTGAAGGATCACGGTGGCCTGCTAGGAAGCAATGCAAAAGTAGACAAAGGTTGTGTTTGTAGAAGTTATTAACTCTTTTATCTACAAAAAGAATTTTAAAAGGTTGTAGAGAGGGTGTATGATTAAAGGAGTAATAGATAAATGGAAAAAAGAGACTAAATAGGTTAAGTTTGTTTGAGGGGTAGTCATGGAGAAGTTACTTGTTGGCCAAATTTGGTCCAGCTTGTAGCTTGTTTCTTTTTAAGATAATTGTTGTAGTAAACTATGTAAAGAAATCAATGTGATGATTTCAATATAGGCAAGAATTTTAAGACTAATATCGACATTGAAACAACCTCACAGTATGATGAAATGACATTGATCACAAAATTGTAGAAAAATTTCTAAGGAGTGATGGGCCTAAGTAGTTTTGTGCTGAATCTAAATTAATACCAATAATATTTCATAAAGATGACTAATTAATGACGTTTTTCTTTTTACAATATTCTCCTCATCAAGTGTTTTTTTTTAGGAAAGTAGAATTATATTAAAAAGAAGCATAAAAAAAGTATAAAGATCCCACACGTTGGGGTGGGATAGCCGCTTAATTGAAGCTAACCACAAGAACTACAACATCCTAAGCCTAGTAGGATGGTAGAACAAAGGAACAAGTGATTTCCATTGTTGCCATCTAGTATTCTTTTGTACACTAGAAACAGAATAGCCCTCATGGAGAGCAGCCTGGGCCTTATTACATAAGATTGTGGCTGATTGCTTAGAATTAAGGTGGAGTAACCATAAGGGGAAGGAGGACTCATATTTGAAGAGAGGCATTTCTCTGAAGCCACATAAACCATAAGATGTATCCCCTCCATATCATATATTCCACAATGGGATATCCAGGCCTTTGCAATTTCCCAGAAGGTCCTGAAATTCCAAAGTTTTTAGGGTATCTGCTCAAGATGTAACAGGTTCATTGAAGATTGTGCCCATATATGGTTTAACTGTAAAGAAAACAAGGGTATTTTGCTGTCTCTGTAGAATGTCATCAGACAAGTCCCCATTGTTGACTCCTGCCTTGACTCTTTATCTCCACTCCACACTCCTTGATGCATTATTAGCCACATGAGAGTGTTGTGCTTAATAGCCATTGGGAATGATCAGAGGCATTTGAACCTGTAGGTTCATTGCTTGCAACTCCATGAAACTTTTTATTTTCTATTCAGCCTTTTCTTTACATCATTTTCCACTTCCCCTTTGGGGTGGTATTGGTTGTACACTTCTGCAGCAACATGAGAGATTTTGCAAGTTGCTTGAACAACTCTAATAGGTACTTGGAAATCAGACATGAGCTTTTTAGCTCTCTCCTGGCACCATCTTGCATCTATTAGAGTGATAGTATATTCTTTGTGAAGTGAGGAAGCTAATTTCAATTTGCCTTGATGTATCAGATTAGACCAGACCCTAATGCCAGCTTTGAAGCACTTGTGGGATTTTTTGCATAGCTTGGGCTTGGATTTACCTGCAAATACCCCAAACCAAACAGATCTAGCATGAAAGACAAATGATTAGCAAGAAATTCCTTGGAAGGTTTCCATAAAGACTTGATCGTGTTCCATTCCTTCCACATTCTGCATACAAGCTTGGAGCCCACTGGGATAAATGGAACAGGAGATAAAAGTATCTCTCTAAGCTGAAGATTAGACCAGGCTTTGTAGGATTGGCATTTAAATTTCTGAGTATCTCTCTTGAGAAGTGTTGCCCAATAGTCCTTAGAGTGTGCAGCTTTGAGGATCCATTTAGCAGCCATCCTTGTAGACAGAAGTTTAAGATTGAGGAGGCCAAGACCACCCTTCTTTAGGTAGGCATCATATATTCCAGGGAACCTTGGAAATTTTTAAGTGATCAACCTCCCCATAAGAAGTTTCTAGCCAGGGAGGTAATATGTTTCAGTTGGTACTTGGCTGGACACCACCAAGACAAAAAATATATTAATGAAGGGAGAATATAATGATTGAGAACAAAAGCTCTGACAGATACAGAAGTCTGATAATGCTGCCACTTCAATAACTTTTGTTTGAATTGGAAACCACCCACTCCCATTTCTGTGCATAAGTGACCTTGAAGCCCATAGATATACCCAGAAGTCTAAAGATCTGGTCATTCCTTATCTCCATACATCCAACATCCAAAATAGTTTGAGGGGCGTGGCCTTCTGAGATTTTATAACCAGTTTTGGAATGATTTGATTACTGATCCACTAGCCTTACAGAAAGTATCCAAGCATATCTAGAAATGTTCCACAATTCTACAGTCATTAGGCAAGAGAGAGTTAGTGTCATCTGCAAATTGCTGCAATACAAGATCTTTGTCGGTTCCAGGAATCTTAATGCCTCTCATTAGGCCTTTATCTAGAGCATCCTGCACAAGCCAGTCAAAGGCATCAGAGCATATGGCATACAAGAGTGGAGCAATAGGACACCCCTGTCTAATGGACCTTCTCAATGGAATTTTTTTGAAGCTCTCTATTTATAGAGACCCTAGCACATGCATCCCTAAAAAGGAGCTGGATGAACTCAATAAAAATTCTGCCAAATCCAATGTCAAAGAGTGATTGAAAAATGAAATCTCATTCCATTCTGTCATAAGCCTTGTCAACGTCAATCTTAAAAAATTAGCCTCCCACAATGTAATAATTGCATCAAGAATGAACCTTCCCTTTATGAACCCTTTCTGCGGTGGATATGAACCCTTTCTTCCGTGGAAGAATAATCTGATGCATGATGAGACTCAATCTTCTAGTTGAAGACAGGGAGAAAACCTTGTAAACATAAGTCCTAGATAGGTCCAGTTCCCTAGATCCTCTTTCGCCCCCCCTTTTATGTATGAGCTTAATGACACCAGTATTCATAGAAGTGGACAGAGCTCCTACTTTTAAAGCATCCTTCTAGATGGACAAGAGATGAGTCCTTATCAAGTGTTTCTTTTGACATGTATAATGGTATAGGAGGGGTTTATGAATTTTCCAATTTTACATGTAACTTCACAACTTTATCAATATTGGGAAGGTCTAAATTTAATCCATAATGATGATACATGTTGGAGTAAGGAGGTGAATGCTACATTTGCATACTAAAACCAAAAGTTGAAAAGAAATTCTTGGCGTTCTTGAATAAAAGGACAATTTTACAAAATTAAAAAAGTACATTTTCAAGCCAAACAGTTGAAAAGGCTGTAGGTCCTTAAATGGACCCATTTATGAAGTACACAAAGACAAGAAAAAGAAAGTCAAGAGAGACTTAAATGAAGAGACCGAGTTACAGTGACAAAAAGACCCACATAGAATATATAAGGAAGATATAATGTTTTTAAAACTTCCATTTTCCTCTAAAGAGGACACGTGTCCACCCTTGGCACGCTGTGCATCAATGGCTCAAAATTTGCACCTTTTCTCAACCTTTCCCTATGGCCTTCTACAAACCAAAAAGTTCCGAAAGGGGCGTTTGACTTAGGCGCCAGTGCATGTCGGTGGAGAACTATGCTCTACCGTGTTTTGAACCGTGTCTTGAATTCAGTTGTTTTAAAGTGTTATCAGTTGCGACATGTGTTTGCTGATTATTCATCGCCTTGATGTGAGGAACAACTTTCCTTCACACTTTAACTTGAGATTAGACCCGTGGTTCCTAGTATTCAGCTTCTAATGTTGGTAGTCAGTGCTGCCTGCAGTCTGCAATGATGTCAACTGCCATATTACTGCATATGCAACTTGAGTTAGAAGAAAGGTTTGCACAAATTCTTTGGGGAGGTTGTTCTTCACATTAAGTAGAGCATACACTTTCCAAAGACGATGCTTAGATTGTGAGATATTAACTCTACAAATGAGGTGGCTTCTGTAGCTTGAAATTCCTACTCAACTTTAGGACCGCTTTACATTATTGTAGAATCTATGGTCTACCAGGGTGTAAGAGCAATCATATACACATTCAAAAGCATGTGATGACATCCCATGCAATTATCACAAGTCCTCCATGACATAGATCCGTCTTGCCATAGACGTACGAGTTTATCCCCCCCTAGAGATGGTGTAGACTTGTATACGTGAACAACGAACTGTAGTGGACTCATTTTCTATGTAGATGTCTACTCATCATGGCTTATGCAATGGTTGGCACTTTAGAATTTCTCTATCGGATGGGGTCTTGTAAATGGACTTCAGAGGATGTATCATACTCCAAACAGATTTGAGAGGACTCTAGACAAACTAAAGAACTTACACAAATGGTATTTCGTTTAATGGTATTTCGGTTTATTTGAAATGAGTGGGTAAGTTTTTTCTTGTGAACGAGTGCACATCATGGCCTGCAAAGTGGCAATTGGCTTGCTCAGATGGGGATGTTGGAGACTGCCATGGATCACGTGATTGAGAGACATCGGGACATTAGCTTTTGACATTAGTGATTGCATACTGGTTTTGACAGGAGTCATATAATCTTTTAGAGTGATTTAAGATATTGGTAGTAGCTACATCTTTCTTGGGAAACAACACACTACTGTATGCACCGTTTCTCCAAAAGATAGCTATCATGAGTTGCATGTGAGGATAAGCATATGCATTGGAGGATGCTCAGTATAGCTCTGGTGATATGAACCGAACTGTTGCAGTCTACATGTACCAGCAGTGTACCTGTAATTTATCCTCATCAGACGTTAGATTCTGTGATGTTCAACCTTTGAACTAATATCACATTGCATGATGGATTTGATGGGTACGATACAAACTCTTTTTTGACAGGTGGTTATAGGATAGAGGCTGTGGTTAAATGCTGAGATGGAGCGGGATTACTTTGTGGCATTCTTTTAATGATTGAGAGAGTGGAGGAAGTGTAGGTTTTAGAGACAGCTGACAAAGTTTGCTAAAGGTAATGGAGGAATGGTTAGCCTAGATGAGAGCCATGGTGGACTATCATTTAACTGCTGAGAGGAAAGAGGGACTAACTAATGACACCATCTTTGATTCAGAGAGTTAAGGAGAGAGCATTCTAACATACTAAGGTGACACACTCTATATCATGTGATGGAGGAATGATCAGTCAAAATGGAAGGAAGTACCTCCATGTCTACTTCTATCTAAATTCCACACACGTTCATTTCTTGTACTCGATTGCCTTTAGGTGTCTTTTGAATGAACATGTGACGGAGGAATGATCAGTCAAAATGGAATGAAGTACCCCCATGTCAACTTCTATCTAAATTCCACACACTAGTTCATTTCTTGTACTCGATTGCCTTTGGGTGTCTTTTGAAGTTAGTAGACATTTTAAAAAAAATGTAGCTATGGCAGATGCGAATCCATGAGTAATGGTATGGATGTTAGCTGTCACTGTTTATGCACTGCTGAGTCTCGTCTTTGTCTGCTTTCAAGATGCTTTTTGTTGTTGTCTTCACGGACTGAGTTATTGTAATTTCAGTCTTACAATAGATTGCTGCTCTCAAATGGTTACCTTGCTTTAAAGCGGCACTTCAAGTTTTTTGACTCTGTAATGTCATTCTTTTATAACCGACTTGCCATTGGAAAAAGTCAAAAGTTGACACTGTTCTTTGATAAAGTTGCTTTGGTAGCTGTACGAAAGTGCTTAGTTTTTTTTATCTCAGGGTCAAAATGCAGTTACGAGTGTGCATAGAAAATTATTTTCTGAATGACCTTTTCTTGTTTGACAGCGATCTCCCTTTTTCACCTTAAAGCTTGGGTTGAAGGAAATGATCAGGAAATCTCTTAAACTTGCGGTCTTTTCAGTACCATTTGCCGAGGTGTCAATCCTGATCCTCAATACAAGCACATTTGCTGTCAAGCGGAAGAATTCTGAAAACTCCTTTGTAGTAAGGGAGCTGGACTTGGTGGTCTTAGCTGCCTTAACAGCTCTTCTTTGGGAGACAGCTCATCACCTCGTGGAGGTAGTTCTGGCCTGACTCTTCAATGTTTTAAACCAAACATGTAACACTCCTAAAGGTTGGTGGTTTCTACAGGCTTTGCATACCAGGCGTTTCCGGTTTGCACCTCCTTTGGGTACATCTGCTGCTGAAACAAATCCTTCAGAAATATTTCTAGTGGCTCTTGAGGAAACAGAGAAGAGTTCGCTTACCCATTACTTGGCAACTCTTGATCTTTGCATGTTGTCTGAACATAATTCTGACAAATGGAGATTACAAGCTCTTTTTGAAGAAACTGGTGAAACGTATAGTCAGGTGATATCAATATGTTCAAAGCCTTTGAACATGCTGACGGTGAAGCTTGCAAAGGGTTTGGATGGATTATCAGAAGCACATGAGAAAGATATCTTGAAGCACCAAATGAAGGCGGCTGGCCAGGATGTAGTTCCTCCTGCGTACCAGATTCTGCGCGATTATCAGGTATATTCTCACATATAAATGCAAGAGAGTTGTAATTTAACAGCTTTCGAGTATGAGTTAACTTCTGAAGCTTTGTTCTACAGCTCTGCTCTTGGTGTGCCAGAATCCTATCATCTCTCACTGCTTCCTCTAAGTATATTGATCGGTATGGAGTAGCGCAGCTAAGAGGCTGCAATGGGGCAGTTGTCTCTTCCTTAATATCTTGCTTACTGGTCATTGAAGTGTATCTTGGAAGGAGGAGCAGCACTCATCCTGGCCAGATGATTGGAGTGCAGAGCATAAAGTGGACTATTCCTTCAAGGGGACCAGTCGTAGATCCAGGAAAGAAGCAAGGTTTTCCTTTTTTGAAGAAATCGGAGCTCTATAAGAAAGCATATGCGATGGCTGATGTGCTTCGAACATCTTTGTATCAGATTGTTACAACATTCAGGAAAGAAATGGTTGTGAGCGGGCCAGGTGGGATGGCGATAGCAGAGAGGGACTGGCTTGACAAAGGGCAGCCTCTGTATGGCACATGTGAGTTGCACGTGCAAATTTTGCGGTTGCTGCTAGACTTCAGACTCTAGTCATATGAGCTCTCACAGTGGTTGATTAATTACGGAAGAACTTCCTGCTCTCAAACTACTGTATCGAGGTATATCTAAATTTTGGTCAATTAGCTCATGCTTACCAGAGGTTCCCTTCACATGAAAAATGAAACGAAAGCTCAACCCTGGCAGCTTTTGGGTTCCATCTTTGATATTGGTGAGCCTGTGGTCCCTTGTTATAACACATTGAGTGTACCTCAAAGCAAAAGGAAAGTAACAAGTTTTAACATTTTGTGTTGCTTTATCTGTTGTGGGTTATGGCATTCTTTTTGTGGATTCAACCTTGCTTGTTTTCTGAGGTTGAGCAGCTGTTTAAGAGGAAATCGAATAGAGCTGACATATGGATGAACGATTTAAGTGCCGCAAATCAAAGAGGCGCTTTTAAAGTATAGGACGCTTGTTTAGGGTCTAGATGGTGGAGTGAGTGTTGAGAAAATTGATATTTGCAATTATACATGATTCCTGTGTGTGATTTTTCCATAAGGAAAATTTTAAAAATTGAGCTAATTTCTACCGTTTACATTTATTTTCTGCTAGTTCTAGGTCTCTTGCTATCAACTGGCATTTTCAGATAAGCTGAGACAGACATTGTTCAGAACTAGTCTTGTGCTTACTTGACATCGTTGAAGTGAGGTTAGCATTCGTGCAGTTGGATGGTGTGTGGTAGCTCACATCAACCATAATGTCTACTGGAAGCTGTTTCCATTGGTCTTTTGGTACTGTTGAGTGTTACAGATGGGCTCGGAGAAGCTTGTTTACAAGAAAGCAAGACGTAGGTGCCTGCATAAAGGAACTTTTGTCCATTTACATGTGATGTATGTGAACTTCCATTGTATATGGTTGGAGGAATAAGTTCTTTTATTCATGTGCATGCTAATAGGCTTGTCACTGTGCAAGCTAGCATTCTCACAAATTTGCCATTATTGCAGTCTTAGATACCCCTTCAAACCATTACCGTTAATAAAAGATCAGTAGAAGGCCTCCAAAGTGAAAGAGTGGCAGACGAGGCAATTGGATTGCTAGAGCTACCGCAATGCATACGCTGTCAACACGTGTTGTAAGGCTCCACTACAATTGTAGTGGCAACTGGTATTCCTAGAAGGTGGAGTCATTTATCTTTCGTTAGGCTATAGTTCAAAATATTAGCAATGTAGACGACCTGTCTATAACCTGCAATTCCAAATTATGTCATTGAAAACTACAGGAAATTGATTCCATGAAGCGAGCACCATTCTGAATTTCAAGGCAATTGATAGGGAATTAGATAGCTCTTAAAGAACAAGTAGTGCATATTTTTGTATGATGGGAGTCATTTAGATTTCTGCCTTTATAATGGAGTATAGAGGTGCACTTTTTCAAGAGGAAGAAATTCCTGCACGGATTTTGTGACTGGTAGAAAAATAGATCTTGTCTCTTATAGTGGAGCAGCAATAAGTTGGATTTTGAAATTAACTCATTAGTATAAGAAAAAGGAGTCAGGAAAGGCTTCATAATAGATAAATAGGCTAGCAATAACCTAGAGGAACTGTGGATAAGTATTCAACAGTTGTTTTGAGAGGTTTTGAATGTATCCTTTATGGGAAGTTTTAAGGGGTTTAGTGTTATCAGTTTTCATCAGGCTGATAGCACACATACAAACTACAATGTGGTTAGAAAGAGAAAGATAGGGAAATACTTAAATGTTTAATCCATCCACTAGAACAGGTGATAATCAGCAAATAGATGGACAATTGGAGATATAAACAAGCTGGTAGTTACAATGTATGCTAATGATGCTACAAATACTGAAGAGTGCTAGATGGAGTAGAGATGCGTGTGCAAAGAGTATTTACAACTAGGTGTAAGGTGAGAGTCAAGAGGCTCAAGATCTCTCCAAGAATGTAAAGGTGGCCCTCAATTTTTGGGAATGTCTCTCACAATGAAGGAAGAATGTTTATGGCACCCATAAAGGGCCTTTGATCTAGATCCCCTTTGAGATAAACACATAGATCATTGGTGGTATAGACAAGTGTGAGTCTGGGTTCATAATCTTGGTCGTTCTTCTTGTGCACTTTTTTGGTGTATGAGGGGAGCGGCCAAGAGTGCCCAACCCGACTCCTAAAACAAAGCAAAACAAAACAATCAATCATTCATACACAACATTATATACCCCACACTTTTTCTATTGAAACTATAGAATGATATCCATGATTTCAAAAAAGAATGTGAAAAGAGCCCGCCCCGCTCCCCCTCCCCCCCATTCCGATTAACCTCACCTTAGGAAGGGCGGGCAACTTTAGCATGCTTCCAAACATGCACACTATCTTCTGACCTATCCTAACACACATAAAGTGCCAAATTTGATCCTCAATGTAATAACTGAAGCAGCACAATGGCCCCTATAAATTTCATAAAACATAACTCGACAAAACTGTTGAGAGGCACACTTCTTTGTATGGATAACGTGTGATATCTTTTGTGTCACAATGTTGATTATACAAAATAAGAAGCATAAAGGTTAAAACCTAGAGGTGCACGGTATGCTCTATGGGGGTGGAGGATAATAGATCAATGAAGATAGTGTTGAAGATTGATTGAAAAATACTTGTAAGGAGAACAAAGTACTATGAGAGTTGATTTTATATTGTTTGTTGCTAAAAGTATTGGACAACTTACAAGTAAAGATAACCTCTATTTCTACAATTTTTTGACCTTGCAACTAAAGGCATCATAAGCAATTTTATATTGCAATTGAACACATCTTCTGTTGTAGTGGATGCACCATATTTTTCCTACATGTTGCGCAATTCACTGCCAACGTTACATCTTTTTCAAAAAACAATAAATCCATTTGGTTTAGTATTGATGTGATTCCGGTGAGGATGAGCTTTGCATACTATACTAATGGTAGCAAGCTCCTACAGATAGATACCAAGAGTTGTTATCATCTAGAGCTCTTGTACACTCCATCTTTTAAAAAAACCCTTATCAAAAAATATATATGTATTTACTATAGATGTGGGTCCATCGAAGACACCAAATACTATGATAATAGTAGCAAGCTCCTTCATCTATATACCTAGAGCTCATTATGGGAAAGTTTGCACAGTTCTCGGCGTTTCGGTTCTAGAGGGAGAATACCGTTCAACCATTGAGGGAAGGGCAACCGAACCGGTGTTGAAGAATATATCGTATCTATCTTAATTTTTTGAATTTAAAAAAATGGCACCAAAAATGCTTTAAAATGGTAAAAAATTGAGAGTGCGCATATCTTCTATTTGCCAGAGAAGACAACTAATCAATCTAAAATGAGGTCACGTGCAACCTTTTTTATACCAAACTCTAGACTACTCACAAAGTACACATATCTTTCGTTAGCACTAAAGAAAACAAATTATTTATCTTAAGTGACATTAACTTCACGTGCAATATTTTGATTCAATCAATTAGATATAGTTGGAAAAGCATTATGCTACTTCTCTTGTATTGGTTTGATTTTGTCTACCTCAACCTTCTTACTTTTAGAGACTTGGTGTCTTCCCAACCTCTCTCAAACAATCTTTTGTGTGACATCTTTTTGACGAACCGGCTGGGGTGAGAAAGTGTGATGATGATGAACCAAGCAAAGCTAATACGGATTATGCATGGATACTAATTGGAGATACAAAAGAAAGAAGCAGATGGATGTGATTTGTGAGGATTTGAACATCTTCCAAGGTTACGACCCCAATCGTACCTAGCTAGGCATGCAGTAGAAGCAGATGGATGAAGCAATCGTACCTAGCTAGGCTAGATGGATGTGATTTGTGAGGATTTGAACATCTTCCAAGGTTACGACCCGGATAGATATCTTGAGTCTTATCAACAAGGGATAAAGGTTCCAGAAGGATGGATGATCACGGATTTTCAACAACTAGTGATTCTAGAATTTTACAAACAAATCCAAAAGATTGTATGGGAATATGATGCTAGTTGGGATGCTTTTGCAAAAATTGTTAAACAAGAAAGCTCAGATTATATGGATTTAGAGATAATAGAGGTTGTTTCTAAAGAGGTAGAGGTAGATGATCTTCAGGATTTACAAAAAATTGGAATTGATGCAAGTACCAAGCTATGCAACTATAACGTGGCTTTTATGGCTCTCTTGCCTCTCTAGACTGTTCACGGTCATTTGCTCTTATTCAACTACAATCTTGGGCAGCGTATGATAATGATGACCTTGCAATTATGACATCCTTCACAAGGCCCATAACTTTCACTTCTAGTGTGCTTGCTCTATTCATTCCCCCTTTAAGTCCTCTCATATCATCAACCCGCCTCATATCCAAATGAATCCTTTGTGTATACAGATTGAGAAAGTAGTGCCACATTCGAAAACATTTCAGAACTAGCCCTTTTAAGCTTCTTTACCGTGATTTTACAAGAGTGATTCAAAAAATGGAGGAAGGTAACCCACGTGCCAATGGTTTTCTTTATCTCTCCCCCCCGTCCCCCCCCCCCTCTCTCTATGTCTCTCTCGTGAAGGCTCTACCTACTACGAGGGCTTGGTGCATATGGTCGAGAAGGTTGATGCACGCCTGCTGGTAGCCCACAAAGGTGATAAGGAGAATGCGGGTGGGGTGATGATAAATTTCGAGCTCTTCTGCCTATCTGGTAGCAGTCGTTGCCATTAAAAATTTTACATTTTTGAAATCAACGAGGAGCTAAGCACTTGAAGCGCTCAAAATTTATTGTACGTAGGCGGGTGCAGGCCTCTTAGCCAACCATTGATATGCCTTGAGGGCTCTAACTTTCTTGAGGTGGGAGACTTCTTCGGATCAAATTTCTATCTGGTTCCATTGTGAATTTCCATAATTATCAATCAAGGGAGAGCAGGAGCGGAAAGAAGAGAAACGAGCTAAGAAAAAGGAAGAGAAGAATGCAATCAAGAAAGATCCACCCTCAATTGCCCCTCCTGTGTTGCCTCCTACTCTCGACTACCATCTCCTTGCCCAACACTTAATTGTTGGCCTTGCGTGCTACTGTTGTTCCTGCTAGCTTGCTCATGTTGCACCACCAAAGGTGCCAATCCATCCTCCTTTGCCTGTTGTCCATCTTCATGCTAGACATGATTGACATGAGAGAAGGTGTGAAAGACTAAGAGACCGTGATCAAGAGGATGCATATAGAAGGGATCATAGCCACATGGATGGTGATTGAAGGGCTCGCAAAGAGCAGGATGATAGCATGGATATATACAATGGATATGTTGGCAATGGTGACGATGATGAATACAGAGACCGGAGCAGGGGGGATCAAAATGATAGAAACCCTAGATCTTCAAGAGGGGATCAACAACAGGAATTTGAGTTGTTCAATGTTTTTCAAGGTAGGGTTGCACATGTCATAGATCATGGCTACTTTGTGTAGCTTGCAGGATTTGTGATTGAAAGAAAGGTTTTGTGCATGTGTCGCAAATTGTCACACATATGATTGCTAATGCAAAAGGCATTTTGCACAGAGATCAAGGGGTATCTACACAAGGAATAAGCATGAGGGTGCATGAAGACATATGCTCTCTCTTGCGATGGGGACATCGCTTGTGCATGCTTTCTTTACGACATGATTTTCTAACATAGAGGGTTTTGTGCATCATCATCTGGAGCCTTTCCCCTTTTGGTCTTTGACTACTTCTCAGGCCAAAGATTTACACTTGGTAGAGAAATGGGTAAGAAGGTTTTGCATCCCAAGGAAATCATGCATGTACCTAGGCGCAATCCAACATATTACTTATTGAAGGATATCAATACCTTCCTTGTACACATTCTTGGTGAGAAATTATGCACCTACAATCTAGTGGAAATAATTTAGTACTTGTGTGTGAGGGTGGTGGAGGCAACGAGACCGGTAGTGAAGGATGTGGCATGACGCGCCGATCCTTATGCAAATCTCACCATTGGAAGGAAAAGCATTAAATCATCCATTGTTGACTCAGAATGGTCAAGACAAGTGAAAGAAGCTCTGATCTTTATGCCATGGAAGAAAAATCATTCAAACACCCATTCTTCCTAAGAGCCTCAAGCTAGCAAAAAAGTTGTCAAGATATTCTCAAGACGCACCCCAAACACCATCACTTATAGCACCCTAGTGCATGCCTTCCTGAAGGCAAAGAAAGTCAATGGGGCCCTTGTCATACATCACTTACAACATCCTAATATGTGCCTTGTTGAAGGCAAAGAAAGTCAACGACATCATTTCCATACTTACTTGGAGAAGAGGGGATGCATCTCAAATGTGACCACACAATGATCACATACAAGAGCTTGGTAGATGGCCTATCCAAGGCCAATGGAGTTAGCAAGGCTCTTGAGATATACTCAAGCATGGAGAAAAGGGGACGTATCTTCAATGTGGTTGCATGCAATAGCTTGATAGACGGCCTATCAAAGGTCAATCAAGTGAGCAAGGCTCTTGACATATACTCCCAAATGAGAAGAGGGGATGAGTCCCAAATTTAGTCCCATACAATGCTTGATACATGGTCGGTTGAAGGAGAATGAGGTTAAAAGCTATTAAGATATACTCTCACATGTAGAATAGGGATACATCCCAAATGTGGTCACATATAATAGCTTGACAACATTGCCAATAGGGTTGTGGTATACTTTGGCTGGGAATGTTGAATCCTTTAGAGAAGTGTAGTAGTTATTGCAAAGTGAGGGTTGGGCTTGCAAACAATTATGTTGAGTAATATATGCATGTAACTAGATAGCAGGCAAATTATAGCTTTGTATACACAACCTATTTAGTAGGTGTTGCTCTAGGAAATGCCACTAAGCCACGCATTTCCTAGAGCAACACCTACTAAATAGGTTGTGTATACAAAGCTATAATTTGCCTGCTATCTAGTTATCCACAAGACAATGAATCACTGTTTATTTTATTTCAGAATTCAAGAATCGATTCTTGGTGAAACTTCTACCTAGCATACCCTTTCTTTTTTTAAAACCCGTCCATGAGTACAAATTTTTTGCCATGGCGAACAAGAAGCGAACCAGAGACGAAGCTGGTTGATGCCGAGAATGCTCGACGGCCCTGCTATGGAAAGGAGTCGTGAGGGAGTCGTTGGCAACAGAGAGGCTACAGAATGCGGACTTGCCAGTCGGAGAGAAAATGCTTTCCATTGAAACTGGTGAGATCTACTAATCTAGAGGATCTATGTAGCCATTTGCTTGAAGAAAACAATGACAAGAAGATTTAGAAATTTTCTCATGTAGGAAAACGGAGTCTTTTCCAATGTTTTTCATACAATGAATAACATCATGAGCTTCTGCTCGAGAGGCACCGCATAACTAGCTAGGTACGATTGGGGGTAGGGGACCCCCGGCCCCCCCACCGGGCCAGCGGTCCCCTGCCCCCAATCGTACCTAGCTAGGCATGCAGTGCCTCCCTCACAGAAGCTCATGATGTTGAGGTAAGTCACAATGTGGGAATTATTGTGAGAATTTGTCCAAAACTTCTTGTGTTAACCCAAGTGTTGAAATTACTAGTGAAAAAGTGGGGGTTGGGACTCTGGAGAGTAGCTAGGATTGCAACTCTCAGAATCAGGAGTGACATGCAGTGAAGGTTTCAAAGAAAATAGCTGGGAATGGAGAGAGGGGGCCAGTAAATACAGTTTGGGGGAGAAAAATAATTATTTCAAATTCGGAACTGATTGAGTTGAATATACCGTATGTTAACACCGAACATGTTTTGCTTCAAAACTTGTAAATGGTGTTTAGAAAATATAATTATGGGATGAATTATAAGGAATTGATTGAAGTTTATGTAAATCAAGGAAAGGTACCATCATACAGGGGTTAATCTTGATTAGAAGTGGATGTATGGCTTTCATTAGTGGTAGAGCGGTGGAGGGATTAGAGAGAGATGTAAAGGCGTTCTCTATGTAACTCAGGAGGTAGTGTACGAAAAGGAAAGGACTTGGTTCAAATGTTCAAGTACTTTTTTATTTTTTGAAATAGTAGGAGTGAAAGTAAATCTGCAAATGTTAAAGCTGACTGCCTTGATACGATGAATGAAATGTTGGCCTTGCCTAATCCAAGGAAGAGAGTTCTTTTGCTTAGGATGTGCTCTTGCGTGTAGTAGTTATCAGTAATATGTAACTGTTGAAAGTATCAATCGGGATAGTTACAAAAAGACGTGCATAGTTTCATATAAGACAACTAATTGGTGCATGTTTGATCATGCATGAGGCACAGTTATTGCCACACACAAAAAACAATAACTATTCATTGTGTGACCATTGCCTTAAGTGTGATACACTAGAGCCATTGAATGCTTTGAGTGCTTCATGAAGGCAACATTCAATCATGATAAGACCTTCAATTTTTTATCCACATTCAAATTATTTTGATCAATTTGGCATCGTACCATAATAGAGAGAGAGAGAGAGAGAGAGAGAGAGAGAGAGAGAGAGAGAGAGAGAGAGAGAGAGAGATTTTGAAGGTCAAATATGACCTATGGGACCAAAAGAAACATCTTATGTGGGGTGTGTGGATCTAAGATGTGACTCTCGATGCTCTAGAATTATGGAAATGAGCATCGCAATAGAGAGTACATATCGTGCTTAAGAGCGGAATGTGTGTAGGGAGAGCTCATGGCTGAAAATGTGGAGAAAGAAAGCTTTAATGTGATCAAAAGCTGAGCATTCAAGTAGGGTGTGCTGCTCAATCTCACAAACTTTATGGCAGCATAAAGTGCATGGTTGATCAAACTCATCGCCAGTGCCCTATCTCGCATCCTAAAGAATGAGAGCTATGCCAAATGAAGGCTATTTAGTGAAGATCACACTCAAGGGGATGGGCTCAAGCATGAAAGGGTGGGTGTGGTTTCCTCGCTCGCTTTGGGGCTTATAAGGTCTTTTAGTTTTTTTTTTCCTTTTCGACTCTTAAGGCAAGAAAAAATTCTTGTTCCAAGTCTTGAAGATTGAAAACGGAATATAAATCTTTAATTTGTCTTATATAAAGTGCATGATGTGGGCTTAGTGTGAGACATGTTGCCCAAGTATTGGGTTCAAAATTTGTCTTTGAATTCATGTGAAACATACTGCAGAGTATTGAGTTCAAGGTGGTTCCAAACATATAGTACGTGGTGGATCTGTAGTACGTACATTGTTCCGTACATAAAATATCTTTATGTACGTAACATACATACTCTTAAACCTCAGTTTACCGAACTTTCTAAGACATCTTCAATTAAAAACAAGATTAAATGCATTAGCTTTTAGAGACATTTGAAGACATCTCTATTTATGTGCCCAAGGACCGTGCTTGTACATTCAGATTTGCCAATGCTTTCAGTGTCATAGTCTATTTGCCCCTCCTTTGATGCAACACAAAAAATTTTAAGTGTGGAAAATCCATTGCAAAATGACACATCAAACGCTCCATTGAGTAACCGGATTGAACTTAAGTGGCATACTCTCATTCGTTTGAAGATCAAATTTACAAGGCAACAGTCATGATTGCCATATGACCAAAAAATGGAGAAAGAATAGAACCTTTTTGACACCCATTAGATATACAACTATTGCTGAGCTAATGCCACGCTGGATTTATCCAAGGACCCTACAAATGTTCATTCACTAGAGGATGCAATGCATCCATTTCCGCCACTCCATAGATGTAGATTTAGTCTATATACTCTTCGAAGCTTATGCCATTTCTCCGTGGTCGGATTGTGAAGCATATAGAATCAGTTGATCTTTTCCTCTAGCTCCATGCTCATTCCCTCATGGATCTGGAATGTATCTACATTGGGGCTTCAGCTTTGCATCTATCTATGAAGGTCGCCTTGATGACAATAGCCTTGTAGTTATCTCCCTTTGTCCAGTACAACGGACCAGAGGAGGGAGGCACCCAAGCATAACCACACAGAACCCAAGCATTGACCTTGGAGATATGGAAGCCGGGATATATAACCACAGAATCAACAAGGTGCTGATTTGCTGTGGGTGTGCTTCCACCTGCCCACCACCACCAGCATACTAATGTACAACATATTGTCACCGTTACCTCCTTTCTGAATTTGCACAGGGGACGAGCCTCATCAAAATTGCACATCCCCCCTTCTGATGGATTTTAGATACCTGCAAAATCACCACAAATCCAAGTAAACAAGTGCAGATGACCCCTACATACCCCTTCATCCAAACTAATTTGCACAGAAAATTTCATAATTGTCAGCAATTTCTGCCATGTAGTTGTTTGTTACCTTCTCATCATCCACTTGAGGATTCCTCCAGCACAGAAGGCCCCCGTATTTTGATTGTGATTCCAACCTCCTGGGGTGTCAGAGAGGAGCCAATGTCAGTTGATGACTTTCCTTGAAGAAAGAAACAAGATCACAGAATGCCTGTGCAAATCATGAGGAAAATCACCAGACACTAAGTGATATGCCTGTGCATATCATGTGGAAAATCACCAAACACTACGTGACTTTGGATGTCACACAAAAGCACTTCAGTGCTCTTTCAAGATGAATGAATGGGCAAATAAAGACCAACGCCATGAATCGCGAAAATGCATATGTGCCAATTTAAACAAAGAATGTAAGATGGAACACAGTAGATCCAAGTGACAAGTAATTGCCAGTGACATGTTCATACATACAAGGTCTTTATGAAACTATGATCTATCAATGCTTACCATGTTAAACAGGTGCCTTAACTATGATACTTACAAGTTTTCTTCTTCAACATCGTAGGAAAACACGTTCTCAGGCATGGCTTTAGAGCCAGCTTTTACTGGCTCTGCTGAATCTCTGCCATTGTCCAGAACAATTTCTTGAATCTCTTCTCCACTTTGAGCTTTCTGTAACGATGAGATGATTCTAGACTTGCTGTTCCAAGACCCTGCAAGTCTCGTACCCTCAAATATTGCTATCTCTGCTCTTCTCACGAACTTCCCTGCATTTCCAAAATGAGGGGTTCCATTCAAACTCCTCATCGCAACTTCTGAATCGGCTACTCTGTTGCTCTTGGAGATTGTCAATATTGCTGGAAAACTTCTGATGGAATTAGCACGCTCAAGATGCGGAGATGCGGTTTGGCTATGGCTTCTCCAATAATGCAAAGATCCCAGTTTGTGTTCATGCTGTGGTAATGCCTTAGTTGGGCTCTGCCTCAACTCTGTTTGTGAGTGCATTGCTTGCTGATCTACAATAGCTTGTACCCTTGCTCCGACACTGGTTGCAGCTTTAGCGTTGGAGGCAAGAGCTATTTTGACCTCTAGAGAGAGGCCCAACACTTCTTGGAAGAGATTGATTATGTTCTTCTTGCATCTCTCACTTCTAGATTTAGATTCAACAGTGTCAAATTCTATAAACACAACAGCACTGTCTGCAAAAACAAAATAATACTTCTGAGGCACAGACATTAAAAGAATACACACACAAGCTGTCATACAAGTTTTCAAATGATCAACCCAAAATAGTGTTGGGTATGTGGGCTTCGTCCTATGACCCCTCTATTGGTTATCTGAAATGTATCTTGGTCTGTACCCTCTCTTGTCTACAAGGAGCCTATGTGGCAGATAGTCGTGTGCTAGTCACGAGGAGTCATGTGATCTTATGTGACAGTGTCTAGTTGTACATGGAGCCAAATGCACCTCCTTTATAGGGTTCAACCCACTCTTGTAGGGGGGTTTATAAATTTATTCTCTTAGTTTTGTCATTTTGAGCTAGCCCTAGAAGCCCAACTCTCTCCTATATAAGGAGCAAGCTTGTACACATTTCGATCTTCTAATACAGAGCTAGTTTTACTTGGTTTCTACATCATTGTATCATTGCATACTGTCTTAATCATGGATGCTAGTTTGATTAATGCTCCATAGACATTAACAAACAACACACAAATGAGCGGAACATAGCCATCACCTGCTGAAATGGACACAGCCAATAGCTTCCCATGGTTACGTAGCAGCTGCCTGATTGCTGGAGACTTGCATCTCTCCAAGATAGTCCACCATATATCCTCTAAGTTTCCAGGGCCCACCAAAGTGGCTCTTCTACCAGAAAGCGCCGAGTCAGCTTGCAATTTTTCATTTGAAGGCTCTGTAGATGCAGCACTAGAAACCTTTGATGTTTCCTCTGGATGCACTTGCACCTCAAACCCTGACCTCAAAGACGTGTTCTTATTCCTCATTGCTGTAAGAGAATGCACTTTCTTTTGCAAAGACCCTTTCTCCATATTACTATGAGTGTTTCTCCCATTCACAACCTTGAGGGCTTGTCTGCTGCCATTTGAGACAGCCTTCACAACAGGGCTTGCTGCAGCACTTGCACTTGATGTTGATAAGGCAATAGCACATACACGGGCAGGTCCTAACTGCAATAACGCTGCTGTCAACCAGGTTGTTCTATCAGTAGAAGCTGCTCTTAACTGTTTTTCTGAGTCAGACAGCACTTGTAATGCAAACCGCAACCTCTCCAGTTCCTCTTCCGACACTGCGAAAATACATGACACATGAATGCATAAATAAGTACCAGTTCCTTCCCACTCCACGATGATGGCAGGAGAACCTTGAACTTATGAAGAAGGAGATAGACAAAATAACCTTTGAAAAAATGAATGTAAACAGAGTACGCAAACACGCTCAAAATGAAATAGTCAGTAAGAATATTAAGTAGCATGTTGAAGGCGAAGAAACTTGTGATTTGACATTCACTACTACTGATGCATTTCACCAGAGCCTCTACAATCAAATCTTTGAAAGAATGACCTTGCCACTCATAATTACACGCATAAATGAATCAGACCAGACATGGTGAGTTCAAATCAAAAGCATAATGGAAAGGCACCATGCGCTACCCTTAGGAGGACAAGCAAGCACATAACGCTTCCCCCATCTCCAACTCGGTCGGGAGGGGACACTAGTTCATTGCTGGGGTTACAAACATTGCAGACAGAATTACACACATAAATCCAGACCAGACATGGTGAGATCAAAGGCACCATGAGCTACCCTTAAAGAGGATAGGACAGCACACCCTTCTCCCAGTTCACTGCCGGGGTTGCATAGACGGTATCACGGATCATGCTAAGGTGTTTGTTTTCTTGTGGTGCAAAGCCTTGCTTGCCCTTAACAAATCTATACTTAAAACTCATTGAATATCGCATTGAGTGCTGAATGACATTTGCAAACACTACGTATCATTCTTAAATCTTCCCAACATAAAAGATTTCAATACGCATGCATCATACATTTTCTCAAGTCCCTTGAAGTTGAAAAGTTACATGATTTGTATCATAGATATGTAATTCATACCTATTTTTTGTCCTTAACAACAGGATGAAATACATTCTCTCCAATATACACTTCCCTCTAAGAAACAAAGAAGTTTCAAAGAGGAACTAAAGAAGGTAAAGTCATGACTCCCCAATCAACACTCTACTGAGTTTCCTTAGCATGAATTAGGAAATACTCACAGGCTTGATTAGAGAAGAACCCTCCATCGTGGCATTTGGCAATCAAATCACTGCTGCCTGCAAGAATGTCTGTAATGAGAGTGGCCAGTTGCGCCATCAAATCCAGCGGTTCTACCCCTGAATCAATGAGTTCTCTGGCTCTTTGGACGGTATTAACCGTATCAGAACGAAGAGCGAAATCCAATAAGCCCAAAAGCTTCTCATCCGAGACAGATCCAAACTAGAAACATAAAAGTTTTTCTTAAGAAGAAGGAAGACTGTTATTTGGATCAACAGCAAAATGATGCACAAGAAGGAAGACTGTTATATGGATCGACAGCAAAATGATATACGCATGCACTGCAAATGGTGGTGATTCTAGATGAGCAATCAACCTTTACACTAAATTATCTTGCAAAACGCAAACCTAGTATGTTGTCATAGTTGATTTTGTGTCTGTGTGTGAGCAAGTTTGAGTCTAGCATGTCTACATCTGGTTTGGAAAGCATGAAAGGGATGCTTGACTGTGTGTAGAGTTTCCATGGTCTACTCTAGTGGTTTTTCTTACCTTCACTCCAACAACAGAGGGATAGGTCAGAGTACATGCAAAACAAAGCATTTCAGGTATATATAGTCCTGTAAAGGTATGTTAACTCTACACACCAGCTTAGGAAGATAAGTTTAATCTACTTACCAGCTCATGCACTGTTGAAATAGTGATCCTTTGTCCTAATAGGCTTAATTGATCCAATATGATCTCTGCATCACGAAGCGACCCATCAGCTCTTGTTGCGACCAGCTCTAATGCCCCTGGTTCGACATTCAAGTTCTCCAACTTTACTAATGCCTGTAGTCTTTCCACAATCTCTGCGTCTTTGATCTTAGGGAAGGGAAACTTTTGACATCTGGAAACAGCCATTGTGGGTAGTTTATCTGGATCTGTTGTCGTGAGAATGAAAACAACATTTCTTGGAGGTTCCTCTAAAAGCTTGAGTAAAACATTCCATGCCTCAGATGTAAGCATGTGGCATTCATCGATAATGAAGATTTTGTATTGAGAGAAGGAAGGGGCTAGGAATGCAGTTTGCAAAAGGCCCTTAACTTTCTCTACGGCATTGTTGCTTGCAGCATCCACCTCTCGTATGTCTATGCTCTTGCCAGAAGCAAAAGCAAGGCATTCTTTACAACAACCACATGGCTTAAGATGCTCTGGACTATTGCAATTCAAAGCAGCTGCAAATATTCTGGCGGCGGATGTCTTACCAGTCCCTCTTGGTCCTTGAAAGAGATAAACAGGGGCAATTTTCCTCTTTTGAACTGCATTCGAGAGTGCTTGAGCCGCCAGGCTCTGCCCAACAAGCTCTTCAAACACTTTGGGCCTGTACTTCTGGCTCAAGCTTCGGGGCCTCTTACGATAGACAGCCAGCTCCTTGCTCTCACTCGCAGTCCCTTCACTACGGGCATCGCCGACACCACCACCATGGATTCCAAGCTCCCCATTGAGAACACTTGAGAGCTTATCACTGTCAGACATTCCTAGCAAATCTTCACTGCAAGCCGATGGGTCTGAGAGTAAAGGCAGAGCTTCCAAGTCTAGTGGTGGAACAGGCTCATGGCCTGGATAGCCGCCTTGAAACTGAGAATTGTAGTTCTGAGAGCCAGAGTGTGTCATTCTTCTAGGTGACCTTGAATACAACCCACAGGCAAAGCTTTTCTCTGCCATATCGAGGAAACCCTTGCCTTTCCTCTGACTCTTAGACCAGTAACAAGGAATGCCACACCTGTTTGTCGGCAGCTCACAGACATCCAATTCATCCTCTAGCTGATTTGAGGTAGCCTCCCATGCACCAGACAATGAGCTTTGAGATGCGGTTCTCCGACTTGTGCTACTAGAGCTTGCTGCTGAATGCTTAGGTTTCCACGTGCCTTTGACGGGCACTCTTTGGCCTTTCTTTGTCGCAGTCTTTGAATATTGAGGTGACTCTGAAAGCGGCATATCACTGCGGAACCCCCTCGTTGCCACCCGGCTAGACTGATTGTGGTTTCCTTCCAAGGAGAAGGATTTGCCATGATGCTGCGTGTCTTCATGAGGATTAAGTACCAAAGGTGAGAGCACCTGTGTTTGTTGCTGTAAGCTACTCGGCATTGTTCTCGGCTGGTACAATTCAAACATTCGCTGTGATCCATGCATTCTGTCAAGCAAATTCTGCTTTTGGGACCCAAATGAGTCTCGGGTAAGACCCCTGACTCCTGCACTTGGGGCACGAATTCCACTTCTATGGTGTTTTGGCATGCTTCGTGGGTGCTGCATTGAGTAGGATGTCGCGTGGGAGGCCTCCATGTCTGAAGCCCAGCTGGGGTCTCTCCAACCATCAAGAGAAAAGCCATCGTCATTGTGGTTCCTACTTGATTTATGTTGCCGAAAAACCTCAACTCGGTGAGCTTCTAGGCTTGGTCTGCGCTTGATATGGACACCATACAACGGCGACTCTGCCGTCATTCCCAAGTCCCATGCCCTTTCACTCTCAAATGCATGCATAGGATCAGAAACGGGAGAGGCGACAACATTTTGAGATAACCCAGCTCTCCTCAGAGGAGGCTTTACATGAAAAGCAGGGGATTTACTACTTCTGGTATCTCTACTTCTGCTTCCATTGAATTGATCATGTCTGACCTCTTTAGTTCTAAAGACCGGGGATTTTCTGACGTCTTTAGTCTTAAAAATGGGTGACTTCCAGCTAGGTGTTCGTGCGGCAGAAGATCCTCTACCGGCATTGGACTCCATGTTAGGGTCTCTGAGTGAGCGTAGCCTCCGTAAAGAGGACAACTCCTGCATAAGGGGAAGCTCCCCTGGCTGCCCAGCCTCCAGCATGATTTTCTTACACTGCAAAAAAAGAAGAGGAGGAAATGCAAGTGTTAGATGGAGCGAGCACAAAAACAGAAAGCATAAAAGCATGCAATTTTAACCAAAAATCTTACATCAAGAAGATCAACAAGTAATGAGACAAGATGAGTTGGGAGCTTGTAATGTTGGGGCTTGTTGGTGGCTCCTTGCTGAGACATTCCTACTTTAAAGACTCCCATAATCCTAGGTGTGTAGAAGCTCTAAAGCTAGTGGTACAAGAGCTGAGATAAGTGTGAGACAAGCAGAGAAGCCAAAAGATGCACACGTAGAAAGTTGATTAACACATGCACAAGTAGGCACCCTATATGTCCCTCTATCTCTAGCTCTACATTTGGAATCTGTTAAGCATTGTGCTCTTGTAGGCTAACATTCAGAGCAATGTGATGTGATGTAACTAAGGTTGGGTTCAGACGAGGCGGAGGTAGGGTGAGGGGACGAGGCGTGTGTCCTCTGCGGCAGACACCCATTGGGCAAAAGAAAACATACACTCTCCAGACCCACCAGAGTTTGGCGAGGCACCCCCCTTGGAAGAAACTCACTGTTGCGCTTGTGCTACTTTACAGCGTCAAATGCGGGATGCTCAAGTTGAATCCTGCACTGCACGTTAACAGCCCCCACAATCAGTTGCTGCACTGTCCCTCCTTGCTGGGCAGAGTTCGCACCATTACAGCATCCTTCAGAGCTCCTGTCTCATGTGAACATCACAAGCGGAGGCACAGAGAATGCCGGCAGGCTTGTCTGAACCCGCCCTAACTAAGGTGGCCTGCATCTCTCTCTCTCTCTCTCTCTCTCTCTCTCACACACACACACACACACACACACACACACATGTCACACACTCCAGTTAATTTCTCTTTGCTACTTGGAGAATAGACAAATGAGATGACCCAATTGCATTAAAAATATGGCCAAATCAACAAGGGAATCCACCTGCATATAAAGCAAACCCTGCCATGTTCAAAGGCCAAGATTCTTAAAGAAATTGGGAATTCATCACATGGTGAGGTTGCATCACCAAAAAGATGAGACAACCTGGAAAGCTCTAGGCCAAAGGAAAGGAAAATATCTTTTCCCCCACATCAGTAGATCCCATATCAAATGGAAGCATTCCATTGGCTGGAGGAGTACACAGAAGCAAATGCAATTTTGTTACAAGATACTGTGGACTTGATATTTGGGAGCACTTTTTGTATTGTTGTTAGCTTCTAGTTCTTGTTAGACTTGATTTGATGAGATGGGCCGATGTGGCCCTTCTCATCACCATACAGGAAAAGGGACTTCTTGGGCACTGTGCATTTTGAGGAAACCTATGAGCAGAGAGCAGAACGATCTCTCTCTCTCTCTCTCTCTGAGGTCATGCCACAGGGGTCTTTGCCGCCTGCCACCTGGGTTCAATCCCCATGTTTCACTCCATCGTACTGCTCCATCAACACATTCCATTCAACAGGTAAAAATCAAGTACAATCAAGCTCTATACCATCGGTTCAACCTGCGGTCGCGGGCTACTCGATGTAGCCAGAGCTCTCTCTCTCTCTCTCTCTCTCTCTCTCTCTCTCTCTCTCTCTCACACACACACACACACACACACACACAGTGTCACACACACGCTAGTCATTGGAAAAGTTACCAGCCTTGAAAAACTGAGGCAAGGAAACGCTTACCAATGAAGAATGTGGAACGGGCAGCAAGCCCAGCTTCTGTGCTTCAATCAAGCTCATCCATGGCACCAGCTCCTCCAAAACTTCGCAGATTCTTCTAAACTGAGGAGATTAAGACAATCCTCATAGACCTGTGTGTGAGTGTGTGTGTGTGTGTGTGTGTGTGTGTGTGTGTGAGAGAGAGAGAGAGAGAGAGAGAGAGAGAGAGAGAGAGAGAGGTGCGTGCGCGATGTGGGCAGTGGGCGATCGATTGGGCTATGCTCGAGGGAACACAAATTAGCAAGAAACTGCCCGACGAGCTTTATGATCGGTGAGCTGTATGTGTGGGTAAATGGCAATTGAGCTCTCGCGTGTCTGTTTGGGCGTGCGCGCGCGCGCGCGCGTGTGTGTGTGTTGAAGGGGGGAGGGGTACAATGGGTCAGCCTCCTTCGAAGGGCAAAGATAAAATCATCAGAGGATTAAGCAGGCATAGCACAGAAAATTAGCGGAACTAGTAAAGATTTACTGCGAGTTAGGAGCCGAATGTGTGTATAATTAGGGAACATCCGGTGAATTATGTACCAAAATTAAGCCCTGACGTTTAAAAATTTGCTGTCAGTATGCCATTGGCTGCCAAAGTGCCAACCACTGAACTTATTTTCAAAAGCTGCAATCTAGGATTAAAACCGACAAAATTGAAGGTGAAGACAAAACTGATGAAGGAATAATTTTGAATTTTGGCCAATTTAAAGAATATTCGGGGCTTTCTAAACGGTCTGTTATTAAAATTTTTAGTGAATTTCAGAATTTCTGCTTGTTGAGGATATTCTTTTTGGAGATATTTTCTTGAATTCTTAAAGTTTTTATATTATTTTTTAAGCCAAAGATATTTATCTATTATTAGTATTCTATTCCTCCAAGTTGCTCTAGAGGATCATGGCCAATGAGATTGTGCGGTGAGGAATGCAGCCAATCACATTTTGTGTTTGGATTTTGAGGCGTGACTAATGAAAGATTCTCAAAAAATTTCCCTACCAAAGGTTCAACTTGCAGCTTGCAACTTGCCATCTCCATCCGTCTAGATTCAAAGTTCAAACGTCAAAAGGCACGATCAAACTCTCTTTAGGGATTGGTGGAACCAATATTAAAAATTTCAATAAAGTTGACAATGTTGCTTAGAGCCCCGTCCCACTATGCGCATGTAGCACTTCAAGGCGCTGCAACTTCTTGCACATGCTTTCCCCAATAGTGTTTATAGCGTGCATATGAGGCCTAGTAGAAAGCGTTGTAGCCTCTCCAAAGTTGTGCTCCACAACCGATTTTTTTAGCACATTAAGATTAACACCAGCTACAAGAGGTTCTCTGCTACTTTTGGCATGGGAAAATACTATTTTTCCTCTCTTCTTCGTTGTGGTAGTCACGCAACCAATCAGCCCGTTAATTAATTCTTGTAGCAAAGAGTTCCCATGTGACAAGGTTGAGGTATTTGCAGCACATGAGAAATCGTCTTGCTTGAACCGGCCGAACTAGTTAACGAAACGCTATTTTCACGGGCAATTACAAGTTCTCTAAGAGAAGGGAGGAAGGTCAGCCGGTTTAATTTGCATGGAAGAAAGGGGCTCCTACAGCACAACAAGTCTATGGGGGGGGCCTCTTAGAATGCTCCTCCATACACCCGTGAACAGGTGATCCGTCTAAGGGCCCTCTTTCCCTGAACGACATCAATGTGCACTGAAAACAGTTGATTGGCGTCTCTTATACGTAGACGACTATCTACAGCTTGTTTCAAGAATCTTTTATAATTGTATGTTGGCGGATACGCCGCGACGGATGTCAGCACATCGAAAACTCACCTAACAAGATTTGTCAGCTAAGGACGAAGCTTGACCCGCAGGCGCGTGGAAGCAAGCATAGGGTGTCAACCTACACTCGACCGACTATTGACTACTTCCTACAGAGGTCTCTACCCAATGTCTAAGTTACAGCCTTCAAGAGTACACAAGAGGAGATTTCCTACAACGCTTTCAAGAGCCAAATACCCATCAAACGGTCTCGAAACGCTACGGGACTTGAGGAAAATCCTATTAACACTAATATGTCGCTCTCCCTAAGGTCCGTGACCCAAAACCCCAACCCTAAACACCCAGTGCAGAATCACGTAGGATGTTTGACAGGTTTTTGCAGGTCATTGTTTCTGAAAACTAAAGTGCCTAATGTGTAGCTCTACTCATTGCGAACGCATGGATATGCTGAAATGCAAAAACGGACAACGTATGCTCATCGAATCACCAGGTGTAGCTCGTGGATCGATCTCGCAAAGCCGGGTCGTACACCTGCAATGTAGGTGTTGGCGCGTAGCTCTCTTCGGGGGCAACACGCTGCACTTCTCCGCACTTGATTCCGACCACCAGTGTGCGCGTAGCGTCAAGATAAACTCTCACTCTCTCTCGTACACAGAGTACGCTCAACTTACACAGAAAAAACTTATCAACATGACAAAAGGTTTTTTGCATTAGGGTCAAAAGTGGTATAAATACCTTACAATCTCAAACACTAATGTTCCAATTTAACCATTTACTAAGTCTATATGTCAAAAATGGGATACAATTTGGAAGCTTCTGCAAGCCCCGCTATTTACAAAGGTGAAATGACGGTTTCTTCTCAATTAAAGAATGATTACAAAGGAAATTAGTATCCCTCCGGGCAATCATCCTCCATTGAGTGTGTCCAGCCGTTAACACTCCCCCCCTCCTAGATCATGTCGTCCTCGACATGACTAGTAGAACTGCTTCTTCAGTGGAGGCTTTCGCGCATCTTCAGAACAGACTCATACCGTGCATGCTGGGCCAGTAATGTAGGCCTGAATATATCTATATCGATGGTGAAGAAACCGATGTAGAAAGCTTCTTCAAAGGCCTGGAGATGGTACGACGACAAAAACATTATTCGTTGGTAGAGGGCATGTATCACCTCATGGGAAGGTTGAGCAGACAGTTCATACGCACATCTATATGTATCTTGGAAGAATATGTTGTCTGTTGCTTGTCCAGGTTTAAAGATCTCAAAAACTGCCAGAAGGGTTTTACATATCTTCCTTAGCACAATGCAAGAGAGGTCAGGCGAGCCAGTGAACGATTTAATGGCGCCCGTTAGGGTTTTCACCATGTATTGCTCACTCATTCTCTCACCTGCCTTCAAGCCTGGTAGCTTTGGGTAGTTGAGCCCCGTGGGGTGGCTTTTCTTCAGCAGTTCTTGTTCTTTCCAGACCCGCATCCTTGGTAGAGGGAAAAAGCTAAGGTTGTCTCTGATTATTTTAGGCGCCTCTACCAGATGTACTAAATACTGTGGGTATTTAGTTAGCCATGCCTTCCTCCATTTTGGCTGAGAGTCCATAATAAGCTTAACACCTTCTGGTTTGGTGATATCTTCTTCGTATAGTGACACTATCGGCTCCTCTTTAATCCTCTTGTTTAGTGTAGCAGCTTCATACTTGAGAAGAGGATATGGGAGAGAGGGTTGTAGCCATTCATGTCGAACGACATTTGCATCTAATTTCTGAATGGTCATAGACTTCAATATCCTCTGCTCCCACTGCATTTCTTCTTTGGCGGTGTCTTTTATGGCCGCTTCTATTGCCTTTGTTAGATTGTCTTCTTCTTCTTGTGTCAGATCCCGGGGCTCTTGGGATGGTCCCACAAGGATGTCCTCTTTCATTGTTGTGTCCACTGGATCTGACACATTGTCTATATCAATTCCTTCCATAGCTGCTGGCCCTATGCTCAAGTGTGGCTCTTCAGTCTGCTGTTGGCCTTTTAGCTCATCAATCTGCTTTTGATATGCTTTCTTTTCCTATTCAGTTTGATCCCCCATGGTCACTAAAAGGTCGTTCAATTCAGCATTGGCTTTCTCAGCCTCTTCTAGCTTCTTCTTGGTGTCTTCATTTTCAGATTGCATCTTCTTGAGATCCTCGTCCATCTTCTTTTTCAAGGCTGCTAGCTCATCTTTCATGGCCTTGTTCTCATCCTCCAAACGGCTTTGCATCACTAGGGAGCCCTCCGCCAGCATCAATCTTTGTCTCTTCTATAGTGTCAACTCCTTTTGGAGTTCCTTCATCTGTTCTTCATACATATCCTTCTCTGGAGCAGTGCTAGTTGAGGCCGCGGCTCTGACTATGCCCGGAGATGCCCTTAGCCTCTGGATTGTCTGATCTTTCACTTTTATTTGATCTTTCAGCTCTATAACTTCGTCCTGGCTGGCCTCATGTTCTAGCTCAGCTTTTTCCTTAGCATTCCTCAAAGTCTCCACTTCTTTGGACTCATCAGCAAGCTGGAGTGTCAAGTTGTCCCTTTCTTTCTCCGCATCCGTCAGTGATTTGCTGATTTTCTTATACTCCTCATCTGCTCTTTGAAGCTTTGGTCTGCTGCCTGACTCTGACTTTCTAGCTCTTGGCATATTTTAGTGCCACGTCCAGATCAGCTTGCAGCTTGGCTTGCTTCTGTGTGTTCTCTTGGTCCTGCTTTTGCAGCGAGTCCACCTCGGCTTTGATTTGAACTTCATTTGCTTTGAGATTATCACACTCAATCTCAGTGGCCATAGACCTTGCTCTGAGCCCAGTGAGTCTTTGCATCATCTCATCCCAATCATTGGCTTGTGGCTGTAAATCCATTGTATCTGTGGCCATTTCCTTCAACTCCACCAATCGAGGGCTCAACATATATTCTTTGGGCCTAGTGCTAGACAACTGAAAAGCTGCATGAGCTGCCTCTTCTTGAGAGTATCCAACAGCTAGTAGATCAAGGAATATTCTATAGTTTTTTGCTTCTGGATCTGGCTTCTCCTCTTTTGGTCCAATTTCTGCCTTCTGCTCTTTTAGTTCAATATCTACCTTCTGCTCTTTCTCTTTGTTCTCCTCTTCCTCGGAGTCTTGTTGCCCATCAAATTTGTTCAACTCCTCAGTTTGTCGGGGTTGAGGAGGACTAGGAGGAGGTGGTAATGGTGGAAGACTTGACTCTCGGCTTGATGGCAGGGTTGATGGTTTCTTTTTGAAATCCCGGTTAGCTTTTTTTTTCCTCTCTCTTTCTTCCCCTTCCTGCTCTTCTAGTAGCTGCCTCCTCACATCATCAACTTCTTCTTCGGTAAAAGGTATGTTTGGGATATTCTTAGCTGTAGCATCTAAGATCTCGAAATTCTTTATATAATCTTCAAAGCGATCCCTTTTAGTCCTTCAAGAAGATCCATACATAGCCTCAAGTGAGGTCTTCCATAATTCGCTCAGATCCCCTTTAGCATCCTCTCAGCTCTGAAACTCTCCATTAGTCTTTCCAGCCTTGCTGCTTTCTGTGACTTTGTTTCCTTTACTGGCACCTGTAGAGTTGCTTTCTTCCCCTTCTTGGGCTGTGGAGGCTCTTCTGGCACTGTCTCTAAATGGTGCTTCAACCTTGTGGCTACCCTTGGAGCCTTAGGAGGCTCTTCTTCTTTGTCTTCCTTCAGCTTGAGCCAATCATTTTGGGAGGGAGGTAGAGGCCAATTTCCCTTGGCATCCAATGCTTTATAGATGACTTTGGTTATCAATTCACCAGGCACAATATAAGTGGGATTTTTGGTCCCCATTCTCACAAGGTTGTAGTGAATGTAAGCGGCATAGTTTATCTCGGGCGGCTCTTCTGCATCTCCCAAGTGAAAGTGGTGGCAACAGCTCCAAGTGGCATCCTGTATTTCTGTGGCCGCTTGGTACACATGTGGAAGTAGTGATTGTATAATTGGCTCATGATGGCCACCTTTGCGTTTGCAATATCTTCAAATGTATAGTTATTTTTCTTCTCTGAGTAGACCTTAATGTCATCCTGTCACACTGTCTCCTTTAATAGAGAGGTCAAGTGCTGCTGCCACCACCTTCTTTGTGATGACAATCATATTATTAGGCTTGCCTTGCAGATCTGTAACTCTGGCTATGCCGTTCTCTTTGATTGTGGTGACAAATTCCCACTTTTAACATCAATCCCTGCTGGCAAGGCTTCAAAGTAATTGTGGAGATCCAGTTTCTCCAAGTAGTCCTCCATCTTGCTCCTTACAAATTCATTGAGCTCTTGAGGGATCATGGGTAGCTCCACTGCATTTCCCTCCGGATCTTTAAACACTCCTTGGTAGATTCTCAGATCATTGGCTTCTAGTAGGTCATCTTGAATCCAAGTGCTTGTGGGCTTCAGGGTTCCCTCTGGGATAACAAAAGGCTCCACTTTTTCTAAGTAGTCCTTGATAGCCATCCTCTTCTTCTTTGCAGGCGACTTTGTGGCTGCCATGGATCCTGTTGCACTCAGTAGTCCAAAGTTAGTGTTTTTTCACAGATTTGCTGGTAAACTGAGTTCTGACTACCCAAATGACTTGGAAATTGAAATAAGAATTTGGGAAGCCATGCATGTGCCCACATTAGGTTTTTGGCTGAAAAATAAGCATGTAGACATCCTACGCGTAGTATGTCTACTTCCTCTGATTTTGATGAAACTTGACATGCTTGTAGCCCTTGACCTGGACAACATGGCTATGTACTTGGAATTTGGTTTGGACATAAAAAAAGTGCAATTTTGAGCAGATTTAGGCTTTTGGCTCACAAAATGGGTAGGATGTGCTATATGGATGGGCAAATGATATCCAATTGGATTGAAATTTGATATATAGGCTTCTTATACCATGTAAAAGACTCCCATGATGTCAATTCCTGCACAGAAGGTCAATATGACCCTGAAGACATCCTACGCGTAGTATGTCTCTTATCTCAGAATGACTTGATTTTGGTTCTGTGGGTAGCCCTTAGCATGTAGAACATGGCCCTGTTCTTAGATTTTGATTTGGATAAGTATTGGTGTTGTGAGAAGCATGTTTAGTGTTTTTAGGCTCAGGAAAGTGCATCTTTGAGGTTTTGGGGGCCAAATGTGATGGGTTTGGCTTGAAATTTGATGTATGAGCTTGTGAAGATGTTATAAAGATATGTGGAACACAAAAAAATCAGTTGGAGGTCAAATAGGGCATTTAGACATCCTACGCGTAGGATGTCTATTTCACTATTTTTCATATCTGACTCCACAGTTAGCTTGGCAATGTGATAATGAGTATATTGTGCAAGTTTCATGTGATTTGGACTAGTTTTGGTAGGTCCATGACCCTTTATTGCCTCTATGCTTTGACTTTTCGTTTTTTTTAATGCATATGAGGTCAACTCTTGTCCAAATGTGATGAAACTTGATGGCTAGCATGTATAAGCTGTGTATGAGGTGAGATATTGAGTTGGGTGCCCAAACGTGGCCTTGAGACATCCTACGCGTAGGATTTCTTTTGGAAGAAGTGCTACTAGTATATGCCCTTAGCCCCCCTGAGTCCCCTTTAAGCCTTATTTCAATAAAAAAGTCAAAAAGATAGATAGAAACTCCCTGTTTGGCTTTCAGAGCATCTGAGTCGTTTTCTGACTCTTGGAGTGCTTTTCGATGATGAAATTTCTTGATGTTAGTCTCCATAGCCTCATGGTTCCTTGGGGAACCTTGCCATATGGTTTATGGTTTTTGTTGGCTATGGCTTCATCGGAGCTCCGTTCGGCGATTTGTCGCTCTGGAAGCGCCCATGGTTGCGTTTGCATGCCGTCGATGACTTGTGGTGGTCTACCACCATAGGACTTGGTTGTTGATGGTCTAGGCAAGCCGCTCGTGAAGTTTGGTGGCAACGGACATCAGGTTTGGCTGTGAGA
The DNA here is from genome assembly GCF_014529385.1 of Adiantum capillus-veneris. Classification (NCBI taxonomy): domain Eukaryota; kingdom Viridiplantae; phylum Streptophyta; class Polypodiopsida; order Polypodiales; family Pteridaceae; genus Adiantum; species Adiantum capillus-veneris. The sequence goes on from NC_140954.1 coordinate 76,577,602, forward strand.
GCCAGTTGACGCTTTGTGTGTCCGATGCCGTTTCTGAAGCTTAGTCCCGCTTCGGCTCGCCTTATGGCCATGTAGGCTATATAGCCTTGTAGAGTATGTCGGATGCTCCTACCCATGAGTTTTGGTAGCATTTGGGCGACTTTCAAGTTTCCACCGATTTACCACTTGGTGGCCTCTTGTAGGGCTTGTGGTGCCGGGGTTTTTCCCAATGGTTTTTTGCTGCCTTTATGCATTCAAGAGTGGTCTCCTATGCTAGGGTAAACCCCCTATGAAGCTTTATTGCTATTGGGTTAGCCGTTAGGTGGCTACCTCTACATGTAGGTCTCTACTGCCCTTTCCCCGTGTGAACCCTACACTAGTTTTCGCGATAAAACATCAAAGATATGCGAAAAGCTCAAGGTGCTGAGCCTACCTCTCATATTTAGAGCCTGTCGGGTGGTCGTGCGCGTCGTAGAAGCAGCTGGAAGTTCGGTTCGTTCTAGGTGGCTAGAGCTCTCTCTCAAGAAGGAAATAGTAGAAATGAGCTCTTAGTGAAGTGAAAAAATCTTATAATGGGGGTCCCCGGACCACTTTCTATGAAATTTGATACGTGCTCTTAACTTCTTGCGAGATGCGGTTTAGGCTCGAAAAGTTCCTGATTTGGACTCCGTTTGCCCAATTTCCAAGAAATTTGACGTTTTGGTCAAAATCTAGCCAAAACACGCCTCCCGCTCCATTCACATAATTGCACCCCCATTGTACCATAGGTTGTCCTATAGTAACTGATTATCTCCATATTTTTTGTTTTTCATTACGACCGTATTTCACCTGCTTTTTGTATTTTTGAAGTTTTTCTGCCGATAATTAGTAAAATTAAAAAGAAAATAGAAAAATAAACCCAAAAAATCCCCAAAAATCATAATAACTCAAAAAAATCACCGCAAAACACTATGTATACTCACATGCAATTTTTATGGCCGGATTTCTCCGTTTTACCAATATTTTGCTCGAAAATTGGCTATTTTTATATATATACACACACCTAGAGGCCTAATTTTGGCGTTTGGCCCCATATACTTGTAGATTCGTGCTGTATAAGGGCATATGTACTTAGGTTAGTCCAGAAAATTTTGCAATCAAACGAGAACCCTTCAAAATAGTCGAAAAATATGCCCTTTTTTGCTCTTTTCACCTTCATTGGGTCCGCATTGAGAATACCTCCCCCCCTCCTAGTTGGAGTCCCCCCGACGACAAGCTTTTGCCTCGGGGTATGTGCAGTGCATGGGTTAAAATTTGTGCTAATGCACGGCCTTGTAATGTGGCCCTATCTGATGCATACTCAATCAATGCATGGAAAAATTAATGTTGTGCGAGAGGAGGGAATAAGCAAGATGCTTATTGGCATTCGACGTCGAGGTTTCCTGTTGTTGTTGATTTGGTTGGCGGATTTTCTTTGCAAGTAAAAGTTGTAACTCTACAGCTCTTTGTTTGATCGTCTTTTTTGCAAAAGTTACTTGGGTTGCCGCTACTGTCGATATGGCCGTGGTTGTTTCCGTGGATGGAAGTGTCATTTCCGTTGTAGCTATGATCTTGTTCTCTGCTAATTGCCCTTTGGAGTTTTGTTGTGGAGGCTTTTGTAGGTTTATTGCCTTGTCCTTGGTCGTCATTGCTGTTCTGCTGATCGGCACCCACATAGATCGGCTTGCCGGTTTCATATGTAGAGTGTCTGGCTGCTGGTGTTGCTTGTACTGAAGGGAGTTCCTGTTGCTTTGGTTTGGGGATCCAAATGCGTGTCGCATTTAAGTGGTTATACTGAGCATTCTCTTCGGGATCCATATCTTTTTTATTCCCTTGGTTGTTGGTTTAACTGTGTTCTTCTGTTGGCTTCTGCTGTTGTATTGTGGTTTGTATGCCAGGTCGCCTCTATCCTTCCGTACCCATACTTGTTTTTCGCGTGTTGCTAACCTTGATCTATTCACTGTGGTCTGTGTTGTCTTATTTTTGTAGTGAACATGGTTGGCAGTTTCCTGGTTGTTCTCTATGGGTATCGTGTTGTGCTTTATTGGCACCCATCCTTTTTGTTCTTTATCCAGTGATGGTGGTGCTATTATCTGGTTCTTCCGGGTTGTCTGAGAAAAGGCCACCACTTGTTGTTCTTGTGCATGCTGAATTTTGACTGTATCCGAATTCCAATCTATCTGCACATTATACTCTTTCTGCCAAGGTTGCCCCAACAACATGGGGTGTAGTGTGCTCGCATCCTCAACCACATAAAACTTGTGGGGGTAAACATATTGATGTATTTGTACATGCAATATTGTCCAGCCCACTGTTCCTAGCGAATGTGATGTACTACTTTCCAGTACTTGTTGAGTAGGATGTAGTTGATCTTCGAGCTTGAGCTGTTTATATAATTTGTAAGAGATCAGATTTGCTTGAGCTCCGGAATCAAGCAATGCCGTCGATTCAACTTGATTGCTACCCACTTTGACTGCAATTATTGGTCCCCTGTGTCTTTACCAAAATTCGTTAATCGAATAGCATTTATTCGCAACGATGATCCACTTTGTTGTTGTTGTCGTAGAAGCCTTCTTTTTGCAATGCGTTCTTTTGCTTCGGCTTGTGCTTCTTCTCGTACCCTCTGTTTCTCCTTTATCCGTTGTTTTTCTTGATGGATTTGTTGAAGCATATCCTGTGTTAGTGGTAAATGATACTTTTTAAACTGACACCCACTAATCCAATTTGGCATTTCTTCTCCTGCCAATGTAGTAAGTTTGATAGCTTCACTTTGTGATAAATCACTAATCACAAAGGGTCCCATCCCTCGCTTTTTAAGTTTCTTGGCATGTTGCTTCAAAGTATAAACAAGTACATAATCACCTGTTTTGAACTTTTTCGTACGCACATGCTTGTCAAAAAACTCTTTTTGTCTTCTCTTTTTAGCATAGATTGAAGCTACAACTCTCAGGTGAAGCTCATCTAGCTTTTCAAGATCATCTATTCTTGAAGAGAGCTCATGGCCTGTCCATTCTAAACATTTCGCTATTCATAGAGTTGGAACTAAAAACTCTATGGGTAATATATCATTTAGTCCAAATACCATGTTGTATGGTGTGGTTCCGATTGATGTTTTGTAAGCTACCTTGTATGCCCATAGTGTTGAGTGTAATTGTTGATCCCAGTTTATCCTTGACTCTGATACAATTTTAGTCAAAACAGTGCATAGGGTTTTATTTGTGGCCTCAGCTTGTCCATTTGCCTGTGGATGATATGGAGCAGATTTCTTATGTATGACCATGAATTCCTCTAGCAGATATTCAATGACTTCATTAAGAAAATGTGTTCCTCGATCACTGACAATTTCTATTGGTAATCCGTATCGTACAAAGACATTCTCATACAAAATTGTGCAGTGGTTCTTGCGTCTGCTTTTTGTGTTGCTTTGGCTTCAGTCCATTTTGTGAGATAGTCTGTAGCCACAATGATATATTGGGTATGGGTGCAATATGCAGGGGGTGAAATAGGCCCCACAAAATCAATTCCCCATTTTGCAAATGTCCGTGCTCCCATCATTGGCCGTAGTGGCATCTCATCTCTCTTTATCGGCACCTTAGTGCGCTGACATGCGTCACAATGCTTTACAAACTCCTCAGCATCCATGTGCAATGTAAGCCACCATATTCCTACGGTTAAGACAATTTTTGCCGTCTTATCGCCTGAAAAATGGTCTCCACTTATTCCTCCATGTGCGTGTTCTGGAATCAGTAGGTATTCACTTTCACTTGCACAGATTCTAAGTTGATTGTCCTTTCCTCTCTTGTAAAGTTGATTTCCAATTAAATTAAAGTCTCGAGCCTCCAACTCTATAGCCCTTTTTCGCGCTTTTGTTTTTTTTCCGAAAATGTCCTTGTTGTTAAGAAATCAATGATATATTGAAGCCATGCAGATGCAATGGTTACCTGAAACAATGTAGCGTGATCTACCGGTCGTTTGGCACTACATATAGTATAATGTTAACATAAGCATGTGTGTCAGTATACATAGTTGGCCAATAAACTCCTAAGTGTTTCAATCTTTGGTGTGTTTTCATTGTTGAACAATGAAATGCACAATCTTGGATGTGTGCTTCTTCAAGATAACACCCGGATTCCTCTGGATTTATACATAATCGTAGAATTTGGTCCGAGCCTAGATGGTACAGTCGTCCTGCAATCAACTGAAATTTTTTTGTTTGTCGAAATGTTTGTTGTTTGGATCTGTCTTCCTTGTTATCAAATCTACCTCCAAAGGAAAGAATGCTAACAATTTCCTGAGACCATTTGGGTATCATTTCAATATTGAAAAGATAAGCATCAGGTATGTCATCATCTACTCCTTCAGGAGCTTCCCCGTTTTGTAGCCTTGAAAGATGATCTGCCGTAGATGAGTTTTACCTTTTTTCACTACCACTGTGAAGTCAAACTCTAGCAAGATAATAAACCACCGTACAATTCTCCCAGTATTGCATGGTTTATTTACTAGATACAAAAGAGCTTGATGATCTATGAAGAACACAAATTTGTTTGCAAGCAAGTAATGCCGAAATTTCTTTACAGCATAAATCATTCCTAATCCCTCTCTTTCAGTGGTGGTGTAGTTCTTTTCTGCTCTATTTAGCTGTCGGCTCGCATAACAAACTGGGAAATCCATTGTTCCGTCTCCAAGTTGAGCCAGAATACTCCCCATTGCGTATGCAGATGCATCATGGAATATCTTTTCCCAATCTGGTGCTTTAAGTACAGGTGTTGATACAAGGTTTTCCTTAAGCTTTTGGAATGAAGTTTCACACTCCTCAGTCCAGTCGAAACTGACTAATAAGCGATATAGTGGTTGTGCAATGATCGCATACATATATATGAATCTTTGATAATATCCGTAGTGTCCCATGAAGGATTGTACTTGTTTGGCATTAGTAGGCCTGGGCAAGTCTGCTATGACTCTAATTTTGTCTAGGTCAGTGGTTATGCCATTTCTTGAGACAATCTGTCCTAAGATGCGGCCTTGCCTTACCATAAAAATGCACTTCTCCGGGTTGAGACAGATTCGATATGTTCTGCACTTCTCAAATACCTTTTGTAAATGGTCGATATGTTCTTCTCGTATAAGAGAGTGGACACAGAGATCATCCATATATATTTCTAAGAATATTCTCAGGTATTCTTTGAACGCATGAGTCATTAACCTTTGGAAGGTAGCTGGGGCATTGGTTAGGCCAAAAGGCATAACTCTATACGCATATATTCCCCACTCTGTGGCAAATGCTGTTTTGTGTTGATCCTAGATTGCAATTGCCAATTGGTTATACCCCGAAAACCCATCTAAAAAGGAATAGGCCCGTTTTTCTGCCACCCTCTCAAGCACATGTTCTGTGATCGGCAAGGGATAATTATCCCTTATTGTGGCTGCGTTCACTTTTTTGAGGTTCACACACACACGCAGCTTTCCATTCTTTTTGGGGACAACCACAATGGGTGACACCCAATCTGTATGCTCGATTTTATAGATAAATTCAGCATCCATCAGCTTGTCAATATCTTCTTTGATTCGTTTAGCGAATGTGTCATTATATGTGTAAGGACGCTGTTTGCTAGGTTTGGCATCTGATTTTAAAGGAATTGTATGTTGGCATATCGAGGGATCAACTCCTTTGAGGTCTTTGTAGGACCATGCAAACACATCTTTATACTTTGAGAAGTTGTGTTAGCCTTTCTTCTTCTTCAGGCTCTAAATCAGTTGTTGCTACGTAGACAGGCTGAGGCTCTTCGCCTGGCGCAGTGAGGTCTATCCGTTTCGCATTTTCCGGCCCATCATAAGATTCCTGGTTTATTATTTACCTTACTGGTGGTATCATTCTGATTTTTCTGTCTTGGATGGTGAATTTTTTATAGTGGGATGGTACATTCATGTTTCCTTTTTCTGAATCCTCCTTACCGTCACTTTTCCCTCAGTAGTCCATACCTCTCGTAACAACCGTTTTAGTTCTTGGTATTTCTTTTTACGCTTCATTTTGGTCCACTTTGGATCTTTTGTCTTTTCCTGTTTTGATTGTTGAGATTTTCTTGATTTTGTTTCTGTTTTTGCCTTGACAAGCATTAGACAGTGAATTTTATCTTTTATCCTGGGCATCAAGTTCTCTCTAATTTTGTTTTCTGTTATTTTTTTCCTACAGCGTTCCTGACGTCTAGGGTGTTGATTTGCAAAATCATAAAATCTGATATCTGCAGTTGTTCCCTACTCTCGCTCGAGCTGTCTGAACACTCGTTATGTGCATCGTGACTTAGTTCCAGATGCTCAGAGGAGTCATAAAACTCTTCTTGTTCTGGTGAGTCCACATACTCATCTCCTGCTGGTATAAGGCTTACCGTGTAATAGGGTAGCCCATCATAGCCATCCTTATCGCAAAATTTTATCGTTGGGCTATCTGTAATGGTACAGACATCCAATGTTACTAGTATGTGTTCCCATTCCAGAGGTTCTAAGGAATTTTCGAGAAAAGGTTCCGGAATGTAATCCTTGTCCTCAATAGCTCTTTCTAGATGCATTCCTCTCTTTTTAAGCTCCCACAATGTGAAGCTCCGCACATCCATAGCTCTTTTTTCTACCCTAACCATGCTGGGAGTTCCGACCCTGCCAATGTAGCTGAATCAAACTCTTCCATTGGTGTCTGGTTCACATCCTTGTAACTATGGTCTTTTAGGTATATTTTGGTTGTAGTCTTCCCACGTATGAGGTATATGTGGTCGTAACCCCAATCCTGGACCATCTTTAATTGTCTCATGAATGGTCTTCCCAAGATGATCTCGTAATTGTTCTTTTTGTCGAAATCAACTATTGCAAATGTATGCTCATACTTGATTCCGCAAGAGGTGACAATTACTTTTTCTAAAAGTCCTAGAGGCTTTTCCATGAACCCATCTGCCAGTTGGCAATTTCATTCTGGTAGCTCTCCAGATTTCTTTGGTGGCGATAGCGACTCCCGCTCCACTGTCAAGAATAGCTTTGGATACTACTCCTTGAAATTCTACTGGTAGTGTGGTATTTCCATCTTCCCCTCGCAATATTCTCCAACCTTGTTTAAAGGTATTGGCCTAGTGTTTAGTTGAGGCTTGTCCAATTCTCTGATCCCTTCTTGAAGCTTCGAGGTAGAGTCTTTTACTCCAAATTTTTCTAAGCATTTACCTACGGTGGTCCACATATTTGGTTGTAACCTCAGGAGTTCGGCTAACGTGATTGTGCATGCCACCGGGGTGGACAATAACTCAATCAACCCTTGTGAATCCATCACTCTGTTGGAAGAAAGTCTTTGAGATGGGATTGCTCTCACCTCAGACTTAGCTTCATACTCCCCTAGGTAGGAGGGTAGAGTTTTTAGCGAGTCTGGTTGGTTGTACCCCTTGGATGTACCCCGAACTAATTGAACCCTGGTCCCCTCCTTGTGAATGCATATCAAAGTTCATTTATGATCTTGCCTCAAACTCTTCAATGGGAGGTAAGATCTCATTTTTCTCTTTTCTAGTGCTATTTATTTGGTGGTTCACCCTGTTATCTTCATTTGCTTCCCGGATTTGCTTCCACAGGTCATCTAGACTGTTACAATTCTTACCCATTTCTACCAATGTTTTAGGCTGGAAACATCAATTGTCTTATCTATTGTATTTGACACTATGATAGGTTCTCTCCTAGACTCAGAGGCAGTCGTGAGTCTCTCCTTCGTGTCTACTTGTTTCTCTAGAGTTGATTTGATAGGGGTTGGAGTTGGTACCTCGTGCCAACTTGCAGGTTTACCAAGCGGATTTTCTATCAAGGATTGGGCTGTTTCAATCATCTTTCGACACATTTCCAACCTTTGTTTTTCTATTTCTGCATATGGATAAGTCATCCATCTTTGCTCTTGGGTTTGGTTGTTTTTGAGTCTGGCTTTGTATGCTTTTAAAAGTGCGTCCAGCTGCTCATTTACTTTTTCTACCAGCACTGATCCTCCCGATCCTGCACTTTTGGGTTCTACTATTTCCTTGGCTCCTTTGGTTGTAGCAACGTGTGAACTTAAACTAGTTAGATCCTCTAACCGCTCCAATCTATCTTTTGTGTGTTTTAACTCCTCAGATAGAGCCGTTTGCTCTCGTTCTCTCCTGGCTTTCATATGCGCCTTTCTAGCTTTCCAAGTGCTTCTTTGATTTTTTATTTCTGCACTTGGGGCATCGGTATTTGGCTCTTCAATTATGGGTTCGTTTGTCATTCGTTGAGCTTGTGCTCGTATCAGTGCCTGAATAGGTATTACTGTCTCGTTTTCTGACCCTCCATTGGAAGGCACTGCTTCCAACATGTTCAAAGTAGTTTTTGCTCCTTTGCTCGGGTTTTTAGGGCAATCAAGAATCAAATGAGTAATTCCATACTCGGTGCAATACGCGTTGACTCTAATGATTTCATCGTGAGGACAATCCCTTAGCCAATGATCTCCGCCACACTTGTAGCAGGGTCCCTTAGGCTGTTGAGGTGCTCCTTGAGCTCCTCTCTATTGGTACGCATGCCTCTGCCCGCCCATGCCTCCGTTGGCTATGAACAACAGTGTTCGTTCATCCAAGCTGTATCTTCCTTCTCCTGCTGCCTGTGCAACTGTTGGTGGTCCTGTACTTCCAATCATGCTCCAAGGTTCTAGCGTAGGGGGTTCTTCCGGTGGATAATAGACATGATTTGTTGCATATCCACTGGAATCTTCGTAATATGCATGCATAGTACCAAAGCCTTCTCTTCTGGTTCGTTTACCGTTGGTGTGTATCTTATGCCGACCGATCGTAATCCTGGTAGGGGTGGTTGTTGCCCCAATACTGGTTGTGGTCTTTCAACACCTACAGGTCCTGGTAGGTTGCCTGCTTGATACCTAGGCATCGGTGGAAGTTGAGGAGATGCTACCTAAGCTTGGGAGTATAAGGTCGCTCTCTCATATATCCCTTGTTATAATAACATTCCTCCGTCACATGGTTTGTCCATTTTTGTTCAATAGCACACCACTTCGGCTGCTTAGCATGAGGCTTGGCATACATATTAGATTTTTTTAGCACTTCCTCCACAAGATCCTCCTGGCTTACAGCTACTTCTTCTTTTGGTGTTGTCTTACCAGACATGCTTCCACTTTGTTGTGAGGATGAATCGTTATCAAGATCCTTGAATTCACCCTCCTTGTAGACCACACAATTGTCTACAAGGTAAAGAGCCTCTTTAGTTAACTCATTTAACGTCGTGCTCCTCTTCATATGTAAGTCCTTCTAGAGATCTGCGTCCCTTAGTCCTTGAATAAATAAGCATAAGTATGGACTGAGTTGGAAGTTCTTCCACAGGGCAAAACTTCACATATCTTTTTAGTCGTAGGGCTGTCTTTCGCACAGATTCCCCTTCTTTTTGTTTGAATTTATGGATTTGTCAGACTGTATTATGAGCTATCCCCCTTTGTGAGAATTTCTCAATAAACTCGTCAAAAACCTTCTCCATAGACTCGAAATCTCTACGCTCCACAAAGTCAAACCAAGTAGTAGCATCCTCTTCTAGGGTAAGCCCAAACCCTGCAAATTGAGTAGGGAAGTCCAACACTTCTTCAGCTCTAATTACATGCACAAAGGCTGCTACATGATCCCTAAGATCTCTGTTTCTCGTGTATTTCTTGTTTACCCATTTTTGCACCTGAGAAGGTCTAATTCTACGATGGTCTACAAATCTCATCATTGGTTCTCCTCGTTCTACTCGATATACCTCCTCTGGCCTTCCGTAGTGGGAGGGTTCCTCTCCCAGAGGTGCCCCTAAGCCATAATTTCTGATGGTTCTTGCAAGAGGTGGTTCATCTCTTCTAACTCGTTCTATGGGTTGTCTTCCGGGCTCTATCGACTCTTGAGTTTTTGGCTTACTCTCGCCTTGATACTGTGAATAGAGTGGTGGTTCTTGTAAATCTCTTAGCCCTCTTGTGGTCAGATAACCATCTCTCTTTCGGTCTTGTTCTAATATCGCACTTTGTTGAAGCCATGTCTGCAATGATGGTTGGGTTGCTTATTGGTTCTGGTAGTTGAACGTCTGTTGTCGGTTAGAATGTGATGTTGTCTTGTACTCTTCTGAAAATGAATTTGTTGACTTGCTAGGGGTATAGGTGGACCTTGGTACTTCTTCGGGGACATATGTTGATGTTTCTGGAACTGTTGCCTTTTCTACCTCCTCTGGGAGAATTCATTTGTGTTCTCACCCGTACCTGTCAACAAAAATGATATCCTTCCCCATAGCAATTTCATATGAGAATAAGTAAAGAACCTTGTCTTTGCTTAATTCATTTGGGTAGGGTTCTTTGCATAAAAAATAAGAGACTACTCCCTCGCTCTCATGCTTGTAAATTCCCACATTCTCATTATAGGTAGAGACCCTGGTTGTTTTTTTATCATACATAAAAAGAGCTCCATGTCGATCAATTTTTGGAGGCGGCTCTTGAGCCTCTAAGACCATTTTTCCTTTTGCCACATTATCTCCATATCTGTTGTAATCCTCAGGGTTACTAACTATCAGATAGTGGTTCCCCTTTTCGTTTCGGAACCTATCTCCATCATCATAGACTCGAATTATCTCCAGTCTCTGAGAAGGTCTTTCTTCTATACAAATACACTTGCGTCCCCGATACTCAGAATAAACTAGGGCTCCCCTAGAGTTTGTTCCTTCTAAGAAGATTATAGTGAACTTGGCATCGTTCAAAGGGTTTTGGGAGGTACTTCCTCCTAGCATTGGCCCTTCACAGGAGAAACCTCCTGGCTGTTGACTACCCATCATGAAGAAGGACTTATCTGATGAAGTGTCAGTATCACTACCCTCCTCAATGATAGGGGCTAATGGATCTAGCCTTGCCTGGGTTACACTTTCTTCAATGGATACTAAGCTATCCTGATCACCTGCCACTTTTTGGTCTCTAGGAATATGTCTTCCTGATCTTAAATTCATCAAACTTAGCAATGCAATTTATCACAAATCCAACCACTCACCTGGCAAGGGATCAATTTCCGCACAACTTCTTGCCTTGCCGCCGCTGAATATACCTGTACACAAGCGTTTAATTTCAACAACAATCGAATCAAAGCATTTAACCGCTAGAGATGGTCTTAGTAATGATTGGTATAATTGGAGGGTTAACCTCAACCACTACTGTACTCTATACACTTCGGATGTTCTTGATTAGGTCTGCTAATTTGAAACTGTACTTTACTCGAGTGTTTGTCAGTCTAGAGGTAAAGTATTAATTCCGTCTTTGCTCCATCAAAAGGTCAAACAAGGTCCAATTTCACTCCTGAAAGAAGTTCTGAAACTCTTAAGTCAATTGGAACATTAGTCTATGTCCACCGTCAGATTTTGACTTCAATAAGACCCTGTAGACATCCTACACGTAGCATGTCTACCTGCTTTGTTTTGGCTGAAATTTGCACTATACATTCCCCTTGATGTGCTGAGTCCACAACTGTTCTCACTTTTTGATTTGGACACCTATAAGCTGGTCAACTGATCAGAAATCTGTTCCAGCAGCGTGATGTTGATATGATATTTCACCAGTCAAATCAACTTCAATTTGGACCAAAATTGACTAGGAGGCTTGCCCACCCTACTATGTCCACAGTCATATTTTGACTTCAATATCATGCCTTAGACATGCTACTCGTAGCATGTCTAACTGCTCAAAATTGCTCCAAATTCAAACCACAGACTCCTCTTAAGGTGCTGATCACTCTGGTATGCTTACAGTTGGATTTGGAGTGCTAAATCATTGTGAACACATCCTACGCGTAGGATGTCTAAGTGCTCTATTTGACTCCAAACTTGAGCCACAACTTTCCCTTGATGTCAGCAACCCAATGCTATGCTTAGATTTTAGTTTGGATTTCAAAAGACCCCAAATTTAGCTATTCTAGCCTTTTTTAGCCAAAAATGCTAAAGTCTGCTTAAAACCCAATTTTCTCACCCAATTGAGATGAAACCTTTCTCATGCACTCAATAAATCATGTAGATCATGCTCATGAAGACATCCTATGGTTTTGGTCTTAAAATAATGCCTTGGCACAATTTGGGTAAGATGTCTGGCAATTTTCATCTTTTGGCCTTATCCTGTCAAGATATGGTCAAGTTCCCCCTTCCAAGTGCATGTAGGGTAATTGCTACCTTCTAAACACACTGGTCAACTCAGATTTTCAAAAGTCTCACCAGAACACCTTGTAGATATACTACGCGTAGGATGTCTACTGCTCCTTTTCTCAGACTAAAGTGCTACTTTGCCTTCCCTATGCTCTCAGCAAGTGCCAATATGCCTTACAAGTGCCAAAATATACAAATTTCTCTCAATTTAAACCTTTTCTGAACTTTTACATTTTTTGAGTCCGCCTTTTAGCTTTTGGGCAATCCAATAAGGGAAAACACTCAAGTCTATATGTTACTAGGGTGAAACCCACCCTCTGAACACACAGGTGACCTCAGTTTCCCCAAATTCCCTGTTAAAAACCCCTTGGAGACATGCTACGTGTAGGATGTCTACTGTCTTAAAATTTAAATTTTTTCTGACAGAAGTACTCCCTATGCTCTGCAGCTCTCTCAGAAATACTCATAGAAACTTTTGAACTTCAATTCAGCTTCTAAACACTCTTTTCCGTCTTTTACAGCTCTTTGATGAGACTAATAGCAAATATAACATGCATGAAGTGCTCCAGATCATAAATCATGATGTCCTACTTACCCTACTCCCACTCATCATGTGAGATGGTGATTTTGGTGTCTCGGTTGCTTCCTGCCCTCCCCGGACTCTCAAGCTATGCTTTCATCGCCTCTACCACCCTAACTCCTACTCTCTACACCACAACTTAACTAATACCTAAAACTACCTATGTCAGAAGATCTAGGCCAGACACATGCTCCCTAGACTCCTCCTAATACCTAGAGAGTCCACCACCCTCTGATCCTATCTAAATGTAAAATAAGACTCTGGCAAGCCAGAGAATCTCTATCCTCAAGGACTAGTCTCGATCACCTACCTAGGGTTTTCGTCCCCGGCAGAGCGGCGTCAATGTTGGCGGATACGTCGCAACGGACGTCAGGACAGCGAGAACTCACCTAACAAGATTTGTCAGCTACAGACGAAGCTCGACCCGCAGGCGCGTGGAAGCAAGTAGAGGGTGTCAACCTACACTTGACCGACTATTGATTACTTCCTACAGAGGTCTCTATCCAATGTCTAAGTTACAGCCTTCAAGAGTACACAAAAGGAGATTTCTTACAACGCTTTCAAGAGCCAAATACCCATCAAACGGTCTCGAAACGCTACGGGACTTGAGGGAAATCCTATTAACATCAATAGGTCGCTCTTCCTAAGGTCCGTGACCCAAAACCCCAACCCTAAACATCCGGTGTAGAATCACGTAGGATGTCTGACAGGTTTTTGCAGGTCGTCGTTTCTGAAAACTAAAGTGCCTAATGTGTAGCTCTACTCATTGCGAACGTGTGGATATGCTGAAATGCAAAAACAGACAACGTATACTCACCGAATCACCAGATATAGCTCGTGGGTCGATCTCACAAAGCGGGGTCGAACATCTGCAATGTAGGTGTTGGCGCGTAGCTCTCTTCGGGGGGCAACACGCTGCACTTCTCCGCACTTGATTCCGACCACCAGTGTGCGCGTAGCGTCAAGATAAACTCTCACTCTCTCTCGCACAAAGTACGCTCAACTCACACAGAAAAAACTTATGAAAACGACAAAAGGTTTTTTGCATTAAGGTCAAAAGTGGTATAAATACCTTACAATCTCAAACCCTAATGTTCCAATTTAACCATTTACTAAGTTTGAATGTCAAAAATGGGATACAATTTGGAAGCTTCTGCAAGGCCCACTATTTACAAAGGTGAAATGAAGGTTTCTTCTCAATTAAGGAATGATTACAAAGGAAATTAGTATCCCGTCAGGCAATCATCCTCCGTTGAGTGTGTCCAGCCGCTAACATTGTAGGACCCCCCAACAAAAAGAACGTGTGTAGTAGTCGATTGTAGAAAGGCAAAAGAGAAAGGGTCGTACTAGCTATGGGGTGCGACAAATTTTTTATAAGTCTCCCAAAAACCATCTTAATAGGGCCATGGGGGAGCCCTCTTAGGGGGTTTACACATTACGGCCCAAGGTTGGGGAGTTGTTGTCAATGTTGACGTGGATGACATCAATCGCAAAATGATTTGACGTGCATTTCACGAGTTGGACAACACCTTGGGTAGTGAACAATGTCTATCCATGAATGGATAGGTATTGAACTCGACATGCCATTGGTTTGTGATCGTGGTGAACCAGTAAACTACAGTCACACCAATACCATCAAAAATGTTAAAAAATGTTCGCAGGTTGTGTACATAAAAGGGTCGCCTACCAAACCATCCAAAGAGGGGATGGTTTGTTTCAATGTGTGAACGGCCTTCAAGCTCCAAATCCATAGACATGAGTGTTGGACACACCAAAGCGTCACCTTTTTGCTAGTTGTGATGGAATTTTAGAAGTGCAGTTGTAATGGAATTGGCCTATTTAATTTAAGAGTGGTGCAAATTAATGAGAGTACTTTTGAGGAATGACTTTGTGAGTTTAGCGGGTGAACATAATTGAAGATACCAACATAATCATAGCAATTATTTAACTTGGCATGAACAATCCTTTTGCAAGAGAGAGAATTTAGAGAACATGACAACAGTTGAGGACCGGATTTATGTGGAGCCGGCCCCCCCTCCAATAGGCATTTGTATTATGATTTCTCCCATTAAGAGAGACTTGTTACAATACAATCTTTGTGTTCCTTGTTACCTAGGTGATGCAATGAAGATGGAAAACTTCATGCATCACAAGCATAAGATAAACTTGAAGAAAGCTTTGACTATCCCAAGCTTAGTCCCAAGACCTCAAACACCTTCGAAGGTGGAGAGAGCTAGCAGGGAATGAGGGTAGGGAAGAGGAAGAAGAAACATTTCAAGGAGAAAGAATTAGTTCCTCACTTATCATAACTCTTCTTGCTAGCATACATAATAGCATAGTAATGAAGAAGAAGGAGATGGCAAGCTTAAGCATTGAAGCATGGCTCTTGGTTGGATTTGCACTCCATATCCAAGAGTGTTGGTATAGGCTCTCAACCTCTACTTGCTTGGAGAAGGAGACGGACCTCTTGCACTTTGCATAGCACACAATGAGAGTGTTTGTGAGTGTGTGTGGGTGAGTATACCCCCCAAGAAACCCCCTAGCTTGCTTGGGTCAACCCCCCCTTGTAGCTCATGCTTGAAGCTCATTGGACCCCTCCAGGCCTAGCCAATCATAAGCAGGAGGCATTACAAGCAGCAAGGGTAGCCTTGAGACAAGTGTCCCCGTTTCCCCTTTGAGAGAGGGGGATAGATAAATGCAAAATCAATTAATTAAATCTCCTAAATTATCATTGGACCCCTTGGGTGGCCAACCAATAGGCTTCAGGCACACCATGAGGGCAACATGAGGAGGAACTTGACAAGTGTCCCTTTTGCTTTCTTTGTACCATGCATGCCTTGTGTGAGTGTGTGGGTGTTCTCTCTCATTCCCCCCTCATGTAGGGCTCGCCCCCTCCTTGTAGGGATTACTTTTTGACACCTCAAGCCCCTCATGCATAGGCCCAGTTCCCACCACAAGCTTGGCCCTTAAGCACTTTGAGCTTGGGCTAGGTTCTCACCTCAAGTGCAACCCTAACATCTCAAGCATGTCAAGCACCTCAATCATCTCAATCATTAAGCACCTCAAGCATCTCAAGAACCTCAAGCACCTTAGTCATCAAGCATGACTAGCAGGACAAGCACCTCGAGCTGGGTCGGGTTCCCGCGCCTCAAGGTCAGCCCTAGCTTACCTAAGGTCAAAGGACTTTTACACACATTATTGGAGGTCTTCAATGAAGCTAACCCTAAGGTCTTATGCTCCATTTGTTAGCCTTGCTCTTTGATAGACCATCTCTCATTTGGGCCCCTTTACTATTGGCGCCGTGTTGAGATAGATCTATAAGCACATGTCTATATCTTAACCCTTGTTCCCGTTTATTCTCCCACATTAAGTAATCAGTTTAATATGAGAGAATCATTTGGGTTGGTTAGATATTAGATATTAGATTTTATGACATTACCTCTCTCTTGAAATCATAGTCGTTCTCGACTATGAGGTAGAAGAGATAAAGCCTTAGTCATTAGTCAATTTTACTTAGCGGGTAGAGGATTCCGTTTTACCCTACGACATCTTTCCAAGATGGATGACTAATCCATTTGGTGCTTGGGAGACATAGCTGCCCCCCGCAAGCATGTCTGCTCTTTAATCCATTTCATTCTCCCAAAGTAGAGTGACACATTCTACTTGGTGTTTGAGAGATGTCTTCATCACAAACATGATTCTGAGCATGCATACTAGTTAAATTTGTGCACAATTAAAAAGAGGACTAGTCTTATAAGACAAAAACATGAGTCATTTAAAAAGAAATTTGTACATTTTCTTACTCTATTGTAGCATTGTAAGCATTGACAAGGTTCATACTATCCTTAAGCTGTATTCCTTGCATCCATCCAGTATCTTCAAAAGGATAATTTTTGAACTTAATAAGGTACCTTCGGATAATCTTACCATGTCTTAGTACCTTGTCTTCATGCCGAAGATAGCTTCAGGTTGTAGCACCTCTTCTTGGTCTTCAACTTCGGGAGAGTCTTCAATAATTGGTTCACTTGGTGGCTCTCCTTTGTAGGGCTCAAGTAGGCTTACATGAAAGGCATTGTGTATGAGCCAATGGTTGGGCAACTCGAGTTGATAAGCCGTCTCATTGATGGGCTTCAAGATTTGTAAAGGACCATAGTATCTTTTTGCTAGTTTAGCATAATACTTTTGATGGCCCGTAGGATTTTTGCCCGTCGTTTGCCTTAATCGAGCCTTTGGAAACTTGAGTAAGACCCAATCATTTTCTTTGAACATTAAGGCTCTTCAGTGCTTATCAGCAGCAGCTTTTTGCCTTTGTTGAGAGATGGATATAGCCTCCTTAATCTTTTGAAAAGATTCTTGCAGGTCACGACTATACTCATCGGTGGCAAAGATCTTCCCATGTACTTTGAGTAGCAAGGGACTTTTAGGTCTTCCCTCAATGATCTCAAAAGGTGCTTTTCCCGTAGAAGTATGTACAATATTATTGTAGGCATACTTCACAAGAGGTAAGTACTTTTCCCATTGTGAGCGTTGATCTACTTCGGTAACATGAGTCTTGAGTAGATCGAGTATTGTAAGATTGGCTATCTCACTTTGGCCATCCATTTGTGGGTGATAGGCCGAGGAGAAATTCAATCTTGTTCCTAGATTTTCAAAGAGACCTTTCCAGAAATTACTGGTCATTCTAGGATCTCTATCTGACATGAAGGATGTGGGTAATTCATGGTGCTTGAAAATCTGAGATATGAAGAGAGTTGCCACTTCATGTGCCTTAATAGTCTTTTTGACAGGAATAAAATGTGCTTGCTTGCTAAACCTATCGACTATTGTCCATATTCTTGTATTCCCATAAATAGAGTGTTAAGTATGGAGCTTAATTTACCCCTTGCAATTTCTGTGGTAAAAACGCACATTTGTAAGGCCCCCATTATGAGGAGAAGCCATCGTGCGTGAAGGAAAATCACTCGCCGGAAACCAAAATTTTCACGGCCAAAATTCAGAGGCAACTTTTTTTTCCTTCGTCAGAATATTCCTTTTCGCTGAAATATTATGGCCGGACTGCGGCCGGAAAGTGGTCGGAAAACGACCGGTCGGTTGGTCGGTGGCCGGTAGTCAATGGCCGGTGGGGCTGGTGGTTGGAAGTCAATGGCCAGTGGCTAGTGGCCGAATTCAATGGTTGGTGGCCGAATTCAAAAGCGGATTTGTCTACACAAGGGCGGCCACACATGGGCGGATTGGAGGGTCCGATTTAGACTTATTCACACAAGGGCGGCTACACATGACTGCCTCTCATGAGAGAGGACAGCCCTTTTGGTCTATAAAAGGAGGCCATTTCTACACACATTTCATAGTGTGAAGTTGACGCAACAAGGTGAGTGTGAGGTGGTGAGAGTGAAGCAAGGCGGGAGCTCCATTAAGGGTATAATCTCTTTGTAAACTACTTCTTGTTTTGAAGTACTAAAGCCATTGAGTGGCTGCTTTCCCGTGGACGTAGCCCACATTGGGTGAACCACGTATATTGTGTGTACTCTCTCTCTCTACTCTATAATCTCTTGTGTGTGAAATCTATCTCTCTCCATTAAGTAATCTACTCAAATATCTATTTAGCTACGTCATATTTCCTAACAACTGGTATCATAGCAAGGTTTGCTCGTAGATAAATTATCTCAAGGAAAGGATTCCTTGAATTGAGTGGGAATTATGGTGGAGGAAGGGAAGCTCAAGATTGAGAAGTTGAACGGCAAAAACTACCAACATTGGAAGATGCAGATTGAAGAGTATCTCTACCAAAAGGACCTCTATCTGCCACTAGGCGGTCTTGCAAAGAAGCCCGCAACGATGGCAGATGAAGCATGGATTGTCCTTGATCGAAAGACACTGGGAACAATCCGGTTAAGCTTGGCGTCACAGTGGCCTTCAATGTTTCGGAGATGAAGACCACGGAGGACATGATGAAGTCACTTGACGACTTCTATGAGAAACCATCGGCATCTAATAAGGTATTTCTTATGAAGCGCTTGGTCAATCTAAAGATGGCAGAGAATGGTTCAGTTGCAGAACACCTAAATGACTTTAACACAAACATAAGTCAACTTCGATCGGTGAAAATCAATTTCGATGACGAAGTGCGAGCTCTCCTTATACTATCATCTCTACCGGATAGTTGGGACAGCCTTATGATGGCTGTAAGTAATTCTATTTCTGGCACAAATACTCTAAAGTTTGATGATGTTGTGGGTGTTCTCCTAAGCGAGGAAATACGAAGGAGAAGCACAAGAGAATCATCAAGTGCTGCACTGTCAGTGGAAACAAGAGGAAGGCCTAAGGAGAGGTTCAAAAACCAAAAGGGTCGTGATCGCTCAAGACGGAACAAGTCACGCACAAAGTCAGTTCTTGAATGTTGGAACTGCGGCAAGAAGGGCCACGTCAAGAAGGATTGCTGGTCCAAGAAGAAGAAGGAGACTGAGTCTCAAGACAACAAGCCAACACCGGAGGCCAATGTGGCATGTAAAGTAGAGCAAGATGCTCTAATTCTCTCATTAGACAATGTATCTAATTCATGGATAGTAGATTCCGGGGCTTCATTCCATGCGACACCACACAAGCAACATTTCCAAGATTACACCAAAGGTAATTTTGGGTATGTATACTTGGGAGATGATGAAGCTTGTGAGATTGTCGGCAAAGGTACAGTTTCTGTTAAAACTGCTAATGGAAATGAATGGAAGCTTAAAGATGTTAGGCATGTTCCTTCTCTTTGCAAAAATTTGATCTCTACAGGACAATTGGACGATGAAGGTCACAACATTGCATTAGAAAACAAACGGTGGAAGATCTCAAAGGAATCTTTGGTGGTTGCCAAGGGAGAAAAGGTCCGTACACTTTACTTGTGTACTGTTAGCACGCAACCTTCAGCTTGTGTAGCAACTACAGAAGTTGATAGTGCGGTGTGGCACTATCGGCTTGGGCATATGAGTGCCAAAGGAATGCAAATCCTTCAAACAAAGAAGCTTCTACCAGGTTTGAAAGAAGTGGACTTAGAGTTCTATGAAGATTGTATTTGTGGTAAACAAAAGAGGGTAAAATTTCAAAAATCAGGAAATGAAAGAAAAAATAAAAAATTTGAGTTGGTTCATTCTGATGTTTGGGGTCCTGCAAGTACACCATCACTTGGTGGCTCATTGTACTATGTAACATTCATAGACGATGCGACTAGAAAAACATGGGTTTATGTCATGAAGAATAAGTCCGATGTATTTTCCATATTTCAAAGGTGGAAAGCCTTTGTGGAGAATGAAACAAGTACCAAGGTTAAATGCCTCAGATCCGACAATGGAGGTGAATATTGTAGCCAAGCTTTTGAAAGCTCTTGTGCTAGCAATGGCATTCGAAGGCAAAGGACAACCCCAAGGACACCTCAACAGAATGGAATTTTGGAAAGGATGAACAGGACAATCATGGAGCGAGCACGAAGCATGCGGCTACATGCAGGCCTACCGCTTGAGCTTTGGGCGGAAGCTGTAAGTACGTCTGTGTACTTGATCAATCGGTCACCCTCAACGGCATTGGATGGGGGAGTTCCTGAAGAGGCATGGACAGGTAAACCGGTGAATTATGCATTTCTCAAAGTGTTTGGGTGTGTGGCTTTCATGCACATAGATAGAAGCCTAAGATCAAAGCTAGATGCAAAGTCCAAAAAGTGTTTCTTCATTGGCTATGAAGAAGGTAACTTTGGGTATCGCCTATGGAATCCTGAAGATGGTAAAATCTTAAGGAGTAGGGATGTAATTTTTAACGAACAAAATATGTACAAAGATTACTTGGAAAGAAAACAAACAAAAGAAACAGGTGATGAGTACATGGAGCTTGAGGACGGTGAAGACTCAAGGACTGCAAACGATGACAATGTGAAACAACGTCAACCAAATGAGGAGCCTCAACCTATTCCCCGAAGATCTACAAGAGCAAGTAGACCTCCGGAAAGATTTGTTCCTTCCTTCAACCATCTCTTGATCTCAGATTCTGGAGAGCCGAAATCATACGAGGAAGCTATGTAACACGAATCCAAAGAAGAATGGACAAAAAGCATGCAAGTGGAGATGGACTCACTACATCACAACCAAACATGGGAGTTGGTTGAGTTGCCTAAAGGTAAGCGGGCACTTCAAAACAAATGGGTGTACAAGTTGAAGGAAGAAGAAGGTGGGAACTTGTGGTAAAAGGGTTTTGTCAAAAGAAAGGTATTGACTTCAATGAAATATTTTCTCCTGTTGTAAAAATGAACTCAATTAGGCTTGTCTTAAGCCTTGTGGCTGCTCATGATCTAAATCTTGAGCAAATGGATGTAAATACGGCATTCCCTCACGGTGACTTAGAGGAGGAAATCTACATGCTTCAACCAAAGGGGTATGAAGTAAAAGGTAAGGAGAAAATGGTTTGCAGATTAAAGAAAAGCTTGTATGGATTAAAGCAAGCATCAAGACAACGGTACTTGAAGTTCGATCGATGGATGTTAGATCATGGATTCAGAAGATGCAACTCAGATCATTGCGTCTACATGAAAAATTTGGGAGATGGGAAGTTCATCATCCTAATGTTGTATGTTGATGATATGTTGATCGCAAGTGCTAACATGCAGGACATCAAAGACCTAAAAGAGGAGCTATCTAGATCTTTTTCAATGAAAGATTTAGGTGCTGCAAAGAGGATACTTGGTATGAAACTATCAAGGGACAGGACGAAGAAGACGATAAAGCTATCTCAAGAGGATTACATCAAGAAGGTACCATAAAGGTTTGCAATGCAAAATGCAAAACCAGTTTCTACACCTTTGGCTGGTCACTTTAAACTAACTAAGGATATGTGTCCAAAGACACAAGAGGAGATAGTCTATATGTCTAAAGTTCCATATGCTACAGCGGTAGGTTCTCTAATGTATGCTATGGTCTGGACAAGACCAGATATTGCACATGCAATGGGAGTTGTGAGTAGGTTCATGGACGACCCAGGTAAAGAACATTGGCAAGCTGTGAAGTGGATACTTAGGTATCTAAAAGGGACAACAACAAATGCTTTGTATTTTGAAGGAACTGATATTTTTCTAGAAGGGTATGCTGATGCAGATATGGCAGGTGACAAAGATACTCGAAGGAGCACTACTGGCTATGTCTTCACGGTTGGAGGCACAACAGTAAGCTGGGCTTCAAAGCTGCAGAAAGTGGTCTCACTTTCTACCACGAAAGCAGAGTATATAGCAATGACGGAGGCAAGCAAAGGAATTATGTGGCTTCACAAATTCTTAGAAGAGCTTGGATTCAAACAAGACAATTGTGTCTTGTACAGTGATAGCCAAAGTGCTATCCATCTTGCGAAGAACTCAGCCTTTCATTCAAGAACAAAGCACATTGAGGTGAGATATCACTTCATACGCACTCTTTTGGAAGACTGACAGCTAAAGCTAGGAAAGGTGCATACAAGTGAAAATCCTGCAGACATGTTTACAAAGGTGGTCAACAAGGACAAGTTGAGCTTTTGCTCATCTTCAATCGGCATTCAAGGATAAGAAGCCAGGAAGGAAATCAGTCTCACAGGTTTGGTTTGGAGATCAGTCTCCAAGTGGGAGATTGTTAAGTATGGAGCCTGATTTACCCCTTGTAATTTCTGTGTCAAAAACGCACATTTGTAAGGCCCTCATTATGAGGAGAAGCCATCGTGCGTGAAGAAAAATCACTCTCTGGAAACCAAAATTTTTACGGCCAAAATTTAGGGGCAACTTTAGGGGCCTCGGGGGCGGAAGCCACCGAGACTTTTTTTTCCTTCGCCGGAATATTCCTTTTCACCGGAATATTATGGCCGGACTGCGGCCGAAAAGTGGTCGAAAAACGACCGATCGGTTGGCCAGTGGCCGGTAGTCAATGGCCGGTGGCCGGTGGTCGGAAGTCAATGGCCGGTGGCCAGTGGCCGAATTCAATGGTCGGTGGCCGAATATAAAAGCAAATTTGTCTACACAAGGGCGGCCACACATGGGCGGATTGGAGGGTCCGATTTGAACTTAGTCACACAAGGGCGGCTACACATGACTGCCTCTCATGAGAGAGGGTAGCCCTTTTGGCATATAAAAGGAGGCCATTTCTACACACATTTCATAGTGTGAAGTTGATGCAACAAGGTGAGTGTGAGGTGGTGAGAGTGAAGCAAGGCGGGAGCTCCATTAAGGGTATAATCCCTTTGTAAACTACTTCTTGCTTTGAAGTACTAAAGCCATTGAGTGGATGCTTTCCCGTGGACGTAGCCCACATTGGGTGAACCACGTATATCATGTGTACTCTCTCTCTCTCTCTCTCTCTCTCTCTCTCTCTCTCTCTCTCTCTCTACTCTATAATCTCTTGTGTGTGAAATCTATCTCTCTCCATTAAGTAATCTACTCAAATATCTATTTAGCTACGTCATATTTCCTAACATAGACTTGGGTAATCCAAAGATGAAATCCATGGATATACTCTCCCATAGTGAATTTGGGAAAGGCAATGGCTGGAGTAATCCAGGTTGCTTCCCTCTATCATACTTGGTCTTTTGGCAAACTACACATTTTGAAACATACTCTTGTATGTCCACTTTCATGGTAGGCCAATAGAAGTAGTCTCTACTTCTCGAAGAGTAGGTTGAATACCTCTATTCCCCGCATATGGAGGAGCATGGGATTCATACATAACTTTCTCACATAGGGAATGGGTAACACATAGCCTATTGCCGTGGAGAAGATAACCATCCTGAAAGGTGAATGGTTCCTCTTTCTTCCTCAAAGCAAGGGCTGACATTATGTCTCTAAAGTCAAGGTCAGTAGCATACTCATCTATCATAGAGGATAGATCATTGTGAGTAGCTATAGACACCGCATTAACTTTTGGTCATCGTGAAAGTGCATCGGCCACTTGATTGTGCTTACCAGCTATGTGAGCAATATGGAAATTAAATTGTGAAAGAAATTTTGCCTACCTCATTTGTTTGTCGGAAAGCTTGATTTGTGTCATGAAATACTTGAGACTTTGGTGGTCGGTTCGTAGGATAAATGGAGTCCCCAATAGGTAGTGCTTCCATGTGTCTAGGGCATGTAGAACAGCTAAAAGCTCTTTCTCATAAATGCCTAAGACTTGTTCATCAGTATTGAGCCTTCGGCTCTCATATGCTATGGCATGCCCTTCTTGAAGCAAAAATGCTCCAAGGCAATCACCACAAGCATCACATTGGACCTCAAATGGATTTGAGAGATCCGGAATCATGAGGACTGGTTGGGAAGTAAGCTTCTCTTTGAGCTTATCAAAAGCATTTTGATCCTTATCAGTCCATACATACTTAACGTTCTTCTTAGTTAAGTCGTGTAGTGGTCCTGCTACTTGAGAGAATTTTGCTATGAAGCGTCTATAGTATGCGCACATACCAATAAAGCTTCTTAGCTCATGTAGATTATTACCTCCTACTTTGATGGATCCATACGGATACCATTGTGAGAGATAATATGACCTAGGTATTGAATCTCTTGAAGGAAGAATTCCTTTTTCTTTTGGTTGAGAAAAAGCTTGTGAATACTCCAGTGAATTTGCGGTATGGTCTAAAATTTTTCTCCATCAGACGATTGAACGTAGCTGGTGCATTAGTCAAGCCAAAAGGCATGACTAGATATTCATAAAGACCAAACGTTGTGCGAAACGGGGTCTTTAAGATATCTTCATCCACTATCCTTATTTGATGATAGCCACTCTTAAGGTCAATACTACTGAAGTAAGTAGAGCCTCATAGCTTATCAAACAGATCTTTTACCCGAGGCACGGGAAATCTGTTTTTGATAGTGATACGGTTTAGTGCTCGATAGTCCACACACATACGGTATGTACCATCTTTCTTTTGCACTAAAAGGACTGGAGAACAAAAGGGAGAGGAACTAGGCCTCTCCATCCCTTTGTCTACCAATTCCTGTACTTGCCTCATGATCTCCTCTTGTTGAGCTTGTGAGACTCGATAAGGAGGTTTGTTAGGCGGTGAGCTTCCTGGAAGGAGCTCAATGCGATGGTCATCATCCCCTCGTGTTGGAGGTAAGTTCATAGGGATATCATCAATGAACACATCTTGGAATCCTTTTAGAAAATTAGACAAGTCTAACTCTTCTTGATTCCTACCATTTACATTCAATGAAACCTTAGTGTCTTTTAGAGAGTACTCTTTGACAAAAATCATGTACGCAGAAACTGAGCTCTTCATTGACTTATCAAAAGCAAGAGGATTTACAAGTGGAATAGTGTGACCACGCTCACTAACATCTATATACATGTTCTTTCCGCTATAGCTGAAGTAGATTCTCCTTTCAGGGAACTTCATGTTGGCAGCCATGCGATCAAACCATGGCGCCCCTAGGATAGCATCCTCATGATGGAGAGGAGAGATGAAGAAGTCTTCTTTTTCGACATAGCTTTGGACATGAAGCCTCAACTTCCCAATCAAGGGAGTAACATAGGCTTGCTGTCCCTTGAAAGTTGCGTCAGCCACATTACCATATCTCCCATCTCAAAATCTTGAATGCCCAACTTGGTGGCCAACTCCATTGATATGAAGTTCAGAGTAGAGCTAGGGTCAAACAAGATGAAGGCATCATGCTCTCTTACCTTTCCCCAAGCATAGGAAAGTGATGATCCTTTGCAATGAGCATCCTCTTTTGGAGCTTCGATGGTGGAAGCCCTAGGAGTCCCATTGCGAGTATTCTTCTTGGCGCAAGAACGATAGCCATGTCCTTGCTCCCCACACGTGAAACACTTATGGTCCTTGCGAAAAGATTCAAGCTCTTCAGGAGAGAGTTTGTTTTTACCTTTGTAAACTCCCTTCTCCTTGGACCGATTGTTGTTGTTGTTTGAAGTGACTTGGGAAGTATTTTGAACATTGGTTTTCCCCTTTGCATCATTTTTGTCTTTGTTTTCCATGGGCTTGACATTACGTCTAGCCCCTTGATGGAAATTGATGCGTGAAGCAACCATGGTGTGATGGATTACTTCGCTAATAGTAGTAGGCCATTGAGAGTTGATGTAGTCGTCCATCTCTTCAGGTAATCCCGCACAGAATTGATGCCTTTTCTCGGCAAAGTCTATCTTTTGAAAGACAGTAGCCTTGAGATGTAAATCCCAAAACTTGTCTACGTACTTGTGGATAGACTCATGAGAGAGAAGCTTCAAGCTGCGCCATTCAGTAAGCACTTTGTCTTTTGCATCGCTTGCAAGGAATCGCTTCATGATGGAAACTCGTAGAGTTTTCCATGTCTTTGGGGCTTCACCATTGCCACGAAGGTTAGCCCACCATTGACGAGCTAATTTTTGGAAGTGCATAGCTACATGGCGTAGCTTGCAGGACTCTGTGAAGCCCTCGTCTCCAAAGGCCACATCAAATTGCTAGATGAAGGCCAACACTTTGTTGGTAGCACCAAAGGTGCCATCATAGGTGAGAAAAGAGATACTCTTTCCTGCCTCCTTGAACTTCTTTAGCTTTTGTGACCTTCGCCATGTAGGAAATGATTTGCGATGTCCTCCCCTCTTGTATTCTCTAGGAGAATAGCCATAACTTTTGTCGGAAGAGGAGGAAGGTGAAGAAGAAGGAGAAGAGGGTGACCTCTTCTTAGCCCTTTTCTTCCTTTGTTTCCTCTCTTGCCTTTCAGAGTGATGAGGAGAAGGACTATGTGTTGATCTTTTCCTCTTGGGAGGAGTGGACGATCGTCTAGACCGCCGTCTTCGTGGAGCCACATCTTCAAAGGAACTTAAATTTCATTGCTTTCTTGCTCTTTGGATTCCTCCTCTCGAATGGGAGAGAGTCTTCTTTTGGGGGTCTCTTCAAGAGGCCTCCTAAGCTCTCTCTCCTCTTGGAGAGGAAGGGAAATTCCATAAGCACGAAGTTGTTGAGTAACTTTGGCTTGCAAAGTAGGGTTGCCCATAGCTTGCTGCAACCTAGTGAGACGAGATAATTCACAAACATGGGAGCATCATCATTAGCACCTTCATGTGAAAAATCAAAGCTATCAATGTTCATTCTACTCTCTTGATTATTGTCAGCCATGTTAACAAAATTTATGTATGTACTTAGTGTATGCTTTGGCAATTCAAAACCTTAGTTGCCACTCCTCTTAGCCTTTGAAAATCGGCTTTTAAGTATCTACATCCACGGCTTGAAGTGGTTAATTATAGAGAGTAGAGGAGTAGGTCTAACATAGCACAGTTGACGAGGGCTAGCTCCTTTCGGACTTCTTATGGCTCAATAATGGTAAAGCCGTAGGCAAGTCTAAAAAGACTCCATTATTAAGTCCAAAGCTCTGGAGGTGTGCACCATCCCCCATATAGTGGGCAACAAAAATGATAATAGATCCCAGTTCCACTTACCCTAATATACTTAACAACATCAACCATTTATAGGCTACTTAAGGACCTCTCTTATTAATCAAGAAAAGAGAAACCAAATGCTTTGATACCAAGCAATGGAATTGGCCTATTTAATTTAAGAGTAGTGGAAATTAATGAGAGTACTTTTGAGAAATGACTTTGTGAGCATAGCGGGTGAACATAATTGAAGATAGCAACATTTTCATAGCAATTAGTTAACTTGGCATGAACAATAATTTTTCAAGAGAGAGAATTTATAGAACATGACAACAGTTGAGGACCGGATTTATGTGGAGCCGGTCCCCCCTCCAATAGGCATTTGTATTATGATTTCTCCCATTAAGAGAGACTTGTTACAATACAATCTTTGTGTTCCTTGTAACCTAGGTGATGCAATGAAGATGGAAAACTTCATGCATCACAAGCATAAGATAAACTTGAAGAAAGATTTAACTATCCCAAGCCTCAGTCCCAAGACCTCAAACACCTTCGAAGGTGGAGAGAGCTAGCAGGGAATGAGGGTAGGGAAGAGGAAGAAGAAACATTTCATAGGAGAAAGAATTAATTCCTCACTTATCATAACTCTTCTTGCTAGCATACATAATAGCATAGTAATGAAGAAGAAGGAGATGGCAAGCTTAAGCATTGAAGCATGGCTCTTGGTTGGATTTGCACTCCATATCCAAGAGTGTTGGTGTAGGCTCTCAACCTCTACTTGCTTGGAGAAGGAGAAGGAGATCTTGAACTTTGCATAGCACACAATGAGAGTGTTTGTGAGTGTATGTGGGTGAGTATACCCCCTAAGCAACCCCCTAGCTTGCTTGGATCGACCCCCCTTGTTGCTCATGCTTGAAGCTCATTGGACCCCTCCAGGCCTAGCCAATCATAAGCAAGACAAGCAGCAAGGGTGGACTTGAGACAAGTGTCCCCCTTTCCCCTTTGAGAGAGAGGGCTAGATAAATGCAAAATCAATTAATTAAATCTCCTAAATTATCATTGGACCCCTTGGGTGGCCAACCAATAGGCTTTAGGCACACCATGAGGGAAACATGAGGAGGAACTTGACAAGTGTCCCTTTTTCTTTCTTTGTACAATGCATGCCTTGTGTGAGTGTGTGGGTGTTCTCTCTCATCCCCCCTCATGTAGGGCTCGCCCCCTCCTTGTAGGGATTGAATATTTAACTTTTTGACACCTCAAGCCCCTCATGCATAGGCCCAGTTCCCACCACAAGCTTGGCCCTTAAGCACTTTGAACTTGGGCTAGGTTCTCACCTCAAGTGCAACCCTAGCATCTCAAGCATGTCAAGCACCTCAAGCACCTCAAGCACCTTAGTCATCAAGCATGACTAGCAGGACAAGCACCTCGAGCTGGGTCGGGTTCCTGCGCCTCAAGGTCAGCCCTAGCATACCTAAGGTCAAAGGACTTTTACACACATTATTGGAGGTCTTCAATGAAGCTAACCCTAAGGTCTTATGCTCCATTGGTTAGCCTTGCTCTTTGATAGACCATCTCTCATTTGGGCCCCTTTACTATTGGCCCCGTGTTGAGATAGATCTATAAGCACATGTCTATATCTTAACCCTTGTTCCCGTTTATTCTCCCACATTAAGTGATCAGTTTAATATGAGAGAATCATTTGTATTGGTTAGATATTAGATATTAGATTTTATGACAGCAGTGGTGACAAATGCCCAAAAGTAGGGCTCAGCACATAGTTGGACACTGTCCCAAAAAACTTGAAAAGTGCTTTTCTATAATCTAAGAGCAATGTATATAATACATGTGGTAGATAGATATATACAATTTGATGATGATTAAGCTTGGTAGTTGGAAGAGGAAATTGAAGTGGCAAAGTGACTATATTCTAGACCAAAATTTGATTTAATGACCTTGCAAAGTTAGGCTTTATTAATAATTTAAACTAGTATGTGACCCGCACAATGCTGCGACCAAGAATAAGTACGCTACAATCTTGGTGTCCCCCCCCCCCCCCTCCCCCCACCCACCCAAGGTCATGCATGAATGCTTCATTAAGAAGTTGCACCCAAGGTCATGCATGAATGCTTCATTAAGAAGTTGAGAGGTAATACAATTTTACATTGTCTATTGTATTTCCTTAAATCATTAAACATTCATAATCTAACAACAGCATTCCATGACAATGAAAAGTGCACAAACAATTCAAACACAACTAAACTATGTGACCCGGGTGTTGGTGCATAACAGAAGAGTGTTCCATTAATGCAATGAAGCTCTTAAATCCATAACAAAACTTTAGTTTTTCTCACTCATTTATGTATACATAAGTCAAAAAGTTGTCATATTCCCACATAGTAGGATAAAAAGTCATGAATAATGGATACAATACATGATTTCACAATTTACAACAATATAAACACCTAGAATGACTAATTTTGACATTTTCAATGTCTTTTTTGAAAATGTCTTGTTTGTTTGAAAACAAACAACTCCAAATGTGATACTGCAAACAACAAAATATTTAATTCATAATTGACATTGTACACTTCACATAAAATGTCACAACTATTAGTAAATAGATGAGACAGGTTGTGGCATACCATTATCATACAAAGGATGCTTTGGTAGTTGGCGGCACATAATAACTGTAACAATAGCCAAATTCCCTAGACCTATCATACATCGACCACCCTTCTTG
Organism: Adiantum capillus-veneris; assembly: GCF_014529385.1. Classification (NCBI taxonomy): domain Eukaryota; kingdom Viridiplantae; phylum Streptophyta; class Polypodiopsida; order Polypodiales; family Pteridaceae; genus Adiantum; species Adiantum capillus-veneris. The sequence goes on from NC_140954.1 coordinate 76,607,426, forward strand.
CAAATGAAATCCCACATACTCTATTGTCTACCATTCACTTGATTCCTCCACAAGCTTTACATCATACACACCTTGTGGATGCACATCATAATGTTAGACAAAATGATCCATGATTTCCAAAGAAAAGCATTCCAAAACAAACATGAGACAAATGTCAACCATATACATATGAATCAATGCACCCAAAAAATCAGTGAAAGTGATATAACGTGCATTACCCTTGTTTGAAGTCATTTACAATGGTCATGACAATCTCATGGGGTTTGAAAGGCGCTACCTAATTATTAGGGACTGTAGAAAGCATACCAGATCTAAAAAGTAAGACAGTTTCTATTGTAAGCCTAAAGACAAATGCTACAAAGAGGTTCAAACAATCCAAAAGGTAACCTAGAATGTGTCGAGCTTCTGAGTATGTTATCTCAACCTTAAAGCTCACTTTACCAAAAAATGCCATATCCTAGACACGCAAACACATATACAATATTTGAAGCCTCTTTTTTGATGACACGATTCCTTGCATTTCTCAAGCCACGAAGGTAGTACTTCATATTGTTTTGACACAAAGATCATATGAACCAAGACCTCACATATTAATCTAAGTAAACTCTACACCTTTATGCCATGACACAAAGCAATGCAACTGTAAAGCCAAACGAATGAACACATTCATTACATTACTTTACCAATGTAATTCAATGCAATGTACACTTTAGTATATCATGATATTCATTAAAATGATCACACAAAAGCAAGTGCTTGAATTATTTAAATAGCCAAGATTGAACGCGCTTAGATGGCACGACATCAAAAGCTCGAGCCATCTTTGTCATAAGCGCATTCATTCGGTTCAAGTGGACTTTGAGCCTTGTCACCTCTCCTTCCAGAGCACGAACCTTCTCCTTAAGTGCATCAATCTTGATTTGGCATTCCCTATCGATCAAGTACGAGTTTTGTACTGATTTGAGCTGTTGCTGCTCCAGGCGTGCCAACATGTCGAACTCATTCTCCTCAATTTGAATCATGATTCTGTCGTTGAAACACTCTGTACATAAACGCACCTGATTCCAAAGTTCTACAATTTGTTGGCCATTGGTTTATTGAGTCACGTCCAGAAGAGGCTCTAAGTGCCTTTCAAAGTCCAACTGCCTACTCTCACTACGGGCAAAGAACTCCCGTATTGCTACCAAGAGTTGCTCAATCCTATCATGTACCATCGGATCAGCAAAAGAGGATCCCATAGCACAAGCGCTTCTCTTTGCTACTTGAACATTGGAAATCCTTGGAAGACTGGGATCAATCCCATTGGATTCAGTCTCAATGATGACATTGGTAGTAGTGTTTTTAATATTGTACAATTAAAGATCACATTACAATGCATACAAAAGCTAAAATCTTTTTTAACTACCACAAAGGGAGTAGACCCTTGTGCAACATATGCTACAAACTCAACATTTAATCATGCCAAAAGAAGCGTATGCTACACAAAGCCCAAGGTGCTCGTCTGGTAAGAATACATGGAGATACTTTACATTTTATCTTAGGTCTTAGCAGTGTGTATGATTTTGCCTCTTAGTGTGTATTACCCTGTGTGTGTGTGTGTGTGTGTGTGTGTGTGTGTGTGTGTGTGTGTGTGTGTGTGTGTGTGTGTGTACTCTTGACATAGCGATAGACTCTTTTACAAAAGTGAGGATCAATGCATAAAATTGACATGCTTACACAACAATATCTATTGTATGAACGTGATAGTTTGTATCCAAAGAACTCAAGTCTTTCGACAAATTTTTTATTACATAGATAGATAGAAAAGTCATAATAAACATGAAGACCTCAACAAATGTATCAAGACATCTAAAGAAATATTTCATGACCATGGCTGAGCTCTCGACATAATTGACATAAAAACAAACTCAATGAGGGACATTGTTGTGCCACAAATTATCTAAGAAGCAAAATTAATGCAACTCGCTTCATCGAGTAATTGGTAATTGGCTTGGAGTTTCTCCATCCTTAAATTAAGGACTGTTTTACCATCCCAAGGTTGATTATCTCTTGGATAAAATAATGAAACTAGTGTAAAAAGTGAGACTTTTTCACACAATGCAATCAAAGCACCAAACTCAACACTTTATTTGTACCAGTTATTCCAATCATGTATGGAACTGCCAAGTGTGCAAGTTGTTTAGGCAATAAATTTTGATAGATGAGCTTAGAGAACCTAGAACTTTGAAAGTACTCTCAATCATCAGAAATGGAGTATCCTTTGTATGTTGCAAACCACTGAACATCAAATGCTCCTTAAAGGAGACACTCCTTTCTAACCGAATAGACATTGTACTTGATGTGAGATGAGTACGCCAAAATACGTAACATGAAAGCATCATCGATGGAAGTTTTCTAAGGTTTACAACACAGTTGGAATGGATCAAAACCATCAATCCTACTTTATGGTTAGCCAATTCCTACCTTCATGCGCAAACACCTCGTCTTGTAGTGTTTGCAAATGGTCCCGACAATTTTTGCGTGTGACAAAGGTGCACACTAAAAATGTAACTTTGCTAAAAGTAACAAAAAAGACTTCAAGATTTTAAAAGGGATACAATAAGCATACACACAATGACTTAATGGGGACAGAAACATACTAGGATATGTATCATTTTCTATGCTAAAACAAAGGACACCTCAGAGATGTATTGATCCATGACCTATACAACAAAGTGGATACCCAAAAAAGCCAATGAGAAGAAGGGATGGAACATTCTCATGACATTGTATAATATGCCATGGAGTGGCAAAAAAAGTAATTCATGATATATTAAGTGGAATGGATACATAATAGACAACAATGAGAAGAAGGAATTGTTCAATATCTCTTTGTATACAATGTTTGTTATTATTAAAACATTTCTTTCATTCGCATCAATGTTTCCCAAGAGATTCTTCACTCTAGTAGTAGCTAAACGCGTACGTGAGAGCGCAATGTACAATTGTCCATGAGTGAAGACTTGAGTCCCTAGGTAAAGACCCACCAACGTAATGCTTTGGTCCTATAGCTTATTTATTGTCATGCAAATAGCCAATCAGACTAGAAACTATCTTTAACAAATGGTAAATCCATACTTGAGTGCACAAAACATATTCAAGCATGAACAATGTTAGCACGTATTCCCTTGAACACCACTAGTAAGATTTGTCTAAAATGTCCACAAGAAGTATCACCTTGTCACCAAATGACTTTTTTTAGCACATAATGTCTTGTAAAGACCTATCCAAATCCTCAAATGTGGATGCATCATGGGAGACTCGTCCAACACAATCATGGGAGCTTCATCCCACAAATTGAGCTTACAGACTCTAAGAAATTCAACAAGTTGACCTTGAGCAGGAATATTGCATGTACTATATTTGTTCAACTCAAAGGGTATCTTGAATCTAGAATGTGTGGTGCGTCCATTTTACAATAGTAATGTTGCAATCCCAAAAGATGTCGTGGACAATGCAACATCTCCTTGGCTATGCAATTGTGACAATAAATAGTTATACAAATATGTTTTCCCTGTCCTTGCAGGCCCATCTAGCCAAAAAATAGCCCCACCGTCAACAATCAATAGATGCAAAACTCTCTCGAAAGCAATCCTTTGATCTTCATTCAAACTCTGCTCGAATGCGCGTGATGTGGATAGCTTTTCCATGGTATCAAGGCATTGCTCATGGAAAAGCGAACAATTTTCATGAGGTGACAAAAGGCGCTCATCAAGCATTGGAATTCTTAGGATATTTGGATAAACTTCGTCCAAGCATACTTGCAAATCTCTTAATGCAGCAACCTATGCACATTCATCCAAGTACTCGTATCTTATCTTCAACATGTGTTGATAGTTCTCATACAAAAAATGGCAGAATCTCTCCCATAAGTGATTAGGGGAGGAGGGCTCACAAAAAAATAGGATTGTCACAAATAAATGCCTCAACTGCAAGCTTGTGTGTGTACTGCAAGCTTCCTCTATGCAGGCAAACCATTCCCCATTATCCTCCAAGATAGACCTTGCAATGCATGCTACCTTGAAGGTGGGGAACAATGCACCATATAAAGAGCACAAATTCTCAAATGATCTACATCCTTTACAAACAGTCAGGAGCAGATGAACATAATACCGTTCATCTGTAGAGGGCTACACAAATTACATATGATCAATAGTGTCTCCATGGCGTATCCTGGTCCATTTTTGGGAAGTGGAATTCCACACCCACTTCTAAGGAAATCAATGTACAAAGTATCATTTGCATTAGGACTCTCCGAGTTGCAAGTGAACCACTACGTTAGGGTGGTATTTTCCTCATCCTCCCTTTGTAAGACATCATTAAGGTTGTTATTATCTCAAAATGTCACCGTTTGACCAGCCAAAACAAGCACGCTCAATCTCTGGACAACTATTGCATCATTGTGCAAAGGAAAGTAAAAAATCATCCAACAAGCCTTAGATGCAAATACATAGCAGCCATCCACGTACATATATATCTCATCAACGTTCTCCCTTTGAGCAGCTTGTACTGACATATGAAATCTTACAATTTTTCTATCATGCCCATTGTAGGTGTACGTGTAGATATACTTTACGTCCAAAATTGTGAAACGTACCTCAATGTTTATATATGCATTAAATAGTGTTGACAATATAGGATTATATGGCACCACCCATCGATTATCAATAGTAGAGCCCCTAACCTTGGCAGTGAAGCCATTGTTACGTTGCACATGAATTGGGTAACCATTATTATCCATGATTGTTTGCTCATAGAATGGTCATGGATATCTTATGATACATCGTCCATCAACGATGCAAGGAGATGAAGTGTAGAAGTCACCACATGGATGGTGAATGTTACAGATAAAAATTGACATCATGCAATAACAAAAATCAATTTTTATGTGTCAACTCTGCACAAATTATCTTGTCATAGTCAAATGTACATTGTGGATCTAGAATCAACAAGGTGTGAGAATGATTCAAGCCTCTCTTTTGGAACTCCACAACAGACATGTAAGCCACCACTTTCCCAAAAATATATTCTTTCAATATGTGCTTCATCATGCTCGAGTGTTTCTATAAAAAAACCATGGTTGTTATGTCTAGTCAATCAGCGAAAGCCTATCTTGGCAACAATGCCTCCTTTATTTCTTGCCAATTAGGGTTACATGTGAATGTGATGAACAGATTTGACTTTCCCTTTGCATGCACAATTGCCATCGCCATCTTGATGAAATTGGTACATGTGTCTAGGCCCATGTTAGGAAATAGGACGTAGCTAAATAGATAGTAGAGTAGTTTACTTAATGGAGAGAGTCAAATTTTCACACACGAGAGGTTATAGAGTAGAGAGAGAGAGAGAGGGCACGATATACATGGTTCACCCAATGTGGGCTACATCCACGGGAAAGCAACCACTCAATGGCTTTAATACTTCAAACAAGAAGTAGGTTACAAAGGGATTATACCCTTAATAGAGCTCCCGCCTTGCTTCACTCTCACCACCTCACACCCACCTGTTGCATCAACTTCACAATCCATCACAATGCTTCACCTCTTCAATCCATTTTTGTGTGTAGAAAAGGCCTCCTTTTATAGGCCAAAAGGGCTACCCTCTCTCATGAGAGGCAGCCGTGTGTAGCTGCCCTTGTGTAGACAAGTCTGAGTTGAATTCTCCCATGCACCCATGTGTGGCCGCCTTTGAGAAGACAAGTCCAATTGAAATCGGTCACTAGCCGTTGACTTTCGGCCTTCGGCCACCGGCCATTGACTACCGGCCACCACTGGCCAACTGGCCAACCGACCGATCATTTTTCGACCACTTTCCGGCCTCTGTCCGACCATAATATTCCGGTGAAAAGGAATATTCCGATCGTGGAAATTTATTTTTTTTGACAAGTGATTTTTCTTCACGCACGATGGCTTCTCCTCATAATGGGGGCCTTACAAATGTGCATTTTTAATATAGAAATTTACAAGGTGTAAATCATGCTCCATACTTACAGGCCACATGTGAAAGATGAGGGCAAGAAAATTCTTTGACCCCCCCCTTCACTTTGCATCCTTTTAAAACATCTCAGAGCTTCCTAGCCGTGCCCCTATTGGGCATATCCGCAATCAGAACAATATAGGGCATATCTGCCAATAGAGGGTATCCTGGACAAACAACTCCTCTAGCACTTTTTGTGCTTTTTGAGTAGAAGACATTCGGCATACATGTTAATGAGAGCGTTGCCAAGCACCATGTTTTCTTTCAACTACCACTGACTAAGAATATGACTGCCAATTCTTTTGCCCATATTGTGTCTTGCTTAGTGCCACATGCCTTCAGGAGGAAAGCATAGACGATTTCATATAAGATTTCTTTCAGTAGCCAATATCATCATGATTTACTTTCCTCGAATCAAAATCTTGAGAGATGCCCTCGCTTTGCATCGGCTAAAAACAACCCAAAGCTTTCTGGCCTTGCCCCCATTTTGCATATCTTGCAATCAATGAATTCCAATAGACAACATCACGGAAAGGTAGCTCCTCAAGCAATTTTTGTGGTTTTTGAAGTTTAGTACATTTGGCATACATGTTGACCAAGGCATTCCCAAGTACAAAGTTTTCTTTCAACAGCCCAATATCATCGTGAATTCTTTTGCGCATATCAGTGTCTTGCGTAGTGCCACATGCCTTCAAAATGCAAGCGTAGGTAATTGCGCATCTAGAGAGATGCGCTCACTTTGCATCCTTTGATAGCAGCCCAACACTTCTTGGCCTTACCTCGATTGTTGGGCATATCCCATAACCAAAAAGCTCCAAGAGAAGGTATCCTAGACAAGCAGCTCCTTAAGCATTTTATGTGCTTTCTGAGTAGACGACATTTGGCATACACGTTAATCCAGGGCATTGCCAAGCACAATGTTTTCTTTCAATAGCCCCTAACTAACAATACGATTGTGAATTATTTTCCCATATTGGTGTCTTGCATAGTGCCACATGCCTTCAAGAGGAAAGCGTAGGTGATTTCATCTTAAAGTTCTTTCAGCAGCCCCTGACTAACAATATCATCATGATTTCTTTTGCTCGTATTAGCATCTTGAGTGGTGTCACACGACTTCAAGATGCAAGCATAAGTGATTGTAGTTGGAGAGATGCCCTCACTTTGCATTCGCTAAAAACAATTGAGAGCTTCGTGGCCTTGCCACTATTCCACATGTCTTGCAATCAATGAAGTCCAACAGACAACATCTTGGACAAGTAGTGCCTGAAGCACTTTTTGTGCTTTGCTAAGCACTGCATTTTCTTTCAATAGCCCCTGACTAGCAATATCATTGTGAATTATTTTTCAAATATCAATGTCTTATGTATTACCACATGCCTTGGAAATGCAAGTTAGGTAATTGCATCTGGAGAGATGGTCTCTAAAAATAGCCGAGAGCTTTCTGGCATTGCCCCGGTTGAGCATATGTTGCAATAAGAACACCCCCAAGAGAGGGCATATTGGACAGGCAACTCCTCAAGCACTTTTTGTGCAATCTGAAATACACCACATTTGGCATACATGTCAACCAAGCATATGGGGTAGGAAACTCCTCAATTCAAGTCAGCGGAATTGAAATGGTGACAAGATCTAGACTTTACAGTTCCACAATTCTTTACTTCTTCCTTGCTTGAATGTGCTCTATTGAGCACGAATGATGGTTCCCTTTAGATATAGAATGAGACATAGAGAGGTAAAAAATTGTTAGGGAGAGAGAGAGAGAGAGAGAGAGAGAGAGAGAGAGAGAGAGACAGAGAGAGACAGAGAGCGAGAGAGAGAGAGAGAGAGAGAGTGACACTCGTGATGGGATCCCAGTCAACCATGTTAAGGCCCCCCCACAACGTTGCCGATGTGCTATTTGCTTTTGATTGCGTAAATGGAATGTACACACATGCAATACCTCAAGTGCAGACTCTACTAACTCGAATGGGAATGTTGTCATGGTAACTCTTCAAGATGAAGCACCTCTGGGGCTGATTTGATGCTCCTTTGGATTTGTCTCGATGAGGGGTAGATCTAGGGCTGATTTGCGCTCATGATGTGAGAGGAATGAAGCATTGAAAGTTGGCTGCAAAAACGTTGATCTGGCATGCAAAATAGAATAGATTTGTTGCAAGAAACAAGGCTAAAAATGCAACTGATGATGGATCAATTCATGGGCAGCAATGTGAGCACTTGATGCGATGAGGGAATGATCGGGAGAGAGGCTTGATGGCTGTAGATTTTTCCAAGGAGCTGGAGATGGCGCTAGGGTTAGCTGAAGTACATCACATTTGACATAGATGTCGACCAAGGCATTGCCAAGCACGACATTTTTTTTCAACAACCCCTGACTAACAATATCATTGTGAATTATTCTGCCCATATCAGTGTCTTGCGTAGTGCCACATTCCTTCACAATGCAAGCATATGTAATTGCATCTGGAGAGATTCCCTCACTTTGCATCCTTTAATAACAGCCCAGAGCTTCTTGGCAGTGCCCTTGTTGGGCATATCCGTAATCAGAACAAGCCACCAGAGGGCATCACAGACAGGCAACTCCTAAAGTTGGAGAGATGTGCTCTCTTGGCATCCTTTAAAAACAGCCCAAGGCTTCCTGGCAATGTCCCCGTTGTACATATTCCGCAACCAAAAATCTCCAAGAGTGAGTATCTGGGAAAGATAGCTCTTCAAGCACTCTTTAGGTATTATGAAGCAGACAATATTTGGCATATATGTCGACCAAGGCACTATCATCTTTCAATATCCCCTGACTAACAATATGATCATGAATTTTTGCCTATATCAGTGTCTTGCATAGTGCCACATACCTTCAAGAGGAAAGTGTAGGTGGTTTCATCTAAGATTTCTTTAAGCACCCCCTGACTAACAACATCATCATGAATTTTTTGATTGTATTAGCATCTTGAGTGGTGTGACATGACTTCAAGATGCAAGCATAAGTGATTGCACCTGGAGAGATGCCCTCGCTTTGCATCCACTAAAAACAATTGATAGCTTTGTGGCCTTGCCACTATTTGGAATTTCCTGCAATTAATGAAGATTAAGAGACAACATCCTCAACAAGTAGCTCCTGAATCACTTTTTGTGCTTGCCAAAGCATGACCTTTTTATTCAAAAGCCCTTCACTAACAAATCATTGTGAATTCTTTTGCTGATATCTGTGTCTTGCGTATTGCCACATGACTTCAAAATGCAAGCATAGGGAATTGCATCTAGAGAGATGGCCTCACTTTGCATACTCTGAAAATAGCCCAGAGCTTTTTGGCATTGCCCCTATTGAGCATATCCCGCAATCAGAACACTCAAGAGAGGGCATATGGGACAGGCAACTCCTCAAGCATTGTTAGGTCAGCGTAAGTGAAATGCTGACAAGATCTAGACTTTATACTTCCACAAATCTTTACTTCTTCCTTACTTGAATGTGTGCTACTGAGCACGAACAGTGGTTCCTTTTAGATATATAGAATGACACACAGAGAGTAAAAATTTAGAGAGAGAGAGAGAGAGAGAGAATGACACTTGATGGGGTCCCCAACCCTCTCAATGGCCCCCCACACTGTTTCCAATGTGCTATTTGCTTATAATTGTGTAAATGCAATGTACACACATGCAATACCTCAAGTGCAGACTCTACTGACTTGAATGGGAATGGTGCCGGGGTAACTCTTCAAGAGGAAGCACCCTCGGGGCTGATTTGATGCATCTTTGGATTCGTCTTGATGAGGGGTTGCTGATGGCCTGGGGCTGATTTGCACTTCCAATGTGAGAGGAATGAAGGGTTAAAAGCTGGCTGCAAAAACACAGATATGGCATGCAAAACACAGCAGCTGTGTTGCAAGAAAGAGGACTAAAAATACAACTGATGATGGATCAGTTGATGGGCAGCAATGTGAGCACTTGATGCGGCAAGGGAATGGTTGGGAGAGAGGCTCAATTGCTGTGCAGATTTGTCCAAGGAGGTGCATATGGGGCTAGCCTTAGCAGAAGTACACCAAATTTGCACACATGTCGACCAAGGCATTTCAATTAAATAGGCGTTGTCTCTAACAATATCATTGTGAATTCTTTTGTCCATATCAGTGTTTTGCGTAGTGCCATATGCCGCCAAAATGCAAGCATAGGTAATTACATCTAGAGAGATGCCCTCACTTTGCATCCTTTAAAAATAGCCTAGAGCTTCGTTGTTGTACCCTTGCTCTAGGAATATCCGCAATTAGAACAAGCCAACATAGGGCATCATCCTTTACAAAATAGCCTAGATCTTCCTGGTCATGTCCCTGTTGGGCATATCCACAATCAGAACAAGCCAATGGAGGGCATTGCGAACATGCAGCTCCTCAAGCAGTTTTTAAGCTTTTTGAATAGACAACATTTTGCATACATGTTAACCAAGGCATTGCCAAGCACAATGTTTTTTTCAACAGCCCCTGACTAACAAGATGATTGTGAATTCTTTTGCCCATATTGATATCTGGAGTAGTGCCACATGCCTTCAGGAGCATAGCGTAGGTGATTTTATCTAAGATTTCTTTCAGCAGACCGTGACTAACAATATTATCATGAATTCTTTAACCCGGATCAACGTCTTGAGTGGTGCCATAGGCCTTCAAGATGCAAGCGTAAGTGATTACATCTGGAGAGATGCCCTCTCCTTGAATCCGTTGAAAACATCCAAGAGCTTCCTAGCCTTGCCATTGTTCGACGTATCCTACAATCAATGAATCTCAACAAACAACATCGTGAACATGTAGCTCCTCAAGCACTCTTTGTGCCTTCTGAAGTGTACCACATTTGGCATACAAGTCGACTAAGGCATTGCCAAGCATGACATTTTCTTTCAACGGCCCCCAACTAACACTATCATCATGAATTATTTTGCCCATATGAGGGTCTTATGTAGTGCCACATGCCTTCAAATTGCAAGCATAGGTAATTGCATTTGGAGAGGTGGCCTCACTTTGCATCATTTAAAAACAGCCCAAGGCTTTCTAGTGTGCATATCCCCATTAAGAGAAACTTGGAGTCACTTTCGGGTCTTTTAGTTCTAGAGAGAGAGTGACGCTCGATCAATGAGGAAGAGGCTTACATTACGTTGAAAATTGGCATTTTGGAGCCAAACTGGTTTGATTAAAACAAAAAAAAAATTGTTCTTCAAATTATACAATGTGACACTTTCAAACCATAAATTTCATAAGTCGTACTAACTCTATATCAAAATTTTTTAGAACTTGCATTGAAGACTCTACTATCTATGTTCTTTCCCAAATGTTTCTTCGAGTAGCTCTACTTCCCTCTCAAAACTGTCTTTCCTTTTTCATATTTGCACTAACTCTATTGTGTGTTGTAGTGCACACCATGACTACATCTCGAAGGCCTAGCACTAAAATTGACTCTGTTAGCATTTTTAAAGTTATACTACAGATAATCAGGCATGGATACCATCTAGAATAACTATCAAAAGTTGGGTACTATTGGAGACAAGGAGGAGGAAGAGGAGGCAATGCAATGATTTCATGGAGGCTTTCAATGGACAAGTTAAAGAGTTTAAAGTGTGTGCACAAAGCACGCGGGTGAAAGAGGTCCTCATACAACATGCTTTCCAACATGCGAACTTAAGGTTGCAAACAACTCCTCCTAGTTTCCACGGCATCGACCAATTGTAAGTTATTTTGAGCATATCTCATTTAGTGCATGACTATGTTCACAGGTTTAGGGTTGATATCATGTTTGGTATGTTGCAGATATTTATCCATCGAACAAGACGAATTGGCAACCAATTGAGAGCATAGTAGCAAATGTACCAAGGAAGACAACACAAGGAGTTTTTGATAATGGAATATTCTTTTATGATATGTCATATTTGGAACCTAGAATATCCTCTGGCTAAGGTCGTGTAACTTCTTTGCCACTTACATCCTTTGACAGCAAGGATTGGTCTTTGCTAGCTTCCCAAACTAGTGAAAGCTTCAGGAATAGGTTGTTTCAGGATATAGAAAAGTCCCTCAAGTATTCAATTGCTACAAAGTTTGTTAGGATCACTCTATTTATGCTTGTTGAAGTGTTTGTAGATTTCTTCTTCAATGTGAAAATAAGAACTACCAAAACAATGTTCATTTGCAAGTCTAAGAGCTGTTTGGACTTTTTAGATAATAATTGGGATATGAAACAGTCATAGGATACAATCTGTATTTTGCAAAAGTCCATAATTTGCAAGTACATTATAAGCTCTCAAAATTTCATAGTGTCATTTTAGTAATTTAGATATCATCTTCTTAGTGGGAAACTTATTCCACTCAACCAAGATATAGAGTCTAACTTTGAGAACAAACCTTTAGCAATGGAGATCTACTTTTGAGAAAGGCTACTTACTATCATGGAGATAATGTCAAGAACAACTCTTGCACAACTTATGATAGATCTTAAATATGCAGACCTTCCACTTCTGCCAAAAGTGTATGCATTCAGTTTCAATAATAGAAAGGTACTTACTAAATGGATAAATTTCATTTGTCTTTAATACCTTAAGATATAGATACTAACTCTTTCTTTTTCTCAGATTCCTAGACGCAAGGAGAAAACAACATTGTGCAAGGAGTCCCTCTCAAATATACTTCACTTGATTGCTTCCAATGGAAGCTAGGTCACATATATTGTGCACACAATGAGTTTTAATGCAAGGCAATCCAAGATGTATACTCCAAAATGACTAATACAAAGACATTTTGTGCTGCTTAAACATTGTTTCAAAAATGTGTAAACTTTACACATTCTATTGTTTCTTTCAAAATGTATACAAAAGGGTGATAATTACTGCTCCTTTTGCCTGCTACTGCTTTCATGTCCCATCCCCCGATTGCTACCACTGCTCCCCTGCCCTCTCCCCTAGTTGTTGCTCCTTCTCCCTCAAGGGATGCTAGTCTCGGGTGCCCTTTCACGTCGTTCGAATGCATGGGCCTCCTCCATGGCTTCCCATGCATCTCACACCTGTGAAGCTTCCCTCTGTTCTCACTCTTGCCCCGTTGACGTGTAACCCGATCCTCTACTGTTGTGGCATTTGCATAATATTGATTGATTGTGTCTTGCATGTTTCAAACCTCGTCTTGAGTTTGAGTTTGTTGGTGCCGCTGCGTCATTTTGTCAATCTGGGCCTGTTCCAACTCTTAAGCTCGAGAGCTTTCCTCTCTTGATTGTCAGTCCACGAGATTATAATATGTTGAATGGCCATTAAAAAGAAATTGTGCACATCATAGGGGCTATAGTTATGTAATTAAAGGTCCTGTAGAAGCGTGATAATAAGAAAGTAAGTAAAGAAGTTACTTCTCTTAATACAAACATTCCAACAATACAAGCATTGAAACAACACGTGTACTTACGTTTGGTACATCCAAAATTTGGCTAACAAGGAGCATAGCATTCATAATCGTACACCAGCCACAACTGTAGTCATCAACCTGTGTGGGCACGCTAACCCCTCGATGCTGAGTGGCAGTCCCTAGACATGTTCTAACAAAATGTGCTCTACACAGCATTGTACCCACCTAGATGCGATCATCTCGTCTAAATCTACCCCGACCTGAATTTCCATAAAAATAGCTAATTGATCCAAAAATTGCTAAAATAGTAGGTGCATGTATCTGACTCCTTATCATGTCATCCTCAAGCTCATCTTTTATTACCAGCTTTCAAAATTGAATTCTGATGGGTTAAGCTCACTTTAGCCAATTAATTCTTATCCTAATGTTAGTAATTAATTCATGGTCTAAGGTATGTATGTGTATGCATGTGCATGGTGGATTAAGCTCACTTTAGCCAATCAATTCTTATCCTAATGTTAGTAATTAATTCATAGTCTAAGGTATATATTTGTATGCATATGCATGTGGGCATTTATGTGCATGTGTAGGCATGTCCATGGTGGATGCCCATGGATGACCCATAGCTATGGACCCATCTCTTATGGAATATTTGATTATGATCATGGAGAGACTACATCAGGTACATCACCTAATGTGGCATGGGAGGACACATCTAAGGGGTAATTGGGGAGCTTGTGACTCCTCCACACACACATTTAGCAAGAGGGGGCAAGTAGGGAGGTATGAGTATGACTTGGGCACAAGGGACCTCCAAAACTCTATATAAAGAGCAATTCACACACAAAAAAAAGACACACTTGAAGACAGGGAGACTCTGATGTTGAGGCTACTCATTGGTGAAGCTTCTACGATGCCTTGAGAGATAAAAAACTCCTAGGCACAATCTGGTAATGGAAATTTGGTGCATCAATTTACTTCTACATCTATATTCTCTCCTCTTCTCAAGAGACTCCAAAATTACTACTACCATTCTTACTCTTATCTATCTAAAGCTTGCTGGTGACAACGGAAACTCTTGTAATGGAAATTGCCTATGAACTTTGGAAGTAGCGGAATTAGGAAATTAGGTGAAGCACTTTTAAGAGATTACTTTGTGAGCATAGCGGGTGAACTTAGTTGATGGTAGCAACATAAACATGGTACTTAGTTAACTTGGCATGAACAATACTTTTGCAAAGAGAGAGAGAGAGAGAGAGAGAGAGAGAGAGAGAGAGAGAGAGAGAGAGTTTAGAGAACATGACAATACTTGAGGACCGGATTCATATGGAGCCGGTCCCCCTTCCAATAGGCATTTGTATTATAGTTTCTCCCATCAAGAGAGACTTGGTACAATACAATCTTTGTGTTCCTTGTGACCTAGGTGATGCAATGAAGATGGAAAGCTTCATGCATCACAAACATAACATGAACTTGAAGAAAGCATTACTATCACAAGCCTCAATCCCAAGGCCTCAAACACCTTCGAACAGTGGAGAGAGCTAGCGGGGAATGAGGATAGGGAAGAGGAAGAAGAAACATTCCATAGGAGAAAGAAGTAGTTCCTCACTTATCATTACTCTTCTTGCTAGGATACATAATAGCATAGAAATGGAGATGGAGAAGTTGGAAAGCTTAAGCATTGTTGGCTCTTGGTTGGATTTGCATTCCATAGCCAAGAGTGTTGGTGTAGGCTTTCACTCTCACAAGCTTGGAGAAGGAGGTGGTGTTCCTCAACTTTCACCAAGTGAGAATGGTCTCTCAAATGAGTGTGTGTGATGGTGTATATCCCCCTAGCACCCCCCCTCCTTGCTTTGGGCGAGTTGTGACCCTGCTGCATGTTGCAAGCTCATTGGACCCCTCTTCCCCTAGCCAATCACATGCAACATGTAGTCAAGTACAGGGGCAGTCTTTTGACAAGTGTCCTCCTTACCCCTTAGAGAGAGAGAGCTTGAAAATATCTAGTTATTTGTTAGATGGAAGTAGAAGCTCATTGGACCCCTCTTTAGCCCAACCAATAGCATTCAAACACCCATGTGGTTAAGCTTAGTGAGAGTTTGACATGTGTCCCATGTGCTCTTTTAGAATTCCCCTAACTTTGAGATTTTTATGCATAGGAAGTTTCTCAAGCAACTTCCTCATTAAGTGAGTAGGTTCTCTTTTTGACTCAAGCATCTTACCCCCCATGCATAGGAAGCGTCTCTAGCAACTTCCTCATTAAATGTGACAAGTACCTCAAGTACCTTGAAGCCTCAACTTCCCAATCAAGGGAGTAACGGAGGCTTGTTGTCCCTTGAAAGCGGCATCGGCCGTTACAGTATCTCCCATCTCAAAATCTTGAATGCCCAACTTGGTGGCCAACTCCATTGATATGAAGTTGAGAGTAGAACCAGGGTCAAACAAGATGAAAGCATCATGCTCCCTTACCTTTCCCCAAGCATAGGAGAGAGGTGATCCTTTGCAATGAGTATCCTCTTTTGGAGCTTCGATAGTGGAAGCTCTAGGAGTCTCATTGCGAGCATTTCTTTTGGGGCAAGAACGATAGCCATGTCCTTGCTCCCCACACTTAAAACATTTGTGATCCTTGCGAAAAGTTTCAAGCTCTTCAGGAGAGAGTTTATTTTTACCTTTGTAAACTCCTTTCTCCTTGGACCAATTGTTGTTGTTGTTGTTGGAATGGCCGTGGGAAAAATTTTGGGCATTAATTTTTCCCTTTGCATCACTTTTGTCTTTATTTTCCATGGGTTTGACATTCCGTCTAACCCCTTGTTGGAAATTGATGCGTGAAGCAACCATGGTATGGTGGATTACTTCGCTGATAGAGTTAGGCCGTTGAGAGTTGACATACTCGGCCATCTCTTCAGGTAATCCCACACAAAATTGTTGTTTTTGCTCAGCAAAGTCTATGGCTTTTGAAAGACAGTAGCCTTGAGATGTAAATCCCAAAACTTGTCCACATATTTGTGGATAGACTCATGAGAGAGAAGCCTTAAACTCCGCCATTCGGTGAGCACTTTGTCCTTTCCATCACTTACAAGGAATTGCTTCATGATGGAAACTTGTAGAGTTTTCCATGTCTTTGGGGCTTCGCCATTGCCTCGAAGGCTAGCCTAGCCCACCATTGACGAGCCGATTTTAGGAAGTGCATAGCTACATGGCGTAGCTTGGAGGACTCCGTGGACATAAGATCCTCGTTGAGAGATAGGTGTTTCGGTTGGACGGCCCCACATCCTCGTCACTACTCATAATGAGGGTAAAAACCTTATAACCTAAACAACAAATTTAATATTATATTGGCATTCTTCGTCTTTTATCTCTCTCTCTCTCTCTCTCTTCATCTCCAAAGGCCGCATCAAATTGTTGGATGAAGGTGAGAAAAGAGATACTCTTTCCTCCCTATTTGAACTTCTTGAGCTTTTGTGACCTTTGCCATGCAGACTAAGATTTGTTATGTCCTCCCCTCTTATATTCTCTAGGAGAATAGCCATAGCTTTCATCAGTAGAGGAGGAAGGTGAAGAAGAAGGAGAAGAGGGTGACCTCTTTCTTGCCCTTTTCTTCCTTGGTTTCCTCTCTTCCCTTTTGGAGTGACGAGGAGAAGGACTATGGGTTAACCGTTTCCTCTTGGGAGGAGTTGGCGATCGTTTAGTCCTTCTTCTTCGTGGATCCACATCTTTGGAAGAATTTAGGGATTCATTGCTTTCTTGATCTTTGGATTCCTCCTCTCGTATGGGAGAGAGTCTTCTTTTGGGGGTCTCTTCAAGAGGCCTGGTAAGCTCTCTCTTCTCTTGGAGAGGAAAGGAAATCCCACAAGCACGAAGTTGTTGAGTAACTTCGGCTTGCAAAGTGGGGTTGCCCATAGCTTGTTGCAACCTAGTGACAAGATAATTAATAAACATGGGAGCATCATCATTGGCACCTTCATGTGCAAAATCAGAGTTATCAATGTTCATTCTCCTCTCTTGATTATTGTCAGCTATGCTAATTAAACTTATGTGTTTACTTAGTGTATGCTTTGGCAATTCAAAACCTTAGTTGCTACTCCTCTTAGCCTTTGAAAATAGGCACTTAAGTATCTACACCCACGACTCGAATTGGTTAATTATAGAGATTAGTGGAGTGAGTCTAACATAGCGAAGTTGTCGAGGGATAGCTCCTTTCGGACTTCTTATGGCTCAATAATGGTAAAGCCGTAGGCAAGTCTAAAGAGACTCCATTATTAAGTCCAAAGCTCCCAAGTTGTGCACCATACCCCACATAGTGAGCTCAACAAGACCGATAATAGATCCCAGTCCCACTTACCCTAATATAATTAACAAAATCAACCATTAATAGGCTACTTAAGGACCTCTCTTCTTAAGCAAGAAAAGAGAAACCAAATGCTCTGATACCAATGTAATGGAAATTGCCTATGAACTTTGGAAGTAGCGGAATTAGGAAATTAGGTGAAGCACTTTTAAGAGATTACTTTGTGAGCATAGCGGGTGAACTTAGTTTATGGTAGCAACATAAACATGGTACTTAGTTAACTTGGCATAAACAATACTTTTGCAAGAGAGAGAGAGTTTAGAGAACATGACAATAGTTGAGGACCGGATTCATATGGAGCCGTTCCCCCTCCAATAGGCATTTGTATTATAGTTTCTCCCATCAAGAGAGACTTGGTACGATACAATCTTTGTGTTCCTTGTGACCTAGGTGATGCAATGAAGATGGAAAGCCTCATGCATCACAAACATAACATAAACTTGAAGAAAGCATTAACTATCCCAAGCCTCAGTCCCAAGGCCTCAAACACCTTCGAAGGTGGAGAGAGCTAGCGGGGAATGAGGATAGGGAAGAGGAAGAAGAAACATTCCATAGGAGAAAGAAGTAGTTCCTCACTTATCATTACTCTTCTTGCTAGCATACATCATAGCATAGAAATGGAGATGATGGAGAAGATGGCAAGCTTAAGCATTGAAGCATGGCACTTGGTTGGATTTGCATTCCATAGCCAAGAGTGTTGGTGTAGGCTTTCACTCTCACAAGCTTGGAGAAGGAGGTGGTGTTCCTCAACTTTCACCAAGCAAGAATGGTCTCTCAAATGAGTGTGTGTGATGGTGTATATCCCCCTAGCACCCCCCCTCCTTGCTTTGGGCGAGTTGTTGGACCCCTCTTCCCCTAGCCAATCACATGCAGCATGCAGTCAAGTACATGGGTAGTCTTTTGACCAGTGTCCTCCTTACCCCTTAGAGAGAGAGAGCTTGAAAATATCTAGATATTTGTTAGATGTAAGTAGAAGCTCATTGCACCCCTCTTTAGCCCAACCAATAGCATTCAAGCACCCATGTGGTTAAGCTTAGGAGAGTCTGACATGTGTCCCATGTGCTCTTTTAGAATTCCCCTAACTTTGAGATTTTTATGCATAGGAAGTTTCTCAAGCAACTTTCTCATTAAGTGAGTAGGTTCTCTTTTTGACTCAAGCATCTTACCCCCCATGCATAGGAAGCGTCTCCAGCAACTTCCTCATTAAATGTGACAAGTACCTCAAGTACCTTAGTCATCAAGCATGACAAGCACCTTAGGTGGAGTTCCCACCGCAAGCACATCCCTAGCTTGCCTAAGTTTAGGTCGGGTTCCCACCTCAAGCACAGCCCTAGCTTGCCTAAGTTTAGGTCGGGTTCCCACCTCAAGCACAACCCTAGCTTGCTTAAGGTTCTCACCTCAAGCACAACCCTAGCTTGCTTAAGGTCAAAAGGACTTTTAACACTAACCATTGGAGGTCTTTAATGAAGCTAACCCTAAGGTCTTTTAAGCTTCATCAATTAACCTTGCTATTTGACAGACCATCTCTCATTTGGGCCCCTTTACCATTGGCCCCGTGTTGAGATAGATCCGTAAGCTCATGTCTATATTCTAACCCTTGTTCCCGTTTATTATACCATATTAAATGGTCAGTTTAATATGAGAAAATCATTTGGGTTGGTTATATATTAGATATTTGATGACAACTCTACTTATTATAAATCTAATATATGACTCCTCAAGGTTCTTGCAAGATGGCAATAAACTAAATCAAGTGTGTTACTTGCATAATCATAGTCATGATACTCGTTATGTATTCAATTGTGTTTTAATGTACATGAGTCATGTTTAACTTGCATTAAAAGTTGAGAGATAGAATTAAATCCATCATCAACTACATGAAATAAGAGGATTGCATGATCATTGTAAGGTCTCCAACCCCGCCGACACCAAAAACGGGATGGGATCCTTGACAGGTATCTAGGTCTGGTAAAAATCAGAGTCTCTAGACAAGAAAAATCCAAGGAATAGACCTTTACCATTGACAATGGCTTGGGTCTATAGCATTAGAAGATGACCTAGTCCTGTCTCGCAGCGAAAACGGGACAACGTATTCAAAGTCAAAAAAAAATATTTCGGCCATATAACTTCCACAATTTGGACTAAGGAATCCTCAACCAACGCTTTTTTTACCCCTAACATATGTGAGGGCACAGCCGCTGCCGTTGGTGGACTCCTCTTCCAAGTAAAGAAGTTTTCTATGTTTTTAATGCGCGGGATGGATAGTTACCTGACTAATCAGGTCCACCCGTCCATGATTGACAACCTTAGTCAATCCCCACTTACCACCGCGCACTCACCCATGATTTCTGTGTTGTTTAATTACTACCACATTCTTTTCACAATTAAAACAATGATTCTTTTTAACTTTCACAACTGAATTTCCTTAAGAAAACCGTTGAAAACAATATTGAAAACATTCTTTTAGCAAACAGACATGTTTAAACTTAAGACAGGGTACTGTCAATCAAAACATTGTCCATAATAACCGTGACGAGTACTCTTCTTGTCTCAAGACCACCTAAGACGACACTCCTTCCTTATTTATAAAAACTGGGTGGAAAAAGCCATCACCCAAAGTCCGGGCGCCTATATGCCAAACCAGTTTCCCATACAACCGGGCGGCTCCCCTAGGATAAAAAACAGTATCGTAACTTATGTAGAAACATCAAGACATGACACGGAGTAGAAACTCAATGTTCATGGGGGGTAACCGACTTATCCGTGGCTGGAAGCCAATCATTATCATCAAAATATACCAAGGAGTCGGAGGTGTCTTGAGACAAGCTGTCTTAAGGATGATCAATCATATCTTTCCTAATTCAACCAATTTTAACCCAACAATTCTTTCTTACATTATAAACAATGCACGTTGGAAGTTACCCTTTGTTTTTGGTCAATTATTCCTTTTCTTATTCTTACTTACTCCTTACGTATGCAATGCTAACTTAAAAATGAACTTTAAAAGATTTAATTGAACAAAATAGAAATCTACCTAGGACTGTTCGTCCATGTGCTGCTGGGCTAGAGCCTGCAAACTTTCCTCCGTCGGCCTATGGCTAGGCCCAACCTCATGGTCATTAGTGGCTTTATTTCTTTTGTTGCTAATATCCTCTTCCTCGATAAGAGGATTTCCTCTGGTTCTCTTTGGAGCCATATCAGCAACCTTATAAAAAGACTTAATCGATTAGAAGTTTAATTGAATAACCTCTTTTTTTTCATTTTTATCCAAAAATAAGGATTTTTGGAGTAAGTAGGTATCCTTGATAGTTAATTGGATGAGATATTCCTCCTGTAACTTCCTTGTACTATCAGTAATTTCCCATAATTACCATTTAATTAGGGAAGCCATTTAACTAGGTTTATCCTTAGTCTATATTCCATAAATACTTTATATTTAACCTTAGTAAATTATAATTCCTATCGACTAATGGTTTACTCACCCTAAATTATAATTTGATATGTTATATCTTTAGGAATTTTTATAAATTTGATTTATAACCTTTTCTTCCTATATTTATGGTCTAATTTAGGCAAAATTTTGCTGATAGTAATTTGTTCTACAACCATTTATGCTGAGGTAATTTTTCCAACCTTCAATACTGATTTTAAACCTCAGGTATTTATTTGGTAATTAGATAAATTCATTTACTAATTTACTTTCTCTATTTTATATGCAAATTCGGTTACTTTTAATGAATATAAGTATTTAAACTATTTATCTAAGGTTGTGGTATTTATCACGGATTCTTTAAGGTGTGTTCTACCTTTGATAATTATATCAAAGGTTTTTGGATTAATTTACTATTTCCCCCTTTTATTTTCTCTTAAAAATAATGTAATTTTTTTGAGATAATTAGATAAACTAATTATCTGAGGTTAACATAATTATCAGGGGTTTCCTAAGATGTAATTAACCTCTAATAAATAACTCAAGGCATTTAGAATCAATTTACTAATTTTTTCTTTTTAATTTGTCCTAAAAAAAGTGTAATTCTACTAAAATAATTCAATAAATTAATTATCTGAGATTAACATAATTATCATAGGTTCTCTAAGATGTAATTAACCTCTAATAAATAACTGAAAGCATTTTGGATCAATTTGCTAATTTTCCACTTCTAATTTATCCTAAAAATAGTGTAATTCTCCTAATATAATTAGGTAAATTAATTATCTGAGGTTAACATAATTATCACTGATTGTTTAAAATATGCTTAACCTTTGATAAATAACTCAAAGCATTTTGAATGAACTTGCTAATTTTCCCAAAAACGGTGTAATTTTGCTAAGATAATTAGGTAAATTAATTATCTTAGGTTAATTTAATTATCACAAGTTCCCTAATATGTGATTATTAACCTCTGATAAATAACTCAAGTCATTTTGAATCAATTTGCTAATTTCTCCCTCTTTATTTATCTTAAAAAATAGTGTAATTCTTCTAAGATAATTAGATAAATTAATTATCTAAGATTAACATAATTAGCACGGGTTTCCTAAAATGTGATTAACCTCTAATGAATAACTCAAAGCATTTTGAATCAATTTGATAATTTCTCCCTTTTAATTTGTCCTAAAAATAGTGTAATTGTGCTAAGATAATTAGGTAAATCAATTATATGAGGTCAATATAATTATCATGGGTTACCTAAGATGTGATTAACCTCTGATAAATAACTCAAGGTATTTTGAATCAATTGCTAATTTCCCCCTTTTAATTTATCTTTAAAAACAGTGTAATTCTGCTAAGATAATTAAGTAAATTAATTATCTGAGGTTAACATAATTATCACTGGGTCTCTAAGATGTAACTAACCTCTGATAATATATCTTACAACATTTTGAATCAAGTTGATTATTTTCCCTTTATTTTTCTCTCAAAAGCAGTGTAATTCTGCTTAATTGATTATGAAAATTACACAGAAAATTATCTTATAATTTTCCTAGCTTAATGATAGTCTAACACAGCTCTGAAAATTATCTCAACTTAATATAAACTTAATTAGTATAATTTTCATTAATTTATGGTTAAAATGGATAATTTCAGTCCCAATATGATATAATAATTAATCAACTTAATATCCCTAAGCTTAATTACAATAATCAATAGGGAATATTTAATTAAGAGAGGATTTTTGAGTATACAGAGGATTAATTTTTAATTTATTAAGAAAATAGGTTAACCTAGCTTTGCTAATTAAGAAGGATTAGGTTAATTTCCGTATAATTAACCAACTCTAGTGATTTCTGCGTAGCGGGTCTCTCTAGATGAGAGAGAGTGTACCAAGGCTCCGAGTCTCTCAAATTGTGAAGCAACGGGTCTTATTTATAGTTTTCTGGCACTCATAAGCTCTTCACAGGCTGGAAAAAGAAATTGGTTGCAGCTTAAGCAGTCCTATAGCTCCAGATGGTGCCCCTTGCTGCTAAATGAGTCCCTGGCAGGTCAGTGATGACCCTCCCATTACCTGCCAGCTTTTAAAATATCAATTCTACTATATTTTGACTTATTTTTTGCTTAATTGGTAATTATCTTGTAAATATCTGGGAGGCCTTTAATAAAGTCTATGCTTAAATGATTACTGCAACCCTTCAATTTTTCTTAATAATTTAATTTACATTGAATCTTCCGGAAGGACTAGCGGGGTCAATTTTCGTCTGAATTTAAATGTGAAAATTTCTAACCCGGGGTTTGCTGTGCTTAAGATTCCAAAAATACCAATATTTGCCATGGTCGGACAATTCTACATTGCTTTTTCAATAATCATATCAGTTTTGATTAAGCTTTATACATTCTTTAAGGTTTCAGAAACTAGAAACCTTACAATTACCCCAACTTAAGAATTTGAGATGCCCTCATCTCAACCGAAATCGGGAAAATCTTTGAGAAGAGAAATTCATCTTCCCAAGTGGCATCTTCGAAGGGATAACCTTTCCACTTTACCAAATGTTATTCATTCCTCTAAGAGTTCTTTCTAGTTTCTGGTTTGAATTGCTTGCTAGTTAATTTTTCCTCAAGAAACTCTTAGTGTTGAGTCTATCTTAAAAACCTTTACAACCCATTCGTATCATCTCAAAAACCAGGTTAAACGAATTCCATAAAAGATCCATTTATCCATCTTGTCAACATAAGCGCGCTCGGTTTAACTGACCATTCAGAGCAATCAGCGTTCGACAAGTATCATGTATTTCAGCTTTGCCAATCTGAACGCGCTCGGCGTGTTCTTGCCATTCTGAGCAATCTGCGTTCGCCACAAGCTCCCACCATTTTCACCAGAGGTACCCCCTTTGTGTTCTAACCCTGGTTGACCAACAATATGTAAAGGGTTTTAAGAAGCATCATACCAAGAGTTCTTTTCGGCTTCCTATTAGTCTCGTACCTTAATACTTTCATATCTAGGTCCGTTTTCCAAGGAAGGTTATCGTGTGCACAAGAATGTGAGTTGGTTTCTTGATAACTACCTCCTTTCTAAGATTCGAATTTTTCCTTCCTAACGAGAACCTCTTTATCATTTGCTAGATCTACCCTTAATTTCTTGATTGAATACTAACTTAACTTTAGATTCATTAAGTAATTTTGGAGAAGAAAATCATGTATACCCTTATAATATATAAGTAACTCAAGTTATAACATTATTGATTTATAGTGGTTTACGAAGCTCTAATATTGCTAACTATGGCCAAGCGAGTGGCTCTTTTATCTTTCTTATTTATAAGGTTGGTTCTCCTATGATTGCATAAGATCTGGCTCCTCTTGCTCTTCCTCTACCTCGTCCTCCATTTTTACCTCCTCTTAGATTATCTCCTTGATTTTGAGGAATGGCTCTAGCAGTAATTCGAGGGTTTTGTTCTTCTGGACAGTTATTTCTATAGTGCCCCATTTGATTACATCCATAGCACCTAACGTTTGGGAAGGTCTGCTCTAAGTTCACTGTTGCAGCTACTCCATGTTGTTGTTATCCCTGGTTGGAATTTTCCCTGGCTCTTCCCCTAAAGTTACTAAATCCGTTATAGTTCTTTGTAGAGTTGGTTCCTTCAGCTGCAAGAGGCTTAGCCCTGAGAAGGGCATCCTGTATTGATATATGCCTCATGGCTTTGATCCATACATCTGCATCTCGTTCCACGTTGACCCCTTTACTTTTGAAGTTGGGGGGTTGCGCTTGTTTGAGAAGAAACAAGCACGGTATAAAGAACAAAAGCAGGTATGTATATGATTTCGTAAGATCGATGGACTGACAATTTAAAGACTTATGACATGGCTAAGATTTAACTTCAGAATAGACACAAGATCAAGATATTCAATTCAAAAGACTTGGTTCTTTATTTAGAAGGTGAATATTTACAAGGATAGCCTTACAAAAGAGGCTTAGGGTATCTCATCCTAACTTGTTGTAAGTTTTTGCGGTCTTTAAAGAATCCGCATAGCTAGCTGATTTGGAATATGGTGATACAAATGATGGGTGTTTGTAGTCAGATTTCTACAATCTTCTAACTGATTGGTATAATAGTTCTTATACTCATTGGAAATCGTAAGTAAATTACAAGGTCCAAATTTTTAGGGGTATTCTGAGAAAAAGTTCTGATTTTTCGATATGGAATTATTTCCACCACTCTATCCCATATCCATTCGTTCAGGGGTTTTCCCGTGCCTCCTGGGTAGGTGGAAACATTGATACTCGAGTTTGTACCCAAGAAGTAGTACAACTAAACCACTCTCAATTCCTTGGCCTAGCGTAGTTTCTTTAAATCCATGGTAAGACATCCCAGCTTCCAAGCATTGATGTAATAAGTCCTGCCTTCATAGCTCCATTCGAGCTCCCAGCCTTTATCTATCCGAGTCGAATGAGGAGTGTGAGCCTTCATCAGTAGCTCCATCACGCTCCGTCGGAAAAAATAGTTTGGAGAACGACAAGCACTCTCATAAATAAGCTCAAAGACTTGGAGTTTGCGATATTCAATCACAGGATCTTCTTGAATTTTCGACGTATAAGCCTTAGATTAGCTTATATATCTTTTTAAATTTTCAGATAGTACAAAATTTTTCCATACTGATACCACTTGTAAGGTCTCCAACCCCGCCAACACCAAAAACGGGATGGGATCCTTGACAGGTCTCTAGGTCTGATAAAAATCAAGGTCTCTAGACAAGAAAAATCCAAGGAATAGACCTTTACCATTGACAATGGCTTGGGTCTATAGCCTTAGAAGATGACCTAGTTCTGTCTCGCAGTGAAAACGGGACAACGTATTCAAAGTCCAAAAAAAACTATTTCGGCCATATAACTTCCACAATTTGAACTAAGGTATCCTCAACCAACGCTTTTTCCCCCCTAACATATGTGAGGGCACAGCCGCTGGTGGACTCCTCTTCCAAGTGAAGAAGTTTTCTATGTTTTTAATGCGCGGGATAGATAGTTACTTGACTAATTAGGTCCACCTGTCCATGATTGACAACGTTAGTCGATCCCCACTTACCACCCCGCACTCACCCATGATTTTTGTGTTGTTTAATTACTACCACATTCTTTTCACAATTAAAACAATGATTTCTTTTAACTTTCACAACTGAATTTCCTTAAGACAACCGTTGAAAACAATATTGAAAACATTCTTTTAGCAAACAAACATCTTTAAACTTAAGACAGGGTACTGTCAATCAAAACATTGTCCATAATAATCGTGACCAATACTCTAGATCTTCTTGTCTCAAGACCACCTAAGGGTGAAAAAAAATGGCACCCCTTCCTTATTTATAAAAACCGGGATGGAAAAAGCCATCACCCAAAGTCCGGGTGCCCATACGCCAAACCAGTTGCCTATACAACCGGGCGACTCCCCTAGGATAAAAAACGGTATCCTAACTTATGTAGAAACATCAATACATGACACGGAGTGGAAATTCAACATTCATGGAGGGTAACCGACTTATCCGTGGGGCTGGAAGCCAATCATTATCATCAAAATATAGCAAGGAGTCGGAGGTGTCTTGAGACAAGCTGTCTTAAGGATGATCAATCATACCTTTCCTAATTCAACCAATTTTAACCCAACAATTCTTTCTTACATTATAAACAATGCATGTTGGAAGTTACCCTCCGTTTTTGGTCAATTATTCCTTTTCTTATTCTTACTCACTCCTTACGTATGCAATGTTAACTTAAAAATGAGCTTTAAAAGATTTAATTGAACAAAATAGAAATCCACCTAGGACTGCACGTCCATGTGCTGCTGGGTTGGAGCCTGCAAATTTTCCTCCGTCGGCCTATGGCTAGGCCCAGTCTCATGGTCATTAGTGGCTTTATTTCTTATGTTGCTAATATCCTCTTCCTCGGTAAGAGGATTTCCTCTGGTTCTCTTTTGACCCATATTGGCAGCCTTATAAAAAGACTTAATCGATTAGAAGTTTAATTGAATAATCTCTTTTTTTCCCCTTTTTATCCAAAATAAGGATTTTTGGAGTAAGTAGATATCCTTGATAGTTAATTGGATGAGATATTCCTCCTGTAACTTCTTTGTACTATAAGTAATTTTCCATAATTACCATTTAATTAGGGAAGCCATTTAACTAGGTTTATCCTTAGTCTATATTCCATAAATACTTTATTTTAACCTTAGTAAATTATAATTTCTATTGGCTAATGGATTACTCACCCTAAATTGTAATTTGATATATTCTATTTTTAGAAATTTTCATAAATTTGATTTATAACCTTTCCTTCCTATACTTATGGTTTAATTTAAGCAAAATTTTGCTGATAGTAATTTGTTCTACCAACCATTTATGCTGAGGTAATTTTTCCAACCTTCAATACTGATTTTGAATCTCAGGTATTTATTTGGTAATTAGATAAATTCATTTACTAATTTACTTTCTCTATTTATACGCAAATTCAGTTACTTTTAATGCAGATAAGTATTTAAACTATTTATCTAAGGTTGGGGTATTTATCACAGATTCTTCAAGGTGTGTTCTACCTTTAATAATTATACCAAAAGTTTTTGGATTAATTTACTATATTTTCCCTTTTATTTTTTTTTAAAAATAATGTAATTTTTTTGAGATAATTAGATAAACTAATTATCTGAGGTTAACATAATTATCAGGGGTTTCTTAAGATATAATTAATTTGTGATAAATAACTTGAGGCATTTAGAATCAATTTACTAGTTTTTCCCTTTTAATTTGTCCTAAAAATAGTGTAATTCTGCTAAAATAATGAATTAAATTAATTATCTAAGATTAACATAATTATTATAGGTTCTCTAAGATGTGATTAACCTCTAATAAATAACTCAAATCATTTGGAATCAATTTACTAATTTCCCCCTTTTAATTTGTCCTAAAAATAGTGTAATTCTCCTAAGATAATTAGGTAAATTAACTATCTGAGGGTAATATAATTATCACAGGTTCTCTAAGATATAACTAATCTCTAATAATTATTTTATAACATTTTTAATTAATTTGATAATTTACCCCTTTATTTTTCTCTCAAAAACAGTGTAATTCTACTTAATAATTATGAAAATTACTCAAAAAATAGAAGATAATTTTCCTAGATTAATGACAATCTAACACAGCTCTGATAATTATCTCAACTTAATCTAAACTTAATTCGTATAATTCTCATTAATTTATGATTAAAATGGATAATTTCAATCCCAATATGATATAATAATTAATCAGCTTAATATCCCTAAGCTTAATTACAATAATCAACAAGGAACATTTAATTAATATATAATTTTTGAGTATACATAAGATTAATCTTTAATTTATTAAGAAAAATTTCATTCATTGCATCATGGGTAATGAGGAAATATGAAATTACCTAAACATTGGGTCATCCCCAATTCAAAACCACATTCATTGAACTTGTTAATTTTCTTAAGTTTGAATTAATAAGAAGGAATTGTTTGAGGATATACTGTCTGAAATAAAAAAGATATGTTTCTCTAGGAAGAACTCTCTCAGCTGTATTTCATTTTATTCCAATATCGATTTAGTCAGAACTCTCCTTTGATCACAGGGAGGTAGCCCGTGTTTCAACGTAGGATCCATGCATTTCTATGCATAAAGTTGATCCATTTCTATGAAACAACTTCGTTTATTTCAATAAACATATAAAGTGGCATACTAGAGAGTTACTCCCGGAGGTGTATTCCACTATTGGTTGTATGGGCAGCTAATGACAATGGATGAAGTAAACATCCACCAGAAGAAGTTTCTACGATTTTGGAATATTGGAATTTAATGAAGTAATGTTGTATGTTGAATTTTTTATCTAGGAAAGATTGTCTTGGTGCCGGTTTGATAATGTTTGAAGGGTTTTGTTAATGAACTTGTGATGGGAACCTTAAAAAGGAATTGTGTGTATAAACAATCATGTGGAAAGCGGGGATGGAAAAGTGTGAGTGCGGGGGTGGAAAGCGGGGATTAGCTTAGGTTGCAAGTCAAGGATGGGTGGTCTAGATTAGTCGAGAACTCTAGGAGAAGTGAAATTAGAGACTCGTTGTGGCCAAGTGTCGAGAAGTCCCAAATATACGTGTCCCTAAAAGCTATGGGGAAAAAGGTATTTGGATTTTCTCTCTTTTGGAAGGTGAGAATTAAGGACGTATAAAATTCTTGTGTTAGTTCATGCTTTCCTTGCAAGACAAGGCTAGGAGCTCTCTTCAATGGTTTGGACTCAAGTTACTTGGTGATGAGAGGCCATCCATTGGAAATTAATTCTTTCTTGACTTTGTTTTCTCAAGCGATTAGGACCTAGCGACCTATTAGGTACCCTCCAATTGCCAAAAGGTTATGGTAATGGGGTGGGGACCTCACACCTAAACACCCGATGATGGGCATCGAAGAGACGTGGCATCTAAATTTGTATGGTTGGTCTTGATACCCTACCATCTGCTGGTATTTCGGATCCTTTCAAAACTTGGGTTCATGGAGGGAGGCGAAGCGGTCTCAGCCTATGTCTGGCTCAGGTAGGTTGGAGGTGTTCTGGCTTGCTCCCATGAAGTGAAATTCTCTCTGTCCATAGTAGAGCGAAAGTGGATGGGTGGACTGGTCGATCCCTACATAGGCTCGGGTGCTTTTCTAGTCATTTTATATTTTTGATGTTATGGTATACCTAGATTTTGTTATTGTATTAATTCATGTTTATAGAGGACATTTAAAGACTCTCTTTTGTCTTTTTTCTGTATCTCTGTACACTCTATTCACCCTTCACTACTCTCTCTCTCTCTCTCTCTCTCTCTCTCTCTCTCTCTTCCCGCAATGCAGTGCATACATATATTCACCTTCCACAATGTTATTTTTCTTGAGTACGCTTTCATTCATATCACCCATTCAGAGGTAGCACTAGTCTCTAGGTGTCTCTGGATGCAGTTCGTCATGGCCTAAACTCCATGCTAGGCCGGGCACTCAGAACTCCTCCCTTATGCAAATGCTTTCGGAACTTTGATGTATATTGAACTTGTATAAAAGTGTAAATTGTATATTTTTGCATAGACCCCTGGGGAGCATATATGGTGTTTTGTGTCTTAAATTGGAGAAAGTTTGTAAGAAAACGCTTTTGGACATTCTCAAACTCCTTCCAAGTAAACCTTGAAATGCTCACATCCTATGCAACTCCATAAAGAAGAACCGATGTCACCAATGTGTCAAAAAGGTACTTCTTGAGAAACCAACACTTGATGTTTCCCACATTACACGTGTTCTCAAATGCATAGTACGCTCTCTTTTCGGCTTTCAAACAACACATAGCACATTCATGTTACTTGAGATTGGACAAAACCTCAAGGCCAAGGTATTTAAAGCTCTCAATAACTTCAAGTGTCTTGTTGTTGTACACAACACAGGGCTTCTCCTTATGGTTAGTTTTCACAAGCGTAACCTTTGTTTTGGATTCATTCACAATC
The DNA here is from genome assembly GCF_014529385.1 of Adiantum capillus-veneris. Taxonomy (NCBI): domain Eukaryota; kingdom Viridiplantae; phylum Streptophyta; class Polypodiopsida; order Polypodiales; family Pteridaceae; genus Adiantum; species Adiantum capillus-veneris. Next base: position 76,638,095 of record NC_140954.1, read on the forward strand.
AACCCAATATGTAAGCAAAACTTCTCAAGGACAACCATAAGCTTTTGTGCATCCTCTAAAGTGTGTGCTAGAAGCACATCATCATCCGCATACAACAAAAGCATGATTACCACATTGCAAATGGTGACCTCTTCAATGTCTTCTTCTTGTATAAAGTCAAGTACCAATTTGTTCCAATTGATCAATGCATAGACCAAAGAGAGTTGGTGACAACGGACATCCTTTTTTAACCCCAAGAGTGCTTGATTTGTTTTTTGAAATTCCTCTTTGAAGGGGATCGGGGAGCACCACAGACGGAGAGCGAGGGTTGCATCGACCATTGAGTGGTGATGCAAGTAGACCTTCAAACATGTCTGACGATCAGTGGTGGTAGGAGCTAGAGGAGATGGCACTATCTACGCTCTCTTTGCACCTTGCGGAATCTGTATATGCTCTTGTTATGTATGAGACTACTTCGAGAGCACTTTGGCGTAGATTACATGATATGTATGATAGATCTGAGTCATCAAGGACTCGTGTGAGACATGTACATTCACGAGTACGCCGACAGGTGACATGTTGGTATTGTGGTCATTCTGGACACATTATACGGTGTTGTTTTCGTCGTATGCGACATCGTAGGAGACATGGCAGTCTCAGAGATGTATGTAGTGATGCCATGGACTCAGTTGCTTTGACAGTTGAGGCAAATGTAGTGTCGGAGTATGCTAGTGATGGGGATGTCACTTTTACCTCGAGCTATGTACGAGATGCTATACATGTGGATAGTGCACTCCCTTCGCAGTGGTTGCTAGACGCAGATGCTATGTTTCATGTCACGTCGCATTGTGAATGGTTTTGTAGCTATTCTAGAGGGATTCTTCGTAGTGTACGTTTGACCGATGGATTGGTGCATGCGATAGCAGGTGTAGGAGATGTGAGATTGTCATTACTGAGTGGTGCATCTTACTTTTTACGACATGTGCGCTATGTACCAGATTTGATAGTGAGTTTGATCTCGATTAGTTAGCTTAGAGATTGTGGATGTCAGATTTTGCTTTGAGAGCGAGATTTTGTGATGCATTTGGGTTCGCTAGTGATTGCGAGACGTGCCAGGAGTGGTCCAGGTTACCCCTTGTATGTGGATCACGGGAGAGACGGTGTTGTCTCTGTGATCATGCAACCAGGTAGACAGCGAGAGAGCAGGCGAGTCTCTTTTGCTTGTGGGTTGCAGGATGCTTTGCATGGAATGTAGAGCAGTGACCTTGTTGTGCAAGTTGCGTCTACGGATGCACAGGTAGAGCGGGACAGCTTTAGTGAGTCACAACAGGATGAGTCATCAGCGGTGATGATAGAGATGACTCACATGGATGCTGAGATGTTAGCTATTGTGGAGTCATTTCTTGATATGCTTATGCCAGAGCTTGATGCAGATTCAGGACAGATGGATACTCTTGGTACACATGTGATATGCAGTGGGCACGAGGAGTCACTCCACAGCTCGGAGTCAGAGTGCCATGGTCTCTATGATAGGGGACAGGATTGCCATGAGTTGAGTTCTGAGTTGGAGGTGGTAGAGGTTGCCAGGGTTGCATCAACGTTCGGTGTCCTCATGTACGAGATGCTGATCTCGACAGTGGGAGCATTTGCAGCAGGGTTGATTAGTTGTTCGATGACTGATCTCGGCATAGAGCATAGGGGAGGTTTGCAGGTATTGGACCGATACTTGTAGGAGTGCATGAGCTCTTGTAGACTCTTTGCAGAGCTTGGAGCTAGCTCTATGTGGCTTCCGCAGCGGGATGTTTGTCTATCAGTAGAGCCAGATGCACTAGCTCATTGAGAGTCAGTGGGCATAGGTTGAGAGAATCTCTCACCTTCTATTAGTTGTACACTAGTAGATCTTGCTTAAAGGCACATTGGCCTTTAAGTGGGAGGTTGTTGGGGTTAAGGCCTATGTGCCTTGACCGATCGCCCAGGTCATGGGCGCCCGCCCACTGTTACCCTATACTTATAGTGAGTATACTGTATAGGGGGAGCTGCCACTTCACAGTCTCCCCACCCACATCGTGTGTGTGTCTCCTTCTCTCTCTCATGAGTCATTGTCCTAGACTCGAAAGTCTCACACATATTGACTACTATAAGTGAATGTCAAAAATAACCAAGAGCTGTAACTCTAATCTAGGTACGGTAGCAATTGAAGGAACTGTGCAGGAGAGAAGAGGAAGGAGAAGAGCACACGACACACAGATATGGGTGGGGAGACTCAATCAATGAGCAGCCCCCTATACACTTATGCTATGTATAAGGTATACAAGTCAGTGGGCGCCCAGACTTTGGGCGGCTGGGCAAGGCACAGGCACCTATACCCCAACAACCTCCCACTTAAAGACGATTGTGCCTTTAAGCAAGGGAACCTAGTCTAAAGACTATAAAAGGCGAGAGAAAATCTCTCTCAATCGATGCCCACTGGCTGGCTGTGATCGTGTGCATCCGGCTATCCTGCTCCCGTGTAAGTCCATACACCACCAAACGTACCGCACACGTACTGCAAGTATGTATGCAATACCTGCATATCTCTCTCGTGCACTATGCCATCTTCAGTCAACAAACGACTGACAACCCCAACAGCAAATGCTCCCACTGCAGCTGCTATATCCGGTCTCAAGATCAGCATCTCATACATGAGACCACCGAATGCCGATGCAATGCTAGCGGGCCCTGCTAGCTCTACGGAGCAGTGCATCAAGCATACAATCTCTCCATGTCCCAAAGTCTGACCCATCAAACACGCGCATCTGTGAGAGGTCACAATCTGATCGATCACCTGTCTCTGCCATGAGCACAAGTAGCAAGCTAGATAGCAAAACCACCTCACCAACAACACCTGGAAACCGTCTACAAATATGGCTAGAAACACAATGTAAAACCTGTGAGACACACTCCAAAATAGAGCTCCCGCAATGTCAATACAAGCCTCGCCTGCTCTAGTATCACACTACAATCTGTGAGCTAATCACCAAGCCCACATTGTGCGGTATCGATGCATACACACACACAAATCTCCCACCTGCAGAGAACACCGCACGCAAATGCTAAGTGCAACCCGCAATCTCTACCTAGATCGCATAAATGATGCGCATAAAACTCTTCGAAAAATTTCACCAGAGTTTCAGCGTAAAATGGCTATAAACCCAAATAACCATAAAGTGAACACCAAGCTCACAACAAGAGCTTCCAAATGCGTATCATCCACACTCACTGCATGCTCAAATCTCCACAAACCTGAGTCAAGAAAGCTCTCATGTAAATCACCTCATATGACCATACATGTCACATACATGTGCCTCAATCTTGAGCTCACAAAATCTACTCAGAGAAGAATGCAAAACTTGTAAGAGAATCCATCCAAGATCCTGGCAATCGGAAGAAACCTATCCAAGAGAGAAAACATGCTCAAACAAGCATAAAGCTCCCACATACAGCGTACATGAAGCAACCTGCTGCAACAAGAGTACCCGTATCCTGTGCGAGTAGCATCCACCGATGCATAACCCGCGGCTCACATAGCCTCAAATGCATTAGCCCAGAGAGAATCCGTCTCTCTATCTCTCTCTAGCTCTCCCAAATCCAATTTGTGAATCTCTTACTTGTGAGAAAATGCAAGTCAAAACTCAAATCAAGTTGCTTGGCAACCACACAACGCCGCAATGATCACAAAGACTGCAAAGGCCACAAGGCTCACTCTCGGAGCGTAGCTTCTCACACAACAACACTTGCTCGTAGCTACACCTGTGCTAAAATGAAACCATACATGCTCTTCTCTGCAACCATAACGACAGCGGGTAAGCTATCTGTAGCAAAGAAAACAACAGAGCCCAAAACTGTCTTGAAAAACAGTCTCTGTGTTTTTAATTTCAGACCCACCAGCACTCCGAATCAGAAAACAATTCCTTCTACAAAGTCGTAGAGCTTGAAGCCAGCTCCATTTTGAACAAAAAAGTTTTGTAGCTCAAGTTATGAGCAAAATAGTGGACTGTTGTCAAACTATCAAAAACTGAACGACTTTCTTTTGTGCTTCTTTGAGCTCATAGAAAGGCTCAAACTCACTTCCCACCTTGATGCGTGAGTTGAATGCATCAATCTCACAATGCTTCCATGTCTATGGAAGCTCCAATCTCCAATCTGTCACCAATGTAGCCGTTGCAAAGCTTGCCGAGAAGAGGGAAAATGCTATACACAGTGGGCTGATCTGTAGAGGAACCGTGGACTAATCTGTGAGCACTAGGAAGCTCCTGAGAGCCTGCAAGCCTCTGTATGTATGCCCACAAGCCTCCTCTATTTCTTTGCTCAGATCTGTGACCTCTCCGCCATAGCCGACGAGTTCATCGCGAAGCCGTCCATCTACGCTCTCACACCTATCGCTCTGATACCAATTGAAGGAACTGTGCAGGAGAGAAGAGGAAGGAGAAGAGCACACGATACACATATATGGTGTAAAGAATGAGGATGCAAGAGAGCTACACAAGACAAGCACAAAGCACACAGAGATGGCAAGCTTCTTCTTCTTCGCACAGAAAAGAGAGTACGAAATGACTAAGTGCTAAAATTGAAAAGTAGCACATATGTACATGTGGTCACTAAGTGTGAACTCGCTAGAAGCGTACTAGGCTGGCACTATAAGTGTAGTCCAGCTGTAGAATCACTGGCAGAGATCCTCCGAGTCGGTCACCTAACACGCCAGTGAGTAAATATCGTAAGCGGCCAAGACCCGTAATGGATGCCAGCTCAGATGTAGAGCTCGACATCTCAACACTCCCCCTCGAGCTCTACATATCGCAGAGTCCAAGCATAGTCCGGAAACGTCGAAGCTTCTCAGCTCCGAGGGCCTTGGTAAAGATATCCGCTATCTGCTCCTCTGTGCTCGATGTCGCCCGCCAACACTCGCTCTCGAACGTAGTGGTAATGGACCTCTATGTGCTTGGTCCTGGCATGGAACACTGGGTTCCTAGCCAACTGCATGCTGTTGAGGTTCTCACAATGGATGACAATCTACTGGTCCACCTGCACTCCCAAGTCCTCAAGTAATGTGCGTAGCCAAGCTACCTCGCACACCGCAACTGCTGCACCTCTGTAATCGGCCTCTGTGCTCGATAAAGCAACCGTAGGCTGCTTTTTGCTGCTCCAAGTAACAGAAGCACTCCCAAAAGAGAACATGAAGCCACTCGTAGATCTCCTATCAACAATGCTACCTGCCCAATCTGCATCTGTATACCCATACAATGCTAATGGCACATCTGTTGCATAGACATACCGAAGTGTGCGTCGTACTCCATCCAAATGTGGCTTCCTCGGAAGCTGCATGAACTGACTCTCCAAGCCTACTGTGTAGTCAAGTAGATTAGACTACCCACAATCTTCCTGTACATCCTGACATCCTCAACAACATCACCCTTCTCTGCACTCAGCTTTGCATTCACATCCAAGGAAATAGAAATTGGCTTACAATCAGCCATACCATACTTTGACAACATGTCCAAAGCATACTGTCTCTGTGACAGCCATACACCCTCTGGAGTCCTGATCACCCCAATGCCAAGAAAGTAGCGCAACTCGCCCTCCTGTTTGAGAAGACCCCTCACATGGTCAATCTCCATAGCATTGTCACCCACAATAATAAGGTCATCTACATATATGGTAATGACCACAATCCCCACATCACTCTCACGTACTTTCCTTACACCAGGTGTCCTGACAGTCGGAATTCCAAATTCCTCATCAATACTTTGTTCAGAACCATCTGAATCCATGTCTACATGTGAAAAACCTAATGATGCATCAGCCATAAAGGGAGGTTCATCAACCTTTTCCTTTCCTTTTCGTGATACGTTCCCTATACCTGCTGGTGGAGTAACTTGCGTACGTAGTCTACCATTCCATGGCTTCTCAACAGAGCCACGAGAAGAGGACTCTTGTGGTCCACTCAAAACCTGTGAGTGTGGCCTCACATTTTGTACAACCACATCATCTTTTACATCAGCCCCAATAGTGCCATGTGCATTACTGTACCAGCTGCTCATCTCATCAAAGACTACATCTCTGCTCACTCGTAATTCTCGTGTAGTAGGAGTGTAGCACCTGTACCCCTTTTGTTCAAGGGAATATCCCACAAGAATACATTTCTCTACTTTAGGATCCAATTTCCTACGCAACTCATCTGATACATGCACGTAAGCTTTGCAGCCAAACACTTTCAAGTGTGCCAAATCAGGCTTTGTACCTGTAAACTCTTCCTCAGGCATTACATCATGCACCGCAGCTGTTAGTGTCCTGTTCATAATGTACACAGCTGTATTTACTGCTTCAGCCCAGAAATGATGAGGCATGTTCTTCTCATTCATCAATGCACGTGCAACCTCTTCAATGTGCTTGTTTTTCCTTTCTGCGACCCCATTCTGTTGTGGAGTATATCTGCATGTAAACTGCCTGCGTATACCATGCATTCGCAGAAAATCTGAAAAATCGTTGGAGAAGTACTCTCCCCCTCCATCTGACCTCAATGTCTTGATTTGCATATCTGTCTCCTTCTGAATCATGACTTTGAAGTCCTGAAAGTGACCAAACACTTCACTTTTGTTACGCATGAAGTAGACCCATACTTTCCTTGTATGGTCATCAATGAAAGAGACATAATACCTGCAACCATGTATACTTGCAGTATCAGTTGGACCCCAAACATCTATGTGCACCACCTCAAGTGGCTTTTTACATACATTGCGCTCATGTGGAAATGAGCCCTTTGACTGTTTTCCAAACTGGCATGCTGCACACACTTTATGCATACCATCCACCTTGAATTTGGGCAAACCTTTTACAATCTGTTTTGGTTGCATGCTGCGCAATCTCTGCTCATTGACATGGCCAATGCGTTTGTGCCAAATGTCAACATCAGCCACAACACCTGTGCCCTGTGCAAATAATGCAGCTTTTACCTCAGGCATGTCTACATTCAGCGTAAACATTTTGCCCACACATTTGCCCTCTGTGATCAGCTTACAGCCATTCTGGAAATCTTCTACATAACAGCCATTCCTCGCATTCTCTAGTCTTGCCCAATCTCCGTACACCTCGGTCCAGAGGTGTACGGAGATCAGGACCACCGGGTCAAAATCTCGTCTTTATTGGTCAAATCCTATATGGGTAGACACATACGTGCACTCCCAGGTGTACATGGCAATGCATGTAGCAGGCAAAACCCCTTTGCCTCTTTTAGTTCCATAGTTTCTTCTCTGTCTACGAACCCACCTGCCTCCATTCCGAGGTAGCCTGTCAGAGAAAGCTTTCCAATGCCGCACTTGATGAATCATATATTAAAACATGACCATTTTTGTCATTTTTGTAATGTTCCGTCTGTTTGCAATTTTTTGCACAGGTTTTTCCAAGGATATTATGCCCATCCTGGTGTTTTTTTTCACCACATGCACAAGCCATGGAAGCTCTCAGCCCAATGAAAGTTTTCTACCTGATTGTAAACCGGACGGGGCCTCCATGTCCAAGCCAGAAGATAATGTGGAGATGGATGAGCAACTTGAGAAAGATTCAGAAGCCTTGCATGGTTCTTGCTCAAAAAAGCGATCTCGATCTCTCTTTCTCTCTCGATCTCACTCTCGCTATCTCTCTTTCTCTCTCGATCTCACTCTCGCTATCTCTCTTTCTCTCTCTCTCTCTCTCTCTCTCTCTCTCTCTCTCTCTCTCTCTCTCTCTCTCTCTCTCTCTCTCTCTCTCTCTCTCTCACTCTCGCTATCTCTCTTTCTCTCTCTATTTCCTTATTTTCCTATCTCTCTCTCTGTCTCGCTCTTCACTTCCCTACCTCTCTCTCTCTCTCTCTCTCTCTCTCTCTCTCTCTCTCTCTCTCTCTCTCTCTCTCTCTCTCTCTCTCTCTCTATATATATATATATATATATATATATATATATATATATATATATATATATATATATATATATATATATATATATATATAACTCTCTTTCTCTATCTCTCTAGCTATTTCCTATCTCTCTCTCTCTCTACTTACCTCTCTCTCTCTCTCGCTCTCGCTCTCTACTTCCCTATCTCTCTACTGATCGAACGAGCGACTGAGCTAGGGAGATCTAGACGTCCACGACTGCGGAGGACTACACAACATCGACAGAGGCTGCATCAGAGTATCTAGCTAGGTCACTTTGGCTCGACATGCATAACGCCCAGTCAGACTACTGACCATGGAGGACATTGATGAGATCCGCCAGCGACAGCTGCTGGATCTCCTATGATCTACCTATCCCAGCTAGCTGGTTTAGCCGTTTAGTCCATACCCAATAGTTTAGGATTCCATAATATTTTATTTTGTCATCTTCTTACTCTGACTTTCTATCAGATCCATCACATTGTAACTTTCTTGTCTCATGTCTCATAGGTCACTTTGGCCTTTCAAAGACGTTAATATAACATTTCATTTCATTTCTCTCTTTAATTATTTTTCTTTAATTTTAATTTCCTAAGCATACATTAATTCTCTCTCTCTCTCTCTCTCTCTCTCTCTCTCTCTCTCTCTCTCTCTCTCTCTCTCTCTCTCTCTCTCTCTCTCTCTCTCTCTCTCTTTGATTACCTACACACACACACATTTCTCTCTCTCTCTCTTTCCTACACACACACACACACACTTCTCTCTCTCTCTCTCTCTCTCTCTCTCTCTCTCTCTCTTTCCTACACACACACACACACGATGTAGAGAGACAGAGAGGGGTTGGGGGGGGGGGGGGGGGGGGGGGGGGGCGCATAATACCTGCGCAGCAGGTGGAGGCCAAGATTTGAGCAGAGCGCAGGCGAAAACGGCCCCTGCTGCTCGCGGGTTTCACTTTTTCCCCCCAATTTTTTTTGCGTCGATATACGCGTCGCTATACGCGTGGGAAATAAAGTCTTTCCACGTGTATATCGACGCACATTGCAACGCGTATATCGACACCCGCTAATTTCGTCGATATACGCGCGTCGATATCTCCATGTAGTGTTGTAGTGTTTGACCCATTTTTAGAAATCAGTTGATCTGACTCTATGATGATATTCCACACTCGCTCTCTTGGCTGGTGTTTCTCCCATTAAGCCCTCAAACTAGTAGCTTGGTAGGTGTGACTTGTGTGGACCTCTTCTTGTCCTAGTGTCACTCTTTCTTCCCCCGTTAAAGGTGGTTTCTGATTCTATACCTCCATTTCTATCATTGAGGTGACTACTTTGGGTTGTACTTCCCCGCTGATTAGCCATGCTACCAAGTGCTCTGTTATGTTTCAAGTATGGTCCCCATAATAGGATCTCGGATTGAGTTTCCCTAGTATTTTGTCTGTTCAATCTCCTTTGGAGTCATCATAACAAAATTATTGTTATAACAATCCCTAAAGAGGTGGATGGGAACTTCTGCTAAACCCTTCTCTTTTATCTTGGAAATATACACGGTTCTCAAGGGTGTCAATTTCCCTGGTTTGGCATGAGTAGTCCAGACCAAATCCGTAACATTGTTGTCTTCCCAGCACAATAGAAGCCTACCTTGGGTTGTCCCTGGGTATGTGCTTTAGAGGTTTGGTGTCTATCAAATCATATCCTTGTAGCTCTAACATTGGTGATCCTTTCTTCATAGTTTGGCCTCCAATCCCCATCTATCTACAGTGTCTGGATTTTGTATTTTGAGGTATTACACTCGTTTTGATCTATGTAGAAGCTATATTGCTTGTTTTCCCTAACCTCCTCTTCAAACTCAATGGTATGGTCATCTACCCTTATGACATATTCCTTGTTAGGATCCAAATAAATTTGGGCATCGTACTTGTTTGTCTTAAAAAAGGTCAGAATGTACTTGAACTTGAGTGAGGTTCCAGTCCCCGATTGGGTCAAAAAAGAAGACATCTCGGAACTTGAGTTGGAGTAAGTGTCTGACACTTCTTTTGCTATAGTCTCTAAAGGTCTCCCTTGGTTTACACTTTCCTCTGTGGATACTCTACTCTCAATTTCTTGGTTATAGCCTTGACTCGCAACAAAATGGCTTGACCTTAGGTACATAAAGACTTGAGCTTCTCAATGGAAAAGAATATCTAGTTTTTTTGTACCAATATGACCGTTTCAAATACGATCAATTCAATCTGACAATCTCCAAATTTCTTTCCAATCTCCCTATGAAATAAAAGTTAGTTTGAGGATTACATGGATATACATGAACTCTTGATGCAAAATTTTTCTTCAATCTTGTCAAAACGGTCAGCCTCATCAATCTACAACCTTCAACTCTAGAGTACTCAATTTCAAGTAGCAAACAATGTCCAATTGACCCCAAATTTTCTATTATACCTGTAATATGAGTTTATCAATACTAGTACCAAAAAATGTGAAAATTTCTTTCTCTTGCTAGTAGGAGATATTAATCACGATTAATATCTATTGGCTCAAAAAATCAATAATTTCCAATTTTCTGGGTTAAGTGTAGGTCCAATAATACGTCCAAATGGCTTCAAATTTGAATCATTGTCCCCTTGCAATATGTTCCAAGTTATGGTTTGGTCATTGAATAGGAAATTTTCACTTTCAAACCAAGATATATTACTTACAATTAATACCTTTTTTATCACAATCACACTTTTTTCACTTTTTGTGACACAAATTTAGAAAACAAAGAGTTTTAAAGCCAGTCTCCAAGTCTTGCCCAATTTGGATTCAATTTGAATCACTCACCTGTTGATTTCTTCTCTTGAGGTAAAAATGCTATCAGTATGAAAATTCACGCTCAATTGAACTCCAAATCCTTATACTTCTTGCCAAAAGGTTTGGTCTTTACCTGGTAGGGTGCTATTGGTGCTGAAGTTACTTCCTTGTGCAAAAGATATTAATCGCAATTAATATCTTTTGGATTGCAGATAAACTTTTTTGACCTTTTGACATCATTCATGTTTCAAACAAAGCATTTCAAAAGCTTTTGGCAAAAAAAAATTTAAATTCACAATCATGAACCACCAAGGAGATATTAATCTATGTTTTGGTCAAACTTTGAAATCTTCTCCTAAAGTCGATTTTTGGCCTACCAAAGCTTTCCCATGGCTTTTCCAAGACCATTGGTGATATGAAATGCTGGTCTTTTTGGTTTTCGTGGCTTACTTTTAAAGTTTTAGTTAGGAAGTCTCTAAAATTTCTCAAGATGACTCAATGATGACATCTCATATGGTGAGATAGGTCAAAAATCACCCGAATATCTACTTACCGTACTCCTAGTCAAATAAAAAATGGGTAGTGTAAAGCGTCCACTAACACTGAGTTTTTTCTTGTTTTCATAATGAAATGAGCATCAACCTTCAGACTCTAGCATATTCTAATAAGTCAACCACTCAAAGACAACCTAATCTAAGCCCAAAAGGTTCTCTGAGAGCACGACAACTCCCAAGACACCTCTACATAGCTAAAGTAGACACACCTTAACCGTGCGGTTTCTAAACAATAATTTTTGGACTCTAGGTGAACCTAGAGGAAGTCTTTGGAAAATGGTACTAAAACTCTGAGGTTTTATCTATTTTAGATTACCTCGTCCCCTGCAACGGTGCCAAAATGTTGGGCCCTTTGCTTGCCAAGCCAAACTATCGTAATGTAGAGATAGCAAGAACCATAGGCATAAATGTCAAACCATGGGACGGAGCTGATCCGACTAGTGCATGGAGGCTACAAGAGATTGTTAGTCTCTTGTAAAAAAACATATAATCCCTACTTACTGAAAACAACACTCAATTAGGCAGCAAAAACTAGTCTCACAACACCGCAAAGAAATCTCATCATTTCACTAAGCAAATGAGTCCAAACGCAACCAAACTTATAGAGAGATAGGCAAACACTAAATGAGTGTGCCTAAGGTTTCAAACCCCACTTCCAACAACTTGTCAAACATGCAATTAATACTTGGAGGGTAGATTCAACCTAACTATTTTCGATCCCAAATGCACCTACTAGCGTAGCAATGGTGCCCCAACACCATTGCCAACACCCCTCGTATGCATAAAATACAGTTTTGATACATAAAATGTGAGTTATGAGCATATTTAGAAGGAGGTTAGACACAATGAAAACATAGATTTATTGCGAGAAACTTACAATGACACGTAAAGCTTTCACCTACGAACGCAATGAAAGTAACGACACCAAATAGACAATTCGCAAGAGCGATAAGAGCTTCAAAAGAAAGAGGGAGAGTATACAGTGTTCTCTGTAATTGCACGTAGCTTCATCATCCAAAGTGCTTACAAAAATAATACAAAAGTTGGCTTTTATACCTTGCCATAAGGTTTTAAGTCAAAATAAAGAGGAATGCCAACTGTGTCTCAGCCTAAAGATTAAGTAATACAATTTGGAAGCTTATAGCCCCGCTGGATCTGACTCATAATTACATATGCAGTTGCTTCGGGAATCAATAAAATACAAGGGCTTGTGACTATAGTTGTCTAGATTGAGTTATAAAAATGAAATATCACATCATTGATTGATCTTTAGAGCCTCTTTGTTAGTAGCTAGAAGGCTGCTAACAAAAACATAATCCAAAGTGTGGAGCCATGTGACAATGAAGGTTTGCCTTATTTTGTGTTCAAAGACCTTGATATTGAGATCTTCTAGCATCCCAATAGGTTTAACAATAGTCCCATTGGCCATCTTTACCACTATGTTTGTAGTCCCAAGGTGAGATCTTCCCATAGATTTCCAACAATTCTTAGTTACAATGATAACCCCAGCGCGACCATCAAGGATTCCCTTCACAATTAATCCCTTGGTAGTGATTGGTATGGTCGCATTGGATTCATCGCCTTCAAAGTATTGTCCCAATTTGTTAATAGGTATTTCAACAAAAAAGCTATCATCTAAGGTGGGTTGTCGATCTAAGTGTTCCTCCTCTATTGGCACCTCCCTAATTCATCCATCTGTGCAATGATGAATGGCACTGAATTTATGCTTTGTGGAGTCAGACATGTTCGTAAATTGACTAAGAGTTTGGTGTCAGTTGGTCAGCTTGATGCTCTAGGCTATACTAGTGTTTTTGGCAATGGATCTTGGAAGGTGTGTAAGGCAAATTTGGTTGTCATAAAAGGTCACAAATCTGGTTCATTGTACTCTTTGTATGTCTCTTCATTCAAAGAGTTCTATCTATGTAGCCGATCAACCTTCTACTGAGTTGTGGCATAGCCAGCTAGGCCATATGAGCCAGGAAGGAATGAAAATCCTTCAATACTTGAGCTACTTACCTGTGTTAAATTATTTTGATTTCAATTTATGTGAGCATTGCATCTATGGAAAGTAAACTAGGCAAACTTCCTCGCCATTACATTGAGAGTTGGGAAACCCTCTAGACTTGGTTCATAGCGATTTATGTGGGTCTATGCCACACAAATCTCTAGGGGGGGTATTGTATTTCCTGACATTCATAGATGACTCTAATCGAAAGGTGTGGGTCTACCTCTTGAAAGGAAAAGATGAAGTGTTTGCTACATTCCAGAAATTCCTAGCCATGGTTGAGAACCAATCTGGTAGAAAGCTCAAAGATTTTCGAACGGACGATAGTGGAGAGTATATCTCCACAAAGTTCAAGAATTTTTGTAGCAAATGAGGGATTCAACGACAGTTTACTATGCCATACACACTTGATTAGAATGGCATTGTTGCATATGAATTACACAATTCAAGAAAGAGTCACAACCATGTTATCTATTGCGAGTTTACCTCCTGAGTTTTTGGGAGAGGCTGTTATGACAATGGTACATATCATAAATAGATCACCTAGCACTCTGTTGAATTTCAAGATTTCGCAGGAGATGTGGACTAGCAAAAAGCCAACTTATGATAGATTACGTGTGTTTGGGAGTGAAGCATTCTCACAGCCAACTTATGATAGATTATGTGTGTTTGGGTGTGAAGCATTCTCACACATTCCCAAAGAGCTTCACAAGAAGCTAGATCTAAATCACACAAGTGCATCTTCATTGGTTATGGTGCAGATGGAGAGATGGGATATCGTGTTTGCCACCCGGAATCTTGAAGGGTTATTTGTAGCTCACAAGTGATATTCAATGAGTCTAAGATGCATAGACAGCCTGTTAAAGAGGTCGAATATCAAAAAGTTAGATTTGAGGATGTAGCCTCCACAAATATGGAAAAACCAATTCAGTCTACTGGTGATGTTCCTACCACTAGTAATGCTCCAAAAAGAGCAAAATCTTGCAATCAGGCAGTGAGGAGATCTATGCGAGCATCTCGTGCCCCTGAGCGGTTTGAGCCAGGATTGGACTATATATTATTCACTGATTGCGGTGAGCCACTTGTTATAAAGAAGCTATTCAGATGGAAGATAGCGTGAAGTGGGAGCAAGCTATGCAATCTAAGTATAACTTGATTTTAGCTTGGTAAACAATAGAGTTGCTAGAGGGTAAGAAAACATTGCCTTGCAAATGGGTGCACAAGATGAAGTACATGGCAGAAGATCTCGAGCCTAAATATAAGGCTAGATTGGTTGCTATAGGCTTCAAGCAAAAGAAAGTCATAGATTTCGATGAGATTTTTTCTCCAGTAGTCACGATGACTACACTACATCTTGTGCTTGGTTTAGTAGCCATTAAGGACGTGGAATTGGTTGAAGAAGATGTCTACATGAAGAAGCCAGAAGGTTTTGAGACCAAGCCTGAGAAGCCAGCAAGGGTGGAAATGGTGTGTAGACTAAAGAAAGCTTTGTATGGTCTAAAGCAAGGTTCAAGGCAATGGTACATCAAGTTTGATAAGTAAATTCAATCTCAAGGTTATGTAAGGAGCCAAGAAGATCACTGCTTGTACACAAGGAGGTTGAACAATGGTTCCCTCATCATTGTGATCTTGTATGTGGATGACATGCTTATAGTTGGAAAGTCCAAAGATGACATTGCACTTCTCAAGGATGCCTTAAGCAAGCAATTTTCCATGAAAGTTTTGGGTGATGCACATTGCTTTCTTGGTATGCGTATCAAGAGAGATCATAAGCGTGGAATAATTGAACTATCATAGGAAGAGTATATTCACAAGGTTTTGCAACATTTTAACATGCAAGGGGGGAAAGCATTGAGTATCCCAATGGCTGCATATGTAAAACTTAGCAAGAATGAGTGCCTCAAGTTGGATGCTAAAAAGGCAGAGATGGAAAAGGTGCCATATTATTTGGTAGTTTGGCAGTCTCATGTTCTCCATGGTTAGAACGCTACCAGATATTGCATTTGCAGTGGGAGTGGTCATCATATATATGGAAAATCGAGGCAGAAAGCATTGGGAAGCAATAAAACATATCTTGAGATACATCAAGGGTTGAGCCAGCAAGTGCTTACGCTTTGGGAAGAGTGATGCATCCATAGTTGGATGCCCTAATTCGGATTATGTGGGTTATGTGGATACTAGGAGATCCACATATGGCTATGTTTTCTTGTTTGCTAGAGCGACAATTTCTTGGAGATCATGTCTCCAAAATTGCACCTCGTCCTCCACCACAGAGGCTGAGTATGTTGCAATTTCTCTTGCTAGCAAGGAAGCTGTACGGTTATCTCATCTAATGGGAGACCTTGGTATACACCAAATTCCAGTGTTACATTATAACATCCAGAGTGCAATTGCGTTAGCAAAGAACCCCGTCTTTCATTCCAAGTCGAAACACATCGAGGTCAGGCATCATGTGATACGGGATATTTTTTGGCTAGCAAACGCATTGAGTTAGCCAAAGTTCACAGGGATGACAATCCTGCAAAAGCTCTTACGAAGATCTTAGCTGTAGAGCGGTTCACACATTGCATTGAGATGATGGACGTAGGGTGAAGCCTCATGATGCTTCACATTTGTACAGGTTTGTACTAACATAGGCCACTTGGGCCACTATGGCCTTCAAGTGGGAGATTGTAAGGGTGCATACCATACTGGCCGGGCGCGGCCCATCACTAACTTTTACCTTATTCTTTTAATACTAAATCAATAAGGAGCTACAGCTCTACCCACATCGAGCGTATTCTCCTACACCATGCACTCTTGCACATAGGGGATGAGAGAGAAACACACACACACACACTCATAAGCTTCCTTTACACAACGGGAAAGAGGGACACATGTCAGCTCACTAGCCCAGATGCCCACAAGGTGTACTCAAATCCTATTGGATGGCTATGGAGGTGGACCAATGAGAATTAGGCTAGATTAAATCTAGTTTAATTAATTTAAGAACACTTAAAAAAAGAATTAATAAGAATTAAGCTCTCTAGAAGACTATTGGATAGTCTCCCAAGGGGTCCAATGAGCATTCAGCTGCCCAATGGCTTTCCTGATTCCTATTGGCCAGGAGGCAAAGGGGTCCAATGAGAGTTTAGTTGCATTTATTCATTACCTAAAGTTCTCACAAAAGGGGAAAGGGGGACACATGTCAGAAGTCTATCACTTATGCTTCTTAATACTCATTGGCTAAGCTTGGAAAGGGCCAATAGGGTTACAGCATGAGCAAATAGCAAGGGGTCGACCAAGAGAGAGAGAGGGGGCTGATTTTCTCAAGGCATTATCCACACACACTCACACAAACTCATGTGTGAAGCACGAAGACTCTTCTCTCCTTCTCAAACTTTAATGGAAAGGTTATCACCTACTCCAAGCTCATGAGAAGGGAGGCCTACACCAACAACTCTTGGCTTTGTGATGCAAATCCAACCAAGATCCAAGCTTCAATGCATGCTCATCTCCTCTACCATGCTAATTAACTAAGCTAAGCTATGCTAATATGAGTGATTATGTGAGGAGATGTACATCTTTCTCATAAGACTACTCCTTCTTCCCCTCTCAATCTATTCTCATACCCCGCTAGCTGAGTCACCATCTTCGAAGGTGTGTGAGTTCTTGGGTCTGAGACCATGAGGGAATTGATGTTGTGTTTAATAAGTGTTTTTCTTAGTGCTTGAAGTTTCCATCTTCATTGCACTAGCTAATATTGAAGGAACACAAGAATTGTATGTAAAAAATGTCTCTCTTGATGGGAAAAACCATAATACAAAGCTTTTTGGAGGGGGGACCGGCTCCATGTAAATCCGGTCCTCAACTGTTGTCAATAACTTAATTTCTCTCTCTTTTGAAGTATTGTTCATGCTATCTAACTAGGTGTTATACTTTTTGTTGCTCTCTCCACCCAAGCACTCTTGTTATTCTCATTAGGAATCTATTCTAATGAAATGCTCACTATGTTCATGCTATTTTCTGCTATACACAAGTTACTAGGCCATTAAATGTTACATTGGTATCAAAGCACAAGGTTTCTCTTTTCTTGCTCAAGAAGGGAGGTCCTCAAGCTACCTATAAATGGTTGGTATTATTAATTGCATGTGAGTAAGTAGAATAGGGAATTTTTCAGCCTTGCAATGCGCCTGTCTTCGAGCAGATAACGTGGCATCACCGTCGAGAGCTATGGTCTTAATAGTGGAGTCCTATGGGGCTTGCCTTCGGCTTAACCACTATTGAGCTATTAGAAGCTTGACGGGAGCCGGTGTTGTTTTGGTGTTGAACGACCCTCTCTTCTATTCCTTGCAATTATTGGTATTCGAGCCACACGTACAGTAGCTTGAGTGCTTTTTCTAAAGGGGTAAAGAGGAGTAGCAACTAGGGCTTGAAGTGCCAAAGACCACCTAAAAAGTTTACACCTAAAAGTTGTTAGAATGGCTAACAATAGTAAAGAGAGTGAAATTAATGTTGATAACTTTGATTTTGCTAATGAGTAGGCTACTAATGATGCCCCTATGCTTGTTAACTACCTTATTTCTAGCCTTCAACATGCTATGGGCAATCCATCCCTCCAAAGTGAAGTGCAACGGCAGCTTCGTGCTCATGGGATTCTCCAAGCTCCCCACCATGACGAGAGAGTACCTAGGAAGCCTCCTTGTGAAACTTCCAAAAGAGGCCCCTCTCCAATTCGGGAAGAAGAAGAGGATCCATACAAAGGGCTCAAAAATTTGTTTCTTGATGATGCATCTCCTTCCCAAAGGAGAATTCAAGAGCCTCCACCGAAGGAACGAGAAAGAAGTGAGTCTCCTGCCACCTCAACGGATATGGCTCCACGAAGACGGCGGGCTAAACGCTCTCCATCACCTCCAAAACGGAGAAGACCATCACACACTTCTCCACACCATATTTCAAAGAAGGATGACAAAAAGCAAGAGAAGAAAAAGGTGAGAAAGAGGACACCCTCTTCTCCATATTCTTCATCCTCTTCCTCTTATGAAAGTGATGGTGCAGATAAAAAAGAACAAGGCAAGAAAAAGGTGAGAAAGAGGTCACCCTCTTCTCCATCTTCCTCAAATTCTTCATCTTCAGAAGAAAGTGATGGTGCAACTTTTGAGGCCATCAAAAAGAAGAGGCCATAGGAAATCCTATGCCTCATGGAAGAGGTCGTCCAAGCTCAAGAAGTTCAAAGAGGGAGGGAAGAGCATCTCTTTCCTTACCTATGATGGCACCTTTGGTGCTACGGACAAAGTCTTGGCCTTTATCCAACAGTTCGATGCGATGTTTGGAGATGAGGGCTTCACGGAGTCCTCTAAGCTACACCATGTAGCTATGCACTTTCAAAAGTCCACCAGGCAATGGTGGTCTAGCCTACGGGCCAACGGTGAAGCTCCACGAACATGGAAAGCTTTAAGAGCTTCCATTATGAAGCAATTTTTGGCCACCGATGCCAAAGACAAAGTACTCACCGAATGGAAAATCTTGAATCTCTCTCCCTACAAATCTATTCACAAATATGTAGACAAGTTTTGGGACTTACAACTCAAAGCCACTGTCTTCAAAAAGTTGGATTTTGTAGAGCAAAAGAAACCATTTTGTGCGGGCTTAACTGAAGAAATGGTGGAGTATGTCAACTCCCAAAGGCCGCGCACCATATCGGCTATTATACACCATACTATGGTGGCTTCTCGAATCAATTTCCAAACAGGGGCTAACAGAAATTCTAAGCCCACGGAAAACAAGGGTTCCAATGAGCCTAAGGGGAAGGACAATGTCCAAAAGTTTACTAAGAGCAATTCCAACAAAGCTAAGGAGAAGGGAGTTTACAAAGGCAAAAACAAACTCTCTCCTGAAGAGCTTGAGCGTTATCGTAAGGATAACTGCTATTTCAAGTGCGGCGAGCAAGGGCATGTGTACCATGCTTGTCCCCAAAAGAATACCCGCCTTGAGCCTCCTAGAGCTAC
The DNA here is from genome assembly GCF_014529385.1 of Adiantum capillus-veneris. Taxonomy (NCBI): domain Eukaryota; kingdom Viridiplantae; phylum Streptophyta; class Polypodiopsida; order Polypodiales; family Pteridaceae; genus Adiantum; species Adiantum capillus-veneris. The sequence goes on from NC_140954.1 coordinate 76,657,345, forward strand.
CTTGGTTGAAATCCAAGAGGAGGAAACTCACCACAAAGGATCTCCTCTATGCCATGCTTGGGGAAAGGTAAGAGAACATGATGCTTTTATTCTCTTTGACCCTGGTTCTGCTCACAATTTCATATCCACAGAGTTGGCCACCAAGCTAGGCATACAAGCTTACAAGATGGAAGATGTTCTACCCGGCGCAGGCGGTGCTTTCAAGGGGCAAGAACCTTCAGTCACTCCCTTAATCGGGAAATTGAGGCTCCATGTCCAAAGCTATGTGGACAAAGAGGACTTCTTTATCCCTCCTCTCAAGCACGAGGATGTAATCCTAGGGGTACCATGGTTTAATCGCATGGCTGCCAATGTTAAATTCCCTAAAAGAAGAATCTACTTCAGGTTCAGGGAAAAAGATATGCACATAGATGCCAAGCAAATGGGTAACACCATACCCATTGTACATACACAAGCTTTCAACAAGTCAATAAAGAGCTCTATTTCCGTGTACATAATTTTTGTTAAAGATTCTCAAAATGAACCTAATGTTTTAACAAAAGAAAATAAACACACTCACAAGGAATTAGAGTTATCCAATTTTCTCAAGGGGTTTCAAGATGTCTTTATTGACGACATCCCTTGTGAGCTACCTCCTAAACGAGGCAAAGATGACCATGCAATTGAACTTCTTCCAGGAAGTTCACCGCCTAACAAACCTCCTTATAGAGTTTCTCAAGCTCAACAAGAGGAGATTATACGGCAAGTGCATGAGTTAGTTGAGAAGGGCATGGTTAGGCCTAGCTCATCTCCATTTTGCTCACATGTGTTACTAGTGCAAAAGAAAGACGGCACATATCGAATGTGTGTCGACTATAGAGCACTAAATAGGATCACTATCAAGAATAGGTTTCCGGTTCCACGGGTAGAAGACCTATTTGATAAGCTACAAGGATCGACCTACTTCAGTAGGATTGACCTAAAAAGTGGCTATCATCAAATAAGGATAGTTGATCAAGACATTGTAAAGACCACATTTTGCACTATGTTTGGTCTTTACGAATATATTGTCATGCCTTTTGGCTTGACCAATGCACCAGGCACATTGAACCGCTTAAAGGAGAAGCTATTCAGGCCTCACTGAACCTTTACTGGAGTGTTCTTTGATGATATCATCATCTACTCTAATTCATCAGACGAACACAAGCAACACCTCCAGGTAATATTTCAAGTTTTAAGAGAGAATAAACTTTATGTTAATCAAAAGAAAAATTGAGTTTTTCTTACAAGAGATTCAGTATTTAGGTCACATTATCTCTCAAGATGAAATCCAAATGTATCCATCAAAATTAGAGGTAATAAAAGGATGGCCTAAACCAAGGAATCTTCATGAACTAAGAAGCGTATAGGTATGTGTGCATACTATAGACGCTTCATAGAAAAGTTCTCACAAATTACAAGACCATTACATGACCTAACAAAGAAAAACGTTAGGTATACATGGTCTGCCAAGGAGAACAATGCTTTCGAAAATCTTAAAGAAAAGCTTATCTCTCAACCTGTGCTTACACTACTAGATCTCTCAAAGCCATTTGAGGTCCAATGTGATGCTTGTGGTGATTGCCTTGGAGCTGTTTTGCTCCAAGAAGGGCACGCCATAGCCTATGAAAGTCGAAGGCTCGACCCTGTTGAGCAAACTCTAGGCATATATGAAAAGGAACTCCTTGCAGTTCTACATGCCTTAGACTCATAGAAGCACTATTTATTGGGAACTCCTTTCATTCTGCGAACAGATCACCAAAGTCTTAAGTACTTCATGACGCAGACCAAGCTCTCCGACAAACAAATGTGATGGGCAAATTTCCTTTCACAAATTCATTTTCATATTGCTCACATTGCTAGGAAGCATAATCAAGTAGCCGATGCACTCTCAAGACGGTCGAGAGTGAATGTGGTTTCCATAGTATGCTATTGATCCCAATTTTAGAGATCTGATTTCAGACCTTGCATTAGGAAATAAAGAGGAACCATTTACCTTACAAGATGGTTATCCTCTCTATGGAAATAGACTATGCGTTACCAACTCACTACGTGAGAAAGTAATGTATGAATCTCATACTCCTCCTTATGTGGGGCACAGAGGGATTCAGTCTACCCTAAAGGGAATTGAAACATATTTCTATTGGCCTATCATAAAAGAAAACATACAAGAGTATGTTTCTAAATGTGTGGTATGCCAAAAGACAAAGTTTGATAGAGGGAAGCAACCTGAATTGCTTCAACCTTTGCCAATCCCTAATTCACCATGGGAGAGCATATCCATGGATTGTATCTTTGAATTGCTTAAGTTTATCCATGGGAATACGGGAATATGGATGATAGTAGACAAGTTCAGTAAACAAGCTCATTTTATACCTGTCAAAAAGACTATCAAAGCCCATCAAATGGCAACCCTCTTCATTTCACAAATCTTCAAGTACCATGGCTTGCCAATGTCCATAGTGTCAGATAGAGATCCTAGAATGACCAATAATTTCTGGAAGGGTCTCTTTGAGAATTTAGGGACAAGGCTAAACTTCTCTTTGGCCTATCACCCACGAGGAATCTCAAATCTCGAGCAAGATTTTCCTAGCAATCCTTAAAACGAGCAAGAATAGCAAGGCACACTATACAAAACAAAAACCAAACAAGATTTTTTAGGTGGCTTCAAGCACAACAAAAGAAACCTGAAACAATATTACAACTAATTTTAATGGTAAAACAACCACAAATTTTGTTGGGGTATAGGCGCCTGTGCCTTGCCCGGCCGCCTAGAGTCTGGGCGCCCACTGACTTGTATACCTTATACATAGCATAAGTGTATAGGGGGCTGCTCACTCTTTGAGTCTCCCCACCCATATCTGTGTGTGTGTGTCTCCTTCTCTCTCTCTCTCACTCTCCGTCTGTGGTGCTCCCCGATCCCCTTCAATTGGTATCAGAGCTATGGTGACCGCGGAGAGCACGACGGCTTTGAGAGCTTCGAGGCGATAGCTCGCTCGCTCTCGACGGTAGAGAGATTAAGAGAGCTTGGAAGCTTTGTGAGAATGCAATGGGAGATTGTGAGCTCAGTTGAGAGTGATGTATGCTCTTGTGGAAGCTCAGAAAGGAGTGTGGAAGATTGTGTGTAAGTGAAGGTGCTGCCCTAAAACTGTGTGCGCAGCAGCACAGTTTTCAGATTCGTTTTTCTCCTTGTAGAATGCAGATCTGAGAATTTTGTCCGCCATGCCCATCCGTTTCGACGTGGTCTACAACTTTGCAGAAGAAACTTTTTGCAAATTCCTCACCGTTTTGCTGATATTCAGCTCAGACTGACTGTATACAGAAATTCCAGATTTTCTGTTGTCGCATGGTGTGCGAGTTTGATGCACTTTGGGAAGCACGAGAGATGCTTGAAGTTGAGTGCATAAATTCTAAGCTGAAGATGCAATTGCAGATTGTGTTAAGCTTGTGGTTTGAGGGTTTTTGGTAGACTTGGGCAACGAAGTACGGAGGAGTTTACACACCACCGAAGCGGTCTCTTGAGAGACGCAGGTTTTTGGAGCACACAGGTGGAGCTTCTTTCACTGGTTTTCACAGGATACTTTGGCAGTGATTTTGTGCTTGGATTCATGGTCTTTGCGAATGGTTTGCATATGGTTATGGCGCATGGTTGATGCCCATCATACATGCATTTTGGCGAGCACTTTCAAGTGCCGGTAAGCTCTCTTGAGAGCATTGTTTTCGCATTGATCAAGTTTCCGGATTGCAAATCTTTTGGCGTTTGCTTATGCGGAGTCACTCCGTTGATGTACGTTGAGTGCGGATTGCCATTGTATGTGAAAATGTGGAGCCATTTTGGCATTTCTACTCATTGGCATTGAGTAGTGTTATGGTTTATGGTAGAGATTGTACTTGAGTTTTTTGCTCAGTTTTCAGGGGAAATTCTGTCGGATTTTTCCCAGATTCTCGCCATAGTTTGTGATCGAGTATTTACTCTCACTTTAACAGGTTTTGTCAGTTTGGACACAGTTTTGTGTTTTTTGTATCCACTCTCGCAAGAGTGAGGAGTTGTGTATCTTTCTTTGCTTGAGACAGTGGTTTGCTCTCAGGTGGGAGAGTCTTGTGATCTCGAGCATTATGGCTGATTTTTCATTTGACTTCCAGCGTTATGGTCTGACACAGTTTGATGGTGCAGATTTTGTTGCTTGGAAGGAGCATATGCTTGTTGCATTGGCGGATTTGGGGCAGGATAAACCCTTGCGTGGTTTATCGGCGAAGCCCAAGTCTATGCGTGATGATGATTGGCAGGATCTTGATGAGTTAGCCATGTCTACGATTTGTTTACATCTGGTTGAGTCTGTTTACTGGCAGGTCTCGAGGGAGACTACAACTCATGCTTTATGACAGAGTTTACATGCTATGTACGCGACATCCATGTCTACAGGGAAGTCTAGTCCCACTTCTATGTCCATGGGAGAGATTGATCCCACACGCAAGTCTCGACGGCATAGAGACTTGACATGTTGGCATTGTGGACATAGAGGGCACATTAGGCGTCGATGTTTCAGGCGTTTGAGACAACGGAGGCGACAGATGTGTGATGCAGATTTGGGCATGACAGATGCTAGTGAGATCAGTACGGTGGTTACTGAGTATGCTTGTGATGGCGATGTCACATTTACATCTAGCTTGTCTTCAGACGATCTTATGTCTACGGATTGCATATCGGATTGCACATTGTCTTCACATTGGTTACTAGATTCAGATGCTACTTTCCATGTCACGTCGCATCGTGAGTGGTTTAGCACGTTTTCTAGTGGGAGACTTGATTGTGTGCACATGGCTGATGGTTTTTTGTATGACATTGAGGGTGCAGGAGATGTATGTTTGTCCTTGCCCAGTGGTATGAGATTTACCCTGCGTCATGTGCATTATGTGCCAGATCTGAGACGGGATTTGATCTCAGTGAGACAGTTACGGGATAGTGGATGTCAGATTTCGCTACGAGAGCAAGATTTAGTGATGCATTTGGGTTCGCTAGTGATTGCGAGAGGTGCCAGGAGTGGTACAGGTTACCCATTGCATGTGGATCACGAGAGAGACGGCGTTGTCTCTGTGATCATGCAGCCAGGTAGAGAGCGAGAGAGCAGGCGAGTCTCTTTTGCTCATGGGTTGCAGGGTACTTTGCATGGAGTGCAAAGTAGTGAGCTCGTTGTGCACACAGTTGGGGCACGACTTGAGCAGTCACACAGAGAGGTGATAGAGTCGGACATGCATGCTTTGCTAGTGACTGAGCAAAGCAGAGAGTCAGTTGTGCAAGATACTTCTATGCAGGATAGACAAGTAGAGCGGTCTTGCTCTAGTGAGTCACGACAGGAGGACGTTGTGCAAGAGTCTATGCATACGGAGTTAGAGCATGAGATCTCTAGTGAGTCACAGTAGATTGAGTGGTCATGTTTACAGTGGATGATTGCAGAGGAGGGTGAGATGTCAGCGATTATGCAGTCATTCCTTTCTATGCTCGACAGTGAGCATGGGGATATAGTTGTGCAGGATATGTCTTCCAGCAGACACCTAGAGCAGTTGGTTTGCTCTGAGGTTGCACGACAGGGTGATGCGTCTTTTGCGGACAGTCAGGAGATGCATGTGGCTAACACGCCTTGTCAGTCAGAGATGCCTATTGCCAGGGATATATATGTTGATGCATGCTCCGTAGAGCTAGCAAGGCCCGCTAGCATAGCATCGGCATTCGGTGGTCTCATGTATGAGATGTTGATCTTGAGACCGGATATCGCAGCTGCAGTGGGAGCATTTGCAGTTGGGGTTGTCAGTCGTTTGTTGACTGATGATGGCATAGTGCACGAGGGAGATATGCAGGTATTGCGTACATACTTGCAGTACGTGTGCGGTACGTCTGGTGGTGTATGGACTTACACGGGAGCAGGACAGCCGGATGCACACGATCACAGCCAGCCAGTGGGCATCGGTTGAGAGCGGTTTTCTCTCGCCTTTTGTAGTCTTTAGACTAGGTTCTCTTGCTTAAGGGCACAGTCGCCTTTAAGTGGGAGGTTGTTGGGGTATAGGCGCCTGTGCCTTGCCCGGCCGCCTAGAGTCTGGGCGCCCACTGACTTGTATACCTTATACATAGCATAAGTGTATAGGGGGCTGCTCACTCTTTGAGTCTCCCCACCCACATCGTGTGTGTGTGTGTCTCCTTCTCTCTCTCTCACTCTCCGTCTGTGGTGCTCCCCGATCCCCTTCAAATTTTTTTCAGAAAAAACCCCTTGAACAAGGGTTTGGTAGATGTTTCCTTTGATAGGCTAGAACGATTGGAACCCATACAATGGCATGTTGATATTCCTCTTCTTGGAACTAGTTGCCCTCAGATATTGGAATCTCATTTCTACCACCATTGATCCTTGTTGCGAATAGTCGCACCATGGTTCCAATGGATATAAATCTCCTATTCCTACCTCCCTACATGTAGGACCACAAGACTTACACTAAAAGAATAAGGTTGTTGCCACTCAAACAAATCTCATGAATAAGGATAGTCTGGGAGCTTGAGCTTCTCGTCACTTTTTCTTCTCCTCTCTCTTGCTCTACCTCAAGTTATTGTGGGTTGATGTACGATAACATACTATGCATTTTAAGCTACTCTAGAGAAAACTGTGGAAACTTGAAAATAATTCTATTATTTCAATGAGGCTATTCTTTTGAGAAAATCCACATCATGGTATATATTAAAGTTTGGATCACACCATCATAGGTAGCCTTCTATCAGGGGGGGGGGGGGGGGGGGGGGGTGAGGGAGTTAGTGGTGTTGCCAAAGGTGGTGATGCCAAACGTGTCAAGGGAGGTGGTAATGGTGGGGGATTATAAAGAGTGCTTTGATAGAAGAGTACGCAAGGTTGATAAAGCTATGAACAATTTTCTTATGACAACTTTGTCTACATGCTAGTTCTCTGTCACCTACTCATATCGATAGAAACCTAGGTTTAGTGTAATTCTACCTACAAATTTTGATATTTATCTTCATTCAAAGTAGAAGGTGAATAAACGTACAAACTTTAGAGAAATTTAATGTAAAAATATTCTCTTAAATTTTCCATGTTTATATGATCACAGCTCAAAGTTCCTAGACTGCTTGGGGTTCCTAGTCTACCAAGTTGTCCATAATGCCTTGACCCAAATTACTTACCCAACGTGTGATGCCCCTATGTTGATTACACTTCTTAGAGCCATGGTGTATGATTTCCATTGTAGTCCTTTGGAATGCTTTTCCTAATGTGGCTTAGCCCTCCATTTTTGTTTGTACTCTATCTACTACTTGAGTTGTACGTCCATCAATGCCTCATAGCAATTCAAATGGATGGTAGTCTAGAATTGCATCTTTCCCCTTGAAGAATGATGTGGCCCAGACCTGATCCTTAGCACCCCATAAGATAACCCCCTCCAAGGGGTAACTACGAGGTTGGTTGTGCTACAACAAACAACATTGTGCCACGTTGAGCCAACTGTGTTGGCTAGGAAAGGTAAATCTCACGGTCCTAATTATTGACAAACTTGATTTTGAAGGAGTTGGGCAAGAAAACTCACCATAGATGAGGTAAGAAGGTCCTCAAGTTCAACCGTAGTGTAAACAAAACCCTTCAAAAATAAAGAGACGCGGACTCTTTCACGCAGGGACAAGTGCTTGAAAAAAACTTTGTTTTGAAAACTTGGCAAATCTACCTATGAGAATTTTAGTGGTAAACTGACTAAATTTGAAGCTTTTACAAAAAATGACGCTAAATTTGTCTAAATTTTGTAGGTTTTCTCACTTTCAAATTTAAAATTGAGAGGTAAATCTCAAAATTTGCAGGTGGGATTACACTAAACCTAGATTTTTGTTTTTCAACCCCTCCCCCTCTCTTTCTCTCTCCTCGCTCTCTCTCAATCTCTTTAAAATTAGAAAAGTGTATGAAAGAGCTCGCACCATGTGGACTTTTTTTTAGAGAGATGGAGGAGAGAGAGAGACAGAGAGAGAGAGAGGAGGGGATCGCATATGGGTGAGGGAAGCATGGAAGGAAGAGGCTGAGGAGGCGGAGATTGTGCATGATGTAGGATCAACATATCTGTGTTGATGTGCGTCACAGGACCTTGAACTGTGTCACAAGTAGAGATTCTGCATGTTGATGCAACCCGACCTAATCTCTTGTCACACCATCGCTTTTGGTGTTGCGGCTTGAGTAGGTTTTTTCCCAACCCGATTAAGCATCAAGTGTGAAGAATCATGGTCGTTGTTGGACTAAGAAAGTCAGGGGAGGGAGAGCACGTGCTCCTAGGAGGCAAGAGTTCATAACTTCTCGTGGGGATGGGTAGAGGCAGCAAAAGGAGACCAGAGAGGTCCAAATGCTAAATCACACTTCTCAGTCTGTCCCCCCCCCCCCCCCCCCCCGTCTCTCTCAACATATACTAGCTCACATTTAAATAAATTGTTTATTAGTTGGAAAGATTCCTTTCGTCCCCACGACCCCACCACCCTTTCACTTTACTGATATGCACCTCTTTTGCGCACCACGCACCCCCCCCTTTTTTTAATACATCTCCCTACTCTCTAAAATCGTAGGTACATACTCGCCCGCTAAATATTTGAATGCGCAAACATACACTACTTATTAGGGTCGAGACTTGGCAGGTATAATGAAGGAGGATAAAGGATCTCTGGCAGGGCTTTCATCATACGTAAGACGTAGCAAGCGATGAAGATGATGCAAGGGTGAAGGGACGGGGTAGCACTCATGCTACTACACTTCTTGACGATCATTATTCTAAGCGGTAGTAATAATGTGCAATTGATGAGGCTGGCGAGAGCGGCTTTAGCGGTGGCACCCATGCCATCCAACGATAATGCAGATGATATAACGACCGACGATCATCGACAATCTCTCCCTGAGGACATGATGATGAAGATTGAGAGCAGCAAGCTGCTGCTACACGACGGCACCATGCTCGCCCTGCTAAATAATTGTAGTACGTACTCTTTTGCAACGCATACTTGTGTCCCTGCTCGCTTCAACGCCGTCTCTGTGGCTCTCACCTCTGTAGGTGGACTCCTGATGGAGGATCTCCTCTTTGACACCTCCCACCAAGTGGATTCAGACTCAACTAGCCTCTTTGCTTGCCAAACTGCCATTGTTGTCGTCCCTACGTCCTCCGCGGAGGAAGTATAATAGATGTTCCTCTTTCCCACTTGCATGTGTATGTGTGTGCATGCGTGACCAAAACCGTGTATATGTTGGTGTGTCTGTGTGTGTGTGTGTGTGTGTGTGTGTGTGTGTGTGTGTGTGTGTGTGTGTGTGTGTGTGTGTGTGTGTGTGTGTGTGTGTGTGTGTGTGTGTGTGTGTGTGTGTGTGAGAGAGAGAGAGAGAGAGGAGAATAAGAGAGTTTTAACGTCGTAGGAAACTCTCATACTCTACTCACACATACCTCTATCTTTCTTACTAGCATGGTATTCCTAATGGTATTAAAAAAAGTTAAAAGGTCTTCAAACTTAAAAGATTTCGATGAGGACAACAAAAAATTGTGCAACAGTTAAATTTTGCAGGTAGCCAGGAAGCCACAAACGATGGTAGCAATGTGTAAAAGCAGGTACAATTGGCAACAACACTCAACTACAGATGGTCTAGTTGGCAAGTCTCTAAGGCGCGGCCATAGAGCCTTGGGGCAAGCCCTCAATTTTTTCCACATCACTTATATACTTATTGATCCTCTAGATTGCTTGCTCTGCTTCAGCTACATGAACACCTTCACAGATCCTAGCCACACATCCTCTCTCACTACTCCTATTGGGTCCCCATGTCCTTCACCATTGATTGGTGGCATTCCTTGGCCCGCTACGCAACTCAAAACTGCTAACACTCCATGCCCTGCTACACCGTTCTTACCACAACTCAGAACCTCATCTCCTTTGCACCATAGTGGCTGATCCTTGTGCTCTACCAATTTCAATACTGTAGATCTTGATGCGTTCTCGCTTTACTAGCAGCAACCATCTTGTACCCAACTTTGTTACTCGTTCCATGCATCACGACTCGCTGCATGCATAATCCACTTCTCTGTCAAATGTAATCTAATTACACACCAACTATGAAAAAATGTTATTATTAGTGACAAGTTTCTGTCCAAATCTGGGAGGATGGCGAGGAGAGATCATGCTCCCTTGTGTTGATGAAGGCAAGCCATCGGTTATTGCTCTCTAGCATGCGCTTAAAGCCGTGTGACTACCGTTGTCAAGGTCACAAGCTTTTTAATTAGCTGTATGGTACCTTCCAAAACAGTCATTGGCCATTTATCCTTGCCTTCGGCTCTTGATGGGACAATGCCTCTAGCCTCTTGCACAACTCGACAGGGAAGCCTCTGTGGCACCTTGGGGCAGAGAGAGAGAGAGAGAGAGAGAGAGAGAGAGAGAGAGAGAGAGAGAGAGAGAGAGACCTTCGACCTTTCCTTGATCTTCTGTCGTTGCAGTGTAAAGCCGATCAGTCTTCTTCTTGAACCTACACCTAAGGCAAGAGATAGGGAAGGTAGATTCTACACTGCCACAGGTGTTTGCAATCGCTAGTCTCAATAGCTATATCAAGTATCACCTCTGGCTACCAGCTCATCATGTAGCCACCCTCTGCTTATTCCCCACACCTCCTCCAACCCTTGCTTAGTCCCGCCGAACATGTTCGACCTTCCATATGCTTCACAACCTTCAAATTTCTTCACAGCCTTATAAATTGTCTACTTTTCATCTTACAAATATCGATGATTTTGAAAGAATTTTTATTTTTCTGGATGCAGGCTCAATTGGCCTCTTTGCTTGCCAAATTGCCATCGTTGTCGTCCCTACGTCCTCCGCGGAGGAAGTATAATAGATGTTCCTCTTTCCCACTTGCACCTGTATGTGTGTGCATGCGTGACCAAAACTGTGTGTATATGTTGGTGTGTGTGTGTGTGTGTGTGTGTGTGTGTGTGTGTGTGTGTGTGTGTGTGTGTGTGTGTGTGTGTGTGTGTGTGAGAGAGAGAGAGAGAGAGAGGAGAATAAGGGAGTTTTAACGTCGTAGGAAACTCTCATACTCTACTCACACATACCTCTATCTTTCTTACTGGCATGGTATTCCTAATGGTATCAAAAAAATTAAAAGGTCTTCAAACTTAAAAGATTCCGGTGAGGACAACAAAAATTTGTGCAACATTTAAATTTTGCAGGTAGCCAGGAAGCCACAAACGATGGTAGCAATGTGTAAAAGCAGGTACAATTGGCAACAACACTCAACTACAGATGGTCTAGTTGGCAAGTCTCTAAGGCGCGGCCATAGAGCCTTGGAGCAAGCCCTCAATTTTTTCCACATCACTTATATACTTATTGATCCTCTAGATTGCTTGCTCTGCTTCAGCTACATGAACACCTTCACAGATCCTAGCCACACATCCTCTCTCACTACTCCTATTGGGTCCCCATGTCCTTCACCATTGATTGGTGGCATTCCTTGGCCTGCTACGCAACTCAAAACTGCTAACACTCCATGACCTGCTACACCGTTCTTACCACAACTCAGAACCTCATCTCCTTTGCACCATAGTGGTCGATCCTTGTGCTCTACCAATTTCAATATTGTAGATCTTGGTGCGTTCTCGCTTTACTAGCAGCAACTGTCTTGTACCCAACTTCGTTACTAGTTCCATGCATCAGGACTCGCTGCATGCATAATCCACTTCTCTATCAAATGTAATCTAATTACACACCTGTTCGCTTAATATGAAAGGACACACACACAAAGGAAGCTGCCTATCTTGCAAAAAGACAGACACCATAGCCTTTCGCTTAATATGAAAGGACACACACACACACAAAGGAAGCTGCCTATCTTGCAAAAAGACAGACACCATAGCCTTTCGCTTTGGAGACACGCAGCAGCATAGCACTGATGCACACTTCACACGTCATCCTCCAAAGCATACACTAAGCATTTTCCTTCGCTCCACTCTCTACGGCTATATGTCATGAAATATTTCAAGTTGTGTGTATTGCGCTTTCAAGAGGGGAGGGTCGGCAACAACATCATGAGTGGCCAGCACGCTATTGTAGGGCTCCACCACAGACATTGATGGTAGACAGTAAGCCTGGGGGGGGGGGGGGAGAGAGAGAGAGAGAGAGAGAGAGAGAGAGAGAGAGAGAGAGAGAGAGAGAGATAACAAGCAGGCAATCGACCGCTCTGATACACAACGAGAGTAGGTCAGGATGATGCTTGTCTACCACCCTCGGCATGTCGGTTGCACGAGTGAAGAGAGGCTCTGCATCGAGCACATGCGAGATAGAGAGAGAGGTCGGTTTGCTTCCCTCTAGAAAGAAGCTTCATGATAGATGGAGACAGCCCACCTGTCAACCTATCTGAAACCTCATGTTAGATTTTTTGACACCTTCTCTCCTCAGCCTCATGCTTTTTTCATCTTTTGATCCAACCTCGGAATCTTCTCCACAATCCACTAATTTGTCTTTTTTTCAAAATCGACCAGACATACACACAAACATTATAAACATCGAGCAAACTGCAAGCCAAGGTGCACAAGGCGATAATCTGAGCAAACTGCAAGCCAAGGTGCGCAAGAAGATAATCCCGCACCCTTTGCGCATACTAAAGATCAATTTCTCATTGCACATGATGAAGGGAAAACAGCCCGTGGCAAAGGCTCCCTCCTACCAAGTCAAGGAGGTGCAACATAAAAGTCCTCAATGGATGGGCACAAACATGAGCGCTGGATACTTAGAGCCCCTTTGTTGTACTACACAATTGAAAATCATCCTATAGCATGTATCCTAGTGAAGAAATCAAATCCACCCCATCAACAATCTCTATTTCAAGGAGAAATGGTTAGTTTGAAGATCATTCTAGTTTGCATCGCATAATGTATTACCTAAATCATGTAGACATGCACGCATCAAGGGTGTCGCCAACACCTTACAAAATTGGAGTCATCTTGCATCTACTATCTCCTTATGCGGTCACACGCATTAAGGGGGAATATTGTGAACTAATGCTTTGTGTCCGCTTAATATGAAAGGACACACACACACACACAAACATTATAAACATAGTGAAACATCATAATAAGAAGAATCGTTATGTTGAAGCGTTCCGCGTCTTTGTGCATTTGAGAGAGAGAGCGATGGTCTGTGTACTTTGTCCCTATCACCATTTTCTACAGTTTCTTTTTTACTGAGAGAGAGAGAGAGAGAGAGAGAGAGAGAGAGAGAGAGACTAGAGGGATGGCTTCCGATAAGCGCATTGTTGTAGTGTTTCTTGTGATGTTGGTGGCGATGGCCGGACTTAGTTGTGCCGCAATGTAGCCGCCTCCTCCGGCACTACAGTGTGCATCCCTGCTAAATCTGGTGTCGGCCTGCCACGCTCTGACTCTCTATGTGTGAAGCTTACCTTGCCCAACCTATCACTCACCACTTGCCTTGCCTTAGCATCAACATCGCCCGCATCATCTTTGGCAACAACGGAAGTTGCATCTGATCACCATCACTTGCATCGACCTGCCTCATCATGCACTTCTCTTAATTTCTGGTCATTTGTAGTTAGAGTCATGCATGGTGAAATCAAGTTCTCCATCATGCTAGCTCGCTCATGTACTACTTTTTTGGCAAATTTGCATTGACGCGTCCTCTTTAAGAGAGAGAGAGAGAGAGAGAGAGAGAGAGAGAGAGAGAGAGAGAGAGAGAGAGAGAGAGAGAGAGAGAGAGAGAGAGAGAGAGGAGAAGTGAGGGTTTTTTTGTGTGTCGTTGCAGCCATCCCATATCGTCAGCACTTTCCTCTCTCTTTAAGAGAGAGAGAGAGAGAGAGAGAGAGAGGATAAGTGAGGGTTTTTGTGTGTGTTGTTGCAGCCATCCCATCTCGTCATCACTTTCCTCTCTTGTTGGCAAGCTATGTAAAGTTGGCTCGCCATCACCTCTACCTCTCTCTTCTCCTACATGCAGGTGATTTTCGGTAGTATAGGCCGTCTAATGCTCGACTGTATCGTGCAGCCTTGTTGCTACAGTATGGGGTGCTAGCTTCGATCGCTCCACCCGAGCATCCCAATCCGTCTTCTTGCCATCGATCGCGATCGTTAGTCTTGCGATCGATCGGGATCTTGCCCCTGGTGTAGAGTGTGACTGCTCTGCATTTTGCATGAGTTGATGGATATATGAGCAAGAAAGTGCCCAAGGCCGAACTCAAAACCACTCCCGAGCCCGACCTGGCTCCCATCTTGCAAACCTCGGAGACCACGAGGCATGATACCCTCAAGCGAGTATGGGACTACATCAAGGCTCACAAGCTCCATAGTAGTACTAAGAAATTGTAGATCTTAAGTGATCCTCCCCTTAAGAAGGCATTTGGACGAGACAATGTTCAGGTGTCAAAAGTGCTCAAGTACTTGAGTCCCCACTTGTCAAGAAAGGTTTGATAGGGTTTTCTGATTTCTCTAAGTCAGTTTTCAAGAGAAGACTTAAACTACACACAAACACTTGCTCGGGTTTGTCTTTGCTCGGAAAAACTCGCTCGGTGCATGGTAAGACTCATCACCCACAAATGGATGGCCAAAGTGAAATAGCTAACTTAATAATTCTTGATCTACTAAAAGCCTATGTAACTGAAGTAGATCAAAGATCCCAATGGGAGAAGTACTTACCCTTAGTGGAGTATGCCTACAATAACACTGTACATACTTCCATGGGAAAAGCACCTTTTGAGGTAATTGAGGGAAGATCAAAACGTCCCCTGCTACTTAAGGTACACAGGAAGATCTTCGTTGCAGATGAGTATAGCCGAGACCTACTAGAATCTTTCCAAAAGTTTAAGGATACTATCTCTATCTCACAGCAAAGGCAAAAGGCTGCTGATGACAAGCACAGAAGAGCCCAACCCTTTAAAGAAAATGATTTGGTCTTACTCAAATTTCCCAAGGCTCGATTAAGGCACACGACGGGCAAGAATCCTATGGGACACCAAAAGTACTATGCTAAGTTAGCAAAAAGGTACTATGGTCCCTTCCAGATTCTTAGGCCAATCAATGAGATGGCCTATCAACTCAATTTGCCCAACCATTGGCTCATACACAATGCTTTCCATGTGAGCCTACTAAAGCCTTACAAAGGAGAGCCACCTCAAGAACCAACTATTGAAGACCCACCGGAGATCGAGGACCAAGGAGAGGTGCTGCAGCCCGAGTCCATTCTCCGACATGAAGACAAGGTACTAAGAGGCGTTAAGACTATTCGACGATATCTTATTAAGTTTAAAAATTATCATTTTGAAGATGCTAGATGGATGCAAGGCATACAACTAAAGGATAACATAAACCTTGTCAATGCTTCCCTAGAGTAAGCAAATGTACAATTGTTAAAAATGAACAAAGTTTTTGTCTGATAAGACTCTCTTTTTCTTTATTGTGCACAAAAATGAAGTAGTATGCAAGCTTAGATCAAGTTTGTAGAGACGACGTCTCTGAACACCAAGTAGAGCTTGTCACTCTAGTATGGAATATTGATAGGACTAATGTGCAGACATGAACTAGTCATCCATTCTGGAATGATGTTGTAGGGTAAAATAGGGATCCTCTACCTGCTAGGAAAAGGACTTATGAATATGCTTTATCTTCTCTACCACATAGTCAAGGACGACTATGATTTCAAGAGAGAGGTAATGTCATAATAACTAATATCTAATTCTCCTAAATTATTTTTTCATGTTAAACTGATCATTTAATATGGGGACGTACCAGAGTAGAAAAAGCTAAAATATTGGTTAAGCTGGCAGACCGGCCATAGTAGGGATCCAAATAAGGGAAAATAGGGATCCAAAGGGGGGGTCATCTACAAAAAAGCAATGTGCAACAAGGGAGCGAGCCTTGGAAGTAGGGGATGAGAGAGAAACACACACACACACACACACTCAGAGGAACACATGTCAGCTCCCTAGCCCAGATGCCCACAAGGTGTACTCAAATCCTATTGGATGGCCATGGAGGTGGACCAACGAGAATTAGGCTAGAATAAATCTAGTTTAATTAATTTAAAAACACTTTAAAAAAAACCAATAAGAATTAAGCTCTCTAGAAGACTATTGGAAAGTCTCCCAAGGGGTCCAATGAGCATTCAGCAGCTAAATGGCTTGCCTGATTCCTATTGGCTAGGAGGCAAAGGGGTCCAATGAGAGTTTAGTTGCATTTATTAATTACCTAAAGCTCTCACAAAAGGGAAAAGGGGGACACATGTTAGAAGGCTATCACTTATGCTTCTTAATACTCATTGGCTAAGCCTGAAAAGGGCCAATATGGTTGCAGCATGAGCAAATAGCAAGAGGTGTCGACCAAGAGAGAGAGAGGGGGCTGATTTTCTCAAGAATTATCCACACACACTCACACAAACTCATGTGTGAAGCAAGAAGACTCTCTCTCTCTCTCTCTCTCTCTCTCTCTCTCTCTCTCTCTCTCTCTCTCTCTCTCTCTCTCTCTCTCTCTCTCTCTCTCTCTCTCTCTCTCTCTCTCTCTCTCTCTCTCTTTCTCAAGCTTTAATGGAAAGATTATCACCTACTCCAAACTTGTGAGAAGGGAGGCCTACACCAACAACTCTTAGCTTTGTGATGCAAATCCAACCAAGAGCCAAGCTTCAATGCATGCTCATCTCCTCTACCATGCTAATTACTAAGCTAAGCTATGCTAATATGAGTGATTATGTGAGGAGATGTACATCTTTCTCGTAAGACTACTCCTTCTTCCTCTGAATCTACTCTCATACCCCGCTAGCTCTCGCCATCTTCAAAGGTGTGTGAGGTCTTGGGTCTGAGACGGTGAGGGAATTGATGTTGTGTTTAATAAGTGTTTTGCTTAGTGCTTGAAGTTTCCATCTTCATTGCACTAGCTAGTATTGAAGGAACACAAAGAATTGTATTGTAAAATGTCTCTCTTGATGGGAGAAACCATAATACAAAGCCTTTTGGAGGGGGGACCGGCTCCATGTAAATCCGGTCCTCAAGTGTTGTCAATAGCTTAATTTCTCTCTCTTTTGAAGTATTGTTCATGCTATCTAACTAGGTGTTATACTTTTTGTTGCTCTCTCCACCCAATCACTCTTGTTATTCTCATTAGGAATCTATTCTAATGAGTTTCTCACTATGTTCATGCTATTTTCTGCTATACACAAGTTACTAGGCCATTAAATGTTGCATGTAATGCTTCCCTGATCTGCTTAGTGTTGCAAAAAACAAAAAAGTGGATGAGAAACCACTACAAATAAGAGAGGCCTCAAGGGGCAACTTCTGGAAATTGCATGCTCACCCAACAAATATATGCATCTATGCATTCTAGGCCCAAACCCCATTTTAGAAAGAGTTACTGCTATAAAACCCCATTGCATAGTGTCAAAAGCCTTTGCAAAGTCTAACTACAATTTGATCATTTTCTCGTGAGATTTTCAAGCTTAGTCCATCCCAACATAACAATAAGAATTTTATCATACATTGATCTACTTCCAATGAACCCAGAACGGAATTTGTCCACATGCTTCCTCAGAAAGGGGCTAAGTCTCATAGCAATGGTTGTAGCCAATAGTTTATAGAGGATATTCATCATGGTGATGGGTCCCCATTGAGACAAGGAGGACCATAATAATTTTTTAGGGATCAATTTTATGACACTTTGTTTTAGAGATGGATCCATGCATTGAGTTAGTCATATAAAATTTTTCGGTTTGGTGATCATGGGCTCTAGCTCCTCCCAATATGCCATGACAAACACTTTTGACATGCCACAAATTTTTAGAGGTTTTTATTGGCCAACTTTGAGAGGGATCATCCTAAAATGCCTCAAAGCATGGTTCTAGTCTTGTTGTATTAGCTCATTAAATGCATGGATCTACCACAAAAAGTAAAAGATCCATAGACTGCATCCTTTCAATAGAACATTATGTAGCCTTGTTTAGAATGGCTAAATAGTAAAACATGTACTCCTTTATAATCTCTTTAGGGTGGGTGATTTCAAAGCCATCTTCTCTGATGATTTTATATATGCTCTCTCTTGCAAAAAGTCCTTTGGGGAAACCATGGGTGTCCTTGAGCTCACGGTGTCTACAAAGATCTTAGCCTGATTTTCTTCCTCTTGCTTAAGAATCTATCTTGCTGCTACCAACTCATCAAGATGATTAGGTGAGAGGTTTCCCACATTGTTTACATAAGTATGATTAATGCACTTAAAAGCAGCTTGAACACTTGCTTTGTTTTTACATGATATATGATTTCCTTATGCATTTTTGCATACCTAAATAGAATGCATTTCATGCCAACAAGGGTTGGCCATAAGCAGCATTAGCATAACCTAGCACTACAGATTTAAAAACATCGTGTTGTAATAGGTTATTGTTCACCATCAAAGGTCTAGCATATCCTATAGAGTGCATATTTACATTTTCCATCTTAGACAAATTGATAATAAGAGGGAAGTGATTAGACAAAGAAACCCGGATGGAAAATATTCATTGCAGTATAATTGAGGAGCCATTCCTCTAATATAAAGTAAATTCTATCTAACATGGACCATGAAGTTTTATAAGAGAGCGGGTGGAAGGTAAAGCCTTGAGTAGATTGGTGCCCTAAGAGCCATACATTAGATAGCCTTAAATTGTTATGTATTATCTCTCAGCTAGGTATTTCTAGCTTAGGTATGACTATGGCAGATGATGTAATGTCAACTTTGCTACATGCCATGTAAAAATTCTCACTTAGCAACCCTTGAGAGATTTGCATGTTGGATAACCAAGACCAACGTTCCACTCTTACTTTGGGATGGTTGTCAGCATACACATTGATGATTGTGAGAGGTCCCCAAGGAGAGGATACCAAGATGTTAGAGCATCTACCTGATGGGTGTTCGCTGAGACATTGAGGTTGTAGAGTAATTTTGATACAAGTCAACACACAAGAGCATTTCCTTTGTTTTCCATCATATAAGCATTGATAGTGTGAGGCCTTGGGCTCTAAAAATGTACTCTCCTCCCAAAATCTTCCCCCTTTTATAGGCAACCCCCAAGCTTGGTTTTAGAATTGACCCTTGGCCTTACATTAATCCCCCCTAGAGAAGTGTTTCATCCTCAAAAACAAAAGTGGAAAAATCTCTTCTTAACAACTCTAATGTTTTTCCAAGTGGCACCTTCTTTAGGTCGGTCTTTCCACTTGACTAATGCTTGTGCAACGCACATGATGATGAGTACATAAATCATGATGTTTAAAATGTGCTTGGGCTCATGCAACTGGGTTGGAGGTTCAATGACATCAACCACTGTTAACAGACTAATGACATTGTTGTCATTGTGCAAGCATTTATGTAAATGACTTACATGAAAAACCGGATGAATACAAGTGTGCAGGCAAAGAGAGTTTGTAAGCCATATCTCCAACTCACTTGAGTATCTTAAAAGGCCCACACTATCTTGGGAGATAACTTAGGTGTTGGCCCAATTTTTAAACTTTGTGAATGGTCTAGCACGGGTAAAAATACCTCCTCCCCTTCCATGAAGGTCACTTGTCATCATTTCTCATCAGTGTACTTTTGTTATCTATCATGTGGTTTTTGACGAGCAAGTTTTAGCATATCCATATGATCTTGGAGAAAATCCTTGACCTGTTGTAGTTTCTTAGTTGACAACCCCACCATAAATGGTGATCTAGGTTGAAAACCATACATAAGCACGAAAGGACTAAAACCAATTGTCACATGCTTTGCACTATTATAAGCAAACTCTAGAATA
Source organism: Adiantum capillus-veneris (assembly GCF_014529385.1). NCBI lineage: Eukaryota > Viridiplantae > Streptophyta > Polypodiopsida > Polypodiales > Pteridaceae > Adiantum > Adiantum capillus-veneris. The sequence goes on from NC_140954.1 coordinate 76,677,155, forward strand.
GGGAGATAATCTTCCCGATCAAATTGTTTTTTGCTAATGTGTGCTCTTAGCATATCCTCTAGCACTTGATTTATACTTTCAATCTAACCATTCGTTCTTGGATTATCTGCAGTACTGATATTAAGTTGTGTGCACAATCGCTTAAACGCAACCCTCCAAAAATGACTGTTAAACTTGGGATCAAGATCACTCACAATATTTATGGGAAATCCATATAGTCTATAAAAATTGTCAACACAAATAACTTTGCTAACTGTGGAGTCTTAATCATGGACTTGGTTGGACTAAACTTGCTAAGTTTAGTCACTGACCTACTACCAATCATACTAAGTCATGACCTTGTAAAATGGTTGGTAAAACCACAATAAAATCCAAAGAGAGACTTTCTGATCTACCATTGGGAATCTCTAAAGGATGTAAGAGTCCTTCTACTTCAAGGAGCTTTGCTTTATTAAGTTGACGTTTTTGGCAATGCAAGCTATAAATTTGAACATACCCGTAGAAACCTGGACTGTAAAACTATCGTCGTACGAGTGCATATGTTTTCTTTATGCCTAGGTGCCCTAGACTAGGACTTTCATGACATTCATAGAAAATTTGGTGCCAAATGTTTGCGTCTATCGGTACTCTAACTCTCCCCTTTTGGAGAGAATACTTGGAAAAATTCTTCCATCTATGCAGCTTATCACTCGAAAGAGGAGAACTGGGTGTGCAAGAAAAAGACACACTACTAGCATTGGAGTGAGAAGGATCGCTCATTTTCACTCATTGCCTCTTGTTTCTTTTTAGCATCCATGTTGGTCTACTTTAACAGTGATTGGTAGCATAATATTTAGCACATTTGGTTAGTATAAAACATTAGATTCAATATAATTTTTGTCATAATCCCTTGTCTAGGTTCAAGAATCCAGCAGTCTGACTAAGCTATTTTGATCGAGATAGACATTAGAGATCTTCTCTTAATACCATGGGAAATGCCTTCCTAATTGTCAATGGTTACTTTAGGTTCTTAATCCAATTTAGGCAGCATTGTGTGCAATGCACTAGTGTTTTCTAGTGGGATTAACTCCTCTTAACCTTTAGTTTAACTATTATAAAGGGAGTTTACTATTGTGATGAGCCTAAGGAGGGTGATAGTGTCAATATGACCCCCAAAGTTACAAAATTGAAAGGCAATGAAAAACAAACGAATGAAAAACAAAGGTGCCAACAATGTAAAATCTTAATTTGGTACTTCACTCACATGTATTGCCTATGGTACTAGAGCCCTAGAGGTTCCCAGTGTGGTCGCTTTTCCTTGAGAAGCAAAAAGCCCAAGGCATACAAAATAAGCACACACGTCAATAATTAAATCAATGTGAAAACACTTTGGGGGGTCAAAGAAAATAAAATAATATAGGCGATGATTTGATAAGCAATTCCTTTTATTGTAGCTTAACTAGAAGGTCTTCTAGGTATAGCCTCTAGTCAGCCCTCGAACATTAAATACTTTGCTCTCACAATTAAACAACTCAATCGACCAGAGAGAATTAAGAAGCTTACCCATGGTATTAATAGTTGATCTCTACTGCCTCTCGATCATTAAATTAGCGACCCTAGACTTGTTTATTTTATGATCTTTACAAGTGCTTATGCGTTTGATTATATTCTAGTTTAATGTTTACTACTAAAAAATTAATATTCAATTACCAATCAATATATGTGCCTATACACTGCATATGCTTTTTAATTGTAAATGAGAATGCAATTACTATCCGTTAACCCTTACAGACACCCTATCACCTTCGATGGACGCCTTATCATTATTTGATTGAGTCATGGATCGAGCTTGTCGATCCAATAGGTGTTAGGATGATCACCGATGAGAGGCGCACCACTTATTCCACTTTTACATTACTTTTACTATGATCGGTCACTATGGACGCCCATGTGTAAATAGGTCAGACTCTTATAAAAGGTCCATATGACCTAAAATCCTCATTCTTTGAGGTGCACTTGCTCTACATGTGTCTTCTCCTCATTCATGTGCTCACGTGTGTGTGTGTGTGTGTGTGTGTGTGTGTGTGTGTGTGTGTGTGTGTGTGTGTTTAAGTTTCAAATCTCATCACTTAGAACCATATACTGAGAGACTTGAATACTATTTGCAAAAACCTTTCGTTAGAGAACAAAACAAAGAAGAATTTCTTTATATAAACTTCATTACAAATTACTCTGATACATGAAAAAGTAGGAACTTACGCCGGAACTCCTATAAGATGAGAGCAGGGATCTTTACCTGCCAACCAACCACAAGTACAATTAATTAGAATTAATTTGCACTAAATGGGTGACAGGTATATCAAGAAATCCCCACTGCTTGTTATTGCTCTCACACCCCGGACCCCAACCATACTCCTAGACATATCTTATGTTTTCTTTTGCTCGTCTATTTAAGTAGGGTCGATAACGGTCTGTGAAAGTTTTTATGGGTTTACACAGCTTGGAGATAGGGTCTCTAATTGCTCTTGGCTTGGTTCTCCTTTTCCCTTTATGTGCTACCATGAGCTTGTTTCGAATTTCTTGTAGCTTAAATATGTCTTGAGTGATGCTCATCCTACCTGTCTGCCTGTACCCTTATTTATCAACAATGGTTATACATATGAGGTTAATATTCTTACATACTATACTTGATGTTGCCTTAAAGGCACCCCTATCTCTATGGTATGTACAGTCATCTTTCCAATCTACTTTTTCATAAGTATATTTAATTTGTGAAAATTTCGGCAGCATTTTGTTTGTAAAACCTTTCAAAAAAAACCAGTTGTACATAATGACATATACCCTCACAGGAGGTTGTCATACACCCTCTTTCAAATCTTGATGCATTTTTATGCTATTTAGTAAACATGAAGGAAGCAAACAAGGAGGAAATTTTTCTCTTTAACATCATTGTTTAAGTAGATATAAAACAATTGTACTCGAAGCTTTCTGTACCAATTCACCTGGTTATTGCTTGCAGTAGACATTTGTATTGCTCCTCTTACACACTCATTGTTGAAGGTATTGCACCACTTGGTTGCTTCTTCCTTCAAATGACACATTTTTTTGCAAAGATATTAGTCTTATGATACAGTTTTTTAATTATGCATGCTAAACAACCTGTTTGTATGCCGATATGAAGCCTTTCAATTGTGTTTATGTGGTTACATACATACCTTTGTAAATGGATGCCGAACCCAGCATTCTGTATGTGTAAGTATGACTATAATCAACCCCGTTTGTGTCTTTGTGTTATCCTTGTGCTGGTTATTCACAACTTATTTCTTTAACCACCTATATGCAAGTCCGTGTATGTGTAGCTTCCTCTTTTTGTAACCCAACTATGAATGAGATTCTTTAACACGACCCTATGCATGTTTATGTAAGTAGAAATCCCCTACTCTACATATACATGTGCATCATTCAATTATGTAATTGGTTAACTCAAATACGTCTTACCTTTACGGCTCTATTGTATCTCAGTTTGGCGTTGTCACAAAGTGTAGATTGTTTGCAAATGTTGGCATTCTGCACAATATCCACCCCGCCTTTGCTCAGGTTGCTTGTTTTGTACACTCCTTGCGTGTGTGTATTGCTACGCAGCTTGCAGGCTATAGTTTTATAAGTATTTAGGCTTATACTGTCGGTACTTAATATATAGCCATGCTATATTGCTTATCAACTGCACTTGGCGAACTTGTTTTGCCAGGTGCAATACTATGGAGACAAGGTACTTGAGAGGAGATTATGCGCTACAGAAGCATGCCCACCTTTGCAATTTAGCGCCTCTGTGTATGCAGCTTTATAGCCAATAAAAATTCGGTGTGTTTACTTGCTTATGCGCTGGCTTCTAGGCCGCTTGCACCGCATATTAGGTGAGCCTTAACACAAGGCCTGACCACACCAGATCGTTATCTAAAAACTCTATTGGGTATATGAAAAAAGAGTTTATTTAATTCCCCTCATACCTACGGCAAGTCATCCCCCCTTTTTTTTAGGATTCTTGCAGCAAATCTTTTTAACCTTCGGAAAAAATCGTCCTGTATTTCAACTTGGAATTTCCAAATTTAAAGGAATCCCATGTTACTTACAAAATTCAATTGTCACTGCAAAATGGAGAGTTTTTATTTACCCAAAAATTGGTACATCCTCTGTTTAACTTCTATTGAAGCATATGAATTACAAAAGAAAAAACCGTTCAATGCTGAAAACACCGGCTTGTATACAAATATCAATAATTAACTGCTTGCCCTCATATTTTGTCCTTGCTGTGATCCATCAGTCCCCAGCTATTGACGTGGTTGCCTGCGTCATGTTCACCAGATTAGTATAGTTCTGTTGTTATGTTACCAAAAGAAATTGCAATATTCTGTGTTTGCATGTGTGTGCGTGTGTGTGTGTGGTAATATGGGAATACCTGATTGTCAATATAGTGTGTGTGTGTGTGTGTGTGTGTGTGTGTGTGTGTGTGTGTGTGTGTGTGTGTGTGTGTGTGGCCCTCCCCCATCCCTGAGAAAAGGTACACTTGGTGGAGGATAGGCCACCAAGTGGACCTATCCTCTACCAATTCTATGTTTCAAGGTACCAATGGTAAATCTAATGCCAGGAAATTTATTTGCTTCAATAAAGTTAGAAATACATGTAACAGTCTTCTCTTTTTGAAGCCATTTTCTTCAAACATAAGAAATAATTTTATTTAAGTCTGTTATCACATATGATTCCTGGGATGCATTGTATAAAATGGGGAGAACTTGTGATATGCATACATTATATGCCATCTTCTTTGGTCGATTACTGGCTGCATGAATAAATGAGACATTAGGACATGGTAATTTATCTTTTTTCCATGCGGTGTACGTAATATATTCTCCTTCTATAGGTTCACGTAATTGGATATATGTATTTAAATATGTGACTTGGTTTCCCTCATGTGTGGCTTTGATCCCAATAATGTTTAGTGGGTAAATTGTAAAGGGGTCCTCATGGGACAAGGGTCTATGATCCAAGCATTGCACAACAAAGGGATTATTAGCAAATAACAGATCATCCATATATCTCCATGAATATAAGAAGGCTTTCAACATATCATACTGTGCAAGACAAGATAACTTTTTTATGTATTCAATTTCATACCATGCCAAATATAAATTACACCATAATGGGGAGAAGTTATATCCCATTGGTATACCTTTTTCTTCGATAAATATGTTTACCTAATTTTGTAAAACATTTATCAAGGACAAATTCATCAATATTATGTAGGTACTCAAATGTCCATATCATTTCACTCTTCTTTTTGGTAAGTATAATCTGCTTACGGTGTTTCTTAAAGCCAAGATATTTCAAAGTTTTTATGAGTTTAATAATAGAATCAAATACTTCAAGTAAACCATGCATGCCTTTATGAGGGATAGCTTCATAACATGATGTTACATCAAATGAATGAATGTTTGTGATATGTTTTGGCAAATTAATCAAAAAATCGTATTGATTATTGATCATCCAATATCCATTGGTTCGTATCCCAGAAAATGTGTGTATGTTTTTATGTATTTTTTCAATGTACTCCAAAAAACCTTGGGTTACTCCTTTGAGTAATTTAGTGATTATAGTTGTAGCTGGAGTAAATACACAATTATGTGCATTAGTGATCCATCTAAAATCCATTTTGTGCATTTTAAAATTTCCCATAAGATATGGGAGTGAGTATTCCAATGGTTTTTCTAACCCAATTTCTTGGGTATAAGATACTATGGCTTGACAAATTTCTTCCTCATTTGAAGAGAGAAGACCAAATTCAGGGGTTTCCAACCTCCTTCTTGCTGCTAAATGAATAAGCTTTTTACATATAAATACCGGAGTTTGTGCGGATTTATCTAGTCCACAAATAAATAAATATTGTAAAATATATTGAATTTCATCCATTAAGTTTGTGTTTTTATACCATGGAGTTTGGTTTTGCTTGTGATAGGGAAATCTTTGGGAAAAGGACTCATTAACTAAATTATGGATATAATTGTGATGTGCTTTACTATTCTCACATCCCAAGAGGGGACATAAAGCTTTCCATACCTTACCAGTTCTCTTTCTATTGAGGTAGGGTTTACAAGTACTAATGGAATGTGGTTTAATCCTTTCCTAATAAATTCTTGGAAAATTTTATGTCTAGCTATGTTAGGGTCTGTGGTGATTACATGTTTTTCAAAGGGTTTAAATTCAACTAGAAAGTTAGAAAATCGTTTATGAGTTAAGCAACCACATGGTTGTGTTTCATCAAACTCATTGGCAAATACCGAAGTTGGTTTGTAAAGTGTATGGTCCAAGTTATTGATATATTTCCAACCAAAACAAATCCTCATCATAGACAATTCTTTATTGATGTGAAAATCATTTATCATTGTTTGAAAAAAAAACATGGGGCTTGATCAAATCCATATATTTATTACAAAACAGTATGTGAATAAATCTCCCATGCATCTTAATAGTGCGCTCAAGATGTAGCAAACCATTATTTCTTGTAGTAAGTGAGCGTACCTGGTCTTCAGAATTTGCATATTCAAGTGCCTTGGGAGTGTCCCCATAGTCCTCGGATCCTCTGAATTGCCTTGGTTTCTTACTTGTTGATGCCATGCTACTTGGTGTGTGTGTGATCTTTTTTAATTGCTCTTTACCTTTGGGAGGTTTGAGCAATGTTTCAATTGTGTTGGATACTGGTGTGTTGTGTAGCTTTTGAAGAAGTGGAGTCCCTGGTGTGTATAGGACTAGTCCTTTAGTTGCTTCTAGCATGTGCTCGTGAAACTGATAATAGATGATCACAGCATGCCTTAATTCTATTGGAAATGACGCCACCCAAGCTATAAAAGCGTATACTTGTGTTGGTCCTGAAGAAAATTGAAAGAACCTTGGTAGATTCTGGAATACGTACCATAAAATTGGTCAAACCAAATGATAGAAGAGGAACAATTGGAATTTGCATCCACCCTTTTGCATTGGCACTTGAGAAAAGGTCTATAAGAATTCCAACAGCTTCTCAAAAACCGCTTTTGATCCTTTGCCCTATCCATGAGAGAAAGTCCCTTGGTGCGGGCAATGATAGAAGAGCTTGAACACTTTTTTCCATCGACATCGGATGATTTGATCTGCTTAAGCTCGAAAAGGACATCTTGTGATAAAAGAGGTTTGGAATGTAAAGCAAGGGTTTTATATTGTTCTACAATATCCGTGGGTATGCTACAGAGCAAGCTTAGAGAGGAAATTGTGAAAGGTGCTCGATGGTTCGAGATTTCATAATCCCAGAGTTTGTGTTCGAGTCAAATAGCATCCAACTCAACTTGCCTGGGTGGTAGTAGTGGGATTACTTCTGAAAAGAGCTTAGAAATTGCTCTTTCCGGGGATAAATTGTTTGTATCTGCTAAAAATTTGAGCGCCTCTTTCTCCTCTTCTTCCAAAAGGTCTAGATCTAAAAGAGGATTGATGACCTTTTCTGAGTGCTTAATTTCTATAGGGACAGCAGGGAGGTTATTGATAAAATACAACTTGTTCACAATAGTGGGTAGAGAAGTAAAATAAAAGTCAAGATCTGAGCTATCCTGGGAATCAATAATGAGTAGTTTAGCTAGGAAGGTACTAAAAGCCTCCAAAAGCTTATCTTTCTCTTTTCTGGAGAGAATTAGTAAAGAGAGCCATGCATTGACAGAAGCTGTGTTTAAGACAGATATAGAGTGGGTGATAATAGCTTGTTTCTCAAAATCAAGCAATTTTTTGTTGAATTCCACTCCTTTGAAACAAGAAATAATACATTGGGTATCAATTGCTGGAATAGGAATGTCTTCTTCTACACCATATCCCAAACGAGTGAGAGATGGAATCCAAAAAGCCTAAATCAATCACCATATAGGTATTAACAAATTATTGTTATTATTCCAGTATTAAGTATTCTCAGTATATGATGGATACCCGACCAAAGGTATCCCGGGAAATTTTGTGTGTGTTTAAGTTTAAAATCCCATCACTTAGAACCATATACCAAGAGACTTGAATAATGTTTGCAAAAACCTTTTGTGTAGAGAACAAAACAAAGAAGATTTCTTTATATAAACTTCATTACAAATTACTCTGATACATGAAAAAATAGGAGCTTAAGCCGGAACTCCTATCAGATGAGAGCAGGGATCTTTACCTGCCAACCAACCACAAGTACAATTAATTAGAATTAATTTGCACTAAATGGGTGACAGGTATATCAAGCAATCCCCACTGCTTGTTATTGCTCTGACACCCCGGACCCCAACCATACTCCTAGACATATCTTATGTTTTCTTTTGCTCATCTATGTAAGTAGGGTCGATAACGGTCTGTGAAAGTTTTTATGAGTTTACACGGCTTGGAGATACGGTCTCTAATTGCTATTGTCTTGGTTCTCTTTTTCCCTTTATGTGCTGCCATGAGCTTGTCCCGAATTTGTTGTAGCTTAAATATGTCTTGAGTGATGCTCATCCTAGGTGTCTGCCTGTACCCCTGTTTGTCAAGAATGGTTATACACATGAGGTTAATGTTCTTACATATTATACTTGATGTTGCCTTAAAGGTACCCCTATCTCTATGGTATGTACAGTCATCTTTCCAATCTATTTTTTCATAAGTATATTTAATTTGTGAAAATTTCGGCAGCATTTTGTTTGTAAAACCTTTCTTTTTGCAAAAAAACCAGTCGTACATAATGACATATGCCCTCACAGGAGGTTGTCATACACCCTCTTTCAAATCTTGATGCATTTTTATGCTATATAGTAAACATGAAGGAAAGCAGACAAGGAGGAAACTTTTCTCTTTAAGATCATTGTTTAAGTAGATTTAAAAAAATTGTACTCGAAGATTTCTGTACCAATAAACAGACTTTCTGTACCAATTCATCTGTTTATTGCTTGCAGTAGACATTTTTATTGCTCCTCTTACACACTCAGTGTTCCAGGTATTGCACCACTTGGCTGCTGCTTCCTTCAAATGACACATTTTTTTGCAAAGTTATTAGTCTTATGATACAGTTTTTTAATTATGCATGCTAAACAACCTATTTGTATGCCGATATGAAGCCTTTCAATTGTGTTTATGTGCTTACATACATACCTTTGTAAATGGATGCCAAACCCAGCATTCCGTATGTGTAAGTATGACTATAATCAACCCGGTTTGTGTCTTCGTGTTATCCTTGTGCTGGTTATTCACAACTTATTGCTTTAACCAGCTATATGCATGTCCGTGTATGTGGAGCTTCCTCTTTTTGTAGCCCAACTATGGATGAGATTCTCTAACACGACCCTATGCATGTTTATGTAACTGGAAATCCCCTACTCTGCATATACATGTGCATCATTCAATTATGTAATTGGTTAACTCAAATACGTCTTATCTTTACGGCTCTGTTGTATCTCAGTTTGACGTTGTCACAAAGTGTAGATTGTTTGCAAACGTTGGCATTCTGCACAATATCCACCCCGCCTTTGCTCAGGTTGCTTATTGTGTAGACTCCTTGCGTGTGTGTATTGCTACGCAGCTTGCAGGCTATATTGTTATAAGTATCTAGGCTTATACTGCTGGTACTTAATATATAGCCGTGCTATATTGCTTATCAACAGCACTTGGCAAACCTATTGCCAGGTGCAATACTATGGAGATGAGGTACTCAAGAGGAGATTATGCACTATAGAAGCATGCCCACCTTTGCAATTTAGCGCCTCTGTGTATGCAGCTTTATAACCAATAAAAATTTGGTGTGTTTACTTGCTTATGCGCTGGCTTCTAGGCCGCTTGCACCGCATATTAGGTGAGCCTTAACACAAGGCCTGACCACACCAGATCGTTATCTAAAAACTCTATTGGGTATATGAAAAAAGAGTTTATTTAATTCCCCTCATACCTACGGCAAGTCATCCCCCCTTTTTTTTAGGATTCTTGCAGCAAATCTTTTTAACCTTCGGAAAAAATCGTCCTGTATTTCAACTTGGAATTTCCAAATTTAAAGGAATCCCATGTTACTTAAAAAATTCAATTGTCACTGCAAAATGGAGAGTTTTTATTTACCCAAAAATTGGTACATCATCTGTTTAACTTCTATTGAAGCATATGAATTACAATTAAAAAAATGTTCAGTGCCAAAAACACGGGCTTGTATACAAATATCAATTATTAACTGCTTGGCCTCATATTTTGTCCTTGCTGTGATCCATCAGTCCCCGGCTATTGACATGGTTGCATGCGTCATGTTCACCAGATTAGTATAGTTCTGTTGTTATGTGACCAAAAGAAATTGCAATATTTTGTGTTTGCATGTGTATGTGTGTGTGTGTGTGTGTGGTAATATGGGAATACCTGATTGTCAATATATTGTGTGTGTGTGTGTGTGTGTGTGTGTGTGTGTGTGTGTGTGCGTGTGTGTGTGTGCGTGCATGCCCAAGAGAGAGAGAGAGAGAGAGAGAGGAGTGATCGAGCATTGCAGAGGCATTGGTGGCAGTGAGGCGGTTGAACGGGGTGGTGGCAGCGGCTCCTTCTTCTTTGTGGCACAAAATCCTTCACGATAGAAGCATTGAGCGGTGAGTGACGCACCATTGTCCCTTTGAGCTTGCTAGGACTGCCTAGTTATGTGCTTGCAGCTATATGTGGCTCGCACACGATGTTTTGGCAAGTTCGCAACCTCGGACACGTGCAAAAAATCGCACATTTTTGGCGTCACTGTCACGGATTGTCTTGCTCTAAGCTTGAGGAGCACTGAGTGCTACCTCATGAAGCTATTTACTTCTGTCATTTCTGGTTTTTGTTGAGTTGTGTTAGATTTGTTAAGTGGCTATAATATGCAAGTTTTAGCAAGATTTGTTAGCTCTGTCAAGTGCTACAATGTACATGTTTTGTTAGATCTACTAAGTTCTGTAAGGTGCAGGTATTAGCAGATCTATTAGTTAGAGTAGGTTTTTAATGTGCAATGAACAGGGAACAGCAAATAGTAGACAGTTAGAAGGTTGATTGTTCTATCAGTGTGTAGTTTACTATGTTAGACAGTGTGTGAGCAGAGGTAATTAGTTTTAATTAGCTTTGTTAGTTGTAGACAGGCTAGACGGAGCTGCCAAGGGCAGTTGTGTGAGCGCATGGGCTCGGCGCTCGTGCGCGGCATTATCCACACAAAAGCTTTTTTTAAAAAAAATCAAAAAGTTTTTTTAAAACAAAAAATGCTCGAAAAATTTGAGACCGAAAAAAAAAAACAAAAAACAAAAGGAAAATTTAAAAATTCTTATTTTAAAAGGAAGGGATCGGGATCTTTCTCCAAGCCCAAGCCCAAGCCTAAGCCCTCAGTCATACGATATAGTATAGACACTACTATATGTATAAAGACTAGGACCTCAAGTGAAGGGAGGGCATGTGGGACAAGTTCCTCAAGTCCTCAACCATTCCCTTCACACTTACCATTTGGACTTACTAATTTTAGCCTTCTTTTTTACTAAGAAGAGACTATTTTTAGAATTTCAAAGGCTTTAAGTAACTGAATCGAGGATTGTACAGCACGTCACGTCTCTCTAATCAAGACGCTCATTTTGAGCTATCACATGCCATATTTCGTGGCTTGGTTAGAAAAAAGAACCTAAAAAACAAAAAAAAGCGAGAGTAAATTTGGGTTGCAAACGCCCAAAAAATTGGGTGAGCGGCCTTCACGGGCACTCACCAATACTTCTAGAGTGTTGAGGTCACATGCACCTACGCTCTAGTCATGTGCTAGAGGACAATCACATAGAGAGTGCCTCCGTTTACACAGGCACTTATTATTCTTCCACATTAGGCTCTAGGCCCTCAACGAGAACCCAAGGTAGTACCACTCAGGACCCACATATTGCATCTAGTGACTCTTCCTTTGACTACAACATCATGGAAGGTTACCCGATACCTAATCCCAATAGTTCAAGCCAAGACATGCATGCCATGGGCCCACGGTTCAGGCTGAGCGTGATTAGCCGCTTGAAAGAGACTTTGAGTACAGCCACTTGCTCCGAACATGGAGCTAGCAATGTAAATGAAGGGGGTGGGGAAGTAAATTCTCCATTCATGACCAACGTAGACCCATGCTCCTGGAGAGTGTGCCTATGAATACTCCATTCATTGCACCCCGTGACTCTTCAGAGCTATTCCCCTCCGAGGTTATATTACCTGATGGTAGAAGCCTTGCCAAAGTGCAAGAGGTTGAGCGATATATCATTGCCGCTAAGGAAAAGGAAATGGAGAGCCTACGCAAGGTAGAGCAGTGGAGAGACCTAAAGGCAAAGGCTCCCTATGTCAACATCCATGCTAGTCGAGCAATCAAGTGCTCCTGAATTAGCAACCACTAAGGGTCAATCCATAGAGAGCCACATTACATCTAGTTCAAAGGACATCCCTAGCACCTCAATCCTAGATGGAGCTTTCCTAAATGAAAATTAGGAGTATGAACTACAAACGAAGACTTTAACCGACCTATACACATGTCACACCTATCACGTGGGTTAGTTAGATGTCCTACAATCCACAATGGGTGCTACTAGCGTAGAGGATCAACAACAAAGAGTTTGTGATGTCATCCATAGGGTTATTGAGCTGGAGAGGTAGAACAAAGGGATCCACATGCCTTCAAGGGGTCTCATGAGATTCTTGGATACAGGGAAGGCTAAGCAACAAACTTTATCACAAATGGAGACTCCCTCGGTAATCCTGATGGATCCTCCATATGTTGTTTTGCTAGGGGTCTCAGTACAATCTGAGCCCACAAGTGATAGATTTACCTTTCCAAGTTTAGTTCATCTTTCTCTTGATGGCGCCACGGCTACCATGCCTACCCCAATGATGGGCATGACAAAAAACACACCATGGACCTCATTTATTAGTAAAGCACCACTACATGGTAGCTCAATGCATGCAACAGTACCTACAAGTGTGTATCAATCATATGCACCTATAGGTCCTCATACTCATATAGCTCCTACCCCTCCCATTTTTTCAACAACTTATGCTCCACAACCACAACATTCAAACTACTATTTCAATGGGACCATACTAGCTAGAATTAACATGTCACATCCCACATCTGCTATGCTCAGGGCCACATGTATGAATTTTGGGCCACCACATGGCACAACATCATACCCAACTTGGAACCCAAGGGCTGCCTATATGCCAAGCCCGATGCCAACCCCCATTCCATATGAAATCCTGAGAGCGCATGTCCCCACTATACCTTCTTACTTAGGTGACTTGGCAACATTTGCTCAAGCTATCGATCGATCTATTGTTGAAGATATGCGTAACACGCCTGATAGAGAACCTAGAAGTAAGGCAGTACAAATAGCCAAGCTCACATAAAAATTTAGTGGAGATGGATGTGAGAAAGCATATCAAAGTATTTGAACAAATATGCGATTCCCTAGGAGAACACAATGACCTGCATAAGAGTAATGCTTTAAGCTTGACCTTGAGTGGGAAGGTTGGGGATTGGTATAGAACCCTAAGGGTGGAAGAGAAAACGATTTACCCTACTCTTAGGAGACTGTTCTTGAAAGAGTACATACAAGAGGGAGCACTTTGGGGTGTAGCATCTCAGCTCCAAAAATCCCAACGAGAGGAAGGGGAGTCCGTGAGAGACTTTATTAGTCGCTTGAAGCATTTGAATTCTCGTTGTAATTCAAATGAGAGCTAATAATAACCAATTTCTCAATAGATTCATTAGGGGACTACGACATGAGGATATCTACAATGGCCTAGTCATTAGAGGTATCAGCACTTGGGAAGCAGTCACCACCAATGCAATCCAATTGGAGGACAATTTAATGATTCAAGGAGAAAGGGTGTCTGTTGAGCCTAAATCTACTAGCTCACAAGCATCAGGGCATGAGTCAATGACCATAAAGCCTATTGCTAAAGAGCAACAATGGTGCTCCACAAAACAATCATATGTATTCAAGAAGAGAGCAACAATGGTGCTCAGTTTGCTATGGTCCACATAGTACCAGTGAATGCCCTACGTTTAGAGTAAAATCTCATGGGAATTTCAATGCATGTGGGAGTTATGGTCATCAATCCAAGGATTGCATAGTATTTAAACGCGCGATGGCCAATAAACCAACCTTAGCATGGACGGACACACCTCGAGTGCCTGCATTGATGCCGGCCCCACCTCTTGAACAGCCGTCACAACACATGGTCCCTAGGGCCCAACATGTTGTTCAAACAACACCATTACCACCCCCAGTGCTAGGACCGCAACCCCCACATCCGAGAATCACTTCTATGAATCAAGTGGGTTGTGAGTCATCTATTACTTGTTTAGAAGGTTGTCAGGAAGATATAGACCCTAATATTGCCTATGGGATTGATGCACTTGAATAAAGTCCACAATATTACATGGAGGACTATTGGGGGCAAGTCAAACATGTTTATCAAGTAGCTGCTCTTGCGGCAAGAGGCCAAAAATATCAATTTCACTGCCAATAGACCACCTCTTCAATGCTACGAGTGTGGGGATCCACATCATGTAGCCAAGTGTCCTATTAGATTACAAAAGAATGCCACACTAATGAAAACCAATCAAGCGAGCACATCCACAATGCTGATACTCATGTGTAATCAATGTGGCATAGATCATTTGATTGCCCAAATGTCCTAATAATCCAAATGCACCGATAATCACGCCATTGAACTTAATTGAGGTTACTGAGGAGCCCTCACAAAGTATGCATGTGGTACCAGTAAATGTACTCACACGATCAATGCTCCAAACCCAAAATAATATTCTTGAAGAAAGAGACACAACATCATTTGCCCAATCTCAGAAGAAGAAGAAAACACAAAGAAAGAGATCGCAAAAAGCAGCAAAGTCAGACCCCAGTTCAAAGACCAACATAGGGACTCGTGGCGACTCCATGAACGACGTTGAAGAGGATTCTAATTTGATTGAGACCATGGAGACTAAAACAACCACTAGGAAAGAAACAAACAAGGAAGATCGTCATGAGCCACACTGGGCAGGATCCAAGAAGAAGATAGGAACTTACCCAAAACCCTACAGAGGAGATCGAGCAAGTCAAGCAATTGATGAGTTTGGTGGAAGAAACCCAAAGGGATCTAGAGCCACCACCTAGACAGATCCAAATTACAGATACAGTGTTCCCTACGCAAAAGCAACCTCACAAAGTCCATAGACCACTAGCCATACCAAGTGTCATCCAAGAAGAAAGTGACTTTAAGTCATGGGAAAGTGGACATACTCCCTTAATGTTGGGAGAATGTTTACAGAGGGATTATCTGACCCTATCAAAGAAATGGAGATCCCATCTTCCCCACCTCAAGGGGCTGAAGCCCAAAAGGTGGTGTTAAATTTTGTCAAATTGATGGATTTCATGGCTTCACAAGTTAGAATCACCATCAGGTCTAAACTATATGGAGACCCCAAGCTATTCTTAGCTCTTCGATCTTTCCTCAATGGAGAATTGAAAGTCGGGCTACCACAATTTGCATAGATGGATGGAGCTAGGGAAGTTCCAATAGAGGAGGAACATTTAGATCCACAACCCAACCTACATGAGAACTCTGTTGTTGAAATACATGTCAACAAGTTGGGACAATACTTTGAAGGCGATGAATCCAATGCGACCATACCAATCACTACCAAGGGATTAAATGTGAAGGGAATCCTTGATGGTGGCACTGGGGTTAGCATTGTAACTAAAAATTGATGGAAAACTATGGGAAGACCTCACCTTGGGACTACAAACATAGTGGTAAAGATGGCCAATGGGACTATTGTTAAACCTGTTGGGATGCTAGAAGATCTCAAGATCAAGGTCTTTGGACACAGAATAAGACATACCTTCATTATTATGGATTTTTCCAAGCACATTATGTCATCTGAGATGATCTTAGGATGTCCTTTCATGAGAGAAGCAAAAAAGATGCATGACTGGTCTAAAACCATGTCTACTTGCAATTTCAAGACTCTGTCATTCGAGTTGATCTTGTAACTGGTCGAGCACATCCTCTAGGAAACAGATTTATAATTGATCATAGATCTGACACCACAATTCACTCAGCCCCATTGCAGTATTGTTACACGTGTAAAGAGGACACTGATGTTGGGGAAGATTCCCCTTATATGGATGTTATACCTGGGATGACTGAGTCTGACAATGTGGATTGGGTCCACCTAGCAGCAACTATAGACACTTGGGGAAATAGGGGGACAACCTGGGTAACACCTGAGGGGGATGAAATGCCACCACTCATACCTTTAAATATGATGGAAACAATGCATATAGCTTCTGATGACCTACCAGATGAAGGCTTGACTGACATTGGAACCAATAGCATCTCAAAAGACTATAGCCCACACGATTCGGAGTGAGAATCATCAATTGAGATTGACTCTGAGGACCAAGAATCTGAGTTAAATCTTGGTGCAAATGTGGGGACGGACCCAGTAGCAGCCTAAATGACAATCTATCCGCGAGAGGAGAAGAATCTAATGACTCTTCATAAGAGATCGACAGTAATCAAAAATTAGATAAGAAGAGTAAGAGATATAAGAGGCGACGATATCGAGCAAATGTGCATGCTAGAATAAATGAAAAGAAATCTACTGCAGAATGGCTTAATTACATAGGGGCATGTGATGCTCATTGAAAGTTGGTAGATAATTGGGGTGAATACCTTCAAAGCATCGTGTGGTGCAAAACCCATTGACATCACACAACTAGAAGCTACAGAGAAGCCAAAGTTGAGCCGTACTGTAAGGAGATGACAAAATCGAGAGTTAGCTCAATAATGAAAGGAAGCGAAAGAGAAATCACAGTCCACAGAAAAACAAGACCCAACAGACTTACACCCTGCACCACCTGAACATTTCAAATCCTACACCATGGAGGAGCGTAAGGTTGTGTATACAAAGGCCCAAAGAACACCTATCGATGGAAGTAATGGAGTCTATGATGGTCCAGTGATAGTTAAGGAAATAGAGTTAGCAGATCCATGTGAGGAGTCCAAACCTGTTTTCATTGCCCAAGATCTGACAGAGACTTCTTCTCAAGTAATTCAAGGATATTTTTGCTTGGACATATCATGATATGAAAGGTGTTACACCTTCCGTGGTGCAACACACAATCCCCATGAATAGCATGGCTAAAACGGTCCAGCAACGACCCTACCCAATGAATCCTAAGTATGCAAAGATTGTTCAAGAAGAAATTGAAAAGCTTGTCAAATGCAGATTCATATACCCTATTGAGCACTTAGAATGGGTGTCTGCAATAGTTATTGTGCCAAAAAAGAATGGGAAACTCACAAAGTGTGCGTGGATCTCAAGAAGGTCAATGCCGCCACTAGGAGAGACCACCACCCCTTGCCATATTCAGAACATGTGCTTGAAAGAGTTGCAAGGAAGGAAGCTTATAGCTTTTTAGATAGGTACTTTGGATACAATCAAATCACAATTGCACCAGAGGACCAAGCTAAAACTATTTTTATAACTGAATTTGGAGTGTTCGCATTTTGTGTTATGGAATTTGGCATAACCAATGCCCTTGCTACCTTCCAAAGATTAATAAACATTGCTTTTAGAGAATATTTGAGGGAGTTTTGTGAAGCTTTTTTAGATGACCTTTGTGTTTATTCCTCTTGGAAAGAACATTTATCATGTTTACGAAAAGTGTTTGAGAAGTACAGATTGTATCGCATCTCCTGAAACCCTTTCAAATGTCAATTTTGGGTCAAACATGGAGTCATTTTAGGGCACATAGTGTCCAAAAATAGGATTTCCACAAATGAGAGCAAAATTAAAACCATTTTCAATTTGCCACCACCTACAAACTATAAAGGAGTTCAAAGGTTCATGGGCTATGTTGGTTATTACCGACGATTTATTTTAAACTTTGCCGAGATAGCTCGCCCATTGTACAAGCTTCTTATCGAGTTCCACTAGACTGTGGAGTGTGACCATGATTATGAATTATTAAAAAAGACCTTAACAAGTGCTCCCGTTCTACGAGTACGTGATTGGATGTAATCTTCCATATGCATATTGATGCATCAAACTTTGCTATTGAGTGTGTTCTAGTTCAACAAGAAGAACATAAATTAGACTACCCAATTAGATTTGCAAGCCGTCAATTAAATGATGTTGAGAGGAACTACACCACTACAAAGCGAGAAGGTTTAGCTATGATTTATACAGTAAAGAAATTTCACTACTACCTTCTTGCCAACAAGTTTGTTTTCTATGTTGATCATCAAGTATTGTTGTATCTAGTAAGTAAACCTTGCTCCATGGGAATAATTACACGATGGTTATTAATTCTTCTTGAGTTTGATTCTACCGTTGTGGTGAGAGCCAATAAAAGACATGTCATGGCGGATCATTTGTCCCGCATACCCAATTGTGAAGCCCCTACTAGAATCGATGATGAATTGCCAGATACTTCCCTATTCCTAGTCGAGACCATGCTTGAATGGAGTGAGAAGATTGTGAACTTTTTAGTTAATGGTTTTCCACCCAAAGAGCTTCGTAAAGATACAGCTCAGAAACTATTAAAGGATGTGAATCTTATTCTCTAGTTGCGGGAACTCTCTACAAGCTAGGGAAGGATGATATTCTTAGACGTTGTGCCCATAAGGATGAGTATCTATACATACTGCAAGAAGCCCACATGGGTATAGCCGGATGACATTTTTCAGGAGAAAATAATTGCTAGAAAAGTGTTGCAATCAGGCTATTGGTGGCCTACTTTATTCAAGGATGCATCACTTTTTGCAAAAGGATGTGATGAATGTCAACGTTACAAGATCACCCAATGAAAGGATAAAATGCCCTTACATCCTATTAACACTAGGTTGGTAACCTAACAGGACATAAAAGTGTCCTTTCAAGGTTTTGAAAAAAACCTCCAAAACCATAGTAGATCCACTCATTTTGTAAAATCCTTTCATGAGGTTATAGTTCAAGGCCTACTACACATGGAAAAAATAAGAAACTTGTAAAATTTCTCATCTTTTGGTCACACCAAGCCTCCAAAGTTGACGGACCAGTACATTTTCATCAAAACAGTCATTTCTTACCTTTTGTTGCATAAAAATAAGATTAGGGATTTTTGTAGGACTTGAGATAAATTCCCTAGTTAACTTCAATGGGTTGGTTATCGGAACATATGATTGCTTCTCACTCACTATTTTTTGTTTTGCCAAAAAAAATAGGTACAAAAAAGTTGAGTTTTTACCATTCTGCAAACCTATCATCAAAGTTTCTATAGCCACACTCAATACAAACAATATATGCATGTTTTCTTAGTTCCCTATTGTCCTTTAGGTTCATAATGAGCCATGGAGCATGTCAAAAGAATAATACATCTCTTACCAAGGGGAATCTTGGGGACAAAGATGAAGTGCTAAATACAGCAAACATGAAAAAACTGGGTTCAACATTATGAGTTGTAGAATCCCATAGAAACTATTCAATATCTAGCCAAATTTGATCCTTATGACTAGATATGCTTACTACCTACAAAATGCATGTAGTTGTCACAAGAAACTAACAATATTGACAAAGCAATACTTGATATGCTAGAATGTTTCATTTTCTTCTATAATTGAAAAAATCAACCATCGTTGTCTACTATGCAAAATAGGGTATTAGGTGCCCCAAAACTCAAGGAATATTAGCTTTATGTTACAATATGCGACATAGAAAATCAAAACTGCATTTGGATATCATGAAAGCCATCAAAAAAATCATAGAAGAGCTAAAATTGGCTAAAAAATAGGATTTGATAATTTTTGTAATTTGGTCATAACTTACAACTTCAACATTTATTTCTCCCTAGAAGCATCAGGACATGTTGAGGACTACTAAAGACAGTTCTCTAACATTATAGACCTCACAAATATGAATTCTAGAGTGGTATAGTTGCAAAAAGTTGAAAAAAGCCAAAAACATGACCCGTTTTTTCACACAGTTTAGGTTGTTAAATGTTGTGCAAGGACAAGGTTAAAGATGGAATTGATATTCCAAAAAAATGTCGAGTTTTTTTCAGCTCATGAGACAACTTTCTAGACAGATAGCACCTCAAAATCCATTTTGAAACTCTTCACATAATTCAAGGAAAATGGTCACTTAACAGGACATAAAAGTGTCCCAGGACATAAAACACTACAAGAGGCTCTTCATATTAGCGACGCTCAAAAAAAAATTTCCCGGCGTCGCTATGAGCGTCGCTATAAGCGTCGCTATAAGCGTCGCTATGAGCGTCGCAAATTTACAAATAAATTTGCGACGCTCATAGCGACGCTTATAGCGACGCTCATAGCGACGCTTATAGCGACGCTCATAGCGACGCCAGCTGGGGTAAAAAAAAAAACCGAGCGCGCCCAAAAACTCAGATCTCAGATCTGAGTTTTTCGGCGCCCTCAAGCAAAGAGCAGGTAACGCTCTCCCTCACTCTCTCTCTCTCTCTCTCTCTCTCTTTTTCTTTTTCTTCTCCACACACACACACACACACACACACACGAAGAGAGGAAGGAGAGCCAGGTATGCTCCTTCCCTCTCCTCATTCTCATGTTCCCTTCCCCTCTTTCTCTCTCCCTCTCTCTCTCTCTCACACACACACATACACACACACATAGTGTTTTTGAGAGAGAGAGAGAGAGAGAGAGAGAGAGAGTACAAACAAAAACAAAAATGCACACACATACATAAACAAAGAATGCACACACACATTGAGAGAGAAAAAGAGAGAGAGAGCATGCATAAACAAAAAACGCACGCATTGAGAGAGGAAAAGAGAGAGAGAACATGCATAAACAAAAAACGCACACATTGAGAGAGGAAAAGAGAAAGAAAACATGCATACGATCCAAAAAAACGCACACACATTGAGAGAGAAAGAAAGAGAAACTAAAGGAGCGTCGTAGGAAACTAATTAAAATTAAAAGACCTAAAGATCTAGCCGACGAGGAGTTGAACTCAAGACCTATTATTCAAGAGGGAAATGGCATAATCAATCTATCATACTTGGCATGGGTGATAGAAAGGTTATACCATTTATCTCTTTTTATTGGCACACACATCCACACACGCGCACACACACATGAAGAAGAGAGTTATAACGTCGTAGGAAACTATCTTAAAAGACGTTAAAGATTAGGTTATATGTAGACTTACATTAAATTAGATTTAGGTTTATTTTTAACTAGATTTACGTTTATTTAAGCTAGATTTAGATTTACGTTATATTAGATTAGATGCGGGTCTCCATAGACTGCGATGCCTGCATGAAGCGGGTGAAGAAAGCCCTCAATGGAATATAGGGTATTGCTGCCTTCACTCATGGTGGGCTCCGTCGATCCAAAAGTACTGGTGAAATGTCTTCAGAAGATAGGGAAGAAGGTGGATCTTCAGGGCGGCAAGAGTCACTACATCCCCGACACAATGACCATCTAGACAACCTCTAGTCATTAGACTTACGTTAAATTAGATTTAGCTTTATTTTTAGTTAGATTTACGTTTATTTAGATTTACGCTTATTTACGTTAGATCGAGTCCACGCAAGAATTACTTACGGTTTAGGGTTTAGAGTTAGACGAACAGTGAAAAGATCTACTGTGAAAAGATGTTAAGATGAAGTGAAGTGCTACAGCTAGAGAAGAGGCAAAGGGATTTTGTCCACTACATGCAGTATCATGTAGACGTGGGTGTGTAGATTTCTTGTACCCACAAATATAGGTATTGACCAATAAAGACGAGATTATAACCCGGTGGTTCTGATCTCCGTGCACCTCTAGACCGAGGTGTGCGGGGATTGGACATGACTAGAGAATGTGAGGTAAAGAGAGAGAGAGAGAGAGAGAGAGAGAGAGAGAGAGAGAGAGAGAGAGAGAGAGAGAGAGAGATAAGACGAAGAATGCCAATAGAATATTAAATTTGTTGTCCAGGTTATAAGTTTTTTATCCTCATTATGAGTAGCGACGAGGATGTGGGACCGTCCAACCGAAACACCTATCTCTCAACGAGGGTCTTATGTCCTTGTAATCAATGCAAGCATGCTGTGCGACGGACAAGACGTGTTTCTTTGCAGCACGTTCGCGAATTTGGCGAGTTCGATCCATCTATTATAGATCGAGTTGTTGCCAATTATAACTCGTCGGACTCTGACGCTGGCCAACAAGCAGCAATCTTGCAACCCAATAGACGTATTCGTAGGCGCTTTGGACAAGCAGCATATGTGAGGCCACAAGATGTAGCCTCTGACAGCTCGGGGGATGATCATGCAGAGCACATTCCCAACGAGGCAATGTTTGAGCCCGAGATTGATGAAATGATCGAGACGATCATGGATTCAGAAAGGCTTATCTATGATGATATGAAAAGTGAAGCCGATACGTCATTGTATAATGGAGCACGTATGTCTAGATTGAAAGCACTCCTAGTTCTTCTCAACATGCAGGCAAAGTTTGGATGGAGTGACACTAGCGTCACAGCGCTTTTCAGGTGATCTATTACAATTAGTTTACTTTAATAGAACTCTAAATGTATAATGATCTGATAGATTTTTACACGACTGTATCATATTTTTATGTTGTGTAGATTGCTGAAAGAGCACATTCTACCAGCTGACAATGTGATGCCAGATTCCCGAGATGAAGCAAGAAAGATTTTGCGAAACTTGGGGATGGATTACAATTCTATCCACGCTTGTCCTAATGACTGCATTCTTTTCAGAGGGGAATACACAGACATGGAGAAGTGTCCGAAATGTGATTCCGAAAGATATCGAGTAGATCTCCACGGGACAAAAATTCCACAAAAGGTTTTGCGACATTTTCCTTTGCTTCCTCGCATCAAGCATTTCTTCGAATGTAAGTCCATGGCCGCCCTAGCATCATGGCATGAGGAGAATAAATCTTCGGATGGTGTGCTACGAATTCCTGCAGATTGCGCAGCCTGGAAACATATAGATGGAACATGGTCGGATTTTGCCAGGGAAGCTCGAAATTTGCGCTTAGGCCTGGCTATGGATGGCGTAAATCCATTTGGTCAAAGATCAACATCTTACAGTGTATGGCCCGTTGTCATCGTCAACTACAACATTCCCCCGTGGTTGACTACGAAGAAGGGGCACCTATGGCTAAGCTTGATTGTGCCAGGGCGATATAAAGTGGGGAATATGGATGTGTATCTTCGTCCACTATTGGAAGAGCTACAACAATTGTGGATTGGCATAGAGGTGGTGGATATGAGCCGACACACAGGACGACGGAATGCTTTGATCAGAGGTATTCTAATGTGGACCATGCATGACTATCCCGGGCTAACAGAATGCTCAGGTGATCTATTGACACTCCTCACTCAGACACTGTAAATCTTGTTTTTCCCCATAGTTGATCTATTATCATGTGTATACATGCAGGGCTTCAAATAAGCGGATACAGAGCATGTGTCACATGTGGACCTAGACTGAATGCACGTAGGGCACCCTCACTGAAGAAGCAAATCTACGAAGGTCATCAAGCGTATCTTCCGGAGAATCATGTGTTACGCGACGGCTTTTTGGGAAGAGAGCCACCAAGGATGTCTGCACAAGCATGGTTAGAGCAGAAGGAGATGTGCGATGACGGATTGCCTCCAGGGATGAAGAGACTATCTCTATGGTACGAGTTACCATACTGGCCCCGACTCGTGATCAATCACTTGCTCGATCCAATGCACATATTCAAGAATGTGGGTAATCTACTATGGGACCATTTGACCGGCAAGAAAGATACTTTGGGAGCCAGAGTTGACCTTAGAAATGTGGATCGTATGGAGCAATATTGGCCACAAACAGCGTCTGATGGATCGATAAAACTTCCTAAAGCACCATGGATTTTCACAGGAGCCCAAGAACGCAAAGTAAAAGAGGCCATTCGATCTTTGCGGACCCCCACTGGCGTAATGCACTCGCTCCGAACGTGTTTTACTAAAGAAGGAAAGCTTACCGGTTTGAAGTCACACGATTGGCATAAAATGTGTCAGGTACGTTCATAGTGGACTTTAATATCATTGCATAAAATGTGGACTTTAATATCATTGCTGCACATACTTTACAGTTTATTTTACCGGTTGCCATTGAGGGATGTTTGTCTCTCGACATCCGTAACACAATCTACAAACTTGCAAAGCTGGTGCAATGGATCTCACAAAAGGAGATCGACGTAGACTCCATACCATTCGCCAACCTAAATGCTGCGGAGCTTGTGTGCATGTTTGAGAAACATTTTCCTACTACAATACTAACCATTCAGGTGCATCTTCTTGTTCACATAGTTGATGAGGTGGAAATAGCTGGCACAGTTCATTCCAGATGGATGTTCTTCTTAGAGCGTTTCATGAAAACGCTTAAGGGATATGTGCGTCAAAAGGCACGTCCGGAGGGTGCATGGCAGAAGGTTGGTTGGTATCAGAGTCCCTAGTGTACATTGGAGAGTGGCTAGACGGATTTGATAAATCCCGGGACACGCTATGGCGAACCATAGATGATGAGCGCATATCTGGGATTGTCATGTACAATCTCGGTGTTGAGAAGAAGATGACGGAAGATCTAGAGGCTAAAATCAACCGATTTTGCATGCTTCACAATCCAGTGATGCAAAAGTGGATTTCACAATATGAGGATGCAAAGCAAGAGCGACAAAGGGCACAAATCGAGTGGAGACGGGGAAGACGACCACCGATGCACTATCCAGCGGTTCTGGAGAGCCTACCAACCTTCATGAGCTTAAGATGGTTGCACAACCAATTGAAAAGCGCACAACAATGCGGTGACGAAGTGACTGAAGAAGAGTGGGAGTACTCTCGGGGTTGCGCGACCAAGGTAAGTTTGCAATGTACGACTAGCAAGTGACTTTATTTATAAACGTTTGAACGGCCACTCATAATCTTTGTTCGTTGTAGTATAAGTCATACACAGCAGCATGGTGTAAAGGTCGACATTTTAGGGTGGAACGAATCGACAAAAAGCGTTTTACTCAAGATTGTGGAATCATGGCAAAATTTGAACAGTCTAGTCGACGACGTTCCTCTGATGCAGTTCCCGTGGTGGCGGAACTCACTTACTTCGGCACGCTGCAAGAGATTTTGAGGATCGATTACAGAGGATTTTTTGTCGACTTGTTCGACGTGCAATGGTTCAAGATAATCATGGAGGGTCGAAACGCTACTGTGCGTAGAGGAGAGTTTGGTTTTCTTGAGGTGGATTCTACTAAGAAATGGACTGACCTAAGAGACACTTTCGTACTACCCGAGCATTGTGAACAAGTAAGTATATAAATAGTTAACATCCCCCTTTTACAAGTTATGTGCTTGAAAGCTCTCATGTAAGTTATGTGGCTCTGGCAGGTAGTATTTCATCCTACAAAGTCTACATCAAACTGGTGGTACGTCATAGAGGTAGCCCCTCGTAGTGCAAGGACGTATGAAGGCTACCATGTGCCAATCACAACGACATCAATGGAGGAGATCAGAGAAGATGCTCAATCAGAAGCCGCTGCGGTGGTGCCAGACGAGCATCAAGATGCTACTACTCTATATGGGGTGCATGCAGAGGAGCTACAAAATGAAACAGAGGATATGTGTTTAAACGGAGAGCTCTATATAGATATAGGAAGTTATGCTGAGTTATGCGAGGATGAGAGAGAGATCTCTTAAAGCCACAAATATTGTATTTGAACAATTTTGCTCCGTGCTGTAAAAGCTCTGGCTCTCTAAGTAGCTTCCATGGTGTATAACGCTCTTTTCTACTCGCGCTCACATCTTTTGATTGAAAATTCTGAGTTTTCGACTTGCCTCTTCTATCACTCGATTCATTGCGTCATTGTATTTATATGCGTCATTACGTCATTGTATTTAATGGTCTCTGCGTCATTGTCTACTCCATTCATTCAATATTAAGTTTAAATATTCGTGTGTTTAATGCAGGTATGGATGATGAGGAGTTTCTTTCTTCTTTGTCACCGCAGCAGAGACAGTGGTACGTGGAGCGTCATCGCTCTGGCGCATCATCGCGCGTTCCTACACCATCCGCATCTCCCTCTCTTTCGGAGCATTCGGCGTGCTCTGAAGCTTCGGCGTCGACGAGACGAGCGTCACACTCGTCTAGACACCGGCGCTCTAGTGGTGGCGGTGGCGGTTGTTGTGGGGATTCCGCCACCGATGCCTCCACACCGCCTCGTGTTCGA
This sequence comes from Adiantum capillus-veneris, assembly GCF_014529385.1. Taxonomy (NCBI): domain Eukaryota; kingdom Viridiplantae; phylum Streptophyta; class Polypodiopsida; order Polypodiales; family Pteridaceae; genus Adiantum; species Adiantum capillus-veneris. The sequence goes on from NC_140954.1 coordinate 76,703,435, forward strand.
CGAGGCTCTTTACCCTCCCCTTCTTTGCCCGCCCCCACACCAGCCACATCATCGCCATCTACGCCAGGTTTTGCACGGCTGACTGTTCCTAGAAGCTACACACCTCTACCTACTCCGCCAGGAGCCACCCCACTCGACACTCCTCGCTTCGGCGCCCAGACGCCGGTGGAGACACCTGACGTCCGTACCCCCATCGACACGCCGCTAGAGACCCCTGTCGGGACACCCAGGTTCACGCGTCACCGGCCAGAGGGCTTGCCTTACTCCGTCGACATCAGCGGCGGCATCATCATGGATGATGACGGCAAGAAGGTGATCTCGCGCATGCGTGGTCTTTGCTCTCAGCTGTTTAGACACTATATACTAAACAAATGGAGTGAAGTACCAAGTGATTTAAAAAACAGAGTCATCAGCATACTTCATGATGAGTTTTCCGTTCCAACACGGGATCAGCGCTTCAATGAAGACCTGATGAAGATTCGAATGCGCGAATACTGCAAACACAAGCGTTCCGAAGTGCAAAAAGCAATCAAGAATGGGTGGAATAGGCCAGATTGGCTGGCCAAAGAAGATTGGAAGAATGCGAAGAAAGCAGCGCGCGAGAATCCCGACAAGTGGAAGCAACAAAAGGATGCAGCCAGAGCGCGAGTAGAGGCAGGGAGCTCGCACCACTTGGGGAGCGGTGGATGGGCATCATTTGAGGCCGATTTTGTAAGTCTTTTCACATTGCTCTTTATGCATGTTCGATAGTTTAGGGTTTATGAGTTTTTTAGTTCTAACATAATGAAATCTTTGTATGTTTTGACAGTGATCGATGACAGGACGTGATCCCACACCGTACGAGCGCGAGTACGCAGGCAGGAAGGGCTTAAACGCCCTGATGGACATTCTCAGTTCTCGCGGCGGCATGGTTAGTATTAGGGTTTACTCTTTTTTATTTTTTGTATTGTTTTATAAATGTCGTTATATGTTTATATTTACTGAAAACTGTCTTATTGTCTTTTTTTGCAGAATCCGACAGATACGCCGCTTGGACGCGATGAGACGTCTGATTAGACGACGTCAGTTTAGCCGTAGCTAGATAGCATTAGTTTAGGGTTTCTCATAGCTTACGTATCATGAGACGGATTTTATACGTCTTTTTGAACCATGTATATTATTACATTTGTCACCGCAATTCCTTTTGCCAATCAATTCTTTATGCCTATGATGTTGTACAATTGTCGTTATTACATTTGCCAATCAATTCAGTTTGCCTATGATGTGTACAATTGTCAATTTTGCAAACAATGCGTCTTGTGGGTGACTATTTTGGGTATATTATCTACCTTTGCACTTTTTTTAAAAAGTGAATCAAGTACAATATGGTTGATGGGTGGCAGGGCATTCAATGCCCTGCCACCAAAAAAATATTCTCTCAGGCGTCGCTATAAGCGTCGCTATTTATGGCTCTGTAGCGTCGCTATACTCTTCTGTGAGAGCGTCGCTATAGGCGTCGCTATGAGCGTCGCTATATAGCGACGCCTATAGCGACGCCTATAGCGACGCTCTCGTAGCGACGCTGTTAGCGACGGTTTTAGCGACGCTGGGGGTTATAAAAACCCAATGTATTTCCGTCGCTAACAGCGTCACAAGAGCACACAACCTCTTGTAGTGAAAGTGTCCCATTACCAACCTAGTGTTAAGGCGACTCAACCATTTGAAAAATGGGGTGTAGACTTTGTAGGCCCAATTATTCCAGCAGCTCGTAACACTCAATCTCGATATATTATTGTTGCCACCAACTATGTGACAAAGTGGGCAGAAGCCAAGGTGACACGCAAGGCTAATGCAAGATCAACTGCCAAGTTTCTCTTTGAAAACATTATTACAAGATTTGGTTGTCCCTTTGAGGTTGTGAGTGAAAATGGTACTCATTTTATAAATAGAATGATGGAGGAACTCACGGCAACCTTTATGATAGCCCACCATAAGTCTACACCTTATTATCCACAAGCAAATGGTCAAGCCGAGAGTACTAACAAGACCTTAATTTCTATCTTGACCAAAACAGTGGAAGCTCATCACAAAAAATGGGATTTGAAGCCGACTTCAGCTCTATGGGCTTATTGTACTTCTTACAAAGTGGCTATTAATTGTACACCATTCAAAATAGTATATGGCCAAGAAGCAGTTATGCCATGGGAGTTTGTAATTCCTAGTTTGCAGAGGTAGCTTCACAAGAAGGTTGGGATGGTAATCCTTTAGTTGAGTGTTTATATATCCTTGAGAAGTTAGACAAAGAAAGGAAATTGGTTGTGCAAAATGCACTTGTGGAGAAAGATAGGAAAAAGAAATGGTTTGACCGTCATTTAAAGAACAAATATATCAAGGTTGGGGATAAATTCCTTATGTATGGAGTGCAAAATGAGAAGAAAAAGTTGAAATATGCAGGAAAAGTACCATATAGAGTATGTGAAATCACCCCACAAGATACCATTCATATGGAAACTCTTGATGGAGTTGAAACCATTGGATTCCTCAATGGGAGTAAATTTAAAAGATGCTATGATCCTTTAAGACAAGAGGAGCTACATGCCATCCATTAAAAAAAAAGGCATCCAAGGCACAAGCAGAATTGAAAAAAGATACAAGCTCAAGATGAGGCTAAGGAGCGACAGTAACGTATTAAATGCCAACAAGAGGCCAACCTTGGAGTTACACATGCATTCCGAGTTGAAAAAGAGGATGATTGATTAAACTATGACACACCTCTACGATACCCTTTTGAGTTAAATAGCACCTATGGGAAAGTGCTATAACGCCTTATTGGAAACAGGTGCTAAATATAATATGTTGTCATATGGAGTGTGGTGTCAATTAGGAAAGCCATCTCTAGCTGAGAGTACTATCCAAGTCAAGGGTATCAACAAGAATTATACTACAGTTTTTGGAATCTGGCACACTTCTTTCAGTTATGACAACGGGGTTGCAACTCAAGACTTTTTGGTCATGCGCGCTGGAACTATGGATGGCAATATAAACCTACGATGCATGTGGATGATAGCGACCAAATGCACTATTGATTGGGAGACTGGGAGTGTCACAACACAAAAACCAACTCTTAGCCCTGCCACTCAAACAATAGTCCCTAAGATATTGCCTCCCGAGAAAATACAACCCAAAACAGTGCATGTCCAAGAGGTTGAACCATCTGTAACTATAGCCCAACCCTCTAGGGCTTCAACTTCTGTATAGTTGAAACAAAGCTTGAGACGCACAAGAACCATCATAATATAACAAAGAAAACATACAAATGGGTCCCTAAAGCTTCTTTAGCGCGACCATTGTTGATGCTAAAAACCAGGAGCCTTGTAAGAGACGCCCCACTCACTCCCAGAAATGTAAGAAAACATTTCGTTGGATTCCTAAATGACTGTTGGAACCCCAAGGCTACTATGAAGGAAATGATCAAATCTGGGTGCCAAAACATAAATTGTGTTCTTACCTGTCACCTGACCCATGTGAGTCAAATCCTGTAACGATAAAGACGATTGAAGATCGTGGGAAGGGAAAGATCAAGAACATTATACACTTAATCCGGAGCTAGTTTGGGTACCCAAGCAAGAAAGGCTTATTTTGCTCAGCTTAAACATAGAAAAAACAAATGAAGCTTCTTGCTCTTCATGTAGTTCTTATACGGAAATAGAAGCTTCAACACAACCTCCACCTACCATTGTATATAGCTTCAACACAACCTCCACCTACCATTGTATATATCCATACAAACAAGAAAGAATTTGCACCTCCCGTTGTAAGTTCACCACCTACAACAAAGTTGCAAATAAAATCATGGGAGAGTACCTTACCACCCTTGCAACTATATGAAATGCCTAGGGCGGTCAAAAACTATCAGTCAAAATCTTCACCCGTAACAACTTGGAACAATTGGTTTCAAGAGGTGACGACATCAAAAAGGTATGATCTACCCAAGGAAGGGGGAGAGTGTTTGCTGACATCCAGCATTCACTTGCTCCCCTCTTAACCTTCCCCCCTGACCTCTCAATCTCCTAATCTTAGGGAATGTATATATATATAGCCCTATACTCAAGAAAACAAAAATAAAAAAGTAAAAGAGCAAGAGCTACCAAACAAAAATCTGAAAACCTACAAATTCATAATAACATATTATGCACAAGGACATGAATCTTATAATATTTGCACATTAACCAATATCTATCTATGTGTACAGATATGGCTAGTACGCTAGAGTATCCACTCCTACCTTGGGTGAGAGGTACCCTCTTTACTTTTCCCAAGTGTTTTACATAGTCTACCCGGTGCTTGTTTGTGAATGGGATTTGATAGATATGCTAGCGTGTGAGAAGAATTTTGAGGAACTAGAATGGCTGATACGTCTCTTGACCATGACTAATCCCTTCTTAGTAGAGAGCGTCTCTCCGATTGCACAAGCTTACCCTTTTGACCAAGATAACTATAGACTCTAGTGACCTTCTTAGTGAACATTTGGCCTGTAATGATGAGGAAGGTTTACATAATCACACGGATGGCACGTATGGTCTCACGGATGATGACTTTTTTTTTCTCGAAAATGACAAGAATAGGGGTTTAGACCTAGGGCTACCCGTCCATCTGTTCAATATCCTGTTCCCTTGACTCTCTAGGGGGGTACAAATAGTTAGGTTAGGGTTCTTTATGTTGTTTGATTGTGTTCAATAAAGGTTGGTGCCTCTTCCCACACTGATGTGCCTCCTAGAGGTATTCCTTGTGTTCTCTAGTGTGTACAAGAATGCATTACAGAATTGCGATTTTGAACTTCATGGAATCTTTGTCTTGTTCACTCTTCAAATTGAGCACGATCATCAACACGAACAAGTGTTTCTTGTCCATTAGCATTGCCTCTTGTCGTTTTTTTAGCATCCATGTTTGTCTGCTTTAAATGTGATGGTAGCACAATATTCATCACATTTGCTTAGATTAAACATTAGATTCAATATAATTTTCTATCATAGTCCCTTGTCTAGGTTTATGAGTCAAGCAGTTTAACTAAGCTAGTTTGACCAAGATAGGCGTTAGAGATCTTCTCTTAATACCATGGAAAATGCCTTTCTAATTATCAATGGTTACTTTAGGTTCTTAATCCTATTTAGGAAACATTGTGTGCAATGTACTAGTGATTTCTAGTGGGCTTAATTCCTCTTGACCTTTAGTTTAACTATTATAAAGGGAGTTTACTATTGTGATGAGCCTGGGGAGGGTAACAATGTCAATATGACCTCCCAAAGTTACAAAATTGAAAGGCAATGAAAAACAAACAAACAAACAAAAGTGCAAAGAATGTAAAATCTTAATTTGGTACTTCACTGACATGAATTGCCTATGGTACTAGAGCCCTAGAGGTTCCCAGTGTGGGCGCTTTTCCTTGAAAAGCAAAAAGCCCATGGCATACGAAATAAGCACACACATCAAAAATTGAATCAATGTGAAAAAACTTTGGGGGGTCGAAAAAAAGGGAATGATTCAAACGATTATTTCATGAGCAATTCTTTTTTTATTGTAGCTTAACTACAAGGTCTTCTAAGTACAGCCTCTAGTCAACCCTCGAACATGAAATACTTTGCTCTCGCAATTAAATAACTCAATCAACCAAAGAGAATTAAGAAGCTTGCCCGTGGTATTAATAGTTGACCTCTAGCGCCTCTTGACCATTAAATTAGCGATCCTAGACTTGTTTATTTTTTTGACCTTTACAAGTGCTTGTTCGTTTGATTATATTATAGTTTAATGTTTACTGCTAAAACTTGTTTATTATTCTGTTACCAATCAATTTGTGTTCCTACTCACTGCATATGCTTTTTATTTGTATATGAGAATGCAATTATTGTGCGATTTTTGGTTGATTTTGCAGTGTTTGAAGAAAGCTCAAGACTACAAACTCAGATGCTCTTCCACCTCGACAAACGGGCTTCATCTCAATAGCTCCCGAGGACGTAATCTACATCAAGAAGGGGGGACATGTTAACCCTTGCAGACACCCTATCACCATTATTTGATTGAGTAATGGACCGGTTTGTCGGTCCAATAGGTGTGTAGGTGATCGCCGATGAGAGGCGCACCACCTATTCCATTTTTACATTATTTTTACTATGACCGACCACTATGGGCGGCCATGTGTGAATGGGTCAGACTCTTATAAAAGATTAATTTGACCTAAAATCCTCATTCTTTGAGGTGCATGCTAAGAAGTGTTCTTGCTCTACATTTGTCTTCTCCTCCTTCATGTACTCGTGTGTGTGTGTGTGTGTGTGTGTGTGTGTGTGAGAGAGAGAGAGAGAGAGAGAGAGAGAGAGAGAGAGAGAGAGAGAGAGAGAGTTGGGGATATGATCCTGAGTATGATCACGATGACAACCCATCTTCAGGTACTCCCATATCTCCTCACACTTTGTTTAAACAAGGCACAATCAAGAGTGAAAGCGTCACCATTCTTTTAGATGATGACAATAGCCATGATTTTATTTATACACGGCTGGCACAACAACTCTCTCTCTCTTTGAAATTTCTTCACCTCACAAAGTCAAAAATTGTTTTTAATAATAAGTGTTTTAACTGAAAAACCCAAGTTTGCATTGGTGAATTTACATGAGCATGTGCATTTTTGGTAGCACCATTGCATGGTCTTGATATGATTTTGGGAGAATTCGATTCTGTCATGAATTTGATCCGTTGATTAATTATAAAAACACGTACCATGTCTCTCACTCATAATAATCAAAATTTCTCTATCCAAGCAACACTAGCACATAAAAAATTTCCACTTCTCTCTCACACTCAAGCCAAAAGAGCAATTCCAAAACAAGGGAAAACATGTCTGGTGCTGGTAAATCAAATCTCTGTTGAAACTGAAACCTCACATAACTCCTCACATGATGATTTCTTTCACAATTCAAGCATCATTTCATGCATGATCCACCACCCGGAATTCCACCTTCACGCCCAGAAGACCACAAAATAGATATTAACCAGGTAGTGAACCTTCTTGTAGAGCACCTTACCGTGTAAATCCAAATGCACATAGGGAGATACAAACTCAACTCACCGACTTGCTTAATCGAGGACTTATAAGACCTAGTAGTTCACCATACGGAGCTCCAATACTTCTTGTTAAGAAGAAAAAAGGAACTTTTCGTATGTGTATTGACTACATGGATTTAAACAAGATCACCATCACAAATAGGTTCCCTATTCCTAGAGTGGATGATCTATTAGACAAACTAAAAGGGGCAAACACCTTTAGCAAAATTGACCTCAAATCAGGGTATCACCAAGTCAAAATGTTTGACCAAGATGTCTACAAAACTGCTTTTAGAACACAAATAAGACATTATGAATTTCTTGTCATGCCATTTGGTCTAACAAATGCACCAACCACATTCACATGTATGATGAACATAATTTTCATTGACTATCATTTTGTGATTGTATTCTTTGACGACATTCTTGTATTCTGTAAATCGGAACAAGAACATAAAGAGCACTTAACATGTGTCTTTGATCTGCTTGCACACAACCACTTGTATCTGAATCCTGAAAAGAGTTCATTTTTCCAATCTAAAATTGAATATATGGGACACGTTGTATCGGGCAAGGGAATACATGTAGATCCCAAGAAAATTGAAGCCACCCAGCCATGGCCTAGACCCAAAAATTTGCATGAACTCTTTTATTGGTCTATGCAGTTATTACAAGAAGTTTGTACGTAACTTTTCTTACAAATATCATTACCTCGCTCTTCTGTCAAAGAAAAATTAGCCTTATGTATGGTCTGATTTGCAAGAAAGTTTCTTTAATGCACTCAAGAATGCTTTGATAAATGCAGCAGTACTGCAATTACTTGATTTTGATAGACCATTCTTTGTCATAGTCATTGATGCTAGTGGAAAAGGTATCAGTGTAGTCCTTATGCAAGATAACCATCCACTTGCATTTGAAAGTCGTAAATTTAAACCGTCCAAAGCAAAATTTAGTACATATGACAAAGAGTTGACTATTGTTGTACATGCTTTGAAAATTTGGAAACACTATTTAATGGGTGTTGATTTAATAATCAAAACTAATCGATAAAGTATCAAGTATTTACTGTCTCAACCCTTAATAAATGATAGACATATTAAGTGGGCTGCCTTCATTCAAAGTTTTCAGCCAACATCAATACTAACCTGGTAAGGAAAATGTTGTAGCTGATGCTTTGAACCGAAGACCCTCTCTTAATAATATGAAAACTATTACGAGTACTTCATTTGATTAAATGCATGACACTTATGCACAAGATGATGATTTCAAAACCACATGGTTGCACATGATTGAGAATTTTGTGCACACATTTTTGGAATACACTATTCAAGAAAACTTTCTTTATTTTAAACAAAAATTGTGTGTAACTAAACCTTTTCGTACATTAATCATTGAAGAGTTGCACAAACCACCCTATGCTAGACATAGAGGATTTGCTGCTACTTTTCAAACTTATGTCGTGATTTCTATTGGCCTACTATGAAAAATGATGTTAAACAGTATGTCTCAACTTCTTTGATTTGTCAAAAGATCAAAGCAGCAACATGTAAGAAATTGGGACTTTTACACCCTTTCCCTGTTCTTGAAAAACCTTGGGAACATATTTCAGTGGATTTTATTATTGGATTTCCACTCACTGTTCACAAGCATGACATGATTTGGACTGTAATTGATCATTTTTCTAAACAAGCATCCTTCATTCCCATAAGAAAACACTTAAGCTCATCAAGTTGCATTTCTATTTCTTAAAACTGTCTTTCCACATCATGGTTGCCTAAAGTCATAATATCTGATTGAGATTCCAAATTTTGTAGTGCTTTTTGGACTACTATTTTAAAAAATCTTGGAACTACACTTGATTTTACTTCTGCATTCCATCATGAGTCTAATGGTCAAACCGAAATCACTAATCGCACTATCATTGACTTGCTAAAAGCTTATGTTTCTTCTCAACCCAAGAAATGGGATGATTACCTGCATATTCTATAGTTTTCATATAACAACATCACTCACGCTGCTACCACAGGTAAATATCCATTTTGAAATTGTGTATCGTCATTCTTTGCCCACTCCTGCTTCACGTCTTTCTAATGTTGTGCCTGCCCCGCCGCTCATGATTTTACTGCTAACTTTTATGATGTTTATGCAAGCGTGCATTCTGCCATTAAACATTCACAGGAACTCCACACTAAGCATGCTAACAAGCATCACAAGGCACACCAGCTTAAGAAAGGTGACTATGTTATGGTTCGCATTGAAAAACGAAGGATCAAACGTGTTGATAGTAATGTCTTTGTTAAACTTGCTCCTCGTTTTTACTGTCCATTCAAAATGTTTGCTATGATCAATGATGTTTCATTTTGTTTAGACTTACCTTCACATTGGCACATTTAGAATGCATTCCACATTAGTCTTTTAAGACCTTTCAGAGGACCCCTACCTGCACATCACATTTATGAGGATCCACCTGCACTTGTGGACTAAGAAGAACAACTCATCCGTGCACAAATAGTTGATCACAAGACCACCACCTCACGCACTGGCATGGTTTATAAGCGCTATCTTTTGACCTTCAAAGGCCACCCTAGAGAGGATGCCAAATGGATGCCTGGATTTTTTTTTGGCAAATTTCTAGACCTTCTCCACACTTTCCATCAGTCACGGTCCAATTGATTCTGTAGTGAGCAACTAAGGATAGTTGCTATCCCTGGTGGGAGGGATGTTATGAGACTGGGCACCCTCCTGTTGTATGTGGTTAAATGCAAATGGGATAGCTGGCTTACTGGTTAATTATGTGATGTTATATTTGATTTTACTAATAGTGAGTGCATGATGATTTGTAAATTGGAATTCTGGGAGTTGAGAAGGAGGCACCGACAAATAATAATCCTCTCGGTCATTTTATCCTTGCACAGTATTTTAGATCTTTTATTCAATAAGCCACTATGGCTGGTGTAAATAGCTCTAGTGAAACTCACCCAGGGGGGACATGCAATAAGTGATGTGCTCCACTCAAGTACTAAAGCGGACTAGTTGTAAAAGAGGGGCCTCCAAGTTTGGCACCCATAACTCAAATAATAAATAAAATACCAAACTCCACAAGAAGAGTGTTGTGGAGTTTGGGGCTATGATTTTAAGCCTTTCTTGTGTTCATGCTCTCAATTTTCCCTTCCCTCTCTCTATGCTATGCTATGTTGTGCTGTGTACTCCCTAATCAAGTCTACATATTCTCTTTTACTCTCTTAGACTCTTTCATTATCAAGCTTGTGTGTGTACTGTCATAGTCTAGGTATGCATGTGTACTTGGATTTGGGAGAGAAGGTGACATGTTGATGGTGAAGTCTGTGAAGAATTGTTAAATTGTCCAAGCAACCGGTCTCCCCAACTTTGAACACCCCCAAAAAAACTTCAACAACATTTGAAACAAAGAGTTTAGATTGAACACAAGACCAATCAAGCAATGGGAGAAAATATAGCAAATATGGAATTAAGACACAAAGAGGCCACACTCGGGAGTGGCCATGATGCAATTTTAGTTTGCACTTTCTTCAAAACCCATTTGATTTTTTGCTTTTTAGTAACCTCTACCCCCAATCGGTACCCAAGTGTTTGAAGATGTGGCCCTTTGGGAGTCTTTGGCCTCTCCAGATGACATTTTCAAAGTTCTTAGTTGAGATGTTTGTAAGTTGTGATTTTTCAATTCATGCCCAGGATTAGATTCGAGGGTATCCCATGCATTTCCCAATGTTAGCATTAGTGGCTTGCAAAAAGGAAGTGGTGTCCGGTTGCACAAATGCTTATGAAAAACATATGCTCTAATTTCGTATGAGCTATAGAGCTAGATACACATGCAACTCCTTGGGTTCAGATAACATTTTTTTAAGCTTTGTCTTTAGGAAACCCTCTACTCACTATTTGGGAAAGAAGCCTATCATCCTCTTTAGGAGAGGAATTCATTCAATTAATAAGGTACTGGACTTTTACATCAACTTTATTGCTTTTCTGGTTTCCAGGAGAAGATTCATATTGGGGCATGGACTAAGGATAGGTTGGAACCAACTTTGCACTCATGCATTCCCATTGAAGCTACCTTGCAACTAGAATACAACTAACAGATTCAGCGAGTGGGATCTTCTCTCTACATTAGCTAACTAGTGGACCTCCCCCATAAGCAAATTCTTTGTTTTTTTACTCTCAAATTCTCAGGTCCCTATTACATGCATAGAATCTGGTCCTTTGATAGGCCTCACCAAAAGTGCAAGCTATTTGGACACTCCCATGCTCTCTCAAGCACAAGGTATTTGTGTGGAAAACCATCACAGCTGCATTACTCATTGGAGAATTGTTGAAGAAGAAGAAGAACATATCCAATGGCAAATATGCATGATGTAATAAGCTAGAATCTACGAGGTATATGCTTTGAAATGGCTTAGTGGTTCACAATTGGTGAAAATGGGCTTTCTATGTCTAGGTGGAAACCTAGGGCATCAAATTAACTAAGTTCAATGTAACATTTGGTATTTTTGACATTTTGGATGATGCCATGCTCTTCTGTCTTGTATCATTTAGAGGATGGTTCTGCTACATCATTTGATCTGAGGAACTTTGCATTCTTTGACATTGTTGTGTATGTTAGGATAACTTTGGCAACTCATCAAAAGAAAAATGCTTGAGGATGTTGTTGTAATGGGAAAACATTCGAACAATGCCCCAGTTTTGGGGATCATTCACAAACTGCGAGTGATCCCATGTAAATATGTAAGTAGAAGTTGTGTGTGTGTGTGTGTGTGTGTGTGTGTGTGAGAGAGAGAGAGAGAGAGAGAGAGAGAGAGAGAGAGAGAGAGAGAGAGAGAGAGAGAGAGAGAGAAAACTCGAAGGGAGATTTTGATATTTTCCAAGGTTTGTCCCAACACACTATACAATGTGAGAGATTCTAGTGACATTATGGATCACATTTTCCATTTCCCTGTTCTTCTCAATGAATGCTCGTGTGTGCTAGTCAAACGTAATGGTCACATCATTACTCACGGTCTAGCCAATTAAGTTCGAGGCTTAGTCTCTTTACTTACAAACGTTTTCCTACCCTATCCAATTTTGGGATGTTTACAAGGTAGGTGCACGTTTACATACCAAGTAGCACTTTAAACTCATATTGCCAACAACAAGCATATGTTATAACAAGCATGGGGTGCTTATTGATTGATCATTGTTCTTTTGTGTTTTTTGCGGGTGAGTTCATTGTGAAACCATCATGCTGGGGGGATGTTGACTATCCATACTCATGTCATTGCCACATTTCACGCCTATAATCTTTTTGGGATCTCGATGTATGTCTTCTAGCACCTTTGCTGCCCAAACTTGGACAATAGGTGTGTAAACGCCATTGGTTTTACCAAATGTCCAATTTCTAGCTAGAGAGAGGCGATATATGAGAATATATTCGGAGAGGCAACACATCCAAGAATCGAACAAGTGGCCAACGTATTTCTGGCACCCAATAGTTATAGATTGGTGATCTCTAGAGTTCAAAACCTATTGGGAATCCATATTGCAAGGTTATTCCTACCTCTCTCACCCAAGATTGATAGATTGTTTATCGTATGAAAGTCTAGAGTTCAAGACTTGTCGGATAGATCTTTGAGGTCTCTTGGGATTGTTTCTACGAGGTTCGGTCTTTACTTTGTTAGCGTAGCAACCTCTTTTGAATTCTCGAGCTCTCAAGCCTCCACTTGGTCAGAGCTTTTTCTACTATTTTTAATGCTTTCTCTCTCTCTCTCTCTCTATTTTTTTATTGCAGGCTATTTTTTAATGAGCGGTCCTCCTATTGGAGTTATCAAGGCTGTTGAGAAGAAGCACAAACGTCACCTAGTCTGCTGTTTCGACTGCCACGAGGGTGCGGGAAACTCTCTGTCAACAATAGGCGAATGCTGTGATAAAAAAAGGTCTCCACAATCATTGGCTTGGTAGGAATCTTCACAAAACCAGTATCACCGTTCTTCAAAAACTTGGGCTCCTTTTCAAGCTCCTTTCTTGAGCACCTATCAATCTTAGCAATTATCGCAGAAAACTTCACAGCAATATGAGATGTATGGCAATCAAGAATAGGGGCATAGCCATTGCCAATCTATCCGGGGTGCAATAGGTACAACTCCAATACCACCAATCTTGTAAGAGCTCTTGGAATGCGTTGATTGGAAGATATGCCGCATAGGGACAAGTGTGGACTCTTGAAATGCACTGATTGCAAGATATGCCGCATAGGGACAAGGCCAAAAAGCTCTAGTCTGTTTTTAGCAGATGCAATACGAGGGTGTCTCTCCAGTTGCAATCACCTACGCATGCATCTTGAAGGCATGTGGCTCTAAAGAAGATGCTGATACGGGCACAAAAATTCACAAAGATGTTGATGTGAAAAAATATGTCGTGCTTGGCACTGTCTTGGTCGATATGTATGCCAAATGTGATGCGGTTGAGAAAGCACAAAAAGTTCTTGAGGAAGTTCCTATCCAAAATGTCGCTTCTTGGAGTACACTGATTGTGGGATGTGATTAACAAGAGTGGGGCCAAAAATCCCTAGGCCGTTTTTAGGGGATGCAAAGCAAGTGTATCTCTCCAGTTGGCAATCACCTATGCATGCATTTCGAAGGCATGTTAGATGCAATCACCTATGCATGCATCTTGAGGGCATGTGGCTCTACGCAAGAAAAAAGATGTCATGCTTATCACTGTCTTGGTCGATACGTATGCTTAATATGGTGCGCTTGAGAAAGCACAAAAAGTGTTTGAGGAGCTTCATGTGCGGAATGTCACCTCTTGGAATGCACTAATTGCGGGATGTGGGCAACAAGAGCAGCGCCAAAAATCTCTAGGCTATTTTTAGCGGATGCAAAAGCAAGTGTATCTCTCAAAATTCAGTCACCTATACTTTTGTCTTGAATGCTACGCTTACATCTTAAAGGCATGTGGCTCTACGCAAGTGCTCGAGGAGATTCCTGTCTGGAGTGTGCACTCTTGGAATGCACTAATTGCAAGATTTGTCCCACATCGGCAGGGGCAAAAAGCTCTAGTTTGTTTTCAACAGATGCAAAGTGAGGGCCTCTCTACAGATGTAATCACCTACGCATGCATCTTGAAGGCATGTGGCTCTAAGCAAGATGCTGATATGGGCACAAAAATTCACAATTGTATTGTTAGTCAAAGGCTGTTGAGAAAAGATGTCGTGCTTGGCACTTGGTCGATAAGTATGCAAAGCAAGGGTCTCTCTCCATATGCAATTACCTTTGCACGTATCTTGAAGGCATGTGGCTCTACACAAGATGCTGATATGGGCACTAAAACTAAGAAGTATATTGTGGGTCGGAGGCTATTGAAGAAAGATGTCGTGCTTGGTAGTATTGTCTTGGTCGATATGTATGTCAAATGTGGTACACTTGAGAAAGCACAAAATGTGTTTGAGGAGCTTCCTATTTGAAATGTCGTCTCTTGGAATGCGCCGATTCGAGATGTGCGCAACAAGAGCAGGGCCAGAAAGCCCTAGGTTGTTTACAGCGGATGCAAAGCAAGAATCCTTCATCCATGTGGCATCAACCACCAACGGCAAGTGCTTGCTCACTTTTTGTATGGCCTTCATCAGTCAACTTGTCAAGACAGCAGCTATTTAGCTATTCCTGCTCTAAACTACAGTTTCGGCCCTTTTACGTCTTTCTCATCGCAAACTGAGAAATCGTCAGAATTACAGCCTTTTAGTGAAAACAGAAAGTCGACTTCCTTTGTTCTTTCTTGGTACATTCACATAAAAACCACAAGATGGGTAATCACTTCGAATCGACACAGGATGTTGGCAAGGAAGCTCGTCAAGGATGTTCTAAGCATATGTAAGCAGAAGGCCTTTCTCCAATGCAATCATCTATGGAAGCAAGCACCTATGCTAGCATCTTGAAAGACTTCGTAATATGCTGACATGGGTGAGAGAATTTATGATGAGAGTGCTAGTCAGTCACAAGCTATTCAACAACAGGTTCTTAGCAGGGCTTTTCTTTATATGTATGGCAAATGTGGTGCCTTTACAATGTCCACAGAAAGGCAACAAATCCACTAACAACTCTAGGGAAGAAGCAATACTTGTGAAACACATCAAGCAAACTCACAAAAGCATGAGCAATTCTCATGTCCGATCTGTCATCACTATTACAGATAAGCCCAACGTGGCTGCTTCAAGGAAGTACTTTGTTGTTCTCATGGGATAGCGAAGGCCTCTTTCCAATTGTCCCGATGCAATCACTTACACTTGCACATTGAAGGTGTGTAGTCTTATGACATGGGTGAGAGAATTAATGATGAGATTACTAGTCACGGGAACAACAAACAATTAATAACATTGACATCTTGTATGATCACGAACATTGAGTTTGACAAAATTCTAACCCTCCTTGTGGTTTTTTGCGAGATACAACTTTGAAGCACTACGATCGGTATCCCATTTTTGCAAAGAACGTCTCTAAACCACGACAATCAGTATCCCAAACACTCTCATGTAAAAAATCTAACACGCTTTGGTGAAATCTCTCTCCGTGCTTCATTTTCTCTCGAATAAAAAAATCGAACACCCTTTGATGAACTCTCTCTCTCTCCATTTTGAAGTCTCTCTTCCCATTGAATAAATATATTACACATAAATTAATAGCAACAAATAAACGATTTTTTTTTTTCATTTGAGAAGTGTTGAAATGGCATATATAGTGTGGTGTACACGGGAATAAGACCAAATTAGGCTTCCCTTCCACTAGCGAGGCAGCCACTTATATTGATCATCATGAAGCTACAACGGACTTCCATCATCTTGGCACACACATGTCCTCGGGACATTCACACTACACCTTGGGCGGGCTCACGCCCTACACACCACACCTCCCCCCTTAGGGAGAAAAAGATGGACATCTTTTTAGAGTTTTGGGCTGAGAAAAGACTCGACACAAAGGGATCAACTCCAACGCCTCATCCGGGGCGAGTGATCATACAACGGCTTAGGGGCTAAGGGACTGAGCTTGGGGGCTAGACTCGTCATCATGCCGATCATCATCAAGGCATGGAACTCGAACATCTCGCTTATGCAAACATCAGGTCGCTATCCCGATGTAATGGACAAGACGAGAAAGGACCGAGGGCTGCATCATAATAACCAGTATGGGATCTTTTTACGACTTACATCTTTTCCAAAAGGGGTTTGGTGGGCTTGACTTGATGCTCAATACAACGGGAAAAACTCTGCTAGAAGATAGGAAAAAAAACCTAGAACTTTATGAAGAAAACTGTCTAAAGAACCAACTTTGCATCACGACTATGAAAGCGGAAAGACCGGGCACCTCTGCAACAAAGCTGCAGCAACTCCCTTGTTTTTGTTTCTAGCAAGGTGTAGTGTGAATGTCCCGAGGACATGTGTGTGCCAAGATGATGGAAGTCCGTTGTAGCTTCATGATGATCAATATAAGTGGCTGCCTCGCTAGTGGAAGGGAAGCCTAATTTGGTCTTATTCTCGTGTACACCACAATAGTTTCCAATATTTTACTTAATCTTAATTGGATACGAACGAAGCTAACGAAGCACTCTAGTTTCGAGACTCAAGAGTGATACCAAGCTTCCTCTTGTCCGAGGCGTCTTCAGTTCAAGACTGGTCACATAGGTCGACGCACGCACGCGCACACAAACCATTTCCCGCCAAAAGGCGGGATGAGATGCATTCTGCGGTCTGCTCTACATCATTTCCTTCATCCAGGGCAAGAACTTAGCCCCCTCAAGCCCACCTCTACTCTCTTCTACCATTCTGTGTCATTTAAGCTTGGCTGCCGTGTCTATTGTCATCTTCCTTGCTCTATCACCTGTCGTTGGCGCTCCCATTTGGCACCCCCGCAAGCAAGAAGCTTCATAGTTATGGCGGCTCAGGAGCAGACACATACGCCGCTTGAAATGCGACCCTTTCAAATTGTAGTAGCATGCACTCGGGAACTTGGGATAGGTTTAAAAGGAAGCATACCATGGAAGCTTCCTTTAGAGATAGCTTTTTTCAAACTCCTCACATCAAGTACTTCTGCCTCCTCGAAGCGTAATGCGGTGATTATGGGGAGGCTAACATGGGAGAGCATTCCTTCCAAGTTCAGGCCTCTTCCGGGGCGCCTAAATATTGTTCTTTCAAGATCCCCTGGCCCTCTCAGCATGGATGGTGATGTACAGGTTTGCTCCGGCCTTATTGACGCTCTACGCCTTCTTGCTGCCCCACCCTATTTGACTTCTGTGGAGACAGTGTTCGTTATTGGTGGTGGGCAAGTGTACAAGTAAGCTTCTTCTCATTCTGATAGTATTTTTGATGAGTGGAAATGGTGTAGCACAGAGGCCATAGAGGGTGCATTGATTCAGCTAAGGATAATGATCTTGAGCCTGGTCATTTGTTTGGAGAGTGTGGTAAAGGGATACGCACAGTTTTCATGTCATATTTATGATGCACTGCACATTCTGTGTATACAAAGAGGACTCCTCCTTTGTTTTCAATTTGAGGTACCCATCCAATGTTTGCAAGCGTTTTCTTTGCTTGATTGCTAATCCGGGGGTCCTAGCAGTGACAAATTCTTTAGTGCAATGCAGAGTAGGAGAGCTGTTAGTTCAACCGACATGCCATGGTAGGATATCAAACCATGTGCTTGTTCTGATCGATCAAAATTTTTAAGCAGCTATAATTAGCTATATTTCAATGTTTTTAAGGTGCCAAATGTCAGGGCCCCCCACCCATTTGATTACTAGCCAATATTTTGATCAATACTGGAATTAAAGAGATGTGTATTCTACAGCTTGTAAGCTCAAAACATTGAGTGTTTGTTATGTGCTTGCGGCTGGAACGAGAAATGGTTTCTCAAGAACTGGCTTCTTTAATCACAGTCACGAAGATAAATCTCTTCTCCGTTTGAATAAAGTTCAAGATCGAGTTTCTTGACCGAAAGTAATGAAGACTTATCAAGGCTATAACAGGTTTTAATCACCAAAACGCCTTCTATATGTGCTTTGACAGATAAGCTGAAGTGGCCACAAGGTCATGTACTCATCTCCCAAATATCCTGGTAACTAAGAATGTAGTTTGAAACACTTTGAAAAAAGCATGGCAAGCAATATTTGCTATTGATTGTGATCTGTTTGATAAAGGCTATATTTATGGTGACCATTCTTCACCTCGAATAAGATTTTTCCCTCAAGTTCCTTTTAAGCCCTGCTTGAGCCATTTTAAAAGCAAAGCCTTCAATACAGACCGAGCTTCTGGGGATTAACTTTTCATATGACAGATTGATGGTTGTGAGCATGATCCTACAAAATGCCCATATCCGAAGCTGGAAGATTTGAAACATGCTCGAAGTGGACTATCCTAGATCACCGTATGGGGAGACATATGAAACTGATAGCTTCATTTAATGCTGGGGCATCTCCCTAATGCTACTAGCTTCACATTTTCCAGATCATACAATCATATTGTTTAAGTAGTTAAGGAGCAAGTTATGCTTTGCATTGGAATGAAGTTTGCAAAATTACATCTTGTTTGGGGATGTACGGATGAATAGTTTTACGGTTTATCAAACAGAGGAAAATTTCTATTCAGAGGCAATCAACCTTTGTTACAAGACCACCACAGATGCTGATGCAGTGCTAAAGTGATGTGAACCCATTCCAGACATTGCAGGAAGGCCAATTGGTCCAGGCACATGGCAACTCAAACAATAGATGTTGAGAATTGGTCTTCTGATAAAATGCAACATGTCTTCAGAATTCCGGAGGATGGAAACATGTTTGCTGCTGTTCTTGCAGTCTTATAAGGTTGTTTGCCCTGAGAAAGGGTTAAATTTTGCAGGCTGTTGTCTGTGGGCCTGCTGCAAAATCATATGAAATAGCTGCAAGAGTAAGTGATGGCATCGTGGTTGAGCAAGTACAGGTGGAAATGAGCATTAAAGAAGAATTAGAGAGAGAACAAATTATCATTGAATGTAAAGGGATTCCTTGGCAAAGAGGTCAAACACTCGAGGTGCCGATAAATCAGTTACCTGAAATGAGAATGGGATAGTACAGGGGTTGTCGTCTTTATGTAAAGCTTGGGAAGGGGGAGCCATCACTCAATGTTTATTCTCTTGCGAGAAATTTTTCTGAACTGTCTAAAAGCCCTGGAAAATGATGGAACTCTCTGCAAAACAAAAGGTGGCTCCTTTAATGATGCAACAGGGTCCCTCTGAACTATTAGTGGTCCCTTTGAACTGTGAGCTAACTAATATGACATGTGAGTCATGTCGATGGTATGGTTGTAGTTAAATGTCTTCTATGGTTTGGTTTAGTTACACATTGTTGATGGAAATCTTGGTTTGTCCTGCAGTGAGCATTGTATCCTGAACTATTTATTGGTCATGTTCCTGCAGGGAAGCTGTGGAGTTGTCCAACTGTGATGCCATTCACATAACTCAAATTGACCTTAGCTGTGAATGTGATACCTTCTTTCCCGCATTCAATGAAGCACCTTTCCGCTTGTGGTATTCTTCAATGCCAATGATTGAGAATGACCTCAGATTTACATTTGCAACCTATATTCGAGAAACTGCCAGAGGCTATGAAAATGGAAGTCAAGATAACTACAATGTTGAGAAGCCACTTACTGCTGTTTCTCGCCTCCCTAAAATGATTAGGGAAAAACATGAAGAGTATCAGTATCTGAATTTGATCCATGACATAATCCAAACGGGTACTGAGAAAGGGGACCGAACCGGTACGGGTACTCTCTCCAAGTTTGGATGCCAGGTGTGTAGTGAAGTCAAGTCAGAAACAGTTTTTCTTCAATGTAATGTAAACAGCTGAATACTACATGTTTCATGTCTGGTAATAGATGCGATTCAATCTCCGCAGTCACTTTCCTCTTCTCACTACTAAGGTATGGGCACTGGCATGATTTTGAAGGCCTGTCTTATCTGTGATTGCATTTTG
The DNA here is from genome assembly GCF_014529385.1 of Adiantum capillus-veneris. Taxonomy (NCBI): domain Eukaryota; kingdom Viridiplantae; phylum Streptophyta; class Polypodiopsida; order Polypodiales; family Pteridaceae; genus Adiantum; species Adiantum capillus-veneris. The sequence continues at coordinate 76,723,505 of NC_140954.1, forward strand.
TTGAATTTATTTGTTGTGCACAGCGAGTGTTTTGGCGAGGGGTTCTTGAAGAGCTGTTGTGGTTTATCAGTGGCTCAACAAATGCAAAGGTAGTTACTGCTGACCTTATTTTTTATATCTTCTGCCTGAGGCTTTTTGCTTGTACAAGTGGCATGTCTTCAGCTACAAGTTCACTGGTCTTCCCCTGATCATTACAATCTTTTGCTTTTGTTGGGTGTCACAGGTGTTGCAGGACAAAGGCGTTCATATTTGGGATGGAAATGCTTCTAGAGATTATCTGGACAGGTAAGTGAGGAAAATAGTAGGGCTCTGATGGCCCATGTGAAGGTCAGTTGATATTAGTTTAAAGTTTTGCAGTTTAGGGCTTACTGAAAGGGAAGAAGGTGACCTTGGTCCTGTTTATGGCTTTCAATGGAGGCATTTTGGAGCCAAGTACGTATCGTCGCCCTTTGTTGTAAGTAGTTGAAAGAGCTCTATGTAAATGATGTTCACAGCTCTTTCGCAGGTACACAGACATGCATGCAGACTACTCTGGTAAAGGTTTCGACCAGCTGGCAGATGCCATACAGAAACTGAGGATCAAGCCTGAAGACCGTCGCATCATTCTGTCAGCTTGGAATCCTTCAGATTTGGAGCTGATGGCTCTACCACCTTGTCACATGTTTGCACAGGTTAGTGCTTCCTAATCATCCGACAGAATTTGTCAGAAGAGACGGCATGCTTACAAAGCTCTGCACAGTTTTACGTGGCAAATGGAGAACTTTCTTGTCAAATGTATCAGCGGTCTTGTGATATGGGCCTCGGAGTGCCTTTCAACATAGCCTCCTATGCCCTTCTGACCTGCATCCTTGCCCATGTCTGTGGTAAGATGCTTGCTTCGATGTTTTCTGCAGGGAGATTCATATCAGTCTGTTTGAAATTAACACGTTGTTCTTGATTGTTGCCTGTGTAGATCTCAAGCGTGGTGAGTTCATTCATGTGCTTGGAGATGCACACGTGTACAAAAACCATGTTGAGCCTTTAGAACAACAATTGAAGAACATACCTAAACCTTTTCCCGTAAGAATTTGTGATAAGGTGCTACTGGTGTATGTGACATGGTATGCATGCGTTTTTCATCGTGCCATTTGTTGTTTTGCAGGTGCTGAAGATCAGTACCAAGGAAAAGGACATAGATAAACTAACAGCTAGAGATTTTGAACTCATCGGTTACGATCCTCACAAAAAAATCGCAATGCAAATGGCTGTTTGAGATATGTATTTGGATAAACTACTGCAGCCCCTTTTGTTTTGAGGTACGGGGCTCAAAGTACATGCTCTTTGTTATCTTGTCTCTACTGTAGGTAGATCAGTTGCTACCATGCACCAAAACCTCGGCATTCAGACTTGCGGGCGGCTGGAGGCTCTTTTCTTCTTGCTGGCTTGCTGGCTCTAGCCCGAAAAAGTAAACGTACACAGGCATCCAGACCGTCCAGATGGCTGAAGTGAAGATGCTTGCCAACTGTTTGAAAAGGTGCTTTGCTGCTGTATGGGGAATTGTTATCCAGTTCTATGGACTAGCCTGGGTACCAAAGTCTACTATTGCTTCCCTATCTTGCTTTCTTATGTAAACCTCAAAACATATTCTGGAGTCACAAGGATGAAAATCATGCTAGGGCTCTTCTTTCTGATTTACTAGAGATGCAATGCTCAAAAATTTGTGCAGGCTTGCATGAGGTGCTCTGATGATTACTTGTTCTTCAGAGATGCAAATTAGTCCTAGCGATCTTCCGCCGAAAGCTTTGGGCCTAAATATGTTGAGGCAAGTGCCACACATAGGCATAAGATACATCTTTCATGGGAATAAAGGAGGGCATTTATCTTTCATGGAAATAAAGGAGGGCATTGGAGACATTGCTTAATATATCTCTTTGAAATTATGGCCCTCTCATGGTGAACACAATAGGTAAATTGGGTGCCTCCTTGTGAGGAAAATTCAAAGGTTTAGTAATGAGTGTAAAGAAGCCTTACTATGTAAATTTCCAGAAGATTGACATATATGATTTTCAATTCAGTGTTTGTTCTTTTGAAAGCTGCAGGGAGAGAGTGGTGTATTGGTTCAGAGCTAAATGTATTGACCTCTTAAGTTATTAATTAAGGGTGAGTTTCCTACCTTTTGAGAGGATGTAAAGCATTTTTACAAGGGTGTCTGCATGATTATGAGGACACTGTTTTGGGGTCTATTGGATTGCAAACTCCGTATCCGAAGGCCCTGGTTTCTTGATTCCTTCAGGGATTTCTTATTAGAATCAAAAGTGAGTTTCATGCTATTGTTACCTTGGTCTTTTATATCTCTTCTTCTAGGCTGCATTCTTATCTTTGGAATGATAGTAATGTTCATTAGAAATGTGAACTTTATTCTTTTCTTGAGATATCATTCTTCTAGGGGAAGTGAACAAGCGTATATACTGCACTCGATATTTCTCTTTAAGAAAATGAATTGCTTGCCATCTCTGCACGCGTTCCAGCTCTAGCATCTGTTGCATTGCCATTGTGAGTTCTTGGTGCTTAAGGCACTTGCTAATACACCCTTCAACAGTGGTTGAGCAGGTTATGGTGTGTGCAGCATTGCAATGCAAGCAGACAAATGCTAATATCGTAAGGTGACAGATCAAAGAGTTGCAAGCCACCCGTGACCCAATTCCTCTGGAAGAAGAAGAATAAGAGGATTTTAATGCCGCAAGAAACTATCCCAAAAGACCTTGAAGATCTATCCAACGAAGAGAGTTGAACTCAAGACTTGTTATTAAAGAGGGAAATGGCATAACCAATCTAGCACACTTGGGTGATAGAAAGGCTTAACCATTTTTTCTTTTAATTAGCGCGCGCGCACACCCACGAACCTGAGAAGAAGAGAGATGGACAAAATGGACGCTGTTCTGTAGGTCCCTTGTCAAAATCTAGACTCTTGGAATTCTCAATGAGTGGGATTATCTTTGAAGTAGTGTAGATCTAGCATGTGTATGTTTATAAAAACTAAGCATGGTTTGCCCAAGTATGTTATGGGCATATGCTCGCACCACATGACTGTTTATTATTTGTTAGTCTTGTTTTAGGTGCCTCATACCTGGCAACACGCATATTCTCATTTTCCTACCACTCACCCTCATTGTAGTACCTTAGACCACATTTGAATATATACATCCACATGGCACAAGAATTTGATGCATAGATCCTTGTTTGCGAAATACCCATTCTTGACTGATGTCTGCATCCTAAGAAAATACAACATCTAGAGAAAGACCTTGACTTGGCATTTGTTGAAAGCCCAGAGCTTGCTTGCCACAAACGTGTTGGGCGATTCATGTGCCCCAAGAGATGACGTAATGGCCATATTTGCCAATACATGTCGAATGAAGCACCACAAGCAATACATGTTTTTTCAACAGCCCTTGCACAATGCCGCAGGCCTTGAAGGTGTAAGCATGGGTGATTGTATATGGAAAGAGGCCTTCACGTAGCATCTGTTGAAAACGGCCCAGAGTGTCCTTGTCACAACCATGGCGGGCATATCCTGCTCCAATTGAATCGACCAACGCTATGCTTGTGGAGTGGACAACATTAGACAACAATAAGAACATCACTACCAGTTGCTTTGCTAAAGCAAGTACAAAACCAAAGAGTACTGCTACGTTTGCATGTATGGAGCTTATTAGCCCGCAGGCCATGCTACTAGTGTAAAGGGTCGGAAAACAACAAACAATATCTCTAATATCACGGATGCCATCAGTAATAGCACTATAGCCATTACTGGTAGTACTACAAGCACATCCTCTCCTACCTCCATGCCCACGTCAACAAGATTGGTTGATTACATGCTCGAGTCAACAAGATTGGTTGATTACAAAGAGGACAAGGATAGTGACTCTAGTCATCTCTCTTGGACACTTGCGTGTCAAAACAACCAGCCCAATATGAATCCGAAAAAGCATGTGGCTCTTGTAGCAATTGGCCTCCTTACAACGCAAAGGTCTCAAGGCCATCTCTGTGAAATGTGCAATGTCTCTCTATGTAGGCATGCCTTGTCAGCATGCTTTTCAAAGGACTGCGAACTTAGGGGAGGCTCAATGAAGGGTCGACCAGGGGTTAATCAAGCTGGGTGCTGAAACAAGCAGGTTGGGCTGAGAGACCTACGCCGCATTTGGCATACATATTGACAAAAGCACCGGCAAGCACAACATGTTTCTCCAACAGTTACTGTTATAAATGAGTGTTTTTCGTGTGTTGGACATTTGGTGTTTGTAGCTCTAGTCATGATGTCACAATTTAACAGATATACAAGTCGATGCAATATGTGCACGCATGCTTGTGCCCAAAGATCGAATTTGGAAAAGAAAGCAAAAAAAAAAAAGTCATGAAAATGTAATGAGTACCGGGGAAACACGACCATATGCAAGTATGGATGGGAAGTGGCACCGTCCTCACCCATTTATATAAATACATAGGGACGTGCCTTTTTCCCATCCTTTTTTGTACCCTGGTGTTGGAGTTGCGATATGCTCATCTATGGTGTCAGAGGATGTCCTTTTCCGTCAACTTTCGTCCAATGCAAGACTTGTATATCTATGATGTATGTTGAATTCAAACTCGAGCTATGTTGATTTTATTTTTGCTTTGCTATATTGATGGATGCAAGTATGTTTGTAGCATGATAATAGAACACAATGAGAACTGGCTAACCCCAGGCACTTCTCTCAGAAGCATTCCATCTGTCATATACTTGAGAATTATCTCAGGCCTTGTGAAACCCTCAAAAGTGATTAGTTGACCAACCTCTTTACCAAGCCTGCAACCAAATTCGTCACCTTAAAATTGGTTGTCGCCATCTGTAGCTTCCGTCCAACCATCTAGCTGCCAATTCTAGAGTCAAAAACCTCAAAGTAGCACGAAACTATGTGAGTGTCTATGCCTACAAGCATGATGTAATAGTGGTATGGATCCACATTATCAATTTCCATGTAAATAAAGAAGAATTTAGATGGAAGATGGCTAAATGCCATGCCCCCAAACAAATGGCGGGGATCCAAAGGAGGAGGGCACCTTCATAAAACATCTAAGGCAATTCAGAACAATAACATGATAGCCATTTGTAACTCCTTGCACACAAATGCACACCTAAATCAACTTGTACTCAGTAGCAGAGGAAGGATAGGTACTCACTAGCCAAGGAAGGTCAGGTACCTCAAAGTGCCTTGATAGTTGTCTCTTGGCTAAGAGATTGCAGTTAAGTCCACCAAGGAAGGACAACAATTTGTTGTGGATTGAACTGTGTATGAAAATTTTTAGCGTTAAATTACTTACATTATAACACATCAGCCTTCCGACTTGAGCCCCAACTTGAGCCCTTGCTATTACTTTACCTTGCATGCAAGGTACCCACCCATAGCACACATAGCAACGGTGTACCAATTTGTGTGTGTGTGTGTGTGTGTGTGTGTGTGTGTGTGTGTGTGTGTGTGTGTGTTAGTTAGCTCCTATCTCACTTAAATCTTGGATATTTTTAGCCAACTTATCGATTGCCTGCATGGATGAACGTCGGGTTCATATTCTTAAAGGAATTCAATTCTTGGATAAAGGAGAGTTAATCAATGCTCCTTTTGCCATGAATTTTTTGGATCCGGGCAAATGCTCCACTAATACTGGAATTTATGGACGCACTAAAGGTATTATGGCCATCTCGAAGCCAAATGTAGACTACTATTCAGATTCTAGTTGGAATATTTACAAGCCTTATATCAAATGTGACTATAAATTCCTCAACAACAAAGCTACTTGTGAGTCAAGTATCATTTGGTTTGATCATGCGATTTGGTACATACTCAATCACTTGGAATTATTGTTTCCTGACAAATCTGCAAATTTCATTTATCCTTAATTGTTTCTTGGCTTGGAAGACAAGCTCGTAACCTAGTTTTAGCACAAATCACATTCATTCATTTCCGCAACACGATGCTAGAAGTTCTCAAAGAACTTAAAGAGGATGAACCTGGAACTTTTATGACATCCTATGGCAATTACAAAGGAGTAAAAACTTTGCTTGGTCTGCTTAGACCCAATATGGAGGAAGAATCTACCCCATCCCTAAAAGACCTATTTCTTTGACTAACACCCCTAATTCGCTAACTTCTTTTTTGATCCCCTCTATTACTTCTAATTCTAATTTTGGTAGAGGAAAGACTAAGAGTTATACCAGTAGAGGGAGGGCCCAAAATCTTCCTGTGAAACATCTTCTTGATATGTGATTGTAATATTTTCAAGTAATTACCAACCTGGCGGGCAAGAAGATTTTGATTAGTAAGAAGGAGGCTTAGAAGCAAATTTTTGTACGCTGTCTTTTTGTGAACAAAATTTTGGAATTATACCCACCTAAATCTATTTTCATGAAAATATTTCATCATAAATTTGGAAATACTTTACTACTTAATTCAATTGTGTTTGGCTGGAAATACACATTTCCACTAAAAAATTGGTCCTACAATAACGACTTTTAAGACTGCATAGTACACCTACTTATAATTGCAATAAGCATCGTGAGTTTACGTCACAACTTGATAAATTTGGATCACACATTTGTATTTCAAACCTAGATATTTGCAAGGATTATGAGACTCCGGCTCTTTTTCTTCCCTTCTTAATTGCTTAACCGACTTGGTTACTAAATTCCAACTGGAGTTAGAGGTGATCCACAACCTCTCACAACTACTCTTTCACACTTTCTCGAACAAAGTAGTTAACTTGAAACCACAGTGGCTTAGTACTGATACTACTTGGTACACTCTTGATATACTAACAAAGATAAGAGATATAGCATCCAATTTCTTTATTGTAGGATTGGACAAAGCTGGAAATATTGCTACAATCATACGTAAATAGCTAGTGCACTTAGCATCACTAAAAAGATTGAAGGGGGATGAATTGTCCATTTCCTCTCTAAACCCTAATGATACCAGGATGTTACTTACAACACAACTTCAAGAACTAAGTTACAATCTTACTAACAAAAAATTGCCTATTCTTTTTCCAACTTACAAAGCAGACAAACATAAATTTAGATGGATCTCTAATGCCTCAAATGGTATTCACACAAAAATTACAAATAGCTTAACTAAATGTCTTGAGTTAGTTCTGGCAGAACTAGAACTCCACTGTGCAAATAAACAAAAAAGAACTCGCAAGTTTCTTGGTATTGACTACAATCCTGTTTTGGACAGTTAAGAATACTACCAAAGTATTCTTAAACCTCCCAGAGCAAATTACACAGGTCTATTTGGTAGATATTACATAATGCTACGAAAATATCCCTATTTTTGGCCTAATGGTTTACTTTCTGTCTTAGAAGAACTGATTGATTGAGCCTTTAAAAATAAAGCAAAAAAACATTTCTCGGCTATATCTATCATTAAGGAGCCAATATGGGTTAACAAATACACACACAATGCTCCTTTTCATTTTAACCAAATGGAATTAATCACTCACCTTCATTGGCTACTCAACAATAGCTTTATCCAGCTAGGTGAACATTGCTTTAAACAACAAAAAGGAATTCCTATGGGATTTTCCTGTTGACCAGTACTATGTAATGTATACCTTGCTTACTTTTACAAATGATACATATGACAATGACAAAAATTTGAAACATAGGAAAAACTTACACAATTTATATATACCACAAGATATATGGTTGATATTCTTAGCTAAAAAAATAAATGCTTCAAAGAACAGCTTGTCAACATCTATCCTATAGATGTACTCAAAATAGAGGATACTTTTGACTCCACTATTTTACTAAATGGAGCACCCTTCACGACTAGTATAACTTATCTAGCAATAAAAATCACGCTAGTGGAACCATACACAGGGGTCTTTACAAAAAGAAATAGTTGGAAAAGAGATAAATTTCAATTTAGTACTATTGAATTCATCAAAGGAAAAAGTAACCACCCATACAAAAAATGGGATTAATACATGTTTAGGAATTATCTACCTTATTATGTACTCGTTGAGTGATTCCTTCATCGCATTCGAAGAAATATCTAAATTGATAAGCAAATTTATACAAAATGGGTTTCTAAAACCAAAATTAATGAATGCCAGTATTCAATCCCTTAATAAAAAGGAGTGGCCAGGTACCATCACCAACACAAATACCATCATTAAGTTGATGAGGCAGTAGGCCCCACTCTATGGGCCTACTGCCTCATAGAGTGAGTGTGCCTGGGTTTGGGTGGAAACACACACACACACAAAGTTCATTGACAAAACACAAGTGATAACTCCCATCTTTTAATATTAATATGGACTTAGATCCTAAGAGTTTTTAATCTAACCAGGTCACATTTTTAACTGACCTCTACTTCTGGAATTTCAAAACTGACCTTGAATCATATGTTAGTACAAAATACAACCAAAATTGGTATACAGTAATTAAGGGCTCCTTCCTTTTTTAAAATAGCCATCACACATAAATTTGTGAAACCTCACAATGTTACGATGTTTGTCGCCCCCTACTAAATCTACTTAAGTCCTAATCTCCGAGACAATAGGTAGGATGCATAAACTCAACGAGTTTCCGTAAAAGAAGTCTTCGTGAGTCATTGTGTATAGGATTTTTTTGATAGGAACAAACTCTTTACTTCATAGCTTACCCGCCATTGCTAAAAGCTATGAAAAATTATGGGTTTTTGACCTGCAAGTTGGTTCCAAAAGAAACGGCTTTGCGTGGACGATTATGCAGAAGACTCTGGACTCGACAGAGACGAGGTGGTTACCTCACAACCACTCCCCCCCCCCGCTCTCTCTCTCTCTCTCTCTCTCTCTCTCTCTCTCTATATATATATATATAGAGAGAGAGAGAGAGAGAGAGAGAGAGAGAGAGAGAGAGAGAGAGATTCGGGCTCACACACATTGAGTTACTGAAGTGCTATAAATAACAAGAGGCTGCAAGGCATTACCAAGCCGAACACACTCACACACTCTCTGTGCATGCTCATGAATGCCGAAGCTTGTTTTGCTACAAGACTGCAATAGCTAGTTACGGTAGCCCAAGGAAAAAAAATGCGTTTTCTATAATCTCTTAACTAGGAAGCTATTCACACAAGCCATAATTAGGCTAGCCCAATTATTCTCAACACCGGCAGACTATTTGCAAGCAGTTGGGCAAATACTCTAAATTCGAGCAGCGAATACTATCAAAGACAAATCCAACATGGTGGAGAACTCAAGCGCTCATGATTTGTATTCATCCGCCTCGACACCCCACGTGGATTTGAATGTTGCGCCCTTAAATAGTATTTTCTTTTTGTAGAAACATAGCATTTGTATACTATTCGGACAATCAAATTGATTGTACAATTAAAGTACTGATTGTTGGGTGTTAACATTGTTTATTAAAATATATGCTATTAAGATAAGTATTGTGGCGTTTTTTTTAAAACCATAAATGAGCACGCATATTGCATACTTCACTTAAAAATACACATCAAATGAAAGAGTAAAACTATGTCTTTTGCCAATATACATGTTTTACTAAGGCTAGACCAAGCAAGTCACTAATATAATTGATTTACACTTATAAATCACAAATTTTTGTGATGTTTTTCATACACTAACCACTCCTTACATAGACTCTTTTTTGTTGGAAGGTTATTCTTTTAGCCATGAAGGATATAATATTTTTGTGTCAATGCCTCTCTATGTTCTACACCTTGACAAATCTTGTCTACGTTCTCACAATACTAGAGTATCTACTCAATGCATCCATACATAGCTATGAACAGAAATTACTTTTGTCGTAATTTTCTTTTGATTGCCTAGATAAGAGGGACATGGATAACAACTATCGGGTCTGTTTTACACCTGCATTCCATGACTAAACAAAAATGCTAATGATTTTTTTGTTTGCATGATGATTGCAGGTAAGGATTTTGACTTCTATTATCGAGGAAATTCAAATGCTGTTAAATCAAACTAAGCATGAAAAATCTAGAGCTGCTACTTTATTATTTTTATTTTTAGATGAAATTTAAACATCAACTTATGTTTGCAAATGTACACATATTTAAAAAAAAAAATGTAGGCACTTTTATTTACCTTTGTCCATTCTCTTTCTGAATCGTTTGATCAGTGTTTGGAGGTGATAACAACATACAAGTGCCCACCTAGCCAAGGCGCCCGTTGGGTCAGCCGACCAAAGTTTTGATGTGGTCACATTATTTTTCCAATGTTTAATACATCAAACCCTGTAAAAGTCTAATGACAATCGCCTGTGTCAAGTCTGAGTCAAAGATGTAATTTTTCCAATGATGTATGTAAAGGTCCATGAGAAGTTGGCCGCCGGCCACTTTAGAAAGCCCTAGGTATATAATACACTAAGGTTAGTGGGAAAGGGAGATCATTTTTTTGGAAGATAAGGGACTATTGCGTTACGCACAGAGAGCTACCTCTTTGCTCCAACTTGTAATCATCGCTTCTGTGGCTACAGTAATCCAAATTCAGTTTTGTTTCTTGCATTGCGTTCCTCTTACTCTGCTCTTTCATTCAAGTGTAAGCATTCAAGATTCGGTGAAGGTTTCAAACACATCCGTTTAGGCCTTAAATCGATGTTTTGAGTGTTTATATGCGTATTTTATATTGTTTTGACCCTAGGAGAGGCTTTAGGGACCTAAAAACGACCCTTTAGGATCATCCGTTTACTGTTTTCGCCTACTGTGGGACGAACGATCGCGATCGTTGTACCTCTCCAGAATGCTGTGACAGTGATAGGGTATGTTCTTGATAGTCCCCTGTAGCTTCCCTTCAAGTTTCGTGCGATTCCGATATGATTTGCATGATAAACGGGCGTGATGACTGTAGAGCTGTGTAGAAGGACATAGGCAGATTACTTGGCTTTAGTGCGTTTGATTTGCTTGTAGAGTTAGTAGTTGCATCTCTTCGAGTTCACTTCATTAGGATTGACAACCTAATGAGTTTCCATGCCTCATCCGAGTCGCTTCCCCTGTATCGATAATTTTATGTTGATGCTTGAGAGCTATGCTACGGACGTCCGTCGCGACGACCCGCAAACAATCAGGTTGTGAATAAAGTATATAGATAAATACAAAACACACACACACACACACACACACACACACACACACACACACACACACACACACACACACACACACACACTAGCCATTGACTAAATAGTGAGTAACTTCTACTGCCACATATGGCTATGGACTTGTAGACATGTAGTAGTGTTAGTGTGTATACGCGCTTCACCAGGGGCACTTTTCTCCCACTGGGTTTTTCCCCCTGGACATCTGGTGTGAAAGGACACCTTATCTCTTAGGGTTTCATATAAGCTTTGTAGCTTTGAGTTTGTACACACATACATTATTATTATTCCAATACAGAGAGAGACTACAGAGATCTCGTACACAAGCTCTGTGTCTTCTCCTTCTCCATCTTCTTCCTACTCTGAGTTGCTGTCTTTCTTCTGTTTCCTGTTTCATCATCTTCAACAATTGGTATCAGAGCGAGGTGATTTCCAGAGCCTCTACTTGCGTTTTCGCGTCCGCGCGCGCAATCGCAGTTTTCAGGCAGTTTTCGGAAAATTTGTTCGTGGGAGCATCCTCGACGTTCCGGGAGTATTCTGATCAGGCGACCTGGGGTTTTACCCCCCTTTCGAAGCCGTTCGAGCCCTCAGAATTTTGTTCTGAGCAGCGTAGCAGAAGTTACTTTTCGGAGGCGTTTAGATCAAGAGGGTGTGCTTTTTGACAGATTTTCTTCAGGTAAACAGTTCTTTTGGGAAGCAGCTTGTCTTAGCTTTGTGCTGAGATTTTGTGTAGAGTTTTGCTTGGATTGGAGAGGAGATTTGTGAATCTCTTGGAGGTTCTTTTGCTCTCTTGTGTGCATCTACAGTATGGCTCAATCTACGGAGAAAGAGATTTTTGGTGCGTTTACATCCGAAGACAAATTGGATGGTACCAACTATTCTCTTTGGTCTTTTATGGCCAAAAATGTTTTGGTTGGTAAAGGATTGTGGGATTATGTATCTGGAGATGAAGTTCGTCCAGGTAGCATTGCACCTGCCACGCCTGGTCGTGGTGCAGCTGTTGGTGCAGGACCCTCACAAGTCACTCCAGAGCAAAAGAGATGGGATACTAAAGATGCACAGGCTATGGCTGTGATTGCCTTAACCATAAAGAGGACAATCACACCACATATCAGATCTTGCAGAACTTCTGAGGATGCTTGGAACACTCTGCAAGCTATGTTTGGAGGAAGAAACGCTGCCAGAATAGAGTTTTTGAAGAAACAACTTGACAAAATACAGATGGACGAAGGTGACGATATTGTCGAGCATCTTACAAAAATAAGGGATTTTAAAGAGCAATTGCTTAGCATTGATGAAGTGATTCCAGAGAAGGACTTGGTTTCCAAAACACTCAATTCACTACCACCATCTTATTTGACTTTTCAGACTTCTTTGACTCTGTCTTTGCGAGCTAATCCTGACCCTCTTCATTTTGAAGAGTTAGTGGCTTTGCTATTGCAGGAGGATCAATCACGTAAGAACAAGTCTTTACAGGTGGATGGTATGGATCATGCTCTTGTTGTACAGAACAAAAACAGGGGTAAAGAGAGTGCTCATTACTCAAAGTCTAGTGCAGGACAATCTTCAGAGAAGTCTAAAGGTGATTCCGACAAGTCCAAGAAGAAAGGTAAATGTCACTACTGCAAGAAACCTGGTCACTACATTAGTGAGTGTAAAAAGCGAATTGCTAAAGAAAAGAAGAAAGAGTCAAGTTTGGTTGTTTCAGCTTCTGGTGATTCTTCTACAGCTAAAGAACAGTCTGCAAACTTTGTGCAGGATTCTTATGCTTTTGTAGTATGTTCAAATTTTTCTGCTTACAGTGTTGACAAGACACAAATGATTTGGTACTTTGATAGTGGTGCATCCAGGCATATTACTTCAAGGAAGGATTTGTTTTGTTCATTGGATGCAGCTCCAGCAGGAAAGAAGGTGACATGTGCAAATAATGCTTCTTATCCAATCAAAGGCGTTGGTAAGATTTTGATTACCATTTCAGATGGTTCAGATTTATGCTTGCCAGATGTCTTATATGTTCCAGGGATCAAGAAGAATTTGTTGTCTGTATCCTCTCTTGCAAAAAATGGTCTTCGGGTCATTTTTGAGGATGACAGATGTGTTGTACGAGATCGAGAGAATGGTTATTCTCTTATCACTACAGGTACGCTGGAAAATGGACTATTTGTGCTAGATCGTTATGAAAAGCAGATTCAGGTATGTATTGCAGAAACAAAGACTCAGGCCATGCAGGATGCTGAGTTGTGGCATGCTAGATTCGGGCACGTTAGTTATGGCAGTTTGATGACTTTACAACGTCATAATATGGTGCATGATTTGTCTTTATTGGAGATGCCACCAAGACATGTATGTGAAGGTTGCGTTCTTGGAAAGATGCACAGATTTGCATTTTCGCAGGATGGTTCAGTTAGAGCGACACGAAAGTTGCAGCTTGTACACAGTGATGTATGTGGTCCTATGAGGATGCCATCTATAGGAAACAGCCTTTATTTTGTGACCTTCATTGATGACTTTTCCAGGTTTTGTTGGGTGTATCCACTCAAAGCAAAGTCACATGTGTTTGCAGTTTTTCAACATTATGTCGCCATGGTTGAAAATGAAACAGGTTGCAAAGTACAGACTCTTCGTACCGATCGAGGAGGTGAATACATGTCAGGTGCATTTAAGGATTTTTTGGGAAAGAAAGGCATTAAACACCAATGCACTATGCCATACACACCACAACAGAATGGTGTTGCAGAAAGGAAGAACAGGTCTTTAATGGAGACGGCTAGATGTATGCTCAAGGCTAAGAGTTTGCCTCATAAGCTATGGATGGAGGCAGTTGCTTGTGCAGCACATGTTTTGAACAGGTGTCCTACTCGTGCCTTGAAGACCATTACTGCATATGAAGCTTGGTATGACAAAAAACCTTCAGTCAGTTATCTTCGTGTTTTTGGTTGTCTTGCTTATGCTCACATCCCTCAGCAGTTACGTGGGAAGCTTGATGATAAGGCAATCAAATGTATATTTGTGGGGTACAGTAGTGGAAGTAAAGGTTATAGACTTTACAATCCTGCTACAAACAAGATTTTTGAAAGTCGTGATGTAATTTTTGCAGAAACTACTGCTCAACCTATGGTTGCTTTTGATGTACCTCATATGCAGACACATGATGTATTTGAAGGTTTGCTTCCTTCTTTTGTGGAGAATCAAGAATCACAACAGGTTGATAATCTTGATCAATCTTTTGATCAGCATGTGACACCTCATGATGTAGAGGAAATTGTGCGTGAAGAGCAAGAAGTTCTCAGGGAAGAAAGAACCTTGCCTAAATGGGTTCAGAAAACTTTGCAGGATAGCAAGTTGGATGCACCGTTGCCACGGAAAACACGTGCTGGTACTACTTTTGGCAGAGAGCAAGTAGATTTGGCTTGCTTTAGCACTCTTTGTGATGCAGATGAGCCTGATTCATTTGAACAAGCTTTAGAGTGTGTTCAGTGGAAAGATGCTATGCAGCAAGAAATTGATTCTATTCATAAGAATCATACATGGGATCTAGTGGACTTGCCTACAGGTAAAAATCCTATTGGTACAAAGTGGGTTTTTAAGGTAAAAAGGAAACAAGATGGTACTGTTGACAGGTACAAAGCAAGGCTTGTGGCAAAAGGCTATGCGCAACAGAAAGGCATAGATTATGATGAAACCTTTGCTCCTACTTCTCGTGCGTCCACAGTTAGATCACTAGTTGCAATTGCTGCTCATCATGGTTGGAAAGTGCATCAGTTGGATATCAAAACTGCTTTTTTGAATGGTGATTTGCAGGAAGAAGTTTATGTAAGTCAACCAAGTGGTTTTGTTGTAAAAGGTCAAGAGCAAAAGGTATGTAGATTGCGTAAAGCTTTGTATGGTCTCAAACAGGCTCCAAGAGCATGGTATGAGAAGATACATACTTATTTGATTGGCCAGGGATTTCAGAATAGTCCAGCAGAAAGTACTTTGTATGTCAAAAAGAGAGATGGAGTTCTCATTATGCTAACACTTTATGTGGATGATATGCTTCTTACAGGCAATACTGCAGATGAAATTGAAGCGTTTAAAGATGCTTTGAGAAAAACCTTTGAGATGTCTGATCTTGGTTTGCTACATTATTACTTGGGTATTCAGTTTGTGCAATCAGAAGATGGCATATACATGTTGCAGGCAAAATATTTGCATAAAATTTTGGACAAGTTTGGTATGCAAAATTGTAAGCCAATCTCTACACCCGTAGAAACTGGATCAAAGTTGAGCATGCACGATGCTGGAGAACCTTTTGATGTACATACTTATGCAGCAGCGGTTGGTTGCTTGATATATTTGGCAGGCAACACTCGTCCAGACATTCAATTTGGGGTTTCACAAGCAAGCAGATTTATGCACAGCCCAGGTATGCATCATTGGCAGGCTGTGAAGCGCATACTTCGTTACCTTTCAGGTACCCCTAATCTTGCCATGTTCTTTCCAAGGGGGGATATGTATGGAAAGCACAGTTCTATGCAGCTTCTTGGTTACAGCGATTCAGATTGGGCTGGTGATTTTGACACACGACATTCCACAAGTGGCAATTGTTTTTTCTTGGGAAATGCATGTATATCTTGGCTAAGCAAGAAGCAACCCACAGTGGCTACATCAACTTGTGAAGCTGAGTACAGGGCAGCTTTCACGGCAACAGTTGATTGTGTATGGATACGCAGGTTATTGGCAGATCTTTGTGAGTGTCAACAGGCACCCACTACCATTTTCACTGACAGTCAGAGTGCTATGGCAGTTGCAAGGAATCCAGTATTTCATGCAAGAACAAAGCACATAGAGGTTCACTACCACTATGTCAGGGAAAGGCTACATGCAGGGGAGATCACACTAACTTACTGTCCTACACAGGATAACATTGCAGATCTATTTACGAAGGCATTATCACGAGAAAAGTTTGAAGCTTTCCGAAAAGCTTTGGGCTTACTCTCATACACATGATGATCTGCTACCTTGTACGGATTCACACTATCACTACAGGGGGGATTTGTAGACATGTAGTAGTGTTAGTGTGTATACGCGCTTCACCAGGGGCACTTTTCTCCCACTGGGTTTTTCCCCCTGGACATCTGGTGTGAAAGGACACCTTATCTCTTAGGGTTTCATATAAGCTTTGTAGCTTTGAGTTTGTACACACATACATTATTATTATTCCAATACAGAGAGAGACTACAGAGATCTCGTACACAAGCTCTGTGTCTTCTCCTTCTCCATCTTCTTCCTACTCTGAGTTGCTGTCTTTCTTCTGTTTCCTGTTTCATCATCTTCAACAGGACTTTGAGCGTAGGAGTTAAAAATACGAACCTGCCGAGTCGGTCACTTTTAAAACTTTTTTAATACTTAAAATTTAGTCACCTTGAACCATTTTTAAAACCAGGTACAAGTAGTGTTTAAACCAACTAAAATGAACAAATCTCAGTTAACTCTTGAGCTTGTGTATAAAAAATCGGAAAATTTACACAAACCTTAGGGTACTACCGGCAAAAACTTCAAATTTAGAGTTGAAAAATAGGAGTTTTTCAAGTTTTCTCCCTTTCATCGGATAATGATGATATATTTTGTCCCGCTTAGAGATTCATTATGCCAAGGAACACACACACACACACACACATATCTAGCTGACAATTCTTTGGCTAACCCTTGGTTGACTGCTTCCCTCTTTGGTGATCTCGCTCTCGCTATCTGCAGGGCAGTGACTTTGTTAAACCTTGGCTGGCTATAGATAAAGCTTGAATGCATTGGTATACATTATCCACAATCTGTTCAGCTTGAAAAATAATGACCCATGACACACCAATACCGACAAAGATACCTCATTGGACTTTTCCTTAATTTTGTAGCTCGCTCACTTGAACTATATTTGCTGATAATATTAGTACTTGGATTTATTTCTATCACCCGTGTGTGGTAGATTGGGTATGCCATTTCTCTCTTGAATAACAGGTCTTGAGTTCAACTCTTGTCGGATAGAGCTTTGTGGTCTCTTGGGATATTTTACTACGACGTTAAAATCCTATTCTTCTTTTTCTTCTTTAATGGGTTTAGCTGAGTTCCCACTTGTTAGCTTTTATCTATATTAAGGTTCACACATGCACTCCTCTATGTTGGTCTCCCACTCCAATTGGTTTACTCTAATGTGTGGTTTACAATAAATCCACCCATGTTATACACCTACCCTCACATGCACTTACCAACATGATGGGTGCGTGGTTCTCTGGACTGCTTGGTGCTCGTCAAGATAAGGTAGGCAATAATAAAGCATCACTTGAGTCCCTTTGGTTTTCTGATCGTGCACCTCATGAATCACCTTCTCTGCTGGATCGGCCAGTTTCCAGCTCTTCCTTCCTCACTAGCCATGGTGCATGCAAACCATTGGAGACGCACCTCGCTCAATAGGCCCTTATCACACAAGGCTCGTCTACAGTATAGAAAACGCAAACCTCTCGGTATTCAATCATTTGGATCAGTCAAAATGGCCCTGCTCCAGCTCAGCGTTGCTAGGCATGATCGTGCATCTCTTCCCTTGAAATAGCCGACCTCCATAGGTATTATCTCCAACACACACACACACACACACACACACACACACACACACACACACACACACACACACACACACACACACACACACACACACACACACACACCAGGTCATGCTATAATACAACTTTCCTGCTTCAAGCGATTTCTCTCTGCATTCCATCTCTGCGCTCTAATTAGAAAGACTTGCACATTCCTTCTCTCTCTGCATTCCTTCTCCCTATACGATCTCAATAGAACCTGTGTTGCATGACGTGCTCCTTGCTCGCATGACACAATGGTCTCCCGTGCCCCCGCCCTCTCATGGTGAGTTCTCCACGCAATCATATGAGTACTCAACACACACACACACACACACACACACACACACACACACACACACACACACACCCACACACCTTTAGCATGTTGGATTAGGGCCATGAATTTTGGTATGTTGTGTGTACTAATGCATAGTTGATTCTCAAGACAAACCATATGGGAGCAGGAACACACACACTAGGACTTTGAATGATTGCACACTCTATGATGTGAACTTTGCCGATAGAGGCTTCAATGGAAACTCAAATCTGGGATTCATTTTTTATAGAACACGTGGTCAACTCCATGCACAGGTAGGTGCCCATGCACCTACTTAGAATCTGAACATAATTGTATCAATAATTCTTTTGGTTTTTGTGGTTTTTCTTTAATCTATTTTTGCAACAAGAGGCTTGACCTAACGAATTAAAAACATGAATGTGCATGAAATCTTTTTTGCATAAAGAGCATTTTGGGATTGCTGAATGCAATATTGTGGATTCGGAGATTGTAATACTGGGTGTGGGATGGTATTATCGTAGATTCACGATGGTACATATGTCCTACTATTTTTTTTAAAAAAAGAACTTTGATTGCAAACTGAGGATGATTTAAAATACATATTGGCCTGAAATAGCAAAGACATAGATTAACAAAGTCAAGGTTAATTGAAATCGATAATATGTAACACACTTTTTGTTCTATTGTTGAAAGTTGATCTCGTTGTGATAAAGTTATCTAACATAAAATGATGAATATGAAGGATAAGGGAGGTGGAGAACTTTACAGGTTTTACCTTTCAATCTAGACTTGATGGATGATACTTGGGAAGAGTCTTTTTGAAGTATGATGCATGTTGATACATATGATAATTGTTGGTTGTCTTATCATAGTCTCAAACCTACTCTGTAGGGTCTCTTTGTGAGATATCATATACTGTTTCTTTTGAAAATTTCCCAAAATACGAACAAGACTTTGTCGAAATTTGGTCAAACACCAAGTACCATAACGAACATGCTATAGTCTGCTGAATTCGGGTAGACACGAACTTTTTCCCCTTTTAATACAATTGTCTAAGTATGGTTCAATTATGAGGGGATTTTCATACTTAAACACACACTCCTTTTTCCCTACTAGTCTTTGGTCGGACTAGTGCCATACTTAACAATTGGAGTTAGATAATATATCACATAATAATATAGATACTCCAATTTATCTTGACTTCAATCAAATGGTTTTGGTCAGGATATGGGTATTCATACCCTAAGAATTGGATTGCCTGCCCTCTAATACAAGCTACATTATTACTAACTTGATCCACCGAATCCAAAGGGATGGGTCGGGGCTCTCAGCTCCTAAATTGATCAAGCATCTACATGCTTACATATAATCCATATATTGTAATCGATGTCCACCCACGAGCAGGTGTGGAATTTCAAGTGATCTTTATCTTGTAGGATCAGAGTATTGTATAGTAACCAACATGACGACATAGTTCACAAATTTGGGACAACACATCAACCAAAATCATGAGATGTCAGGTATGTAGTTTTCATAGTACCTTACTCTCCTCCTTGGAGGACCCCTTTATCATACAACAATTGGGTATTCTTACATCTATAGCCGGTTCAACACATTACAGATGGGTAATTTTGCATCTAAACCTTTTTAACATAGTAGAAGTGATTGAGCTATAAACATTGAAAGTTTTAGGAAGAATTTACTACAATTGGTGGGGGATTGGTCCACTTGGTGGACCATCCTCCATCAAGTGGATCTCTCCTCTGGGATGGGAGAGGGCCACACACACACACACACACACACACACACACACACACACACACACACACACACACACACACACACACACACACACACACACACACTTATCTAGCTGACAATTCTTTGGCTAACCCTTGGTTGACTGCTTCCCTCTTTGGTGATCTCGCTTTCGCTATCTGGAGGGTAGTGACTTTGTTAAACCTTGGCTGGCTATAGATAAAGCTTGAATGCATTGGTATACATTATCCACAATCTGTTCAATTTGGAAAATAATGACCCATGACACACCAATACCGGCAAAAATACCTCATTGGACTTTTCCTTAATACACACACCAGGTCATGCTATAATTCAAGATGGCGATAAATTTCCTGCTTCAAGCGGTTTCTCTCTGCATTCCATCTCTGCGCTCTAAGTAGAAAGGCTCGCACATTCCTTCTCTCTCTGCATTCCTTCTTGCTATACGATCTCAATAGAACCTGTGTTGCATGATGTGCTCCCTGCTCGCATGACACAATGGTCTCCCGTCTACCCACCCTCTCATGGTGAGTTCTCCACGCAATCATATGAGTACTCAGCGCACACACACACACACACACACACACACACACACACACACACACACACACACACACACACACACACACACACACACACACACACACACACACACACAAAAGCTTTCACGAAAAAAAAGCTTAGCTGATGATTATTTCAGGAGCCCTTCATCTACATCTCTATTATGCCGCCCATTACATGATCACAGAAACAGCTGTCACAATAGAAGCAAGTGTTTGGACGCTCAACCAAAGGTATGATACGAGTCTCCAAGGCTACCCCATACTCCCGAGTGCGGTGAGTACAATTAAAATATCCTCTTAGTTGATGACCATAACTACGGTATAAGAAAATCTTATGAGGAGGTAGAAACTCGGCTAGCAGATATAGCCGATCTGAAAAACCAGGCTTTATTGAATGCTCGATGTAATAATACTGTGGCCCTAGGCCCACTGCTTCAGTAACCATCGCCAATCGGATATTGTTCTTGAAATGTTCACGACCCCAAAGGGTCACTCGTGTCACTCGGTCCTGATATGTCCACCACTTTGTTTGGGAAACAGAGGTTCCTAACTGCGGAAATAGATGAAGTTCATAACGGAGTAATGTTGCTCGACGTATAGATTCATTGGACATAAAGAGATGTGCAGTTGCTATGAAAAAAACATGGTCATGACTGTATGCCATAATTTACTAAATACACCAAGGAAGCAAAATAGTTGAAGAGTGCTAACTCTGGAAATGATACTCTGGACTTGGGTTTTATATTTGACCAACCATCTAGAATAAACCAGTTTCTGACTCCTAATTGGAAATAGGAAAGTGTACCCAAAATTGATTATACTCTCACATTATAGATCGGGGCTTTTTTTTACACTAAGTGGATTGCTAAAGCTTAAAGTAGGGCTGGGATAGCAGGTGTAAATACCTACTGTGAATGTATATCCGAGGCCTGATACAGCTTACTCGCTACGAGTCTAAAGACCGGGCTTTGACTATGGGAATTGATGCTATCTAATTTTACCTTGTGGTGAGGTTGACTGTCGGACCGGGCTTTACATTTAACTTAAAAAAAATAGTTGAAGACTTCTAACTCTGGAAATGATACTCGGGACTCGGGTTTTATATATGACCAACCATCTAGAATAAACCCATTTTTTGACTCCTAACCCAAACTGGAAATAGGAAAGTGTACCCGAAATTGATTATACTCTCACATTGTAGATCGGGGTTTTTTACACTAGTGGATTGCTAAAGCTTAATGTAGGGATGGGATAGCAAGTGTAAATACCTATCGTGTATGTATATCCGAGGCCTGATACATTTTACTCGCTACGAGTCTAAAGACCGGGCTTTGACTATGGGAATTGATGCTATCTAATTTTACCTTGTGGTGAGCTGGACTGTCTGACTGAGCTTTACATTTAACTTAAATACTCTTTGCTCATAGTACTAATGTTTACTCTGTAGCGTGGTATTATTCACTGCATTGAGTCCTTCTTGCCTCTGATGCACGCCACCGCTTAGGTATTGGGGTGTGGGTTTGCTGCCGACTATAGTATGCAGATATAGCGGATCTCGCCAGTAAGCCTCCGGATCTTGGGCTGTGAGGGATCCTGTGGTATTTGGCCTGTGCTGGCATCCTCAATTGTGGGTTAAACCTGTCCAACTCGGGTGTCGCGTCTTCTGCAGAGGAGCACCAACTGGTATAAATAGGCTTATAAGGTGAGTAATCATACTCACTTAGCTGCATGCTCTGTTATCACCTCTGTGTGTGTTAGTTCAAAACTGTGTGTATTTATCTACTGGCTGCTGTGGCTCAACATGCCGAAAAAATCGAAGAAAGCTATTGTGGAGGCATCATCGTCTCCTAATCTACAGGTTAACAGAAATCTATTTTTTTAAATTCTTGAATATATAAAAAGGAAGTCTGAGCTGGGTAAAGTGGCTGTAGCTCGTTTCGGTGGAATATATTTAAATGTAGAAATTAAAGAGCGTTCTAATCTTTTTGCTTGTTAAAAATACCTGGTTCGAGAAATAGATTTCTTTCTTGATAAGAATCAATGGGTATTTTACTTGAGGTGTACTTGTGATAGTTGTGCGGTAATTTTGTAGGAGATAAATGGTAGCATATATCGGATTATGGTAGATAACTGATTTCAAACTTACTTGGATTTTTTTCTCAAGCTGATAAGATATATCGGGCAAGGTGTAATACTACAGGTCTATGGTACTTTGGGGTGAGGACAGACCCCATACAGATTTGTGTTATAGCTAGGGTACTTATTTCTTCGGCTAAAGAGGTCGCTGTATACTGTGTTCGGAAAGTGTGGCCCTGTCTTCTTATATTCTATGGGTAGTTGTGGCATCACATAACCTAGTGTGGAAGTAAATATTGTTTTTTGAAGATTGACTAGACCTTTTTTACCGGATTACATCACCTACTAGAAAGATTGATCTTTTTTGCAGATGCCTAATACGTGTTTTGAAGTCACCTAATACTGGCTTCGGATATGTTTCTTACCCTTTGGTATTTTGTAGAAAATGAGATGCATCACAGACTGTATATGGTAGTGAAAATCTGGTGTCAAATTGATTTGATCTTTTTACATCACATACTAGGATGTTTTAGTGAAAAGTTTCGGTTAAATGATCACTAAATCAGCATATGTCTAAATTCTATTGGCCATGGTTGGTTTGAACCTCCGCTATTCGATTAATTATGCTGGCTTTCACCGGCTCGCTTCTTAGTATCACTCAAGTAGATAGGATCTGGTCTTTTTCTACAATCTTGAAGTATATATATACAACTAAAAGCTTCTAATTAATTGAAAAAAGTGCTCGATACTATGAGGAAAGTTTTCTCTTTTTCCTTTAGGTGGTCCGGGCTGTTGCTCATATGTTATTTCTGCCTCGGACTAGGGTTGAGCCGGCTCGAGTTTTTGAGTCATCGATAGTGTTATGGTAAGAAATACAGTGTATAGCTTACTTGTACTACATTATGTCAGACATGACACAATAACATAGTTTTTTCTTGATGAAAGGAAGTGTAATTTTTTTTTTTTTTTGGGTGGAGCTCGAGTTTGTAAATTGGTAAATTCTTAGTATTTCAGCTTGTTTACTAAAGGATTTTTTTGGAGTAGGTTCTGCTCAAAAAGATGTTTCTTTAGGCTTCATATTATAAGGAAGAGATGGTCCGTAACAAACTAAGATCTCCCTCGAGATTTCTTGAGCCCACCACTATAGAGGAAATTTTTCTCCAAAGAAGAGGTTAATAGAAGTAAATATGTATATTCAAGAATTAACCAGATATAAGGGCTGCTTTATGTGGTTTTCACTCTCCTTTTTTCAAAATTGGCAAAAAAGCCGAGAATTTTTTTTTTAAAAACATAATACAAGTTAAGAACTTTATGTTTTTTTTATGGTGACATGGATAACAACTGGGATGCCCAGCATCACCTGCGTACAGTCACGTGCTAACGAACCATTTTCTTGTGGCTATGGGTGCAGGTGAGGGCTACCTTCCTTGATTAAAACGTTCTGTTCTTAACAAATCGTGGATCTCTTATTGGGATGCAAAATTTCCCAGACTTTGGGTTTGCGGATTCTTGAGCTATATTCTGTTATCTTCATTACCTTGTACAAAATTTATTTTCAATTGCAAATAGATTATTGTACAAATCCATTGTACTTTTCTAGAATTGTTGGTCTGTGAACAGTTAGTGTTTGTTTGCGTATATATATATATATATATATAGATTTAGAATTGCTACACACACAATAAACGGAAAAGAGAGATTGACTTGACAGTTGATCTCTCTCAGACAATGACTCTAGAAACTTTCGCCTATTATAGTATATTTTTATACTCTAATAGGCTGGGGTGCTATCACACAGTCTCTGTGGTTTTTTTTAACCTGAGTGGTGAAAGGTTGCTAGCACTACCATTCCACTTTATATTCATGTTTCTCACTTTACTTTAAATACTATCATTTACATGATCTATTACTTCTGTTAACCAGGTTGTGGGAATGCTCACTGCAAGAATTAAAGTCTGCTCTGACCCAGAAAAAAGAGCTCTGATTTCAGAGAAGTTACGACTCGCTAAAGAAATAGAAAAGACCTTCTGTTATATCTCACTTAGGACTAGGCCTTATCTTCATAGGGCTGTAAAATTCATAAAGATGTAACTCTTTGTGTTAGATCTTCAGGTCTATGCTTCTCTTCAAATCTATGGAATTCTAACTACTGATAATTTTGCAGATTGTTTCCCTTTCCCAAGGGCTTGCTCTTCCTGTGGAACCCCTTTCCCTTGCCTCTCTTCTTGTACTAAAATGTATACAAGATAGAGAAGCCTCTGCGCTAATTTATGATGCTTCAAAGGAGTCTAGTCTGTCTCTTGTCCAGCTTATTTCATTTGACCTATGCGTTAAAGTACTAGCTCTCCTTGTTAAAAATAAATTTGATGGTATCAATTTTTTGATGGAATTCACTTCGAATCTAGCTGGACTTTCCAAAGCACATATTTAGGACTTAGTGTCTTTCTCTTCCAAAGGTTATGAACTGTCCAATCTTCTTAGAAAATTTTGCGGGCTTAGTCCTATCTTTGTTACGGCTCCCTCTATGCCCATATTCCCTCCACCGAATAGCCTCTTTTGTAGAGATGCATCTGCATTAGAAGCGGTAAAAGAATTTCAGAAAGACCTTTGTTCACTCAGTGAAGCTTCGCTTTTGGACATGGTACCGAAAGTCTCTAGGGCCTTTCCTTTTTTACCCTCACGACAAGTTGAGGTAGAATCCTTGGGAGTAGAGCACAGGCTGTGGATGTTCCCGAATAAAGGATTTCTTGCACCCATATCCATGGAAACCTGGGTCTTCCTTGCCAACTTGGCCCCTACTACTATAGAGGAATGCAAACTTAAAGTTCTGAAAGGGATCCAGCTCTTGGACGAAGGGGATCTGATTAAAGCTCCTTTCAATATGAGTTTCCTTGATGATAAAAAATGTAGTTCGAATACAGGTTTATATGGAGGATAATATTTTTGCAAGCTTTTAACTTAGAGCTTTTGGCATAAATTTGGAGCTTTTTTAATTGTGAGCTCAAATAGACTTATTGTACATGAGAATGCTCCCAAATGTACAAATTTCTGACATAATTTTATGTTATTTATTTAAGATTTTATATTTAAATATTATGTTTTGTACAAAGTTATTTCCAACAAGAATATGTTTTGGATTCTTTATGATAATACATAACACATATGATAAATTCATAACCATTCTACCCCACAAAAACAATGTTTACATACTTCTTCTACAAAGATGTGTGTCTTTTCTCTTGCTTGAAAATGGTTTACTTTAAGGTTACTAATGACACAATGCATCCTTTATCCTCACAAAAGAAGGGTGAGATCTTATTGCTATGCTAATCTAGATCAAACCAATTTGTAGTCTCAAAGGGAATTTGAATGTGTCCAATGCTAGATTTAAGGCACTACATAATGCAAAATGTTTCTAAAAAACTATTGAATATTTGTATCTTGCATAGAAAATAGACAGATTATATATGTAGCTACTAAAGTGGGGTAGACACAACTCATGGAGTGTAGTAATGAATAGTAATGAACCACATTAGGAGAATGATATTTTATGCTAGCATGGATTACATGCTCTTAGCACAATGACAAATATAACTGTACATATCCTTCTATCATCCAATCCCATACTAGAGTTGACATTCATGTCAAGCACAACACTACCAAGGACAATACTTATTTCAATAGCTCCAAGTCTCTCATCATGATTTTTTTTCCCAACACGGATAACTTACACAATGCCATGTCTTCAGATGCAAGCATGGATGACCATATTGGGAGAGAAGCACATGTTCTAATTTTCTAGAAAAAAACTAGAGATTATAAGTGCTCTAGCCTCTCACATGTTTGTAACTCCTTGCATGTTCATACATTTTTAATGATCACACAAGAAACGATCAGCTTCTTACTATGCATTATGTACACTGCAAGTGCGTACAAGTTGAGCTTAAACTTTTCATTTGTCTATACACATATAATGGAGAGGTGGCCTTGTTAGAGGATCGAGAAAGGTGGCAGACACTGCATTTTTTGGACGGTAGAAAATAAATTTTATAACCGTGCTTCCAAGCTAATACTATTGCAAATCGACGTGCTTTGTCATTGCCCGTTGCTACATGCTATAGACTAGCGCCTTGTTTTTTTAATTGTTGAGAGAATCTTTGACTTAGGAAAAAAAAAGGAATACTTTTAAATTTTTTGAAGCCACTTCGAGAGAACAAAACATTGCCACTTCGAGAGAACAAAACCTTATGTTGCTGACAAGACACCATGAGCCTGCCTATTGATCAAGATCTAAAAGAAGCAGAGCAAGCCACACACAACTCTCTCTCTCTCTCTATCTCTCTCTCTCTCTCCGTTCTATTTTTGTTTTGGTGCACCAAAAAAAGTAGGGGTACCAACTGGCACAAAATGCAAAAATGAAGGAATTAACAGGAGATAGGGTCATTGCATAACAACGCGATGGGGCAAGGATAGATATCGGTGGTAGGTTCGAGGCACGTGGCTAAAATAGTGGTGATGAGTGATGGCCCACTGAGAGCTACACCGCGACACCCGACAAGGGGGAGGGCACTTTGTGCTGTGTTTGAGGAGACATGGAGTTTTTTTAATTTGGACGGCCTCGAGTGGCGAACTCCACATCATTGCAAACACGATGACAAATAGCAAGAAGCTCCAAAACATCAACCTGCAAGCCTCCTCTTGTCCACAATTTTGTAGAGGCAAACCTACAAAGACACAAACTCTAAATATAGCTGTTAAAAACAATAAACACACTCACATGAAAATATGGTTAGAACTTAACCTCTCTTGGTATGCTTGCCAACACCGCTGCATGAACAAACCGTGCAAACAAACCAAGAGAGGTCCCTCCTATGCAGCACCTTGAGTAGGACTCCAAAGACATGATGTTATGTTACGTTCACCTTTCTTGATTTTTTGGCCTGTCAAGATGGCATGGCCTATAAACCAAGAAAGGTGTTCAATTCCCACAAAGAGCCTAGGCTTGTGATCATCAAGCGTAGCGTCCAGTGATCTACTTTGCTCCAGTCATCCAAATATGAGCCCAAAACGAGGAGCAACGTCTAGAGTTAGCTTCTATAGCTCCTTAGATGTAAGAACTTCCCCAATCCTTGTTACGGGTCTCTATGCATAGGTGGGTTCCGAGACCCTCCACAGTCACTCGTCCTCTTGAGTCGACTTTGTGAGATGAGACCTCGAGGGCCCTTGGCCGACGAGAGGTCTCTACCTCGGGTAATCACCCTTGTGGAGAGAAGCTATACAAGCCACACTCAAGATGCCGTGCGGGAACAACCCACCGAGGATGTTAAAGGGGTCTCCCGAGAGGTTGCGTGGGAACCTCTGCGTGGTGGCATTAAAAGGCGTTCGGGAGCTGGAGGTGCTCGAGAGAAAGGCATTAACGAACCTTCGGGTTCGCTGTCGTTACACAGTGGACAGGGGAGTTTCCATAGCCTCGATCGCGAGCTCGCATTCAGGGGTCATCCTCTCTCACCCCCTGTGCGGGTGGCGCTGCATTGCACCCTGCGGGGTTGCCTGAGGTCGCGAGCATTCCCGTCTGCTGGGGCCGCGAGCTGTTTTTGGGTTACACAGGTGCAGGTCTCGCCACAGATACCTACGGGGCTACATCCCCGTCTTCACAGGTTATTCGAGCGAGCAAGTCGCTCAGCAGGTACAGTACAGGAGGAGTTGCGGGCTGCAATACCTAGCGCCCTGCGGGGCCTTCTCAAGCCGCGAGCTTACCCGACTGTGGGGGCCGCGTGCTGTTCATAGCAGGTACAGGTCTTAGGGGCAGCCTACTGTAGGGTTGCACCCCTGTTATCTCAGGTGCTCTCTTCGCGAGCACAGGCAGTAAGGCAGTTCCCAGAGAGTGGGCTGCGTGTAGGTGGCATTCAGAGCCTGAGCGGGTCTGTCGAACCCGCAGGTTATTCCAGCCGGGGGCTGCGTGGACTTTACCCCACTACAGGAGTCAAGGAAACGGGAGCAGACCCCGCTGGGGCTGCATCTTCTATATCTAGCGTGGTACAGGTTCTGCACCCTGTGGGGTAGCCTTTGCTTGCAGGCAATATCAAGCCAGCCAGGGGCTGTGTGGTGTATGCAGGACAGCTTCGGACAGTTTTGGCTTCAGGACATTGGGCACAAGGCCCCTCCATTACTTTTGTCTTTATGGTTGATGCCCGCAGTGGGCTGTGGTTGTGCTTTTACCCGCCGTGGGTTGTGGAACACTTACTCTCTGCCTGGTCTCAGCTGAGCCAGAGTGCCGAGGCATTTTTGAGGTTATGTATATATCCTCTCTCGTTGGATATGTATTGAGTCGGATTTACTGGTGACGCCGTCCACTATAGACCCAGCCTTGGTTTGTTCTTGAGCCCGTGTTCAGTGCATTGTGCCTCCTTATACTATGTATGCACCTGGGGGTTAACAATCCTTGCCTTTACTGCACTAACTAGCACTTTTGTTAATGGATTTGCAATTTGCTCCTCCAATATTTTTTATGAAGTGCTTTGCATGCCCGAGGAAAGCCCACCTTGCCTCTCCAATCCAGCGCAGTTATCTGCCCCTCTTTGTAGCACCAACTACCACCCTCACCTGCTAGTCCTGTATTTGATAGCTCCTCCTACCTCCCTCCTCTTGCAACTGGTTACCTGGCCACCCCTTCCCGATCACTTGGAGACTACCCAATGCAACACATGCTTGGCGACTCCTTTACCCACCCACCATGCATTCTGTTCAACGCCAATTGCCGTCAAAATTTCTGATTTAGCATGCAGCTCTTGCTTATTTCCGTTTTGTTTTCTTCTGCTTCTGTGTCAAATTTTATGCTCTGCACTCCTGGTCGTGCGCTCTTGGTCTGCGCTGCTGTTGAGAACCATCTTGACGGACATATAAGCCAACTGCATCTCTCTCTCTCTCTCTCTCTCTCTCTCTCATCCAGGCGCTCTGTCTCCATCAAGCAAACCAGAACTATGGCACCATGCATGCATATATGAGGAGTCTATCTTGACCCGCGAGTCAAGCTGAGGCGAGAGTTGCAGTTGGTAGGCAAGGGCCGTGGAAGTGCAGCTCGCACGAGGACTGTTGTCCTCAACTTAATACCTTTGAAGGAAAAGCCTTGCCCCAATAGCGCATAGCTGCATGCCAGAAAAACCAAACAGTAGCACCATGCCTGGGCATACGAGGAGTTATGAGCACGCTGTTCGTCTGCGCGGGGGATCAGTGAGCTCATGCTATGTAAAACTCTTTATACGAGTAGCTATAGCCCAATTAGGCTTAGTACGTTCAATCGTGGCAGTAGGCACTCTAAAGATCTTAGCATAGATTCACATAGGGCAAAGAAAATGATTTTACTTTGAGCCGGTTGCAAATTCACAAAAATCAGTTGAGACGGAAGCAAAAAGGAAATTTCCTCTTGGATATCGTAAGAAAATAATATGAATGTGCTAAAAATGTAGTATATTTTCAAAAAAATGGAATGCTTTTATTAGACACAAAAAAGAAACACATTGATGAATGAGCACACTGTCCGTCCGCGCGCATGCGGACGAACTGAGTGCTCATTTGTCAACGTGGCTATTTTACATCTAGCAAAAGCTTTCTATTTTTTGAAAATAAACTACATTTTTATCATATTTGTACTATCTTCTTGCAAAATCCGCCAAGAGGAAATTTGCATCAATCCATGCACGGATAAATTGCGTGATCACTATCCTAATATGTTCTTCTAGTGATTGTACAAATGCTTTATGTTCCATATACAATTAGTGATTGTACAAAATGTTTTTTGTTCCGTACACAATTGAGACTGTTGGCAGGTATTAGAGATGCCACAAACCATTGGATGCATGAGATACAACATGACGCTTAGGATTTGTGACTTGGAAATGCCAAGCATCCTACAAAAAATCACGTAGTTGAAAATCCTACAAGATTACATGCACATGCATGATAAATGATAAGCTTTGATCCTAGTAAAAAGGTAGGTTAACAACCCTTTTCCCTTGCAGTGCGGATGAGATTGTCTCACATGTACGCGATTTTTATTTCTTGTTTGATAACATTAATTTCTCACATGTTGATATGCTTTTGGTACCTACATCTTTAAGTTTTTAGTTGCATTGGCTGCAATGTAGTAGGAATGTTTGAGATGAAGAGATCAATCTACAAGCAAGGTTTCTTGCTTACCCCACTTCTCTTTGCAATTGGTTCAAGGACTAATGCTACAAAAGGGGAGATTAGTGGACTCTCACTATAGGGGACAAACAATTTGGAAAGCTCAAAACGTTCATATCTTTGAAAGAAACTTTATGCTAGCTTAGTTCAATGATATCGTGCATGAAAGCATTGAGCTTATATATTTAATAGGGTATAGGGACAACTGTACAAGCCAAAGAATGGAAAACTGCATTGGCTACATTGGCTACTTTGATGGCTACTCGGGTTGTGCTCTCTAGGGGACAAGGAGATAATTGACCTTTGGGGAAGCTACTAGATAAGGATTAAGCAGGGTCTTTTGCTATGAATTGTGCATGATCACCTTTTTGTAAATATTCTCTTTTGCTATGAATTGTGCATGCTCACCTTTTTGTAAATATTCTCCTTTCATGGCATCTCCACTGACAATTTTTAGTATGTATTCAAAAAAAAAAAAAAAACTAGTTGCAATAATGGAAAAGACATTTCATGCCACTCTAGCAACCAATGGTTTTTATCGTCTCTGGGAATGCAACGGAACTGCTATGATTTAACATCATTCCATACATATAAAAATATATGTAAGATGTGAAATAGTACTTTAGTTCAAAAATTTAAGGTCTAGTTTGTATCCTCTTTATGTATTGTCCTACCTAATAATTGTCATATAATTTTATATTTTGCACAATGGGTTATTATGTCTCTCCTAGCCCTCAAACAAGGAATCACAACACACTAGAAAATAGGAAAAGTCAAAAAATGCTAGAGTATTTGTTCTTTTTTGCCTCAAGGAAGGAAGAATTTACATATTCATTGTGATTGAGTATCCCCTAAAGATCTACTACCATATGTCATTTGCATCAAGTAGAAGGGCCCCTCCAAAAGAGAAATCAATTTGTATACAATTAAATAGATAATAATTTTTGTCATGTCCTTGCCTTTCAAAGTGGAGACATATGCAGGAAAACTGATGTTGGCATCCATTCCATAGTGATTTAATTAGGTGGTAAATCTTGAAAATAGCATGCCACTCTTACACCATATCTATCTGTTCAAATGGGTTTTTGTGGAATTCACTGGAAATTTATTACCTTGTTTGCAACCTTCACACACTATATCTCCATTTTAGCTGTTTTGCTTACTTATACAAAGAATTTATACAAAAGACTAAATAAATTACTAAGGTTAATCTAAATAAATGAATCATGATGACTCTAACCTTAGTGATTATGTTTCCCCTTTAAACAAGGAGTGCCTAAAAGTATGGTTGTGTTAGTAGATGAAGGTCACCATCCATGTACTCAATATATTCCTCACATTTTTATCCTTTATAATCAGGGTTATTATCAAATCATAGATTCTTTGGACATTTGTATTCAAAGCCCCACTACCAACTTTAATGCGTATTCAAAATATGTAAGTGTAGCATGTGAGTTCACTTTGAAGGGATTTTAATATCAAGTAGTTACAAAGTTATATTTACAAGAGGTGTTTAAAAATAAAAAAGTTAAAGAAAGTTACAGATTTATGAAAAAGAGAAGTCTTTTAATTCATGTTGAAGTGTAGAGGTGTTTTATAAATACCTCTTGAATGCACACACTATAGGTATTTTTGAAAGGTGGACCCTTTGGCTAATTTTTTTATGTAGATTTTAAACATGTTGCACTTATCATTGGGTTTCCCTTGACTTGAAAGTCTATCACATGAAATAAGGGGAGTAGATTGTTTGTTTCCACGAGTTCAATAAGTATTTGTTACTTTAGGCTAAAACATTGAGAGGTGGGATGGGAAAAATTGAAAATTGGAAGCTTACATGGAAATTGGAAGCTTATATTAAAATTGGAAGGTTGAACATGAGTAACTTAAGGTTGATAATAACAAAATAAAAAGTCTCATGACATTGGGAAGTCAAAAGACTTTGTACAACTACAAGATTTTGTAAAATTCTACCCACAACTTGAAAAGACTAAAATATTTTTTCAAAAGCTCTAAATTAGAAGCTCCCAAAAATAAAGCACTCGTTTATATGCAAGAACTAAAGGAGTGATGACCTTTAGTAAAAGTAATGCTGATTACTACACCGAGATAGTGTGGAATGTGTTCAGGCCTTACCTTAAGTGTGCTTGCAGATTCTTAAACCCCAAAGCTGCTTGGAGTCAAGCATAATTTGGTTTGACCATGCTATTTGGTATGCCCTCAACAATCTACCTAGTATCTTTCCTGATAAAGCAGAAGAATTTCACCTTTCCCTCTTTTGCTCATGGCTTGGTGGACAAGCGAAGGATCTGGTCTTAGCTCAAATTGCCTTTATTCAGAATAGATCAATTATGTGTGACACACTTGAAGAGCTTGGATCGGATGGGTGCGGTACTCTGCTAACCACTTATGGCGGCTTTAAAGGTATCAAAAGTATGGTTGGGCAAATTAAACCAAATATTGAAGAGGATGAATCTCAAGTTTCCAAACGTCCTAATACTCTTGGCTCTCCGGCGTCGTCTTACACCTCTTTCTTAACTCCCTCCTCGAGTGAATCTGTGTTTGCAAGAGGGAGAGGTAGAATTTATGTGAGAGGTAGGGGAAGAAACCTACCAATCAGAAACCTTTTGGATATGTAATATGCAGGATCGAAGGATTGCTTGTGAAGACGTTACCTACCTCCAAAGGAAGAAGTGTGTAAAAAGATTATCTCACATTGCTTGTTTACGAGCAAGATTTTGGATTTCTTTACTCCCCAAGCTATTTTCTCAGAATGTTTTGGACATATTTTTGGATTGAATTTATTACTAAAGGATGTGATGATTGGATGGAAATACTCGCCGCCTATTAAGAATCTTTTTTATTCAAATGAATTTCTCCATAATAATGAGATACCTATCTACTCTTGTCATCTATTTCAAAAATTCTGTAAAAACTTCACTGACTTTGGTTTACATGTTTGTACATCTAACTTAGAAATCATTTCAGATCCACAAGTAAGGAGTCTCTTGAGTAAATGCTTGAATCATATTCCTCCTTTTCCACTAAATCCTCAAAGTGCCTTATTGGCACTACTTGAATGCTTGGCCGACTTGGCCTTAAAACTCCAACTGGAGGAGGAAGTTCACTTCCAACTTACTTCAACACTCAAAATAATTTTTTGGAGAAAGATCAGTCTTAGGCCACAAGTATGCCTAAGCATTGATACTACCTGGCTTACGGCTAAGATGAAGACCTCTATTTTTGACACTAAAAAGAAATGGCTCATTATTGGCTTAGATAAAGCCTCATATACGGCATCCTTTATATGTAAAAAATTAGCATTCGAGGCTGCCAATTCAAGACTTAATAGTAAGGACTTTCTTAAACTTGAGAACTCTCCGCTTTGTGTAGCTACAACATTGAACAATGAATTATCAGGACTCGGTTATTATCCCGACTCTTTGAAAATTCTTGTACTCTTCCCAACATATAAGAATCATAAGCATAAATTTAGATGGAATTCTGACGCTTCCAAAAGCCTGTTCTCTTGTGTTACGAATGATATCACCCAATGCTTAAATTTTGTTCTACTAGAAATCGAAGATATCTGTGCCATAAAACACAGAGATATAAAGAAATTCAGAAATATAAATTATTGCCCTTTTTGGGTCATAAAAAACGCAGCTGAGGTGTTTATCAGCCTCCCAGAAAGCATTTACTCTATCTTCACGACAGACATAACTCAATGCTATGAAAATATCCCTTTGGATGGACAGTATGGGCTTGTTTATACCTTATCTTGTCTTATAAAGATTGCCTTTGCCCATAGAAAGGAGCTTGGGTATACACGCATCTCACAAAAAGGGAATAAAGGATGGGTAAAAAAATCGAATAAATCTGCACCTTTCATCTTTAAAGAGGATGATTTATATAGGTATATCTTTTGGCTACTTAATAACAGTTGTATCTAATTAGGTAATACCTGTTATAAACAAACTCTAGGGATCCCAATGGGTTTTGCATGCTCTCCGATTATGTGTAATCTATATCTCTGTTACTTCGAATACCAATGGCTCCTAAAAATATTAAATAATCCAGCAAGTAATTCGTTACTCATACACTTTGCACATTCATTCAGATTTATGGATGACCTGTGTAGCCTCAACAATCCCATGTTTGAGATTACTCTTAATGATATATATCCACCTTGCTTAAGTATTTAACCTACATTTTCTGAGAGAGTTCTATGGTAGGATAAATAGATCATTTCTAGGACACACTTCCTGAATATTGAGTTTACTTTAACTTCCCCATTTTTGGGAAAATTTTATACTCCTTTTTTCTGGAAAAGAGAAAAGCTTAAGCTCGTGTCCTCTGAATTTACAAAGAAAAAAAGCAATAGACCTTACAAGAATTCTCTACACACTTGTCTAGGAATGCTTTTTCTTATAATGTATGCCTCTTCCGACTGTTTTAGAGCATATGAAGAAATCAATACTTTGATTACCAAGTTAATTAATAATAGGTTTACAAAAAAAGACCTTGTTGCATGCATCTGAAACTCCCTAGAAAAACACAACTGGACCTACCTTAAGTTTGACTTACAAAATTTGATAAGTCTACTTAAATCAGAATAAAATCTAACCACAGCATAGCATTTTGCAAATTAATACAAACACTTCATGAGGTGGTAGGCCCCTATTCTATAGGGTCTACTACCTCATAGGATAGGGTGCCTGAGAATGGAGGGGCACACACACACACACACACACACACACACACACACACACACACACACACACACACACACACACACACACACACACACACACACACACACACACACACACACACAAAAGATTTCATGAAAAAAAAGCTTAGTTGATGATTATCTCAGGAGCCCTTCATCTACATCTCTATTATGCCGCCCATTACATGATCACACAAACAACTGTCACAGTAGAAGCAAGTGTTTGGACGCTCAGCCAAAGGTATGATACGAGTCGCCAAGGCTACCCCATACTCCCGAGTGCGGTGAGTACAATTAAAATATCCTCTTAGTTGATGACCATAACTACGGTATAAGAAAATCTTATGAGGAGGTAGAAATTAGGCTAGCAGATATAGCCGATCTGGAAAACCGGGCTTTATTGAATGCTCGATGTAATAATACTTTGGCCCTAGGCCCACTGCTTCAATAACCATCGCCAATCGGATATTGTTCTTGAAATGTTCACGACCCCAAAGGGTCACTCGTGTCACTCGGTCCTGATATGTCCACCACTTTGTTTGGGAAACAGAGGTTCCTAACTGCGGAAATAGATGAAGTTCATAACAGAGTAATGTTGCTTGACGTATAGATTCATTGGACATAAAGAGATGTGCAGTTGCTATGAAAAAAACCTGGTCATGACTTTATGCCATAATTTACTAAATACACCAAGGAAGCAAAATAGTTGAAGAGTGCTAACTCTGCAAATGATACTGTGGACTTGGGTTTTATATTTGACCAACCATCTAGAATAAACCAGTTTCTGACTCCTAATTGGAAATAGGAAAGTGTACCCGAAATTGATTATACTCTCACATTATAGATCGGGGCTTTTTTTACACTAAGTGGATTGCTAAAGCTTAAAGTAGGGCTGGGATAGCAGGTGTAAATACCTACTGTGTATGTATATCCGAGGCCTGATACAGCTTACTCGCTACGAGTCTAAAGACCGGGCTTTGACAATGGGAATTGATGCTATCTAATTTTAACTTGTGGTGAGGTTGACTGTCGGACCGGGCTTTACATTTAACTTAAACAAAATAGTTGAAGACTGCTAACTCTGGAAATGATACTCGGGACTCGGGTTTTATATATGAACAACCATCTAGAATAAATCCATTTTTTTACTCCTAAGCCAAACTGGAAATAGGAAATTGTACCTGAAATTGATTATACTCTCACATTGTAGATCGGGGTTTTTTGCACTAGTGGATTGCTAAAGCTTAATGTAGGGCTGGGATAGCAGGTGTAAATACCTACTGTGTATGTATATCCGAGGCCTGATACAATTTACTCGCTACGAGTCTAAAGACCGGACTATGGGAATTGATGCTATCTAATTTTACCTTGTGGTGAGGTGGACTATCTGATTGGGCTTTACATTTAACTTAAACACTCTGTTCATAGTACTAATATTTACTCTATAGCGTGGTATTATTCACTGCATTGAGTCCTTCTTGCCTCTGCTGCATGCCACCGCTTAGGTATTGGGGTGCGGGTTTGTTGCCGACTATAGTATGCAGATATAGCGGATCTCGCCAGTAAACCTCCGGATCTTGGGCTGTGAGGGATCCTGTGGTATTTGGCCTGTGCTGGCATCCTCAATTGTGGGTTAAACCTGTCCAACTCGGGTGTCGCGTCTTCTGCAGAGGAGCACCAACTGGTATAAATAGGCTTATAAGGTGAGTAATCATACTCACTTAGCTGCATGCTCTGTTATCACCTCTGTGTGTGTGTTAGTTCAAAACTATGTGTATTTATCTACTAGCTGTTGTGGCTCAACATGCCGAAAAAATCGGAGAAAGCTATTGTGGAGGCATCGTCGTCTCCTAATCTATAGGTTAACAGAAATGTGGTTTTTTTTTATTCTTGAATATATAAAAAGGAAGTCTGAGCTGAGTAAAGTGGCTGTAGCTCGTTTCGGTGGAATATATTTAAATGTAGAAATTAAACAGTGTTCTAATCTTTTTGCTTGTTAAAAATACCTGGTTCGGAAAATAGATTTCTTTCTTGATAAGAATCAATGGGTATTTTTCTTGAGGTTTACTTGTGACAGTTGTGCAGTAAGGATCCGCTAAAAATACGGGTTCTCCGAGGAATAAGTAATGGGGTAAATAATGTCTGGTCGTAAAAAAATTGTGTTTGAAATGAGATTATATCCTATGGTAAGAAAAACGATCTGGTTTCAAAGTTTGGTTGATAAAAGATTGTACTAAATGCTATATGGCATGGTGACTAGATGGAATTTAGTAGCTCTATGTTAGAAAAACGACCCGGTTTCAAAATTTTGTTGATAAAAGATTGTACTAATTGCTATATGGCATGGTGACTAAATGGAATTTAGTAGCTCTATGGGTTTTTTTTTTGGCTTCTCAAAAGGAAAGTGAGTACTGAAGAAGTGGATGCTTCTGGGCTGAGGTGGATACGTCAGGGCTGAATATAGCGGGAACTTCTTAAAAAAATTAAACCTATAAACAAATGAACTAGAACGTTTGGTTTACTTGGTAAGTACACTTTGTATTGTAACAGATCCTGGACTGTTTTTTTAAGACCAGATGTCTATGTTACTGATTCAACAAAATGTGGTTTCAGAAATTACTAAATTCTTCAAATGTATAGCCATAGCTTCGGATTTTTTGTAGGAGATAAATGGCAACATTAACCGGATTATGGTAGATAAATGATTTCAAACATACTTGGAGTTTTTCTCAAGCTGATAAGATATATTGGGCAAGGTGTAATACTACAGGTCTATGGTACTTTGGGGTGAGGACAGAGCCCAGACAGATTTGTGTTATAGCTAGGGTACTTATTTCTTCGGCTAAAGAGGTCGCTATATACTGTGTTCGGAAAGTGTGGCCCTGTCTTCTTATATTCTATGGTAGTTTTGGCATCACATAACCTAGTGTGGAAGTAAATATTGTTTTTTGCAGATTGACTAGACCTTTTTTACCGGATTACATCACCTACTAGAAAGATTGATCTTTTTTGCAAATGCCTATCTTACTAAATTGGCAAATACGTGTTTTGAAGTCACCTAATACTGGCTTCGGATATGTTACCTTACCCTTTGGTATTTTGTAGAAAATGAGATGCATCACAGACTGTATATGGTATTGAAAATCTGGTGTCAAATTGATTTGATCTTTTTACATCACATACTAGGATGTTTTAGTGAAAAGTTTCGGTTAAATGATCACTAAATCAGCATATGTCTAAATTCTGTTGGCCATGGTTGGTTTGAACCTCGGCTATTCGATTAATTATGCTGGCCTTCATCGGCTTGCTTCTTAGTATCACTCAAGTAGATAGGATCTGGTCTTTTTCTACAATCTTGAAGTATATATATACAACTAAAAGCTTCTAATTAATTGAAAAAAGTGCTCGATACTATGAGGAAAGTTTTCTCTTTTTCCTTTAGCTGGTCTGGGATGTTGCTCATATGTTATTTCTGCCTCGAACTAGGGTTGAGCCGGCTCGAGTTTTTGAGTCATCGATAGTGATGGTAAGAAATACAGTGTTTAGCTGACTTGTACTACATTATGTCAGACATGACACAATAACATAGTTTTTTCTTGATGAAAGGAAGTGTTTTTTTTTTTTTTTGGGTGGAGCTCGGGTTTGTAAATTGGTAAATTCTTAGTATTTCAGCTTGTTTACTAAAGGATTTTTTTGGAGTAGGTTCTGTTCAAGAAGATGTTTCTTTAGGCTTCATATTATAAGGAAGAGATGGTCCGTAACAAACTAAGATCTCGCTCGAGATTTCTTGAGCCCACCACTATAGAGGAAATTTTTCTCCAAAGAAGAGGTTAATAGAAGTAAATATGTATATTCAAGAATTAACCAGATATAAGGGATGCTCTATGTGGTTTTCACTCTCCTTTTTTCAAAATTGACAAAAAAGCTGAGAATAAAAAAAAAAAAAACATAATACAAGTTAAGAACTTTATGTTTTTTTTATGGTGACATGGATAACAACTGGGATGCCCAGCATGACCTGCGTACAGTCACGTGCTAACGAACTGTTTTCTTGTGGCTATGGGTGCAAGTGAGGGCTACCTTCCTTGATTAAAACGTTCTGTTCTTAACAAATGGTGGATCTCTTATTATGATGCAAAATTTCCCAGACTTTGGGTTTGCGGATTCTTGAGCTATATTTTGTTATCTTCATTACCTTGTACAAAATTTATTTTCAACTGCAACTAGATTATTGTACAAATCCATTGTACTTTTCTAGAATTTTTGGTCTGTGAACAGTTAGTGTTCGTTTGCATATATATATATATATATATATATATATATATATATATATATATATATATATATATATATATATATATATATATATATATATATATATATAGATTTAGAACTGCTACACACACACACACACACACACACACACACACACACACACACACACACACACACACCCCTTTAGCATGTTGGATTAGCGCCATGAATTTCGGCATGTTGTGTGTACTAATGCATAGTTGATTCTCAAGACAGACCATATGGGAGCAGGAACAGACACACCAAGACTTTGAATGATTGCACACTCTATGATGTGAACTTTGCCGATAGAGGCTTCAATGGAAACTTAAATCTGGGATTTATTTTTTACAGAACACGTGGTCAGCTCCATGAACAAGTAGGTGCATGCACCTACTTAGAATCTGAACATAATTGTATCAGTAATTCTTTTGGTTTTCTTTAATCCATTTTCGCAACAACAGGCTTGACCTAACGAATTAAAAACATGAATGTGCATGAAATCTTTTTTGCATAAAGAGCATTTTGGGATTGCTGAATGTAGTATTGTGGATTCGTAGATTGTAATACTGGGTGTGGGATGGTATTATCGTAGATTCACGATGGTACATATGTCCTACTAGTTTTTTTATTAAAAAGATCTTTGATTGCAAACTAATGGTTTAAAATACATATTGCCTTGAAAAACGAAGACATAGATTAACAAAGTCAAGGATAATTGAAATCGGTAATATGTAACACGCTTTTTGTTCTATTGTTGAAAGTTGACCTGGTTGTGATAAAGTTATCTAACATAAAATGATGAATATGAAGGATAAGGGAGGTGGAGAACTTTACAGGTTTTACCTTTCGATCTAGACTTGATGGATGATACTTGGGAAGAGTCTTCTTGAAGTATGATGCATGTTGATACACATGATAATTGCTGGTTGTCTTATCGTAGTCTCAAACCTACTGTGTAGGGTCTCTTTGTGAGATATCATATACTGTTTCTTTGAAAATTTCCCCAAAATACGAACAAGACTTTGTCGAAATTTGGTCAAACACCAAGTACCATAATGAACATGCTATAGTCGCCTAAAATTGATTAAACATGCTATAGTCGCCTAAAATTGATTAAAACACAAACATTTGGATGTCATTGAGTATGCAGTCTCTAAAGAGGATTTCTGGTCTGTAAGCATACAGTAAAATGTTTGACATTTAAAGTATTAGCTCAAAGCTGGTGAATTATGGTTTTTTTTTGGCATGTTATGAGACAAAGGAATAACATCTATGTCTTTGAATGCCTTAAACCACCCGTAGAGGGTCTCCTTGGAGATGGCGGTTGCTGAAATTTTAGAAAAATTGCTTAGAATACAAACAAGATGCTGTGAGATTTTTGATAGAATTGCTTATATTGTTAATAAATTGTAAGACAAATGCTGAAAATAAGCTTTTGGAAACTCTGAGACTGACAGGACTGGAGATAGATTCGGGGTTTACGTAATTCATAAAGTTTCATAAAGCGCGAATTGTTTTCATAATCATGAGTATAAAATGTCACTTGTTGCTATGGGATGCATAACCTTCATTTGATTTTCTTCTCTTGGATAGCGAACACACTGGATATCCCAAATGTGATAGGCCGTAAACACACTCTCAAATGATAAACCCCTTGTTTTTGGCATACAAACACATAGATAGGTACCTACGGAGAATTTGGTTAATTTTTGTATCATGTATGGTAGTAGATACTAGCACTATTTTGAGTATACTCGGTCAATATTGGGATACACACGACTCTACACTCAGAGGTTGTATTACTTAAATTCTAAACTTAATAGTCAATCCTAAGGGTAAGTTGTAAACTAGGTCTACAGGTGTGACATGGATGACAATTGGATCTAGTGTCGACACCTGCAAAACGCACAAACATAGCCAGTTGTAACTGAATGTTTTTGTATGGATGCAGGTAACAACTGGATCCTTCTCCATGTAGAGGTAGTGGAAGCTCATCCCAAAGGGTGGACACACAGAGATACAACACTAAGATATCAATTTGTAATGATCAAAGATCAAATTTTTAATCTAAATGACTGTATTATCCATTAGATACGGAATGTTGTATTGGTGTATATGAAATGATAATTGAGGTTTATGACATCTTGTTTTAAAATATTGTTATTTAATGTATTATTTAATACAATTTTCTAAGTATGGTTCAATTATGAGGGGATTTTCATACTTAAACACACACACACACATACATGTGTGTGTACTATCTTATACAAAAGCTAAATTATATAAATATAAATATTTTTTTTTTCACAAGGATTCCTATTTACCTTGATCAAAACTCCTAGGTTCTACCCTAAACCATCCTATGGGTCGGTTTTTATAAAAAACAAGGGGGCAACCCTCTTCCTTCTGTCTTCTCATGGGTACCCACCCCTAAGATATTATGTGTAGATCATGGCATTCATTTCTACCCTACCCTTCACTCCCTCACTCTCTTTGTTTCCCTTGTCTGTACTATAGCACACCGCAGCCTAGTGCTAACTCCTACACTCTCTCTCTCTCTCTCTCTCTCTCTCTCTCTCTCTCTCTCTCTCTCTCTCCGCCTCTCCGCGAGCAGGGGTGGCCATAGCGGCGGCTTGGGAACCTGTAGCCACCATTGGATATTCTAATCGTGGGGCATCTTCTCACCTTGAGGAAACTGGATGAGCTATAAAAGGTGAGGGTTATTTGGCTCCTCACTTAGTCTGTGGGTATATCTCTCTTTGCGTGTGTTTTTCAAAGTAAGGTGTGAGGGCTTTGACACTGTGCAGCTGTGGAGGTGGTTGAACTATCGTCTCAGGTTGGTGTTCTCCTTGTTAATGATACCTTAATAACATACAATAATCATTCTGTACATAATGCATCCTGCTATTGTGAGACGATTTTAGTTTGTTTTCTGCTGTTACATTTTGGAAAATTATATACTGTGCATAATTTGGTTGTTTGAAGGATGGATGGTAAAACACCATGGTTTGCAAAACCCTTTTTTTTTTTTGAGAAAATTGGAGATGGGTATTGAGGGGATTGATGGTTTTTAAAAGCCATACTGATCACGCTGATGATTATTGATTGATTTTCTGGCTTTTTGTGGTAGGTAGTTGGTTTTTCATACAGTGGGTTATGAATCAAAAAAATCAATTGTGGACTTGTATATTTCCGTAATACATTATGGTTTGGGTTTTTGGAAACCCATGCATAAGCAAAGTCCTGGTGCTAGATAATGCCGCATTCTGACAACAAAAAAAAGGAGTATTATTGGGTACTTATTACTGTCGTAAGTCTAGTCTGTCATGATACTACGCAGCTAATGTTTTATTTGTTAAAAAAAAAAAAGAGGTGGTATGATTTTTCCTTGACACTCGCTAAAATGATAATAGTGAGGTTCGCCCCGAAGGACGAGTATTACTTGAACCGCGTTGTGGGGACTGTGGTTTGCATACTTTTGTTTACTAGTGTGTAATAAGTTTTAACTAGATTAAAGCTAGGTGGACTAGATTTTGCTGATTTTTTTCTTATTTATCACAACACTTACTAATACATATTGAGGTAAGTCGGATATTGCATGCCCATGTGGGCCTATCAGATTTGGTTTTTGCTTGATGACATAACCAAGATTGATGCCTCGAATATGTTGTCTTGTTTGGATGAATGCAAGTGAGGACTCTACCCTTTCTTGGATTTTTTTGGCTTAAAGCTATTGTATGTCCGAGAGTACACTTGTTCCTACCACTTGGGAAGTTTATTGGGTCACTATCATTGTATACTAGAATGAGGCTTCATTCTTATATTCCATGTACAAAAGTAAGTTTTTTTGGCTTAAAGCTATTGTTTGTCCGAGAGTACACTTGCTCCTACCACTTGGGAAGTAATTCTTTATTGGGTCACTATCATTGTATACTAAAATGAAGCTTCATTCTTATATGCCATGTATAAAGATAATTCTAAGGCTGAGTTGTTTTTGTACTAATTTTTGCCTTTTCTCTAAAGCCAATTTTCTTTGAATGTAAAAGTTCATTTATGTCTTATTATATAGGTTAAAATAGCTACACACACACACACACACACACACACACACACACACACACACACACACACACACACACACACACACACACACACACACACACACACACACACACGCATACACACTTTTTTCCTACTGTGCCGTTGCCGTGGTGTTTGCTTGGAAAACAGATTGTCTTGGAGCTAGCAGAACAGATTTTGGCACCTTCCTTGTAGACACTCACACATACACTCCCCCCCCCCCCCCCCCCCCCCCCCCCCCCCCCCCCCCCCCCTTCTCTCTCTCTCTCTCTAACACACACACTTGCCTCATATTACTTAAGTGCACCGTGTGCTGCAATGCTATGCATGTGTTACACACAAACTTTCTCTTACACATTCGCATACTCACTCGGCTTTGTGCAATACTACTCCCCTGCAACTGCAGGTCATACTCATCGCTGGTTTTCTTCTTCTTTGTGACCCATGTCACTTGGGCTTGATAGCCTTTTGCAACAATTTTGCATGCAAGCACTAAGTCTCTCATTAGCACTTGGCCGTATTCCCTCAGTCGATATCACTGCCCATACAAAAATGTAAAACTCAAAAGGTCCAGACGGTTGACGGAAGAACACACGATCTCGGAGCGGTCAATATACAATTTTTTCTAACAGCCACTCTCATGGTGGAAAAACGGATGGGTATTGAAGCCGTGGACTCATCCTCCTCCTCTCAGGTGGATGGCTTACTCTATACTGCATAGTTTTTT
Source organism: Adiantum capillus-veneris (assembly GCF_014529385.1). NCBI lineage: Eukaryota > Viridiplantae > Streptophyta > Polypodiopsida > Polypodiales > Pteridaceae > Adiantum > Adiantum capillus-veneris. The sequence continues at coordinate 76,767,985 of NC_140954.1, forward strand.
TCCTTCCTAAGGAAATAAATTCATTTGACTCGAGCTTATATCTAGAATTGGATATCACATTATCTTAGTAAATCAGCAAATAAGTTCATCTTGACATGGAAAGTAAGGTGTCAAAAATCGCTTCATTCACAAACATTCATAAAAATATAGTTCAAAGACATATCTAAAGCTTCTTGTAGTGGGAATAACCATTGCATGTCATTTTGTTCACTAATTGTATAAGGCTATGTCTAAAGAGTTCAAAGGAATCTTTTTTCAAGAGAAATATTGTTGACGAGGGTTAGTGTTCACTAATTCTTGTGATGGTTGTAAGTAACTCTATCTCCGGCACAAATACTCTCAAATTGATGATGTTGTGGGTGTTCTCTTAAGTGAGGAGATGTGAAGGAGAAGCATAGATGAATCATCAAGTGCTGCATCATCAATGAAAACAAGAGAAAGAGAAAAAGAGAGGTTCAAGAATCAAAGGGGTCGTGATCGCTCAAGGAGGAGCAAGTCACGCACAAAGTCAATTCTTGAGTGTGGAATTGCGGTAAGAAGGGCCATGTCAAGAAGGATTGTTGGTCCAAGCAGAAGAAAGAGTCAAAGTCTCAAGACAATAAGACAACATTGGCGGCCAATGTGCCATATCAAGTAGAGCAAGATGCTCTAATTCTATCATTGGACACTGTGTCCAATTCTTGGATAGTAGACTCTGGGGTTTCATTCCATGCAGCACCCCGCAAGCAGCACTTCCAAGATTACACCAAAAGTAATTTTGGATATGTACACTTGGGAGATGATGAAGTTTGTGAAATTGTTAGCAAAGGTACAATTTTTGTCAAACTTATAAATAGAAATGAACAGAAGCTTAAAGATGTCAGGCATGTTCCCTCTCTTTGCAAAAACTTCATTTCTACAGGTCAATTGGATGATGAAGGTCCCAACATTGCATTAAGAAACAAATGTTGGAAGATCTCGAAAGGATCTTTGGTGGTTGCAAAAGGAGAAAAGGTGGGTAAACTTGTGTACACTCAGTGTCTAATCTTCAATTTGTGCAATGTCTACAAAAGTTGATGGTGGGGTGTGGCACTACCGGCTTGGGCATATGAGTATCAAAGGAATGAAAATCCTTCAATCGAAAAAGATTCTACTAGGTTTGAAAGAAGTGGACATGGAATATTTTGAAGATTGTTTTTATGGTAAACAAAAGAGGGTAAAATTCCTTAAAGTAGGGAATGGAAGAAAAACCAAAAAGCTTGAATTAGTTCATTTTGATGTATGGGGTTTTGCGAGTACACCATCCCTTGGTGGCTCATTGTACTATGTAACATTCAGAGACGATGCAATGAGAAAAACGTGGATTTATGCAATGAAAAATAAATTCAATGCGTTTTTCATATTTTAAAGGTGGAATTTCTTTGTAGAAAACGAAGCAGGTACCAAGCTTAAATGCCTCAGATCCCATAATGGAGGCAAATATTGCAACCGAGCTTTTGAAAGCTTATGTGTTAGCAAAGGCATTCAAAGGCAAAAGACAACCCCAAGGAACCTCAACAAAATGGAGTTTTGGAAGAGATAAACATGACAATCATGGAGCGAGCACGAAGCCTACGGCTACATGAAGGCCTACCACTTGAGGTTTGGGTGGAAGCATTAAGTATATATGTGTACTTGATAAATCAATCACCCTCAATGACATTGGATGGAGGAATTGCTAAAGTAAACCGGTGAATTATGTATTTCTCAAAGTGTTTGGGTGCGAGGCTTTTATGTACATAGGTAGAATTCTAAGTTCAAAGCTACATGCAAAGTCTAAGAAGTGTTTCTTCATTGGCTATGGAGAAGTGGACTTTGGGTATCACCTATGGGATCTTGAAGTTGGTAAAATCTTTAGGAGTAGAGATGTAATCTTCAACGAGAAAAATATGTACAAAGATAACTTGGAAAACAAACAAACAAAAGGTACAAGTAACAAGTACATGGAGCTTGAGGACAATGAAGACTCAAGGGGTGCAAGTGGTGAAAACTTGCAACAACGTCAACCATATGAAGAACATCAACCTATGTCTTGAAGATCTACGAGAGTAAGTAGACCTCCACAGAGCTTCATTCCTTCCTTCGATCATCTCTTGGTTTCAGATTCTGGAGAGCCAGAGTCATACGAAGAAGCCATGCAACACAAATCCAAAGAAGAGTGGACAAGAGCATACAAGTAGAGATGGACTCATTGCATCAAAACCAAAAATAAGAGTTGGTTGATATGCGTGAAGGTAAGTGGGGACTACAAAACAAATGGGTGTACAAGTTGAAGGAAGAAGAAGCCATGCAGAAGAGATACAAGTCCAGACTTGTGGTAAAGGTATTTTCTCAAAAGAAAGGTATTGACGTGAAAGAAAAATATTCTCTCGTTATAAAAATGACATTAGGCTTGTCTTTAGCCTTGTGGCTATTCATGACTTGTATCTTGAGCAATTGGATGTAAACATGACGGTCCCTCATGGCGACTTGGAGGGGGAGATTTACATGCTTCAATTGAAGGGGTATGAAGAAAAGGGTAAAGAGAAAATGGTATGCAGGTTAAAGAAGAGCTTGTATGGTCTAAAGCAAGCATCAAGATAGTTGTAACTAAAGGTTGATTGATGGATGATGGATCATTGTTTCAAAATTTGCAACTCAGATCATTGTGTATACACAAAGAAATTGGGAGATGGAAAATTTATCATCCTAATGTTGATGTTGATGACATGCTGATTGCAAGTGCTAACATGCAGGATATGAGAGACTTGAAAGAAGAGTTGTCTAAATTTTTTTCACTAAGAAATTTTGGTACTACAAAGTGGATACCCTGTATGAGGATATCAAGGGATAGGATGAAGAAGACACTAGAGCTATCTCAAAAGAATTACATCAAGAAGTACTAGAACGGTTTGCCATGTAAAATGAAAAATTGGTTTCTACATCTTGGCTAATCACTTTAAACTAGCCAAGGATATGTGTCCAAAGAGACAAGAGAAGATAACTTATATGTCTAAAGCGCTGCAGCAGTAGATTCTCTAATGTATGCTATGATATGGACAAGGCCAGATATTGCACATGTAGTGGGAGTTGTGAGTAGGTTTATGGATAATCTAGGTAAAGAGCATTGGAAAGCTATGAAGTGGATACTTAGGTATCTAAAGGAAACAACCACAAACGCTTTGTGTTTTGGAGGCACTGACATTTTCTTGCAAGGGTATGTTGTGTGAGACAGGCGGGAGCGTGCGTGAGTATGAGTGCATAAGCGGGAGTGTTGTTGTGTGGGTGGAGCTTTGAGTGGATTATTATCCACAACCCCTTATTCTTTATAATATGTAATGAATAAGGATGTTAGTAATGGGTGGCACCCGAACAGTATGGATTACACCCTTACAATCTCCCACTAGAAGGCCATAGTGGCCCAAGTGGCCTATGTTAGTACAAATCTATACAAATGTGAAGCATCACAAGGCTTCACCGTACGCCCATTATCTCAATGCAATGTACAAACCACACTTTGTCTAAGCTCTTCATAAGAGCATCTGCAGGGATATCATTTTGTTGCCCAAAATATCTTGTATCACATGATACCTCACCTAGATGTGTTTTGATTTGGAATGAAACACGGAGTTCTTTTGCCAACGCAATTGCACTGTGGCTATGAGACTGTAGCACTGAAGTTTGGTGTATACCAAGGTCTCCCAGTAGACGAGATATCCATACAGCTTCCTTGCTGGCACTGGAAACTGCAACATACTCAGTCTTAGTGGTGGAAGACAGAGTAATTTTGGAAACATGATCTCCAAGAGACTGTCGTTCCAACAAACAAGAAAACATAACCAGATGTGGATCTCCTAGTGTCCACACAACTCACATAATTAGAATCAGGATATCCAACTATGGATGCATCACTATTCCCAAAGCGTAAGCACTTGCTGGTTGAGTCCTTGATGTATCTCAAGATATGCTTCACTACTTCCCAATGCTTTTTGCCCAGATTTTCCATATATGTACTTACCACTCCTTGCAATGAAAATAGGCTAATACCATTGATTGTAGTGGAATTAAAATGACAGTAGTGAGCATTTCCTTAAGTGAATTATTAATGAACATAGGGAGAGTACTTGATTGAAGATAGCAAAAACAAACATTATACCTAGTTATCTTGGCATGAAGAATACCTGTAAAAGAGAGAGAATTAGAGAAATTGACACAGTTGAGGAGCGGATTTACTTGGAGCTGATCCCCCCTCCAAAAGGATTTTGTATTATATGTTCTCCCATAAAGAGAGACTTGGTACAATACATTGTTTGTGTTCCTTGAGACCTTGTTGATGCCATGAAGATGGAAATCTTCATGCACCAATATTATGTCTAAAACAACAATTAAAATTTCTTGCAAAAGCATAAGCTTGTCCCCGGTCTCAGTCCCAAGACCACACCTTCAAAGGTGGAGAGAGCTGGAAGGGAGTGAGGGAAGTGAAGAGGAAGAAGATGTAGCATACGAGAAAGATCTATTCTCTTCACATAGCATAGCATAGTAATGGAGATGAACAAGATGATAAGCATTGCTTTGAAGCTTGACTCTTGGTCGGATTTGTATTCCATAGCCAAGAGGTGTTGGTGTAAGCTCTCTACTTCTCAATCTTGGAGAAGGAGACGGAGTTCTTACTCAACACATGAGTAAAATGTGGTTGTGTGTGTGGTTGAGTATGCCAAAATAGAGAGCTTCAACTTGCCTTGGTTGACCCCTCTCTCTCCTAACACTAGCTTGCACCCCATTGGTCCATGCCAAGGCCGAGCCAATCATAGGCTTTGGTCATTACAAGCAATAAGGGTAACATTTGGACAAGTGTCCTCCTTTCCCCCTTTGAGAGATAGATTAATTAATTAGTTAGTTGTATCTAAATTCTCATTGGTCCTTCCTAAGGCCATTCAATAAGATTCAGGCACATATATGGGCAACATAGCTAGAGGCGTGACATGTGTCCTTTATGCCTCTTGTGGAAAGGGGGGGCCTTGAGTGAGTGTGTGTGTGTGTGTGATCTCTATACTTTCCCTAGAATTAGAGCTCACCCCCTCCTTTGTAGGCATCATGTTGACTTGAAGCACGTCAAGCATCAAGCATCTCAAGCACCTTAGTCACTACACACCTCAAGCTCAACTCTAGCTTGCCTAAGGTCTAAAGTGCCTAAAGGTCTTGGGTCTAAGGACTTTTAAACTAACCTTTGGAGATATTTAATGAAACTAGCTCTAAGGTCTGCACATTGCTCTTTGGTAGACCATCTACTTTTAGTGTAGCCATCTCTCCTTTTGGTCCCGTGCTAGGATAGGTCTAATAACACATATCTATATTCTAATTCTTGTTCTCATTCATCTTCTCATATGAAATGACTAGTTTAATATGAGAAAATCAATCGGGATAGGTATTACCTCTCTCTTGAAATCATAGTTGTCCTCGACTATGAGATAGAGAAGATAAAGTCTAATTATTGGTCCATGGTTTCCTAGTGGGTAGAGAATCCCTTTTTACCCTAATCATTCCATAATGGATGACTAATCCATTTGGTGTTTGAGAGACTTAGCTACCGCAAGCATGTCTGCTAATTAGCCCATATTATTCTCCGAACATAGCGTGACAAGTTCTACTTGGTGTTTGGGAGACGTCGTTGCCACAAACATGATCCTAAGCATGCATACTTGTTAAATTTGTGCACAAAGGACAAAAAAAGAGAGAGTCTTATAAGACAAAAACATTGTTCATTTAAAATACATTTACATTTTCTTACTCTAATGTAGCATTGTAAGCATCGACAAGGTTTTATTATCCTTAAGACGTGCTCCTTGCACCATCTAGCATCTTCAAAAGAATAATTTTTGAACTTAATAAGATATCGTCGGATAATCTTACCATGTCTTAGCACCTCGTCTTCATGTTGATGGATTCAGGTTGGAGCACCTCTTCCTGATCTTCAATCTCCAGAGAGTCCTCAATTATTGGTTCTCTTGGTGACTCTCCTTTGTAAGGCTTAAGTAGGTTCACATGAAAAGCATTGTGTATGAGCCAATGATTGGGAAACTTTAGTTGATAGGCGGCCATCTCATTGATTGGTTTAAGGATTTGAAAAGGACCATAGTATGCTTTTGCTAGCTTAGCATAATACTTTTGGTGGCCCCTAATATTTTTGCCCGTAGTTTGCCTCAGACAAGCCTTGTGGAACTTAAGTAAGACCCAATCATTTCCCTTAAAGGCTAAGGCTCTTTGGTGCTTGTCAACAGCAACCTTTTATCTTTTCCATGAGATGGATATAGCCTCTTTAATCTTTTGAAAATATTCTTGCAAATCTTGGCTATACTCATCAGCAGAGTGAAGAATTTCCCATGTACTTTAAGTAGCAAGAGACTTTTAGATCTTCCTCTATGATCTTGAAAGGTGCCTTTTCGGTAGAGGTATGTACAATGTTATTGTGCACATACTCTACAAGAGGTAGGTAGTTCTCCCATTGTGAGCGTTGATCTACTTTTGTAACATAGGTTTTTAGTAAACCTAGAATCGTTAAGTTGAACTATTTCACTTTGGCCATCCGTTGTGGGTGATAGGCCGAAGAGAAATTTAACCTTGTTTCTAGATTCTCAAAGAGGCCCTTCCAGAAATTACTGGTCATTCTAGGATCTCTGTCTAAAACTATGGATGTTGGCAACCCATAATACTTGAAAATTTGAGATATGAAGAGAGTTGCCATTTGATGTGCCTTAATAGTCTTTTTGACAGGTAAAAAATGTGCTTGTTTGCTAAACCTATCGACTATTGTCCATATTCCTATATTCCCATGGATAGACTTGGGTAATCCAAAGATAAAATCCATGGATATGATCTCCCATGGTGAATTAGGAATTGGAAATGACTGAAGCAATCCAGGTTGCTTGCCTCTATCATACTTTGTGTTTTGACACACTACACATTTTGAAACATACCCTTGTATGTCTACTTTCATTGTGGGCCAATAGAAGTAGGTCTCTACTCCCCCTCAAAGAGTAGGTTGAATACCTCTATGCCCTGCATAAGGAGGAGCATGGGATTTGTACATTACTTTCTCATGAAGTGAGCTAGTAACACTTAGCTTATTGCCATAGAGAAGATAACCATCCTGCAAGGTGAATGGTTCCTAATGCAAGACTGAAATTACATCCTTGAAATTGGGTTCAGTGGCATATTCATCTATCATGGAAGGTAGAACATTGTGAGTTGCTATAGACACCACATTTACCCTTGGTTGTCATGGTAGTGCATCAACACTTGCAATGTGAACAATATGAAAGTTAAATTGCGAAAGAAATTTTTTCCACCTAAGTTGTTTATTGAAGAGCTTGGTTTGCATCATGAAGTACTTAAGACTTTGGTGATCCGTTCGTAGGGTAATGCTTCCATGTGTTTAGGACATGTAGAACAACTAGTAGCTCCTTTTTGTATATGCCCAATACTCGCTCATCGGAATTGAGTCTTTGACTCTTGTATGCTATGGCATGCCCTTATTGAAGCAAGATTGCTCCAAGGAAATCTCCACAAGCATCACATTAGAACTCAAGTGGTTTTGCGAGATCCGGTAGTCTAAGCACAGGTTGAGAGGTAAGATTCTCTTTGAGCTTCTCAAAAGTATTTTTCTCTTTTACAATCCATGTATACTTAACGTTCTTTTTTGTTAAGTCATGTAATGGTCCTGCTATTTGCAAGAATTTTTCTATGAAGCATCTACAATATGCACACATACCAATAAAGCTTCATAGCTCATGTAGATTCCTTGGATTAGGCCATTCTTTTATTACCTCTAGCTTGTTTGGATCCATACGAATGCCATCTTGAGAGATAATATGCATAAGTATTGAATCTCTTGTAAGAAAAATTCACTATTCTTTTGATTAATGAAAATTTTATTCTCTCTCAAAACTTGAAAGACTACATGGAGATGTTTCTTATGCTCCTCAAGAGAATTGGAGTAGATGATAATATCATCAAAGAACACTCCTAGTAAACTTGCGGTGGGGTCTAAATTTTTTCTCCATTAAGCGGTTGAATGTGGCCGGAGCATTTGTCAAGCCAAAAGGCATGACAAGATATTCATAAAAACTAAAGGTCGTGCGAAAAGCGATCTTTACAATATCTTCATTGACTACCTTTATGTGATGATAGTCACTTTAAGGTCAATCCTATTGAAGTAGGTAGACCCTTGTAGCTTATCAAATAGATCTTCTACCCATGGCACAAGAAATCTATTTTTGATAGTGATCCTATTTAGTGCCCTATTGTCAACACACATGCGGTATGTGCCGTCTTTCTTTTGTACTAAAAGAATTGGTGAACAGAAGGGAGATGAGCTAGGCTTCACCATCCCTTTCTCAACCAATTTATGTACTTGCCTCATGATATCCTCTTGTTGAGCTTTTGAAACTTGATAAGGAGGCTTATTGGGCGGTGAGCTCCCGGGTAGAAGCTCTATTGTATGGTCATCATCCCCTCGTTTTGGAGGTAACTCTCCAAGGATATCATCGATAAAAAAACATCTTGGAATCTATGTAGGAAATTAGACAACTCTAATTCCTCTTGATTCCTACTGTTTCTCTTTAGTAAAACATTAGGATCATTTATGGACTCGTTAACAAAATCATGGACACAAAAACTGAGGTTTTCATTGACTTATCAAAAGCAAGCATATTTAAAAGGGGTATAGTACGACCCGACTCATTAGCATCTATGTACATGTTCTTTTTCCTATAGTTGAAATATATTCTTCATTCATTGAACTTCATGTTGGCAGCCATGCGGTTGAACCATGGTGCCCCTAAGATAACATCCTCATGTTGGAGAGGGGACATGAAAAAGTCCTCTTTGTCGACGTAGCTTTGGATATGAAACCTCAATTTCCCAATCAAGGGAGTAACGGAGGTGTGTTGTCCCTTGAAAGCCCCATTGGTAGTCACAGTGTCTCCCATCTGAAAAGCTTCTATGCCTAATTTAGTGGCCAACTCCATTGATATGAAGTTGTGAGTAGAGCCAGGGTCAAAGAGGATAAAGGCATCATGCTCACTCACCTTTCCCCAAGCATAGGAAAGGGATGATCCTTTGCAATGAGTATCCTCTTTTGGAGCTTCAACCATAGAAGACCTAGGTGGCTCATTGCATGCATTTCTTTTGGGACAGGTGTGATAGCCATGTCCCTACTTCCCCCACTTGAAGCATTTGTTGTCTTTGGAAAAACGCTCTAAGTCTTCAAGAGAGAGTTTATTCTTACCTTTGTAGACTCCTCTCTCTCCTTGGTTTTGTTGTTATTATTGCTAGAGTTTCCTTGGGAAGAGTTTTGAGCATTGCTCTTCCCTCTAGGCTCATTTTGGTCTCTAGTTTCCATGGGCTTAGAGTTCCTCTAGCCCCTTGTTGGAAATTAATTTGTGAAGCGGCCATAGTATGGTGGATGACTTCAGTGATAGTCCCAGGCCTTTGAGAGTTGACATACTCGGCCATGTCTTTAGGTATCACAAAACTCTTGTTTTTGTTCTCCAAAGTCTATCTTTTGGTAGAACACAGCTTTGAAATGTAAATCCCAAAACATGTCCACATACTTGTGGATAGACTCATTGGGAGATAGTTTCAAGCTTTGCCATTTGGTAAGAACTTTGTCTTTGGCACCGCTTGCAAGAAACTGCTTCATTATGGAAATTCTTAGAGATTTTCATGTCTTTGGAGCTTTGCCATTACCTCGTAGACTGGCTTACCATTGTTTGGCAGACTTTTGAAAATGCATATCTACATGTCATAGCTTAGAGGACTCCGTCAAGCCCTCATATCCAAAGGCTGCATTAAATTGCTAGATAAAGGCCAAGACTTTGTCCATGGTGCCAAAATTGCCATCATAGGTGAGACAAGAGATGTTCTTTCCTCCCTCTTCTTGAGCTTGTAGTTACTTTTCCAAGCAGCATAAGACTTTCAATGTCCTCTCCTCTTGAACTCAATTGGGAGATAAGCCATTTATTTCATTGAAAGAGGAGGAAGATGATGAAGATGGAGAAGAGGGTGACCTCTTTCTCTCCCTTTTCTTCTTTTGGTTCCTCTGTTCCTTCTTTGAATTACAAGGAGAAGGACTACATGATGACCCTTTCCTCTTGGGAGGAATTGGTGATCCTCGGGATGTTGTTTTCGCGGAGCCACATCTTTCGAAGGGTTTGGAGATTTGCTTCTTTCTCTTTCATATGGTTCCACCTCTTCTCTCACTAGAGAAAGTCTTCTTTTGGAAGTCTCAACAAGAGGCTTCCTAAGCTCTCTCCCTTCTTGGGGACTTTGGAGAATCCCATGGGTGTAAAGTTGTTGGGAAACTTCGACTTGTAAAGTGGGGTTGCCCATGGCTTGTTGCAGCCTAGTGACAAGATAGTTCACAAACATGGGGGCATCATTATTAGTAGCACCTTCATGTGCAAAATCAAAGTCGTCAATATTCATTCTACTCTCTTTATTATTGTAAGCCATGCTAGCTGAATTTATGTATATGCTACTTTTTTCTTTGACGACCTCAAAACCTTAGTTGCTACTCTTCTTAACTTTTGAAAATTAGCACTCAAGCAACCACACACATGGTTTAGAGACTGTTAATCACAAAGAGTAGTGGAGAGGGTCTAACAATGCTCAGTTGATATGGTTCCTGTTGAGCTTGCTAGTAACTCAACAATGGTTAAGCCAAAGGCAAGTTTCAAAAGACTCCATTATTAAGTCTATAGTTCCCAACGGTGTACCAAGAACTTTGTTCATTTCCAACCGGGGTAATAAATCCCTGTCCCACTTACCCTCTTGCAAAGAAAAACTCGAACCTTTTGTGGACAACTTAAGGACCTCTCTTCTTAAGCAAAAAAAGAGAAACCAATAGCTCTGATATCAATGTAATGAGAATAGGCTAATAGCATTGATTGTAGCAGAATTAAAATGACAATAGTGAGCATTTTCTTAAGAGAATTATTAATGAACATAGGGAGAGTACTTGATTGAAGATATCAAAATAAACATTATACGTAGTTAGCTTGACATGAACAATACTTGTAAAAGAGAGAGAGTTAGAGAAATTGACAACAATTGAAGATCGGATTTACTTGGAGCCGGTCCCCCCTCCAAAAGGCTCTTGTATTATATGTTCTCCCATAAAGAGAGACTTGGTGCAATACATTCTTTGTGTTCCTTGAGACCTTGTTCATTCCATGAATATGGAAAGCTTCATGCACCAATATCATGTATAAAACAACAATTAAACTTTCTTGCGAAAGCATAAGCTTATCCCTGGTCTCAATCCCAAGATCTCAAACACCTTCAAAGGTGGAGAGAGTTGGCAGGGAGTGAGGGAAGAGAAGAGGAAGAAGATGTCGCATACGAGAAAGAACTAATATTCTCACGTATCATTACTCTTAGAGCATAGCATAGCATAGCATAGCATAGTCATGGAGATGAAGAAGATGATACGCATTGCTTTGAAGCTCGACTCTTGGTTGGATTTGCATTCCATAGCCAAGAGGTGTTTGGTGTAGGCTCTCTACTTCTCAATCTTGGAGAAGGAGATGGAGTTCTTACTCAACACGAGTAAAATGTGCTTGTGTGTGTGTTTGAGTATGCCAAAAATGAGAGCCTCTAATTGCCTTGGTTGAACCCTCTCTCTCCTAGCACTAGCTTGCATGCCATTGGTCCATTCCAAGGCCCAACCAATCATAGGCTTTGGTCATAACAAGCAATAGGGATAGAATTTGGACAAGTTTCCTCCTTTCCCGCTTTGAGAGAGAGAGAGAGAGAGAGAGAGAGAGAGAGAGAGAGATTGATTAATTATGTAATTGAATCTAAATTCTCATTGGTCCTCCCTAAAGGCCTTCCAATAAGATTTAGGCACACTATGTGGGAATGTAGCTAGGGGCTTGACATGTGTCCTTTACCTCTTGTGAAAGGGGGGGTCCTTGAATGTGTGTGTGTGCGCACACGCTCTCTACTTTCCCTACAACTAGGGCTTGCCCCCTCTTTTGTAGGAATAATGTTGACTTGAATCACCTCAAGCACCTTAGTCACTAAGCACCTCAAGGTCAACTCTAGCTTGCCTAAGGTCTAAAGTACCTAAAGGTCCTGGTTCTAAGGACTTTTAACACTAATCTTTGGAGGTCTTTAATGAAGTTAACCCTAAGGTCTTTTAAGCTCCATTATATGCACATTGCTCTTTGGTAGACCATCTGCTTTTGGACCCCATTTGAGATGTGGCCATCTCTCCTTTTGGTCCCATGCTAAGATAGGTCTAATAGCACATATCTATATTCTAGCTCTTGTTCCCATTCATCTTCCCATATTAAATGATTAGCTCAATATGAGAAAATCAATTGGGATAAGAAAATATTAAATTTTATGAAACTCTTATTGCAACCATGGCGAACATGAGATTACCAAATGTCAAAGAATATGGCACATTTCCATCTCTTCCTTTTCAGCATCCGATTTGGGAAAATCATTCTTGCTAAGTTTTACATAAGTAGCCATTGGGGTACTCAATGTTTCCCCCCTTGTATATTCAAATGTTGCAAGACCTTGTGAATATACTTTTCGTGTGATAGTTCAAGTATTCTACGCTTACAATCTCTCTTGATACGCATACCAAGAAAATGATGTACATCACCCAAATGCTTCATGGAAAACTACTTGCTTAAGGCATCCTTGAGAAGTGAAAATCATCTTTGGAACCATCATTCAACCTCCTTGTGTACAATGAGTGATCCTCTTGTCTCTGTACATAACCTTGGGATTGGATGTATGTATCAAACTTGATGTACCACTGCCTTGAGCCTTGCTTTAGTCCATACAAAGATTTCTTGAATCTGCACACCAGCTCTGCCCTTGTTGGCTTCTTAGGCTTGATCTCAAAACCTTCTGGATGCTTCATGTAGAAATATTCTTCAAGATCCCTATGAAGAAATTCCGTCTTCACATCCATTTGGATCAACTCCATGTCCTCTATGGCTACTAAACCAAGCACAAGACGCAAGGTACTCATTTTGACCATTGGAGGAAAAATCTCATCAAAATATACACCTTTCTTTCGCTTGAATCCTTTAGCAACCAATCTAGGCTTATACTTACGGGCGGGATCTTCTACCATGTACTTCTCCTTGTGCACCCATTAGAAGGCAACTCTCTTTACCATCAAGTAACTCTCTATATTCCCAAGTCTCACTGGCTAAAATTGAGTTATACTCAGATTGCATAGCCTGCTCCACTTCATGCTATCTTCCATCTAAATAGCTTCTTTGTAACAAGTGGGCTCACCGCAGTCGGTAACTAACAAATAGTCCAATCCTGGCTCAAAAGGCTTAGGTGCATGAGATACACGAGTAGATATTCTAAGTGCTTGAATGCTCGATTATGCTCTTTTTTGGAGCACTACTAGTGGTAGGAACATAACCAACAAGCTGAGTTGGTTTTCCCAAATTTATGGAGGCTACATCCTCAAATCTGACTTTTTGATATTCGGCCTCTTTAACAGGCTGTCTATGCATTTTAGACTCATTGTGTTGGGGTATAAAGCCCAATGTGGTCGCCCAGGTAAGTGGGCGGGCCGCCAGGTATGTACACATATTCTTTTGTAAAAACCTAATAAGAACTCACTATGCTCTACACATTACAGTAGAGCGAGTTCACCATATCGTCGTGCTCTTCTTCTGGCACTTTCTCTCGCGTCGCACTTCCGCTCGTACTCCTTCAACTGGTATCAGAGCTCAGATCGAGGCTCGGGGCAGCACTGCAGGAGGCTAGAGTCACCAACTCAGATTGGAGTGAAATTCGACAGGCGAAGAAACGGCCCCAAATCCAGTCAGAATTTCATTCTGAGGTCATCTCGGTCACCGTTCGGCTTCGACAAAGTTCTGCGCAGGTCATTTTCGACTACGTGGTCTCGACGGGTGCAGATCTGACTTTGCAAATTTGGGGTTTTCGGCCTGCGACTGCAGGTGCTGAGGATATTGACACTCCTAGAGTGTTGATTTGTGGCTGTCTACACATCGAAGGACGGCTCACAGTTCTTGGAGGCGTGTCACATACAACACGGGCGCATCTACACACAGTCTGTAGGCGACATCCACTAGTTCATCAGGTAGCTTGTGTTTGCTGCTTGATATTCCAGATTTCATCTTGACATTGCAAGCACTTCCACATGGGATATATTGTCAGAGATGATGTATGTCTGTTGAGGGTTTGCTGGCTGTGAGTCACGCAGCAAACAACCGCCGCAGCGGTTACAGCATACAGTGGGAAATTTGTGGATGTATGACTTTGTGGGAAGTCTATGTACTGTCAGATTTACTACAGCCTTTGTTGAGGGTCGAGTGAGGGTTTATTGAGCCGGGGGATTCTCGAATGTTGAGATCCTTTCGGTGATACAGGTCTTGGAGCGATCCCTCGAGCACCCTTAGATAGGCAGCTAGGATGTATTGACTGTGAGTTAGACAGTTGGGATTGCATCTTTGCTTTACTGCCGTTGAGGCATTGTCGCACTCTATGCTTACAGGACAGTGACAGGACAGTGAGAGACAGTACAGGTGCAGGACAGGTTTACCCGCAGCTTACAGTGTCAGAGAGACAATGTTTTTTGAGCTGTTTTTTGTCTGTTTTTAGTACACCAGAGCCATTTTACAAAGGAGTCTCTGGAGGACTTTACATGATTTATGTATCAAATGTCTCTAAAAATGTAATCAATGTAACCGAGTAGCCGAACGTTTCTTTGTGGCATAGCCAGTTAGGACATATGTCCAAGAAGGGAATGGAAATCTTGTCTCGTTCTGGTTATTTGCTTGGCTTTTCATTTAATGATTTTGAATTCTGTGAACATTGTTTGTATGGTAAGCAAACACAACAGCCACATAAGCATAGAAGCAGTAGAAGAGATACAGAGTTGGCACTTGTTCATAGTGATTTGTGTGGACCTATGCCTAACCTATCTCTAGGGGGAGCTTCTTACTTTATGACATTTATAGATGATTACTCGAGGAAAGTATGGGTTTACTTTCTCAAGCACAAGGATGAAGCGTTTAGTGTTTTCAAAACGTTTGTGACACTTGTGGAGAATTGGAGTGGCAAGAAGCTTAAATGCTTACGCACTGACAATGGTGGAGAGTATGTTTCAAAGGCCTTTCAGGACTTTTGTGAGTCAAAAGGTATAAAACGTGAACTTACTACTCCTTACAATCCTCCTCAAAATGGTGTTGCTGAGAGGATGAATAGGACCATACAAGAGAAGGTCAGAAGTATGTTGTCTAATGCACAGCTGCCAAATGGGTTTTGGGCTGAAGCTGTATCAACAACTGTTCATCTTGTAAATAGATCTCCTAGCAAGGTTTTGCAGAAGGATTCAGTGCCAGAGATGGTATGGTCAGGCAAAATGCCCTCATACAAGCATCTCAGAGTCTTTGGCTGTGAGGCATATACTCACGTTCCAAAGGAATTTAGGAACAAACTTGAGCCAAAGAGTAGAAAGTGCATCTTTCTAGGCTATGGTAATTCTGGTGAGATGGGGTACAGACTTTGGGATCCTGAATCTAGAAAGGTTGTCCGCAGCAATGATGTTCACTTTAATGAATCCAAATATCATTCTAAACCAGAGAGGGTTGAGGAGATTAGAAGAGTTGTCTTCCAAGAAGATGGACCTACACGTGCAAGACAAAATGTCAGGGCTCAAGAGGAGCAAGACCAGGATAGAGTGGAACCACAGGTTGTGGCTGAGCCTGAGCCACCTATTGTGCGTAGATCTGGACGTGTCACGCGACCTCCTGATAGGTTTGTTCCATCTATGAACTATGTCATGTTGACTGATTGCAATGAGCCTTCATGTTACAAGGAAGCAGTGCAAATGAAGGACTCCGGGAATTGGCAATTGGCCATGCAGTCAGAGATGACAGTTCTGCATAAAAACAAGACATGGAAGCTAGTTAAATTACCACAGGGCAAAAAGGCTCTACCTTGTAAATGGGTTTACAGGTATAAGATCGCCACTCATAATAGTCAGCCAAAGTACAAAGCAAGGCTTGTTGCCAAGGGCTTTAAGCAAGAACAAGGCATTGACTTTGATGAAGTCTTCTCTCCGGTGGTCAAGATGACTACATTGAGATGCTTTCTTGCATTGGTTGCCATATTAGATTTGGTGTTGCACCAAATGGATGTCAAGACAGCGTTCTTGCATGGTGATTTAGATGTGGAAATTTACATGCAGCAGTGAGAAGGGTTTGTTGAGAAAGGCAAGGAAGATTGGGTATGCCAGTTGTTAAAGAGTCTTTATGGCTTAAAATAATCACCGAGGGCATGGTACCATAAATTCCACAAGTTTATGCTTTCTCAAGGCTACAAACGTAGTGAGTTCGATCACTGTCTATATACAAAGAAGGCTAAGGATGGTAGTTAGCTGATCCTTATTTTGTATGTGGATGACATGTTGATTGCTGGCAAGCACTTGGAAGAAATTTCAGCTTTGAAGTCAAAGATGGCAAAATCGTTTGGCATGAAAGACATGGGTGAGGCAAGACATATACTTGGTATGCGCATTGAGAGAGACAGATCAAAGAAGTTGATTTGGTTATCTCAAACAGAGTATATTGACAAGGTTTTGCAACGTTTCAATATGGAGAAGGGAAAGGCACTGAGTGTTCCATTGCCACCATATGTGAAACTTAGCAAAGAAGATTGTCCTGTGTCTGAGGAAGAACAAGTTGAAATGGATAAGATTCCATATGCGTCTGCAGTGGGTAGTTTGATGTATGCAATGATTGCTACTCGCCCAGACATTGCATTTGCAGTGGGAGTAGTAAGTCGATACATGTCAAACCCAAGCAAGAAACATTGGGAGGCAGTGAAAGGAATATTGAGATACCTGAAAGCTACAAAGAGTATGCGTATATGCTATGGGAGTCAGGAGCTAAGTGTTAAGGGTTTTACAGACTCAGATTATGCAGGTGACTTAGACAACCGAAGGTCTACGTCAGGGTATGTCTTTACATTGGCTGGTGGAGCAGTATCATGGCATTCTAGATTACAAGATTGTGTTACTCAGTCTACTACAGAGGCTGAATATGTTGCAGCATCAGAGGCATGCAAAGAATCAATTTGGCTTCATCGACTAGTAACAGATTTGGGAATCAAAGAAGAGATGCCTGTGTTATATTGTGATAGTCAAAGTGCTATACAATTGGCTCGCAATCCAGTTTATCACTCAAAGACAAAGCATGTGGATGTGAAGTATCATTTCATCAGGGAGATGCTCGAGGATAAGCAACTTCATCTTGTCAAAGTTCACACCACAGAAAATCCTGCTGATCTAATTACAAAAGGACTTCCCTCAGAGAGCTTTGCGCATTTTTGCAAGTAGTTAGGTGTAGGGTAGTACATCACTTCTCTACATCTCTTGTATATTATCTTGTATAGTAGCTTCTCTCACACTTAAAGTACCACATTGGACTTTAAGTGGGAGGTTGTTGGGGTATAAAGCCCAATGTGGTCGCCCAGGTAAGTGGGCGGGCTGCCAGGTATGTACACATATTCTTTTGTAAAAACCTAATAAGAACTCACTATGCTCTACACATTACATTAGAGCGAGTTCACCATATCGTCGTGATCTTCTTCTCGCACTCTCTCTCGCGTCGCACTTCCGCTCGTACTCCTTCACATTGAATATCGCTTGTGAGCTGCAAATAACCTTTCTAGATTTTGGGTGTCAAAGACGATATCCCATCTCTCCATCTACACCATAACCAATGAAGATGCACATGTGTGACTTGGGATCTAGCTTCTTGCGAAGTTATTTGGAGATATGTGAGAATGCTTTGTACCCAAACACACATAATCTATCATAATTTGGCTTCTTCCCACTCTAGATCTCCATGTGGAATTTGGAAATTCAATGGAGCACTAGGTGATCTATTGATGATGTGTATAGTTTTCATAACAGCCTCTCGTCAAAAATTAGGAGGTAAATTTTCCATAGATAACATGGTTGTGACTCTTTCTTGAATCATGCAATTCATACGCTCAACAATTCCATTTTGAGTAGGTGTGTATGGCCTAGTAAATTGTTGCCAAATCCCTCATTTGCTACAAAAATTCTTGAACTCTGTGGAAACATACTCTCCACCATTGTCGGTTCAAAAAGCTTTTAGATTTCTACCAGATTGGTTCTCAACCATGGCTAAGAATTTCTGGAATGTAGCATTACTTTGCCCTTCCTCTTCAAGAGGTAGACCCACACCTTCTGAGTAGAGTCAGCTATGAGTGTGAGAAAATATAGTGCTCCCCCTAGAGATGTGTGTGGCATAGCCTAAAGTGTCAAGATGACCAACTGGCACCAAACTCTTAGTTAGTTCAGGAACATGTCTAGCTCCACAAAGCATAAATTTAGTGCCATTTGTCATGCACAACTTGACATCTCCCAGACCGCATATATCAAGCTGATAGGAATCTCCAAGCTTGACAGAACCATGCATATTAGTATATGTGGAGAAGCATTCCCTATGGGGAGTAACATGGAAACGAGCACCTAAATCAATAATCCAATTTTGTGCATAACACTCAATCAAGAGCCAATAACGCATTTGGACTCACATTGATAGTGAAAACAAGAACATTTGACAGTTGTTGCATGTCAAGAAAAACCTTTGGAGGTGGAGATTCAACCACATTGATCTCTTATATCTTTACACTGCTCTTGGGAGCATCAAACTTCACAATAGCTTTGCCCTTTTCATGCTAGAAAGCAAGAAAAATCTTTCCTTAAACGGCCTTTCTTATGACAATGATAGCATTCTATATTTCTTAAGTCACGACCTTGACTCTTGCTATGATTCTAGTAATCCTTACGATCATGTGAACGACCATGGCTATGACTACATCCACCTCTTTGCTTATGGTGATTATGGCCACTTGTCGTATATGCATCTCCATACCCACCACTATCGAGAGACTAACGTCTAATCTCCTCAGTGAGCAATGCACTAGTAACATCATTGAACTTCAATTTACCATCTGGTGCAGAGTTACTAATCGCAGTGTTGAATGTATCCCAAGAAAAAGGCAAAGAGCATAAAAAGAAAATGTCGTTCATTTCATCATCAAAACCCAATCCTTTTGATTTCAACTGAGAAAATGTGTTATTGAACTCATTCAAGTGTGCATTAACACTGCTATCTTCCTTCATATTCAAACGCATAAGTTTCTTCATCAAGAAAACTTTGTTAGAAGCACTCTTTCCATGCCAAGATGCACATAGAGATTCCGAAAGCTTTTGTGTTGTAGTCTTGTCCATAATCGTGAAGAATATGGTCTCACCAAGATGTAACCTAATTGTGACCATGGCAAGGGCATCCAACTCTTCCCAATGATTGTCAATGTAAGCATTCTCTCTACGCTTTTTCAATGGTGGTGCCAGGTCCTTAATGACCAAGACATCAAGCATACATTGCATCCAAATTGAAAAGTTTGTGCCATCAAAATTTTTGATATAATAATTGTCCCATTGATCAAGATTGTGTCTGTCTCATGGTGGGGATTGAAATATCCACAGGTGTATGCATCAACAATCCACAAAAGGCCATACATCCAATCTCTGTCTTTGTCTGAGAGTGATGTCAGTGCCGAAAAATAATGTCAAAGATGTCAAAGTTGGAGAGGATGATGCCGAAGAGGATGGTGCTGATGTTGAAAATTTGGAGCCGGAGAGAACAAAAAATAGAGACACACACACATAGACACACACTGGTATACTGGTCATAAGTTGTATTTTTTAAGAAAAACTTCCCAAAAACAACCCCCCCCCCCCCCTTGTTGCTCTTTTGCCTGGACCAGACTAGGTCAACTTAAGAGTTTGAATTTAAAATGGACCACTAAGTTTACTACTACCGGGGGACCTAGCCCTTGAATGTATTATGATGCTCTGTACTTTTGGAGAGTGGAGCGTGTTCAATGGCGTCTGCTCTCATGGCGCAGTGAAGGCGGCTTTCTTCCCCCCTGACTATCGATCTCCATTGATGGCCATAGGTGTGCAACTCTATGCTATCACACACTCATGAGGGAGTGCGGCCTGACTCTCTCGCTACCTTGGCACAACATACGGACAGACCAGCCTCCTCCTACTATAAAAACAGGTGAGGGCGCATCTTTGTCCCTCACTTAGCCATTGTGGTTGTGTTGAGTTATTTTGAAAACACCTAATGTCTGCTTTACTACCAAGGATAATGGAGCCCACCACGCAGGTGACTCAGGTTTTCTTCTCACCCTTGCTGGGTTAGTTGGTTTAATGCACTTTTTATACATGTCTGACATGATTAAAAACTAAAAGGTTTTAATTTAGGGAAGGTGGTCCTACCTTATGCTTGTTTGAAGCACGCATACTGTGCAATTAAAACTACGGCTATGGTATTCTTGTAAACTGTTTGCAAACGGAGTTTTCTGTTGATGTTATATCAAGGAGCTTGATATGGTAAACTTAGGAATGATACACCCCCGCCTGTTATAAGCTGATATAAACATCATATATGAGTTGCTCCTGACCGTGGATTGGTTAGGTTGCCTCTGTGGTTTACTGTCGGGGGATGTCGGGCTCTACATATTGGGATTGGTGGCACCTCTTGGGCTGGTCAATGGTAGGGACTGGATGTAATAACTATGGCATATATTGGTGGTTAGTGGTTGTTCTGCTACTTTGTTTGAAAAGGAAATATGGGTAGTTGAGCTCGTTACTGCATATAATCTTATGAATGGGTTTCTCATAACCAAGCTCTCGTCTGCTTCTATTGACAGTCTAAATTAAATGAAAACACTGTACATGGAAAAATTTGCTAGGCCTAGGCATTATGGATGGCCTTGGGATCGCTTGTGCATAAAAAATGATAGTCGGTGTTTTTCTGTTGAAAGGAAAGCTTGCATAGAAGCTGGGGATCGCCACAGTATGATGAAATGGCTCCGTAAACAGCCGCTGCAGGACTTCACCTTTGCATAAATTATTATGTGTGTGTGTGTGGTAGTATGTGTATGTGTGTATAGGTGTATGTGGTTGTGAGTATGATGGTTGGCTTGGCTTGGCTTGATGGCCGTTCTTAACATCTGCTACATCTGGACATCTATATTGCTTGACTGGGAACTGGTTCTTTGTCCCGACTGTGTAAATGGAAGCAACATTTGGTGATGACCGATTGGTCACTTGGCTCTAACTCTAGCCGCTGTAGGACCTGGAAAAAACCAGCATAATGTCTGGTTTTGTCGCTGTCTTAACTGGTTTTTTTCTCATTGGGAAATAGAGTTATTTATTTGACTGGCAGGATTCGGAAACTGTTGGTTTTTGTCTTTGATAAACTGGTTGCCACACTTGGGCTTATCACCATTGAGATTTCATATCAGATAAGAGGATGGGGTGTTGTTTTTAAGTACCCATGAGTGTTGAAGCTTTAAGGTAGCATACTCAAAACAGGCTGGACACTACAGTCCGTGTTAGCTGGGCATTCTGAAGGTAAGTATACAGCTGCTCTTTGGAAAAAAAAGCTATGGTTGGGAATCCATGAATCTACTTAGTATGGATGGAGTTTTTGATACTCTGTTGATCGGTCATACTGTCATTTAAAAAAAAAAGGGGGGGGGGGGGGGGGGGGGGCAGATTATACATTAACCTCTTTTTTTGATACCATTGGTGGTCATCTTACACAGTTTTAAGTCGTTATGTAAAGGAATACCAACAACACCTTCAGATTGTTACTTATGAAGGTAAGTATATGGTTACTATTGCAAAGCATAGCTACCAAGCTATGGTGTAGAAAATAGATCTCACGAAATTGGTATATGGATTCTTGGTGGGCTTCACAGCTCAGTATAAAAGTAGAAGGTAACACTCATTTTTTGATGTAAGAAGTAAATAATTGCTAAACATACCAGTGCTAATAAACAACCTAGCTTGTCTAAAGTAACTAAAACCTATAAGATGGGCATGGATAACAACTGATATGGTCCATTGGTACATGTAAAACACATCCAAGGCTAACTGAATTGTTGTCTTGTTTGGATGGATGCAGGTAAGGACTCTATCTTATCTTGGATGGCTTTCTTTTTTTTGGCAAGCAACCTTTCTGTAATGAAATACTCACTGAGGAATGGGGAAGTTCTTTTACTACTAGTCTTACTGAAAGAGGATCTCTTTCCTACAATCATTGTACCTAAATAATTCTAATACTGAGTTATTTTTGTACATATCAGTTCATTATTCCTTGGCCAGCTGTCTTTTGAATGTAAAAATTCAATTATGTCTTATTAGTTAATATTTAAACAGCTACACACACACACACACACACACACACACACACACACACACACACACACACACACACACACACACACACACACACACACACACACTATGTGTGTCAATGTCAAAATCAAGGAAGTGAGAGTCAAAATTGAAGAAGCTAGAGATGTCAAAGAAGCCAAAGTCAACATCAAAAAACCCAAAGATGATGTCGGAGAAGAAACCAGAGTTACACACACACACACTATGTGTGTTGATATCTCTCTCTCTCTCTCTCTCTCTCTCTCTCTCTCTCTCTCTCTCTCTCTCTACTATTGTGCTACCTCTCTGTAGCATTTTTGGGAGGGAGAAAGGGAGAAACAAAAGTACCGTTATCTTCAATTTTGCAATAACGCTACACTGTTGAGCTTCAAAACATTGAAAAAATTCCACGATGTCTACTTGCTTCTGTAATATGCAAAATTGCTTCAAAAAACGTTATTTGTTGAGTATTGAGCTTCCATTAAAAAATAGTGAATCTCACTCTACCAAGGCTTTGAGCCTTAGCTCAAAAAAGGAGCTTGCACGCGCTGCCATTGGACTCGGGAGGAACCACTATGTCTCTGATACCACTTGTGAGGTGAGCGGGAGTGTATGTGAATGTGAGTGCATAAGCGGAAGCATTGCTGCGTTGGGTGGAGCTCTGAGTGGATTATTATCCACAGCCCCTTATTCTTTATATTATGTAATGAATAAGGATGTTAGTAGTGGGTGGCCCGCAAAAAATATGACCTACACCCTTACATGTTGATGCATATATGGCAGGTGACAAAGATACTCGAAGGAGAAATGTTGGATATGTCTTCACAATTTGAGACATAGTAGTAAGTTGGACTTCAAAGCTGCAGAAAGTGGTCTCATTGTCTACCGCGGAAGCTAAATATGTAGCTCTTACAAAAGCTAGCAAAGATTCTTGAAGGAGATTAAATATAAGCAAGACAATTGTCTTTTGGATAGTGATAGTCAAAGCACCATTCATCTTGCAAAGAATGCAACCTTTCACTCAAGGAAGAAGCAGATAGAGGTGAGATATCACTTCATACGTACTCTTTGAAAGAGGGACAACTAAAGCTTGGAAAGGTGCAGACATGTTAACAAAGGTGGTTAACAAGAAGAAGTTGAGCTTTTGGTCATCTTCAATCGGCATTAAAGGATAAGAAGCCAGGATGGATATCATTCACAGGTTTGGTGTGGAGATTAATCTCCAAGTGGGAGATTGTTAAGTATGGAGCCTAATTCATTCCTTGTAATTTTTTAGTCTAAAACACACACATTTGTAAGGCCCCCATTATGAGAAGAAGCCATCATGCATGAGAAAAATCACTGGCCAAAAAACTAAAATTCATGCCTGGTCGCCAGAATATTCCTTTTCTCCGAAATATTATGGCCGGATAGAGGTAAAAAAGTGACCTAAAAATGGTCGATTAGTTGGCCGGTGGCTGGTGGTTAGAAGTATTTGGCCGATGGTGGAATTCAATGGCTGTGGTCGAGTTTCAGGCGGACTTTTCTACCTAAGGACGGATACACATGGGATGGGAGGGTTCTTGTCTACACAAGGGCGGCTACACAAGGTTTTTGCTCATGAGAGAGGGAAACCCTTTTGGCCTATAAAAGGAAATCTCTTCTATACACAAAATGCATTTTTGTGGTGCATTGTAGAGTTGGTGAAACAAGGTGTGTATGAGTTGGTGAAAGAGAGTAAAGCAAGGTGGGAGTTCCATTAAGGGTTGCTAATCCCTTTGTAACCTACTTCTAGATTAAAGTGAAAATCCATTCAGTGGGTGGCTGATTTCTCATGGACATAGCCCACACTTGGGTGAACCCAATTTCTCTCTCTCTCTCTCTCTCTCTCTCTCTCTCTCTCTCTCTCTCTCTCATTTGTGAAAATTGTCATAAAATCTAATATCTCACCAACCCAAATGATTTTCTCATATTAAAATGATAATTTAATGTGGGATAATAAATGGGAACAAGGGTTAGAATATAGACATGTGCTTACGGATCTATCTCAACATGGAGCCAATGGTAACGGGGTCCAAATGAGAGATGGTCTGTCAAAGAGCAAGGCTAGCTAATGCAGCTTAAAAGACCTTAGGGTTAGCTTCATATAAGACCTCCAATGGTTAGTGTTAAAAGTCCTTTGACCTTATGCAAGCTAGGGATGAGCTTGAGGTGGGACCTGACCTAAGCTTGAGGTGCTTGTCATGCTTGGTGACTAAGGTGCTTCAGGTGCTTGTCGTGCTTGCTGACTAAGGTGCTTGAGGTGCTTGTCGTGCTTGATGACTAAGGTACTTGAGGTGCTTGTCATGCTTGATGACTAAGGTGCTTGTCATGCTTGATGAGAAAGGTGCTTGAGAAGCTTCCCATGCATGGGGGTAAGTTGCCTGAGTCAATAAGCGACCCTACAAAGGAGGGTGAAAGCCCCAAAGTTAGGGGAATCTTTGACTTAACCTCCCACTCACCCAAAGGCCAACCCCTTTACTCAAGGGGCACATGGAGACATGTCAGACTCTCCCTATGCTTAGCCACATGGTGTGCTTGAATCCTATTGACCGGGCTAAAGAGGGGTCCAATGAGCTTTAGTTCCATTGAAAAAATATTTAGATATTTTCAGCCTCTCTCTCAAAGGGATAAGGAGGACACTTGTCCAAATACTACCCATGTGCTTGAAATGCATGGGGCATGGGATTGGCTATGGGGAGAGGGGTCCAATGAGCTTCAGGCTTGAGCAAAAAGGGGGGCTCGCCCAAAGCAAGCAAGAGGCATGGTTGGGGGGTATACACCTCTCACACACTCATTTTTTTCAAGTATCTCACTTGGTGAAAGTAGAGGAACTCCATCTCCTTCTCCAAGCTTGTTGAAGAAGTTGAGAGCCTACATCAACACTCTTGGCTATGGAATGCAAATCCAACCAAGAGCCATGCTTCAATGCTTAATCTTTCCATCTTCTCCACCTTCATTAATATGCTATTATGTATGCTAGCAAGAAGATTGATGATAAGTGAGGAACTATTTGTTTCTCCTATGGAATGTTTCTTCATCCTCTTCACTACCCTCATTCCTCACTAGCTTTCTCCACCTTCGAAGGTGTTTGAGGCCTTGGGATAGTTAATGCTTTCTAAGTTTATTTTATTCTCATGATGCATGAAGCTTTCCATATTCATTGCATCACCTAGTTCACAAGGAACACAAAGATTTTATTGTACCAAGTCTCTCTTGATGGGAGAAACTATAATACAAATGCCTATTGGAGAGGGGACTGGCTCCGCACAAATCTTGTCCTCAACGGTTGTCATGTTCTCTAAACTCTCTCTCTCTCTCTCTCTCTCTCTCTCGCAAAAGTATTGTTCATGCCAAGTTAGCTAAGTACCATGTTTATGTTGCTATCATCAATTAAGTTAACCCTCTATGCTGACAACGTAATCTCACAAAAGTGCTTTATCTATCCATTACATTGGTATTAGAGCATTTGGTTTCTCTTTTCTTGCTTAAGAAGAGAGGTCCTTAAGTAGCCTATTAGTGGTTGATTTTGTTAATTATATTAGGGTAAGTGGGACTGGGATCTATTATCGATTTTGTTGAGCCCACTTTGTGGGATATGGTGCACACCTCAGGAGCTTTGGTCTTAATAATGGAGTCTTTTTAGACTTGCCTACAACACTTTACCATCATTGAACCATAAGAAGTTCAAAAGAAGCTATCCCTCAACAACTCTACTATGTTAGACCCACTCCACTACTCTCTATAATTAACCAATAATTTGAGCCGTGGATGTAGATACTTCAGTGCTGATTTTCAAAGGCTAAGAGGAGTAGCAACTAAGGTTTTGAATTGCCAAAGCATACACTAAGTAACATATAAGTTTAATTAACATGGCTAACAATAACCAAGAGAGTAGAATGAACATTGATAACTTTGATTTTTCACATGAAGGTGCTAATGATGATGACCCCATGTTTGTTAATTATCTTGTTACTAGGTTACAACAAACTATGGGCAACCCCACTTTGCAAGCCAAAGTTACTCAACAACTTTGTGCTTATGGGATTTCCTTTCCTCTCCAAGAAGAGAGAGAGCTTAGAAGGCCTGTTGATGACACCCCCAAAAGAAGACTCTCTCCCATACAAGAGGAGGAATCCAAAGAACAAGAAAGTAATGAATACCCTAAGTTGCTCCGAAGGTGTGGCTCCACGAAGACGGCTAACGAAACAATCGCCAACTCCTCCCAAGAGGAAATGGTCAACCCGTAGTCCTTCTCCTCATCATTCCAAAAGGGAAGAGAGGAAACAAACGAAGAAAAGTGCAAGAAAGAGGTCACCCTCTTCTCCTTGTTCTTCACCTTCCTCGTCTTTCGATGAAATCTATGGATATTCTCCTAGAGAATACAAGAGGGGAGGACATCACAAATCTTACCTTGCATGGTGAAGGTTACAAAATCTCAAGAAGTTCAAAGAGGGAGAAAAGAGTACCTCTTTTCTCACCTATGATGGCACCTTTGGTGCTACCGACAAAGTATTGGCCTTCATCCAGTAATTTGATGCGGCCTTTGGAGACGAGGGCTTCACGGAGTCCTCCAAGCTACTCCATGTGGCTATGCACTTCCAAAAATCGGTCGTCAATGGTTGGCTAGCCTTCATGGCAACAACAAAGCCCCAAAGACATGGAAAATTCTACGAGTTTCCATCATGAAGCAATTCCTTGCAAGCGATGCAAAGGACAAAGTGCTCACCGAATGGCACACTTTGAAGCTTCTCTCTCATGAGTCTATCCACAAATATGTGGACAAGTTTTGGGATTTACATCTCAAGGCTACTATCTTTCAAAAGATAGACTTTGCCGAGAAAAAGCAACAATTCTATGTGGGATTACTTGAAGAGATGGCCGAGTACGTCAACTCCCAACCGCTTAGTTCTATCACCGAAGTAATCCACCACAATATGGTTTCTTCGCGCATCAATTTTTAACAAGGGGCTAGACGGAATGTCAAACCCATGGAAAGCAAAGACAAAAGTGATGCAAAGGGGAAAACCAATGCCCAAAATTCTTCTTCCCAAGGCCATTCCAACAACAACAACAATTGGTCCAAGGAGAAGGGTGTTTACAAAGGTAAAAACAAACTCTCTCTTGAAGAGCTTGAAGCTTTTTGCAAGGACCATAAGTGTTTTAAGTGTGGGAAACAAGGACATGGTTATTATTCTTGTCCCAAGAGAAATGCCTGCAATGAGACTCCTAGAGCTTCCACTATCAAAGCTCCAAAAGAGGATGCTCATTGCAAAGAATCACCACTCTCCTATGCTTGTGGGAAAGGTAAGGGAGCATAATTCCTTCATCTTGTTTGACCCTGGCTCTACTCACAACTTCACATCAATGGAGTTGGTCACCAAGTTGGGATTTGAGCTTTCGAGATGGGAGATGTTGTAATTGCCGATGCCACTTTCAAGGGACAGCAAGCCTCCGTTACTCCCTTGATTGGGAGGATGAGACTTCATGTCCAAAGCTATGTTGAAAAAGAAGAATTCTTTATCTCTCCTCTCCAACATGAGTATGCTATCCTAGGGGCACCATGGTTCAACTGCATGGCTGCCAACATGACGTTCCCTGAAAGGAGAATCTACTTCATCTACAGGGGAAAGAATATGTGTAACATTTAATGGCCTAAAATCTTATTTGTAGCGGAAATTAGCATGAACATAGTGGGCATTTCATTAGAATAGATTCCCAATGAGAATTACAAGAGTGCTTGGGTGGAGAGAGCAACAAAAAGCATAACACCTAGTTAGATAGCATCGACAATACTTTCAAAAGAGAGAGCAATTAAGCTATTGACAACAGTTGAGGACCGGATTTGCATGGAGCCGGTCCCCCCTCCAAAAGGCTTTGTATTATGGTTTCTCCCATCAAGAGAGACATTGTACAATACAATTCTTTGTGTTCCTTCAAGACTAGCTAGTGCAATGAAGATGGAAGCTTCATACACCAAGCAAAACACTTAATCAAACACAACTTGAATTATCCCCGTTCTCAGACCCAAGACCTCACACACCTTCGAAGATGGTGAGAGCTAGCAGGGTATGAGAGTAGATTGAGAGGAAAAAGAAGTATCTTACGAGAAAGAAGTACATCTCCTCACATAATCACTCATATTAGCATAGCTTAGCTTAGTAATTAGCTTGGTAGAGAAGATGAGCATGCATTGAAGCTTGGCTCTTGGTTGGATTTGCATCCACATGCCAAGAGAGTGTTGATGTAGGCTTCTATCTCACAAGCTTGGAGTAGGTGATGAGCTCTCCATTAAAGCTTGGGAGGAGATAGAGTATTTTCCCTTCACACATGGTCAAGTGTGAGAGTGTGTGTGTCAATGCCAAGCAAAAATCAGCCCCCCCCCTCTCTTGGGCGAGCCCTAGCTGCTAAGTTAGTCTGGCTTTTGCCTCATTGGACCTCCCCAGGTCAAGCCAATAGGGATTAAGCAGCATAAGTGATAGCCTTTAGACATGTGTCCCCCTTTCCCCTTTTGTGAGAGCTTTAGGTAATTAAATAATTAAACTAAACTCTCATTGGACCCCTTTGCCTCCTGGCCAATAGGAATCAGGCAAGCCATGGGGCTCCTGAATGCTCATTGGACCCCTTGGGAGACTGCCCAATAGTCTTCTAGGACACTTAATTCTTATTGGTTTCTTTTATTAAATGTTTTTAAATTAATTAAACTAGATTTACTCTAGCCTAATTCTCATTGGTCCACTTCAAGGGTCTTCCAATAGGAATTGGGCATACCTTGTGGGCATCTGGCCTAGGGAGCTGACATGTGTCCCTCATTCCCTTTGTGTAAAGGGAGCCTGTGTGTGTGTGTGTGGCTTTCTCTCTCATCCCCTAGCTTTGGGGCTCGCCCCCTCCCATGTAGGGATGTAGAAAGACTTTTTGGGCACACACTAAGCATCCAATTTTCCCTAAGGTTGACCTTTGGACACAACCTTTGAATTTTGGAACCTTAGCATTTTGGAAGTCTTAATGGGCTGAACCTTAGGGTCTTTTTAGCCCGTTGTTTCACATGGCTCTTTTGCAGATGGCCCCCCCTTTGGATCCCTATTTTCCCTCCTTTGGATCCCTACTGTGGCCGGTCTGCTAACTTAACCAATATTCTAGCTTTTTCTCCCTTGGCACTTCCCCACATTAAATGATCAGTTTAATATGAGAAAATCATTTAGGAGAATTAGATATTGATTATTATGACATTACCTCTCTCTTGAAATCATAGTCGTCCTCGACTATGGTGTAGAGAAGATAAAGCATATGCATGAGTCCTTTTCTTAGCGGGTAGAGGATCCCTATGTTACCCTACGACATCATTCCATAATGGATGACTAGTCCATTTGGCGCTTGAGAGCCTGAGGCTGCCGCAAGCATGTCTGCACATTAGTCCTATCAGTCTTCCATAGTAGAGTGACAAGCTCTACTTGGTGTTCGGGAGACGTCGTCTCCGCAAACTTGATCTAAGCATGCATACTACTTCATTTTTGTGCACAAATAAAGAAAAAGAGAGTCTTATAAGACAGAAATTTTTGTTCATTTTTAACATTTTGTACATTTGCTTACTCTTGGGAAGCATTGTAAGCATTGACAAGGTTTAGGTTATCCTTTAATTGTATGCCTTGCATCCATCTAGCATCTTCAAAAGGATAATTCTTAAACTTAATAAGATATCGTCGGATAGTCTTACCGCCTCTTAATACCTTGTCTTCATGTCGGAGAATGGACTCGGGCTGCAGCACCTCCTCGTGGTCCACGATCTCCGGTGGGTCTTCAATAGTTGGTTCTTGAGGTGGCTCTCCTTTGTAAGGCTTCAAGAGGCTCACATGAAAAGCATTGTGTATGAGCCAATGATTGGGCAACTTAAGTTGATAGGCCATCTCATTGATTGGCCTAAGAATCTGGAAGGGACCATAGTACCTTTTTGCTAGTTTAGCATAGTACTTTTGGTGGCCCGTAGGATTCTTGCCCGTCGTGTGCCTTAATCGAGCCTTGGGAAATTTTAACAAGACCCAATCGTTTTCTTTAAAGGCTTGGGCTCTTCTGTGCTTGTCAGCAGCAGCCTTTTGCCTTTGCTGTGAGATAGAGATAGCATCCTTAATCTTTTGGAAAGATTCTTGTAGGTCTCGGCTATACTCATCTGCAGCGAAGATCTTCCCATGTACCTTAAGTAGCAAGGGACTTTTTGATCTTCCCTCAATTACCTCGAAAGGTGCTTTTCCTGTAGAAGTATGTACAGTGTTATTGTAAGCATACTCTACTAAGGGTAAGTACTTCTCCCATTGGGATCTTTGATCTACTTCCGTTACATAGGCTTTTAGTAGATCGAGAATAGTTAGGTTAGCTATTTCACTTTGGCCATCAGTTTGTGGATGATAGGCCGAAGAGAAGTTTAGCCTGTTCCTAAATTCTCAAAGAGACCCTTCCAGAAATTACTGGTCATTCTAGGATCTCTATCCGACACTATGGACATTGGCAAGCCATGGTACTTGAAAATTTGTGAAATGAAGAGGGTTGCCATTTGATGGGCTTTGATAGTCTTTTTGACAGGTATAAAATGAGCTTGTTTACTAAACCTGTCTACTATCGTCCATATTCCCGTATTCCCATGGATAGACTTAGGCAATCCAAAGATAAAATCCATGGATATGCTCTCCCACGGTGAATTAGGGATTGGCAAGGGTTGAAGCAATCCAAGTTGCTTCCCTCTATCAAATTTTGTCTTTTGACATACCACACATTTGGAAACATACTCATGTATGTTCACTTTCATGGTAGGCCAGTAGAAATATGTTTCAATTCCCTTTAGGGTAGACTGAATCCCTCTATGCCCCGCATATGGGGGAGCATGAGATTCATACATTACTTTCTCACGTAGTGAGTTAGTAACGCATAGTCTATTGCCATAGAGAAGATAACCATCTTGTAAAGTAAATGGTTCTTCTTTCTTCCCTAATGCAAGGGCTGAAATCACATCTCTAAAATCGGGATCAATAGCATACTCATCTATCATTAAAGATAGATCATTGTGAGTTGCTATGGAAACCGCATTCACTCTCGGTCGTCTTGAGAGTGCATCAACTACTTGATTATGCTTGCCAGCAATGTGAGCAATATGAAAATGAAATTGCGAAAGGAAATTTGCCCACCTCATTTGTTTGTCGGAGAGCTTGGTCTGCGTCATGAAGTACTTAAGACTTTGGTGATCCGTTCGCAGAATGAAAGGAGTCCCCAATAAATAGTGCTTCCATGAGTCTAAGGCATGTAGAACTGCAAGGAGTTCTTTTTCGTATATGCCTAGAGCTTGCTCAACAGGGTCGAGCCTTCGACTCTCATAGCCTATGGCGTGCCCTTCTTGGAGCAGAACAGCCCCAAGGCAATCACCACAAGCATCACATTGGACCTCAAATGGTTTTGAGAGATCCGGTAGTGTAAGCACAGGTTGAGAGATAAGCTTTTCTTTAAGCTTTTCGAAAGCATTGTTCTCCTTAGCAGACCACGTATACCTAACATTTTTCTTTGTTAGGTCATGTAATGGTCCCGCAATTTGTGAGAACTTTTCTATGAAGCGTCTATAGTATGCACACATACCTATAAAGCTTCTTAGTTCATGAAGATTCCTTGGTTTAGGCCATCCTTTTATTACCTCTAACTTGGATGGATCCATTTGGATTCCATCTTGAGAGATAATGTGACCTAAATATTGAATCTCTTGCAAGAAAAATTCACTTTTCTTTCGATTAACATAAAGTTTATTCTCTCTTAAAACTTGAAATATTACCTGGAGGTGTTGCTTGTGTTCCTCTAATGAATTAGAGTAGATGATAATATCATCAAAGAACACTCCAGTGAAGGTTCGATGAGGTCTGAACAGCTTCTCCATCAAGCGGTTAAATGTGGCTGGTGCATTAGTCAAGCCAAAAGGCATGACAATATATTCGTAAAGACCAAATGTAGTACGAAATGCGGTCTTTACAATGTCTTGATCAACTATCCTTATTTGATGATAGCCACTTTTTAGGTCAATCCTACTGAAGTAGGTCGATCCTTGTAGCTTATCAAATAGGTCTTCTACCCGTGGAACGGGAAACCTATTCTTGATAGTGATCCTATTTAGTGCTCTATAGTCGACACACATACGATATGTGCCGTCTTTCTTTTGCACTAATAGCACAGGTGAGCAAAATGGAGATGAGCTAGGCCTAACCATGCCCTTCTCAATTAACTCATGCACTTGCCGCATAATCTCCTCTTGTTGAGCTTGAGAAACTCTATAAGGAGGTTTGTTAGGCGGTGAACTTCCTGGAAGAAGTTCAATTGCATGGTCGTCATTACCTCGTTTAGGAGGTAGCTCAGAAGGGATGTCGTCAATAAAGACATCTTGAAACCCTTTGAGAAAATTG
Source organism: Adiantum capillus-veneris (assembly GCF_014529385.1). NCBI lineage: Eukaryota > Viridiplantae > Streptophyta > Polypodiopsida > Polypodiales > Pteridaceae > Adiantum > Adiantum capillus-veneris. The sequence goes on from NC_140954.1 coordinate 76,800,769, forward strand.
GATAACTCTAATTCCTTTTGGTTGCTTTTATTTTCTTTTGCTAAAGCATTAGGTTCATTTTGAGAATCTTTAACAAAAATCATGTACACGGAAATAGAGCTCTTTATTGACTTGTTGAAAGCTGGTGTATGTACAATGGGGATGGTGTTACCCATCTCCCTAGCATCTATATACATGTCCTTTTCCCTGAACTTAAAGGAGATTCTCCTTTCAGGAAATTTAACATGGGCAGCCAGACGGTCAAACCATGGTGCCCCTAGGATTACATCCTCATGCTTGAGAGGAGAGATAAAGAAATCCTCTTTGTCCACATAGCCTTGGACATGAAGCCTCAATTTCCCGATTAAGGGAGTGACTGAAGCTTCTTGCCCCTTGAAGGCACTGTCTGCGGGTAGGATATCTCCCATCTCGTAGGATTGTATGCCTAGCTTGGTGGCTAACTCCATAGATATGAAATTGTGAGTAGAACCAGGGTCAAAGAGAATAAATGCATCATGTTCTCTTACCTTTCCCCAAGCATGGCATAGAGGAGATCCTTTGTGGTGAGTTTGGTGAATCTCCTCCTCTTGGATTTCAACCAAAGAAGCTCTAGGAGGATCTTGGCGGTTGTTCTTTTGGGGACAAGCGCGGTACGCATGCCCTTGTTCGCCGCACTTGAAACACCGGTTATCTTTACGATAACGCTCAAGCTCTTCAGGAGAGAGTTTATTCTTTCCTTTGTAAACTCCCTTCTCTTTAGTTTGTTGGAATTGCCCTTAGGAGACTTTTGGACATTGTCCTTCCCCTTAGGCTCATTGGTACCTTTGTTTTCCGGGGGCTTATTATTTCTTTTACCCCCCGTTTGGAAATTGATTCGCGAGGCCACCATAGTATGGTGTATTACCGCCGATATGGTACGTGGCCTTTGGGAGTTGACATACTCCGCCATTTCTTCGGTTAAGCCCGCACAAAATTGTTGCTTTTGCTCTCCAAAATCCAACTTTTTGAAGACAGTGGCTTTGAGTTGTAGGTCCCAAAACTTGTCTACATATTTGTGGATGGATTCATTGGGAGAGAGCTTTAAGCTTCGCCATTCGGTGAGTACTTTGTCTTTGGCATCGGTGGCCAAAAACTGCTTCATAATGGAAGCTCTTAAAGCCTTCCATGTTCGTGGAGCTTCACCGTTGGCTCGTAGGCTAGACCACCATTGCCTGGCGGACTTTTGAAAGTGCATAGCTACATGGCGTAGCTTAGAGGACTCCGTGAAGCCCTCATCTCCAAACGCCGCGTCGAATTGCTGGATAAAGGCCAAAACTCTGTCTGTAGCACCAAAGGTGCCATCATAGGTAAGGAAAGAGATGCTCTTCCCTCCCTCTTTGAATTTCTTCAGCTTGGACGACCTCTTCCATGCGGCATAGGATTTCCTATGGCCTCTTCTTTTTGATGGTTCAAAAGTTGCACCATCACTTTCTTCAGAAGATGAAGAATTTGAAGAAGGTGGAGAAGAGGGTGACCTCTTTCTCGCCTTTTTCTTGTCTTGATCTTTGTCGTCTTCACCATAGCTTTCATAAGAGGAAGAGGATGAAGAAGATGGAGAAGAGGGTGTCCTCTTTCTCGCCTTTTTCTTCTCTTGCTTTTAATCATCCCTCTTTGAATTATGGCGTGGAGAAGAGTGTGAGGGTCTTCTCCGCTTTGGTGGTGATGGAGAGCGTTTAGCCCGCCGTCTTCGTGGAGCCATCTCCGCCGAGGTGGCGGGAGACTCGCTTCTTTCTCGTTCCTTCGGTGGAGGCTCTTGAGTTCTCCTTTGGGAAGGAGATGCATCATCAAGAAGTAAGTTCTTGAGCCCTTCATATGGATTCTCTTCTTCTTCCCGAATCGGAGAGAGACCTCTTTTGGTAGTCTCACAAGGAGGCTTCCTAGGTGTTCTCTCGTCATGGTGATGAACTTGGAGAATCCCGTGAGCACGGAGCTGCCGTTGCACTTCACTTTGGAGAGATGGATTGCCCATGGCTTGTTGAAGCCTAGAAACAAGATAATTAACAAGCATTGAAGCATCATTAGTAGCTTGCTCATGAGCAAAATCAAAGTTATCAACATTAATTTCACTCTCTTTAATATTGTCAGCCATTCTAACAACTTTTAGGTGTAAACTTTTTAGGTGTACTTTGGCACTTCAAGCCCTAGTTGCTACTCCTCTTTACCCCTTTAGAAAAAGCACTCAAGCTACTGTACCCGCGGCTCGAATACCATTAATTGCAAGGAATAGAAGAGAGGGTCTTTCGACACCAAAACAGCACCGGCTCCTGTCAAGCTTCTAATAGCTCAATAGTGGTTAAGCCGTAGGCAAGCCCCGTAGGACTCCACTATTAAGACCATACCTCTCGAAGGTGATGCCCCGTTAACTGCACAAAGGCAGGCGCACTGAAAGGCTGAAAAATCCCTATTCTACTTACTCACAGGCAATTAATAATACCAACCATTTGTAGCTAGCTTGAGGACCTCCCTTCTTGAGCAAGAAAAGAGAAACCTTGAGCTCTGATACCAATGTAACATTTAATGGCCTAAAATCTTATTTGTAGCGGAAATTAGCATGAACATAGTGGGCATTTCATTAGAATAGATTCCCAATGAGAATTACAAGAGTGCTTGGGTGGAGAGAGCAACAAAAAGCATAACACCTAGTTAGATAGCATCGACAATACTTTCAAAAGAGAGAGCAATTAAGCTATTGACAACAGTTGAGGACCGGATTTGCATGGAGCCGGTCCCCCCTCCAAAAGGCTTTGTATTATGGTTTCTCCCATCAAGAGAGACATTGTACAATACAATTCTTTGTGTTCCTTCAAGACTAGCTAGTGCAATGAAGATGGAAGCTTCATACACCAAGCAAAACACTTAATCAAACACAACTTGAATTATCCCCGTTCTCAGACCCAAGACCTCACACACCTTCGAAGATGGTGAGAGCTAGCAGGGTATGAGAGTAGATTGAGAGGAAAAAGAAGTATCTTACGAGAAAGAAGTACATCTCCTCACATAATCACTCATATTAGCATAGCTTAGCTTAGTAATTATCTTGGTAGAGAAGATGAGCATGCATTGAAGCTTGGCTCTTGGTTGGATTTGCATCCACATGCCAAGAGAGTGTTGATGTAGGCTTCTATCTCACAAGCTTGGAGTAGGTGATGAGCTCTCCATTAAAGCTTGGGAGGAGATAGAGTATTTTCCCTTCACACATGGTCAAGTGTGAGAGTGTGTGTGTCAATGCCAAGCAAAAATCAGCCCCCCCCTCTCTTGGGCGAGCCCTAGCTGCTAAGTTAGTCTGGCTTTTGCCTCATTGGACCTCCCCAGGTCAAGCCAATAGGGATTAAGCAGCATAAGTGATAGCCTTTAGACATGTGTCCCCCTTTCCCCTTTTGTGAGAGCTTTAGGTAATTAAATAATTAAACTAAACTCTCATTGGACCCCTTTGCCTCCTGGCCAATAGGAATCAGGCAAGCCATGGGGCTCCTGAATGCTCATTGGACCCCTTGGGAGACTGCCCAATAGTCTTCTAGGACACTTAATTCTTATTGGTTTCTTTTATTAAATGTTTTTAAATTAATTAAACTAGATTTACTCTAGCCTAATTCTCATTGGTCCACTTCAAGGGTCTTCCAATAGGAATTGGGCATACCTTGTGGGCATCTGGCCTAGGGAGCTGACATGTGTCCCTCATTCCCTTTGTGTAAAGGGAGCCTGTGTGTGTGTGTGTGGCTTTCTCTCTCATCCCCTAGCTTTGGGGCTCGCCCCCTCCCATGTAGGGATGTAGAAAGACTTTTTGGGCACACACTAAGCATCCAATTTTCCCTAAGGTTGACCTTTGGACACAACCTTTGAATTTTGGAACCTTAGCATTTTGGAAGTCTTAATGGGCTGAACCTTAGGGTCTTTTTAGCCCGTTGTTTCACATGGCTCTTTTGCAGATGGCCCCCCCTTTGGATCCCTATTTTCCCTCCTTTGGATCCCTACTGTGGCCGGTCTGCTAACTTAACCAATATTCTAGCTTTTTCTCCCTTGGCACTTCCCCACATTAAATGATCAGTTTAATATGAGAAAATCATTTAGGAGAATTAGATATTGATTATTATGACATTACCTCTCTCTTGAAATCATAGTCGTCCTCGACTATGGTGTAGAGAAGATAAAGCATATGCATGAGTCCTTTTCTTAGCGGGTAGAGGATCCCTATGTTACCCTACGACATCATTCCATAATGGATGACTAGTCCATTTGGCGCTTGAGAGCCTGAGGCTGCCGCAAGCATGTCTGCACATTAGTCCTATCAGTCTTCCATAGTAGAGTGACAAGCTCTACTTGGTGTTCGGGAGACGTCGTCTCCGCAAACTTGATCTAAGCATGCATACTACTTCATTTTTGTGCACAAATAAAGAAAAAGAGAGTCTTATAAGACAGAAATTTTTGTTCATTTTTAACATTTTGTACATTTGCTTACTCTTGGGAAGCATTGTAAGCATTGACAAGGTTTAGGTTATCCTTTAATTGTATGCCTTGCATCCATCTAGCATCTTCAAAAGGATAATTCTTAAACTTAATAAGATATCGTCGGATAGTCTTACCGCCTCTTAATACCTTGTCTTCATGTCGGAGAATGGACTCGGGCTGCAGCACCTCCTCGTGGTCCACGATCTCCGGTGGGTCTTCAATAGTTGGTTCTTGAGGTGGCTCTCCTTTGTAAGGCTTCAAGAGGCTCTTTCGCAATTTAGCACAATCAAGTGGCCGTGCATTTTAATGATGACCAAAAGTTAATGTTGTGTCTATAGCAACTCACAATGATCTATCTTCTATGATAGATGAGTAAGCTACTGACCCTAATTTTAAAGATATAATGTCAGCCCTTACTTTGGGAAAGAAAGAGGAACCATTCACCTTGTAGGATGGTTATCTTCTCCATGGCAATAGGCTATGTGTTACCCACAATGATCTATCTTCTATGATAGATGAGTATGCTACTGACCCTGACTTTAAAGATATAATGTAAGCCCTTTCTTTGGGCAAGAAAGAGGAACCATTCACCTTGCATGATGGTTATCTTCTCCATGGCAATAGGCTATGTGTTGAATCCCATGCTCCTCCCTATGCGGGGCATAGAGGCATTCAACCTACTCTTCAAGGAGTAGAGACGTACTTTTATTGGCCTACCATGAAAGTGGACATACAAGAGTATGTTTCAAAATGTGTGGTATGCCAAAAGACTAAGTATGATAGAGAGAAGAAACATGGATTACTCCAGCCATTGCCAATCCCTAATTCACCATGGGAGAGTATATCCATGGATTACCCAAGTCTATCCATGGGAATATAGGAATATGGACAATAGTTGATAGGTTTAGCAAGCAAGCACACTTTATTCCTGTCAAAAAGATTATTAAGGCACACCAAATGGCAACTCTCTTCATATCCTAGATTTTCTGACACCATGGATTGCCAACATCCGTCGTATCAGATAGAGATACTAGAATGACCAATAATTTTTAGAAAGGTCTCTTTGAAAATCTAGGTACAAGATTGAATTTCTCTTCGGTCTATCACCCACAAACAGATGGCCAAAGTGAGATTGCTAATCTTTTGATTCTTGATCTACTAAAGACCTATGTTACAGAAGTAGATCAACGCTAATAATGAAAAAAGTACTTACCTCTTGTAGAGTATGCATACAATAATACTATCCTTACTTCTACGAGAAAAGCACCTTTTGAAATCATAAAGGGAAGACCTAAAAGTCCCTTGCTACTTAAAGTACATGGGACGATCTTCGCCTGCCGATGAGTATAGTCGTGACCTGTAAGAATCTTTTCAAAAGATTAAGGAGGCTATATCTGTCTCTCAACAAAGGCAAAAAGCTACTATTGATAAGCACAGAAGAGCCTTAATGTTCAAAGAAAATGATTGAGTCTTACTTAACTTTCCCAAAGCTCGATTGAGGCAAACGACATGCAAAAATCCTACGGGCCATCAAAAGTATTATGCTAAACTAGTAAAAAGATACTATGGTCCTTTTCAAATTTTGAAGCCAATAAATGAGGTGGCTTATCAACTCAAGTTGCCCAACCATTGGCTCATAAACAATGCTTTTCATGTGAGCCCACTTAAGCCCTACAAAGGAGAGCCACCAAGTGAAGCAATTATTGAAGACCCTCCCAGAATTGAAGACCAAGAAGAGGTGCTACAACCTGAAGCTATCCTTCCGCACGAAGACAAGGTACTACGACATGGTAAGATTATCCGCCCCGACGGTATCTTATTAAGTTCAAAATTAATCCTTTTGAAGATGCTAGATGGATGCAAGGAATCCAGCTTAAGGATAGTATGAACCTTGTCAATGCTTACAATGCTACATTAGAGTAAGAAAATATACATGTTTCTTTGAAATGATCAATTTTTTTGTCTTATAAGACTAATTCTTTTTATTGTGCACAAATTTAAGTAGTATGCATACTTAGAATCATGTTTGTGACGACGTCTCTCAAACACCAAATAGAATTTGTCACTCTGTTTGGGAGAATGAAATGGACTAAAGAGGAGACATGCTTGTGGTAGCTATGTCTCCCAAGCACCAAATGGATTAGTCATCCATCTTGGAATGATGTCGTAGGGTAAAAAGGAATCCTCTACCCATCCAAAAAAATTGACTAATGACTAAGGCTTTATCTCTTCTACATCACAGTTGAGGACAATTATGATTTCAAGAGAGAGGTAATGTCATAAAATCTAATATCTAACCAACCCAAATAATTTTCTCATATAAAACGAATCATTTAATGTGAGATAATAAATGGGAACAAGGGTTAGAATATAGATGTGTGCTTACGGATCTATCTCAACACGGGGATAATGGTAAAGGGGTCCAAATGAGAGATGGTCTGTCAAAGAGCAAGGCTAGCTAATGCAGCTTAAACGACCTAAGGGTTAGCTTCATTAAAGACCTCCAATGGTTAGTGTTAAAAGTCCTTTGACCTTATGCAAGCTAGGGATGACCTTGAGGTGGGAAACCGACCTAAGCTTGAGGTGCTTGTCATGCTTGGTGACTAAGGTGCTTGAGGTAGGCTTGTCGTGCTTGCTGACTAAGGTGCTTGAGGTGCTTGTCGTGCTTGATGACTAAGGTACTTGAGGTGCTTGTCATGCTTGATGACTAAGGTGCTTGAGGTGCTTGTCATGCTTGATGAGGAAGGTGCTTGAGAAGCTTCCCATGCATGGGGCTAAGGTGCTTGAGTCAATAAGAGACCCTACAAAGGAGGGTGAAAGCCCCAAAGTTAGGGGAATCTTTGACTTAACCTCCCACTGACCCAAAGCCACCCCCTTTACTCAAGGGGCACATGGACACATGTCAGACTCTCCCTATGCTTATCCACATGGTGTGCTTAAATCCTATTGACTGGGCTAGAGAGGGGTCCAATGAGCTCTAGTTCCATTGAGAAAATATTTAGATATTTTCAGGATCTCTCTCAAAGGGATAAGGAGGACACTTGTCCAAATACTATCCATGTGCTTGAAATGCATGGGGCATGTGATTGGCTACGGGGAGAGGGGTCCAATGAGCTTCAGGCTTGAGAAAAAAGGGGGGCCAAGAGGCATGGTTGGGGGGTATACACCTCTCACACACTCATTTTTTTCAAATATTCTCACTTGGTGAAAGTAGAGGAACTCCATCTCCTTCTCCAAGCTTGTTGAGAACTTGAGATCCTACACCAACACTCTTGGCTATGGAATGAAAATCCAACTAGGAGCCATGCTTCAATGCTTAAGCTTTCCATCTTCTCCACCTTAATTACTATGCTATTATGTATGCTAGCAAGACGAGTGATGATAAGTGAGGAACTATTTCTTTCTCCTATGGAATTTTTTTTCTTCCTCTTCACTACATTCATTCCCCGCTAGCTCTCTCCACCTTTGAAGGTGTTTTCAGGCCTTGGGACTAAGGCTTGGGATAGTCAATGTTTTCTACAAAGTTTATGTTATGATCGTGATGCATGAGGCTTTCCATCTTCATTGCATCACCTAGGTCACAAGGAGCATAAAGATTGTATTGTACCTGTTGGAATTAGGGTTGCAGAGAAACGCACACAGCTTGGAGAAGACAAAGGAAGCTCAAGGCACACAACTGAGAGTATATTACTTAGTGTGCAATAGAAATATAGATAGCCCTAGAGTGATGGGCGTATATACAATGCACGGGGGGAAAAATTTCCTAAAGAGGGAAAAAATGCCCCGGCAGTCCTAGCGTGTTCACACACATCACTACCACATGTATATGGTAACAAATCCCACCTGGAGTGATGCGGTGAACGAGAATTGGCACATGAATAAAGGGAAGTGCCATGCCCTGAAGACATGATCAATCCACAAAGGGGAGTAAGCCCAAAGCTTTGCGGAAAGCTTCGAGCTTCTCATGAGACAATGCCTTTGTCAAAAGATCTGCAAGGTTGTCCTGTGTTGGCACATAAGCCAAGCTAATCTCTCCTGTTGAGAGCCTCTCCCTGACATAGTGGTAATGCACCTCAATGTGCTTTGTGTGAGCATGAAAAATTGGGTTCCTCGCAACTACTAATGCGCTCTAACTGTCAGTGTAGATAGTGTTGGTAGTGTCCTGTCCAACACCCAAATCAGCCATAAGGCGTCTGGGCCATACACACTCAACTATAGCTGTGAAGACTACCCTATACTCAGCCTCACAACTATAAGTGGCCACAATAGGTTGCTTCTTGCTCAACTGTGATATACATGAATTGCCAAGCATGAAACAAAAATCACTTGTGGACACTCGCGTGTCAAAACAACCAGCCCAATCTGAGTCCGAAAAAGCATGTAAGTGTGGCGGGAATGATCCCCCTTGGGATAAAACAAGCCAAGATATAAAGTGCCACTAAGGTAGTGGAAAATCCTCATCATAGCCTGCTAATGCTTAGACCTTGGGCTATGCATAAATCTGCTGACCTGTAAGACTGCAAAATGAATATCCGGCCTTGTGTTGCATACATAAAGGAGGCATCCCACATCAATTTGGTAAAGAGTGACATCAGCAGGATCACTAGCATCATGTAGACTTAACTTCAAACATGTTTCTATGGGAGTGGCAATAGGTTTGCAATCCTCAAGTCCAAACTTACATAGCAATGTCTCTATGTAACTTTTCTGACACAAGGCAATACCACCATCACACTGCTTAAACTGAATGCCCAAGTAATGATGCAACAGCCCCAAATCTTTCATCTTGAAGGTAGCATTCAGATCAGCCTTAAATTCAGCAATATGTCTCTCATTTGGGCCAGTTTGATCAGCAAATCATCTACATAAAGAACTACAATGAGAAGTACATCACCCTCACGCTTTACATACAATGTGCTTTCTGTTGGACTGTTACGAAAGCCTCGTTTCACCAAATGAGTGTCAGATTTCTCATACCAAGCACGAGGAGATTGCTTCAACCCATACAAAGCCTTCTTACATCTGCACACTTTGTCCTCTTGTCCTTTCTTGAGTGAGGCCGCGTTACATAAACTTACTCAAATATGTCACCATTCAAGAAAGCAGTAACAATGTCTGATTGATGTACATCCCAACCAAAATGATCTACCAATGCACATAGAAAATGCACAGTAGTCATACGACAACTATGAGAAAAAGTCTCTTCATAATCTATGCCTTTTTGTTGTGCATAACCCTTTGCAACAAGTCGAGCCTTATGATGATCAATCTCACCATCCGTCTTGCATTTCAACTTGTAAACCCACTTTTTACCAATGGCCTTTTTGCCAGGAGGAAAGTCACAAAAGTCCATGTGTCATTTTCTATAAGTGCATCATATTTTGATTGCATGGCAGCCATTCAATTTTTTGAATTATTTGCTTCATCAAAAGATAGAGGTTTCTCAACATCATGTAAGCTAGACATAGCCAAAGCATAACAATCTGATGGGGATAAGAAGCATGGCCAGAGCCTGAACGAGTACGACTAGACAAAGGTGCATCCAATTTACTGTCACGCAATGTATGCACCAGCCATTTTGGCATACCTCTAGCCTGCTCATTTTCAGTCCTTTCCTCATCAAGTACATCATGTACATCTGCATCAGTAATAGGCTGATCTGTAACATTTTCAAAAACCCCCATAGGATGTACATTTGCCTCATTGGAATTTACATTTGAACTTCCACCACTGAAAAGAGGCAACAAAGTGTCATAAATGTCCTGTGAGCTTACATTATTGTGTCTAGAACATGACAGCAAGGGCTGAACAGAATCTTCCACAAACACTACATCTTGTGAAACCAAAATACGCTTTGTTTGCGGATGATACAACCTGTAACCTTTGCTTTCAACACTATAACCAACAAAAATACATTTGATAGCCTTATCATCCAATTTTTTGCATTGTGTTTGTGGCACCAAAGCATATGCCAAACAACAAAAAACTTGCATGTGCTCAATAGAAGGCTTTCTATCATGACATGCTTCATATGGAGTAATAGACTGCAAAGATTTCGTAGGACACCTGTTAAGTACATAAGTGGCACACATGATGGCCTCAAGCCAAAAAGAATGCGGCAAAGCTTGACTTTTGACAAAAGGCCAGATGCCCATGAAACAAAAGGCCAGATGCAACAATTTCATCACCAAAACTGAGATCATGAATTGTACATCGGTCATTCACAAATTTGACTACAAGTCCAAGTCTAGCAAGTGCAGATATAGACAAAAGATTCTTCTTGATCCTAGGTACATAAAGTGCATCAACAAGTGTGAAAGAACTGCCATTTGCAGTAATAAGCACAATCTTTCCAACCCCCTGAACCGGATAAGAGGCATTGTTGGCACAAGTGACTGAATTCCCATGAGGGACAGACTAAAGAGAGGTGAACAATTCATGATGTGAGGTACTGTGCTTTGTAGCACCACTGCAAAATACCACACATGGTAATCTGTAGCAACTGACATGCATGCATCATGGACAACAGGATTGTAAGTGCACATTGCACTAAAAGCCTTTTCTGCATCAACATCAACATCATAGTCTCCTTTCACAGAAGACTCAACAATCGCTGCATTTGTAGTGGAACTAGCATTTGTAGTGGAACCACCCTCTTTCTTCTTAGCCTCTTTGGCCTTCAACTTAGGACATTGCTTGATCAAGTGATCAGTAGCTCTACAATAATGGGAAGGCATCTTCTTTTTGCCCTTATCACTAGAATTTCCAGACGAATTGCTGCTAGCAGAAGTATTAGGAACAAAAGTTTTTCCACTTGCAACAGAACCATAAGAAGTGGCTGCATTGCTGTTACCACCCTTTCTTTGAGAATCAATAATCAATAAAATCCTATTCCAGTAGTCTCCAAGTACTAGGAAAATTCTGGTAAGAATTTGGTCAGGCGTTAATTACTGTCTGCACAAGGGAATTGTCTAAAATGACTTCACCTGCAGAAATAATTTGCTCATTGATATCCTTGACACCAGCAAGGAAAGTGTCCATATCATCTTCCTCATACATAATCTTCAATTCCAGCTCTTTACGCAGCAAAGCAATTTTAGCCTCATTGCGGCTTGCATAAAGACCTGCTAGAATATCCCAAGCCTATTTTGCAAATTTTGTTGAACAAATGTGAGGAGTAATGGTGCACTTCATAGATAGCGCAATCAACACATGAGCCTGCGCATCCTTTATATCCCAACGAGCTTGTTCTACTGTAGGCAAAACAACTCCAATAGCAGCAATCCTGGCAACAAGACCTGCAACATCCTCAACATTGCTTACATTCTTAGAACCAAGACGTACATCAATGCCCTACACAATATTCTAGACACCCTTTGACACAAGAACATTTTGCATCATGTAAGCCCACATATGGTAATTGTCCCCATCCATTCTATCCTCAAGCAACAAACATCTTGAACAAATCCGTGTTGTTGTCAGCCATGGAAAATGCCTACACCTGATGTGGAAACTGCCCAAAATGAGGAGAAACTGAGTGAGACCAGCACGTGCTATATAGCACAACCCGCAGCAGACTGTATGGGACCTTTGCAGTAATTGGCGCTGACAAAAATTTTGTACAAAATGACGAAATTGCTTGTGCAGACCTGGCTGTAGTGGAAACGGAGGTCAAAATGAGCCCGAATCAGAAATCTGAGTAGACTGAGCTCTGCAAACCTACCCAAAACTTTTGTCGACCTGCAAACGCTCGCCAAAGCTCACAGAAATCGGAGAAAGTGAGCAAGCGTGTGCTGGAGCTGCTGGCGACTAAGCCCGAGAGGATGCAACCTGCTCTGATACCAATTGTTGAAATTAGGGTTGCAGAGAAACGCACACAGCTTGGAGAAGACAAAGGAAGCTCAAGGCACACAATTTAGAGTATATTACTTAGTGTGCAATAGAAAGATAGATAGCCTTAGAGTGATGGGCGTATATACAATGCACGAGGGAAAAAACCTCCTAAAGAGGGAAAAAATGCCCCGGTGGTCCTAGTGTGTTCACACATATCACTACCACATGTAGATGGTAATAGTACAAGTCTCTCTTGATGGGAGAAACTATATTACAAATTCCTATTGGAGGGGTGACCGGCTCTGCATGAATCTGGTCCTCAACAATTGTCATGTTCTCTCTCTCTCTCTCTCTCTCTCTCTCTCTCTCTCTCTCTCTCGCAAAAGTATTGTTCATGCCAAGTTAACTAAGTACCATGTTTATGTTGCTACCATCAATTAAGTCAACCCTCTATGCTCACAACGTAATCTCACAAAAGTGCTTTATCTAATTTCCATCACATTATCTCTCTCCATTAAATAAACCACTCTAATCTCTATTTAACTACACCTTTATACCTAACAATCTTAACATTCCTAACAAAAACACAAATCCAAGGGATGAGACTTGGACAAGGGTTCAAATCTCAACCACAAGCCACATCCATGTATGAATATGAGATTTGGATGGTTTTTAAAATATCATAGACTTGTTACTCTATGATTAATGACTCTTGACATTTACAACAAATACAGAATGCTAGAACATGATGAGATTCAGACAACCATCTAGATATCAACTTCAAGCCAAATTTGGACAGTACTCTAGATCTCAATTCAAAACAAGATTTGGACAACCATCCAAATCTCAAAGCCAACCTTTAAAGGACACCTTTTCCATGGAGTTGTTGCAGCCAAATACCAAAATTTGTTTTTTTGTTTTTATCTATGGGTCTTGCACTAGTTATGATCGATTAGTATGTTTAAAAGGCTTCCCTCACATCTAAGATCTCTGATCCTTTCTATGATATCATAACATTTCTAAACATATAATATCCTAGGGAATGAGATTTGAGCAAGGATACAATTCTCAATGCCAAACGAGATCCATACTTGAATATGGGATTTGGATGGTTATCTAAATCTTATAGACTTGTCACTCATTGTTTAGGACTCTTAATATCTATAGGGGATGATGAAATTTGGAAAATTTTGCAAATCTCAATCTCCAATTAGTATTGGGACAATCGTCCAAATCTCAAAATAAAGCTTCAAAGACAACTTTGTCATCTCCAAAGGCGTACATGCACCTTGAATTGAGATAGTCTCTTGAGAGTTAATTTTTCATTTATTGTAATCTCTCCTTTGGTCTTTAAGAGATTTGGATAGCCATCAAGAAATACAAAATACTAAATGAAAAATAAAATTCGTCACCCTCGACTTTTTATGTATATTTCTTATATTTGGTTGTTTGCCACTCTAAATCAACATTCAGATCTCTATAAGGGGGATATTTTTTTGCGAGATTAGTTTAGCGAGCTTTTATTGGTGAATGGTTTCTTTGTGCAAGCTTTTATCCACTCAAAAGATATGATGATATATTTCATTACAATTAACCACACTCACATCTTAGTCCACAAAGATTGATCCTTGTGAATGGTTTCTTTGTGCAAGCTTTTATCCACTCAAAAGACATGATGATGTATTTCATTACAATTAACCACACTCACATCTTAGTCCACAAAGATTGATCCTTTCCATACAACATCCCTCACTTATTCATCATAAGAGTGAATTCGCTGCAATTTAACATTAGGTACTTCACTTTGAGTCTAATGCTATAATAAAAATTTGATATTTAGAACAAGGGAATTTATCATTTCAAATCAACTAACTCTATTTATTCTATCTATTAAGCTTTACATTTGAAAAAAACGGGAGGCCCAACATAACCAGGAACAAATCCAAACCACGTTATATTGAAATTGTGAAAACTAATATATAAGCAAGGAACCTTTGTTCAAACTCCAACCCCAAGAAAATAATTACCATCCCAAATGCATGGAAATAGATGAAGGAATGACCCAACATACATAGAAATATAACCAAAACAATATTAATTATATCTCACAAACACAAGCAATAAGGTAGAAGCGAGTCTCTTACAAAGCAACTCCACCGTACATACATTGTTCATTGTTCTTTCACCCACTTCCCAAATTCACATGTAGGTACATCATCATGTATTATAAAACCGGGGGATATTTCCAGGTGAGCAATTTTTGGTGAGCGTTTTTTAGGAATCAGGTGAGAAGATTCCTAAAAAGATTCTCTCTTCCTCCTTGGCTATCTCTCTCGTGCAATTTTGCTACTCTCCACTCTTTCGTCTTTTTCTTATCTCTATCTCTATCTCTCAAAGAGAGAGAGAGAGAGAGGGGGGGGGGGGGGGGGGGGGGGGGGGGGGGGGGGGGGTATTAGGGAGGTTGAGACATAGACAAAGATATGCGAGCTAAACAAATTGTTTCAAAAACAACAAAGACAAGGGTCCTTAAAACAAGAACATCCATTAATAATAGAAAGTTACATATTATTGCACTTGCATTACATAGGCAAGAAGCGTTCATCTTCTGGAATCCCCGGTTTTAGAAGTAGATGTGCTGCCTTCGAGTGGCAAAAGAAGATTCACCACGTTCCCTAGCTGCTGCATCATTTGCTCCTCATCCTCCTCTATGATGAGTCCAATCTTGTTCCATCAAGAGAATCCCTTCTCGTTCAAGCTGAGTAAGGTCCGCATATTGAGTTCAGTGCGGCAATGATAAAGGCAATACACATTGATTGTTGCCTTTAGAGCCTCCCTAAACAAGTTGGCTCCATACAACGCCTCTCTGTTGGGAATGGCTTCCATGGCATCCCACACAAACTTGATTTTATTCTCAAGATCGTTGGACATCCTGAAAATTAAGAGAGGTGTGCTACGGAAGCTAGTGGATGGTTTCACAAAAATAATTCAAGCAATGGACATTTATGCCATTGTGGAAATATTATATTACTTTATTCACAATTTGACACATAAACAACCATTTTCCAAATTTGAAAAAAGTTGCAAATCAATGTACCGAAATGTGGCCATCATAAGATAAAATTAGAACCTGGTAGAGTTGTCCATTTTGTGAATTGACATACAAAAACTAAGAAACAAGAAATGCTATGCATGCATGCCTGGATAGGTCCGGCTTCGGCTCAGTGCCCTGAAGATATCAGCATCTGCCAGAATTAGTTGATGGATAACCATATTGTCATTTTGTCTTAACCCTAGCACACGCAGATAAATAAAATACAAATGTTTACATCAATATATGTTTTTTGCTTTGACACCCATTCCATGAAGTCTGGACATGTGCACGATGGCTGGTTGCAAATATAAACATTGTACAGCCCGAGATGACCATCTTCACTTTTGGTCTCTACTTTAAAGACCTCATTAACACCATCTGCTACACATATCTCTTCGACGACCTTGGCTCTCAGCACTAGTGCTAAACTGATCTTGCGAGCAGTGTCCTCGAAAATGGAAGTCCAATACCATACACGTGCACCATTTCTCACTGTGGCTCGTACATTGCCTTCAGGAGTGGATGTATCTTTTGACTTGAAAGGCGAGTTGGTCATATTTTATGCAGGAATCACCGGAATTGCATTAGAGATTCCTTCTTTCCTGAGCTCCACTTGATACCCCCCTTCATGCAATATTTGCACCTCATCTTGAGATAGGTTGGTGCCCACATGCACGGGCCAGTGTGTGGTGGGTGCTGAGGCTATGGCTCAATGTTTTGGTCTACTATATGGCAATGCAAGACATGATCCGAACAAAACCAAAACCACTAACACACCACACCATTCAAATGCTTTCGATATCCTTCAAAAGATGGGGCTGATATACCAAGGCTAGAACCTGCAATATTGCATCCACACCTTCGTCCTCCTCTTGGCGTGCCGCTACATGTGACTCTACTACCTTGTGGAGTTTGGTGTGTGGACCACATTGCCTCATTGACCTTGCGTTCCACTACATACTGCCCACCTGAACCTATACTTCGTTTTGGGGTTTGTGATATCCCTTCTTCTGTAAAGTTGATCTTACATGGTCTTCCACACTTCTTGCGATCTTTGGTGACCGAGTGTACTTAGGCCTATGTGATGCATCATCTTCCACATTGATAAACTCATTTGGCTTGCGTGTTTGTCTTGATGTCTCCTTATCTCCTGTCAAAGGAGTCGGTTGTTTATACATTGGAGTGCCCTCAGTAGCCTCATTCACTACTCTTATTACTTGATTGGGACGTTTTTCATGGCATTCCGCAAGATTCTGTATCAATGGACCCTTCCCAATGTGTTTTCCATCACTGTATGAAATGGCCTTTGTTCTCTGTAAGATGGAATTTGCAAGGTCGGTTGTACATGCATCATATAATGAAATGCGTTTATGAAAACCCTCTCTTGCTAGCCAGCTGCCATGCTTTCTCTCCACAAGGTTTGTGCGTGGAGTATTTGATCCATCAGAGCTACTTTCTATGCACGTCATAATGCCACCCCAATGTGCAATACAAATTTCCCACCAACTAAGCCATGAATCCATGTATGGACTATTATGGTCTATGCAATGACCGTTACACCACCATTGGTGTATCACACAAGCCTCTACTACTGCAACCTCTTTTGTTGGTGCTTGCCTCCACTTCTCACACATTTCTTTGTATGTGTGTTGAGAAGCTTGCACCACATACTTCATTGTGTGTTGATTCAAGCTTTGCTTCCAATGGAAAAGACAAGAACGCTCTCGATGGCTCATTGTATTGGTCTTGTTGCCACCATTGAAAACAATTCAAACTGCATTCCAATTTGCTTGAGCTTCATCCACCATGAAGCCAAAGAAATTAGCTCTGTCACACCCACATGATAGCATTACATCATTGAGGCACTCCCAAAACAAACAATGTGTTTCCATGTCTTCTTGTTTTATTTCACAAGTTGCAATAGGCAAAAGGTCCTGCATGCTGCAAACAAATTGTTAGAGAGAGAGTCTCAAAGGCAACTCACAATGTTGTGAAGGTGCACCATGTACCTTGGATCATAGACATGACAACCATAGTCACCCATTTGTTAACACATCTGGTGTGATCAAACTGGATCCACGCACGTCGAAGATCGCCATCCCTGTCTTGTCTCATTCGGTTCACCAGGTCCACACCGGATGCTGGACCAATTGTGAACATTTTGAAGACATAACATTCTCCCCCTCCGTACCTTGACCTAGAAACCTGCTTCAGTCTCGCTTCAGCTTTAGGAGTGCATCAATGCCAAAAGATTCTTTGTCAACCCCTCTTCGTAAACTAGATACTGACCTTCGAAACCTAACAATGTTCATAGTGTTCAGAGAAAAAATAATTTAGCATACAATTTTGCATCAAAATAAGAATGTAGGAAATGCTCATACCAATTATCTTGCACCAATGGCCCCAACTCCTCAGCGATTGCAAATAGCTATTGCTCGCCTAAAATCCCTTCATTTTGGTGTTGTTGCAAAGAAGTGTTGTACTTATAATTTCTTTTGCCAAACACATTTGAACCTTCCTGGCTTCTGCGTGTGGGTCAATAGTCAAAATACTTTGCACCATCACCTTGGTGTTGTCTGTTAGTGTTTTGGATGTGTCAATGCGCACATCGTGTCTATGTGTGCCGCGATGAATCATGACTCTGGTGGCGGTCTCATAGGATGGCATGACATAGTATACTACACAATCACATGTTGCAATACAGAAAGCAATTGCCTTGCAAAAGTGGCATGTAAGGCTCTTATTTCCAATCTTACAATATTGTTCGGGTGTAGTTGCCTTTTGATTGTACCCGTTGAAATGACTTGTATTGGGAATATGATAATTAACCAAGCGGGCACATTGTTCATTCATGCACTTTAGAGATCCTATGCAATGACTAAGACGCACTACACCTGGAAAAACTATATTGGACGTTTGTGGCTTCGACCACAAATGAGGATCATACTTACGCTCCATTGCATCCATATAGTGCAACTTTTCCACGGTAGGTGGAAATTCTAAAACAAGATCACAATTTGTAAGCCCTTGGAATCTCTGTAACTTGTTCCACTTGTTGTATTTTTGCATTAAGAGCTTTGTCATTGTGCCCTTCTTTTCGGCCTGTAGAAGTTTTGTCTTGTACTCCTTTTTGAAGCTATTTGGAAGCAAAACTCAAGGCGGGGTGCATAGATCTATTAACTCCTTTTGATCAAATTGCACCTGTGATGGACTATCCACAATGGCAATGGGAGTCGTGCTAGGTGAGCCTGCATAGTGTGTTTGATGGGATACGTTGACTTTGTATTTACGTGAAAGCTGTTCATCCAGTACATAGATGAATTCACCCAAATTGTTGAGCGTCCTTTCAAGAGGCAAATTCATTTCAATATCATCAACTTTGATGACTGCATCTAAAGTTGTAAATTGCATTGGAAAAATTAATTCTAAAAGAGATGATTCAGATATTATAAATTTACCATTGTAAAAAGGATAAGAAAGCTCATTACCCAGGAAAAATAAAGAGCAAGCCATAACCATAAGTTAAACAAATAATTAAGCACAAGATCACATTATATAAACTAACAGATTGTTTATATACTCACATCTAATAATATAGCCGTTATAAATTTAAATGCAATAATATTTTATTATTTAAACAAATTTATTAAAAAAATATAAAAAATATATAGTTTCAAAAAAATATTTGCGTGCGACTGTGTGAGCACGTGAATGATCGTCTAACGCAATGGATAAAAGGAGAAATTCCGTCCCAATAAGTCATTAAAAATTTTCTTTTGGGGGTTTGTGTGGTAGGGGGGACACGCTCGCCCGGGTGTGCATGCTATCGGGGGGGGGATGTGTGGGCGGCCGGTGTGCGGACGGGCGATAGGGTGTGCGGACAACCATGGGGGACCGGGGGCGTGTGGGTGGCCAATGGTTGGGGATGGTAGACAGTGCGGACGACCGGCTAGTGGCCGGGGGGCTGGCGTCGGGTGTGCTGTCGGTTGACAGGAGGGCTCGGTGTGTGTAGGTGGCCAGGAAGGGGGGGGGCGTGTGTGTGCGGGTGGCGGCCACACGCTGCCATGCGGTGGCGTGTGTTCGCCCTTGTCCAAGGGTTCGAGGGCCAGCATCTAAGTTGCATTTATACGCTTGTATACTAAAAATTGTACATATTGTACGTAGTTATACACTATATATCCGTATTGTACGCATTTATCCGAATAAAATGTACTTCGATCGAAATATATTTTGATCGAATAATAGTTCGATCGAAATATATTTCAATCAAAATTTTGTTTGACTTATAAAAGAAGGTGGCGCGGCAGTTCAAACGAACTGCCGCGATAGCGATTGTTAGAGAGAGGTATAGACAATTGCTAGAGAGAGAGAGAGGGTAGTAGAGAGAGAGAGCAGGTACAGAGCCAGCAGGGTAGCCCTCTCCGAGACAGACAGAGCAGGTAATTTTTTTTGTACTGTTTTTTATTTATTTATTTTTGCATTTTTTTGCTAACACTGTTGTTGTGGAGCTTTGCTCGCACCTCAGTGTTAGTTTACGTTTTGTTTTTTACTAGCATTGTTGTTGTGGAGCTTTGCTCACACCTCATCCTTAGTCTGCAGGTTTAGACACCTGTCCTTGACTGTGTTGATCCTCGTGACACACTGCAAAGGGGGTTAGACTTTAGACCCTTCGTCCTTGACTATTTTGCTGACCTCCGTGTCGCACTGTAGGGAGTAGCTTAGGTTGTTCAATTAGAATTTCCATCCCTAGTTGTTGCTGACCACTGAGTCACACTGTAGGGAGGAGTTAGCTAACTTACATCTTTTCTTCCTAGTTGTTGATGACCATTGCGTCGCACTATTGGAAGATAAGATTTACAAAAATAGATTCCTTGTCTCTGGTTGTTTCCAACCACCGTGTCGCACTACAGGGAGGGGTTTAGGGTTGTTAAATCCATCATCTTTGGTTGTTGCTGACCATCACGTCGCACTACAAGGAGATTGGATTTAATAGATTCCTCATCTCTAGTTGTTGTTGACCACCGTGTCACACTGCAGGGAGGGGTTTAGGGTTATCAAATCCATCATCTTCGATTGTTGTTGACCATCACGTCGTACTACAAGAAGATTTGATTTAGTAGATTCCTCGTCTCTGGTTGTTGCTGACCACCGTGTCGCACTGCAGGGAGGGGTTTAAGATTTTTAAATCCATCGTCCTTGGTTGCTGCTGACCATCGCGTCACAAGGAGATTGGATTTAATAGATTCCTCGTCTTTGGTTGTTGCTGACCACCATGTCGCTCTATCGAGAGAGGTTTAGACTTTTTAAATCCATCGTTCTTGGTTGTTGCTGACCATCGTGTCACACTGCAAGGATATTTCATTTAATGGATTCTTCGTCTTTGGTTGCTGTTGACCACCATGTTGCACTGCAGGGAGGAGATATATATTTTACATCCTTCAATCCTGAATGCTTTAACCATTGCGTCGCACTTTAGGTTTATTGGATTTAATAGATTCCTCGTCTCTAGTTGTTGCTGACCACCGTGTCGCACTGTAGAGAGAGATTTGGTAGTATTAATTCTTCGTCCTTGATATCTGCCGACTTTCGCATCACACTGCAAGCGATTGTTATTATATGTTTTTTCGTCTTTGATTGTTGCTGACCACTGCATCACACTGCAGGACAAAATTATATATGTTTTAAAGTCTTTCATTACTGTTGTTATTATGGTGCATGAAATGTTTCGATCTTTCATTACTGGAGGTTATTATTGTCCATGAAATGTTTTTGTTTAGAATTATTTACAATCATATATGTCAAATTTTCATCTATTCTAGATTTACCTTACTTATATTTGCTTCATGTATTTTCAAGCTTCAATCATGGTAGAAACAAAGTTAACGCGTCAACATCGCAAAATCATTAGTGATGCTCTGATTTTGTCTCTCTATGGAGCTTCAAATGATCATTTGCGACAAGCATTTGATCTACTGCAGGCAAAGTTTGATGATTTTGTGATTGAACTTGTGGAACATTGTTGCCTGAAGCTATGCAATGCATTCCCAGTTTCTTTTGACCAAGCTCTGCGCACTAATGGAGTAATGCATAACACAGTAAAGAAATTATTGGGTCAGGTCACAGGAAGTTTCGAAAGTATGGTTCATCCAGAAATCAAAACAAAACCTAGAATCAAAGAGCGAATGCAGCTTGTAGCAGAGCTACATTCAGAATTGAAGAGCAAAGATAAGATTGAAGGCTCTTCAAAACGTCCTAGGACAGAAAAGGATGTACCTCCTCTATCAGCTGCTCAACCCTTAGTTGTACACCTGGATGATACGCTATGTCCTCCTGTCCTACACTTGGGGAGCATTCCATCTTTCACTTGGAAGCACCCCAATTAGGTGAGGGGCATTTTGCAAATGTGAAACAAGTATTAGTGGCTCATCCTCTCTTCAAAGATCTTGTCTATGCGGCAAAGATCTACAAAGACCAAATAGGAAGCCAGCTGACATTATAGATCGTACTAGAGGAGGCAACTGCTACAATTGTTCAGCATTGTGGCATGATATTGCCCCGTGCTCTTGTTCGATATAGCAAAAGACCTATGCTGATCTTCAAGCTTTGGAATGGAGGTCATCTTGAGCAGTGGATTCAAGCATGTCATCATGATGGAAGCAAGCCTACAATTAGAGAGTTCCAACACACGTTTGGAACTGTACAGCAGATCACAGACAACATTATGCCATTCTGTAATGCTCTTCTGCAGACGATTAAGTTCGTGCATAGTCACGAATTCATTCACAATGATCTACACACTATAACTATTTTACTTCATTTTGGCGAGCGAGGAGTGTATGCTGGCATTGCAGACTAGGGGCAAAGCACACCATCAAGAACGTCTGCAACGTTTCCCAAGCTGCCAAATCTCACCCCTCAATGTAGAGCTCAATTTGAAAGAGATTATCCATGGACTGCTGTCCCTGAAAATATCAGCACCAATCCTCCTCCATTCACCAAGGAATCTGATATATATAGTCTCTTATATATTCTTAGACGCTTGATTGCGTGTATTCCAGAGCCCGCTGAGGTTCTCAAGCTCAAATTTTTACGAAATGTAAATAAACATCTTGCTAGTGGAAAATCCCCCAAACCCTTAGATAGACCTAAGATATGGGATTCAAGCCTTTGTTTGAATGGAGGCCATAATGTTGGCTATCATATTGTAACCAAATCTTGCTTGAGGCTTGTTGATGATTAAACCATCCATCAACTTTTTTGACATTAATGGTGTGCAATGTGTGATGATATTTAGTGTGGTGATATTCAAAGTGTTTCATTAATGGTGTTCAATTACTTCTTTAAAGTTCTTCAAGTTGAGGTTTTAAAGTATTTCAAGTTGGATCACTCAATTCTCTAAAACAACTCTCTTTTCCAATTGTTAAGACCTATTTTACTAAAGTTTATTATTTTGCATTTCAGTTATGGAAGATATTGCTCCTGACCAGAATGCACAGCAGCCAAATGATCCTTTGCTTAATCATGCATTGGCTCAACAAATTTACAAAGAGGAAGTGAAGCACAGAATTCAGAAAACTGGATGGCTGCCATGCAATCAGAATATGATACACTTAAAGAAAATGACACATGGACTTTATGTGATTTGCCTTCCTGGAAAAAAGGCCATTGGTACGAAGTGGGTTTACAAGTTGAAACGCAAGCCGGATGGTGAGATTGATCGCCATAAGGCTCGACTTGTTGCAAAGGGTTATGTACAGCAAAAAGGCATAGATTATGAAGAGACTTTTGCTCCCACTTGTCGTATGACTACTATGCGTTTTCTATGTGTATTGGCAGCTCATTTTGGTTGGGATGTACATCAATCAGACATTGTTACTGCTTTCTTGAATGGTGACATATTTGAGGAAGTTTATGTAACGCAGCCTCGCGATTTTGTCATAAAAGGACAAGAGGACAAAGTGTGCAGATGTAAGAAGGCTTCGTATGGGTTGAAGCAATCTCCTCGTGCTTGGTATGAGAAAGCTGACACTCATTTGGTCAAACAAGGCTTTCGTAATAGTCCAACAGAAAGCACATTGTATGTAAAGCGTGAGGGTGATGTACTTCTCATTGTGGTTCTTTTTGTTGATGATTTGCTGATCACTGGACCAAATGAGAGACATATTGCTGAATTTAAGGCTGATTTGAATGCTACTTTCAAGATGAAAGATTTGGGGTTGTTGCATCATTACTTGGGTATACAGTTTAAGCAGTGTGATGGTGGTATTGCCTTGTGTCAGAAAAGTTACATAGAGACATTTCTATGTAAGTTTGGACTTGAGGATTGCAAACCTATTGCCACTCCCATGGAAACAGGTTTGAAGTTAAGTCTACATGATGTTGTTGATCCTACTGATGTCACTCTTTACCAAACTGCTGTTGGCTGCCTCATTTATGTATGCAACACGAGGCCGGATATTCAGTTTGTAGTCTCACAGGTTAGCAGATTTATGCATAGCCCAGGGTCTAAGCATTGGCAGGCTATTAAGAGGATTTTCCGCTACCTTAGTGGCACTTTACATCTTGGCTTGTTTTATCCCAAGGGGGGATCATTGCCGCCAGACTTACATGCTTTTTCGGACCCAGATTGGGCTGATTGTTTTGACACGAGAGTGTCCACAAGTGGTTTTTGTTTCATGCTTGGCAGTTCATGTATATCATGGCTGAGCAAGAAGCAACCTATTGTGGCCACTTCGAGTTGTGAGGCAGAGTATAGGACAGCCTTCACAGCTACGGTTGAGTGTGTATGGCTCAGATGCCTTATGGCTGATTTGGGTGTTGGACAGGACACTGCCAACACTATCTACACTGACAGTCAGAGCGCATTGGCAGTTGCGGGGAACCTAGTTTTTCATGCTCGCACAAAGCACATTGAGGTGCATTACCACTATGTCAAGGAGAGACTCTCAGTAGGAGAGATCAGCTTGGCTTATGTGCCAACACAGGACAACCTTGCAGATCTTTTCACAAAGGCATTGTCTCGTGAGAAGCTTGAAGCTTTCCGCAAAGCTTTGGGCTTTCTCTCCTTTGTGGATTGATCATGTCCTCAGGGCATGGCACTTCCCTTTACTCATGTGCCAGCTCTCGTTCACCGCATCACTCCAGGGGGGATTTGTTACCATATACATGTGGTAGTGATGTGTGTGAACACACTAGGACCTCCAGGGCATTTTTTCCCTCTTTAGGAGGTTTTTTCCCCCGTGCATTGTATATACGCCCATCACTCTAGGGCTATCTATCTTTCCATTGCACACTAAGTAATACACTCTCTATTGTGTGCCTTGAGCTTCCTTCGTCTTCTCCAAGCTATGCGTGTTTCTTTGCAACCCTAATTCCAACATCATGCGAGCGGATGGCCGGGTTTGAAAGAGGTCGACATAGAGGCAAGCGTGGAAGTTTTCCATCATAGGGAGCTCTATGAGAATCCACCCAACCCAAAGAAATATGCTTGTCGACCACATTTCCAAATGCTTCATCTCTTACATATTCAGTTGTGGTAGCAGTTTCCACACGATGGCTCGATTCTCCACTTGATTGTGTTGTTCCATCCACACCGGTTACGACGAACACAATCTGATCTAGAGAAATTGAGTCTTGAGATTGTTCGCTCTCTTGAGTGCATCACAGAGGGACTTCTTGAGATGTAGTAACATAAAATTCATGTATGGCACCATTATATTTGGATAGATTTCTTTTCCTCATACTTGGGCTAAAGAATTAGAGAAAATAGATAAAAGTATGGCTTATGAGAAATTGTAGCTAAGAGCTTGAGAAAGAAAAATGAGCAAAAGAGAACTTGACAGAGAGAAATCTGTGTAACATAAGAAAGTAGAGATGAGGAGACTTATGAAGAGCTAAGAGTTGAGAAAGAAATGAAAAAGAGCTTCTAAATGCTCTTTGTAAAGGTTTTAAATTACAAAATTAAATTAAATTATTTATTTATTATTAATTGAGATGTGTGTGTGTGAGACAGAGAGGTGGATGAGCGTGTGTGTGTGTGTGTGTGTGTGGTGGATGCGTGTGTGTGTGTGTGTGTGTGTGTGTGTGTGTGTGTGTGTGTGTGTGTGTGTGGTGGATGCACGTGTGTGTGTGTGTGTGACACAACATGCACACACACACACCCCGTGCTACGTGTGTGTGTGTGTGTGACACAACATGCACACACACACACCCCGTGCTACGTGTGTGTGTGTACACATACGCTTTTGAGCGTGTGTGACTGTGTAGGGCGGACGTGGGCCATACGGTGCCACGCGCGTGGAAACGTGTCTTCCCAGGTGGCTCGGGCGGCACGTAGCCCAAGGGCAATGCATGGCTAGTGGCAGACCATGTGGCCACGGAGCGGCCACACAGGCCGCCTCGTGGCCAAGTGGTGTTCCATGTGTATCGATGGTAGTTGATGGTACATGTGGCATGCCACGTTGGCGAGGCGGTCTACCACATCAGCACTGTGGTGGCCACGCGGCATGCCACATGTGCCACCGTTGGGCAACAGTACAGTGCCTTTTTGGTGCCACATGTCGTGCCATGTGTATTGTTCAGCGGTGGTACACGTAGCATGTCGTGCCATGTTTACTGTCGCCCAATGGCGATACACATGGCATGCCGTGTGGCCACCACGCTATTGACGTGGCAGACCACATGGAAAACATGGCAAGCCACATGTACCGTCGGCTCTCGACGATACACGTGGCCACGAGGCGGCCTGCGTGGCCGCTCTGTGGCCACGTGGTCGCCATTGGGCAACGCGGTGGCCATTGGGGTGGACACACGCCTTCACGTGGGGACGCGTGGCCGCCGCATGTTGGCCTAAGTTTCATTATACGTTATACAGTGTACGTATAATATACTTTAAACAACCATATTGTACGGCACCTATTTTTATTCGACCGTATTATACGGTGCCACATCAACAAAACCACCGTATTGTATAATTTATTAGCATTTCGATTGAATAATATTTTGATCTATATATTAGTTCGATCGAAATTTATTCGATCGAAATAATATTACAATCGAAATAAGTTTCTTTATATACCGTGAAAACGGCTTGTGTTGCTCATTCCATTGAGCTCTCTTCTCGTCTTCTCATCTATAGGTGAGCCTCAACAACAAGAAAAATATAAAAAAATCAGTTTTAATGTTATTTTTTTAATAAAAATTTAGAGCTCTTAACAAAATGTGTTCTTATGTTTTGGAGTTGATTTTCTTTATCTGCTTAGTGTGAAGTATATCTTACACTGAGAGATAAATTAAGTAAGGTAGTTAATGATTAATTGCATTGTGTAAAGGAAACTCACACTTGGAAGTGATTCAATAAAAGTAAAGTTAGCAGTTATTTGCTTGGTGTTGAACTATGTTCACACTTAGAAGTAACTTAAGTTAGATAGTTACAGTGAGGAGTTACTTGTTGTGACTATGTTCATACTTGGAAGTAACTTATGTTAGAATTATCTAATGATTGTCTGTCATGTGTAGAGTAGTACTCACACTACAGACAATCTAGGTAGATTAAATAATAATCTCTCTCTTTGTGTAGAGGTATTCTCACACCTAGAAGAGATTTATAGAAGTAGTGAATTTTGATTGCTTGCCATGTGTACAGTTACACTCACACTTGGAGGTAATTTAGATAGGTTTTTTTTTTAAATAACTTGCTATGTGTAGAGTTTACTCACACTTGGAAGTTATTGAGATAGATTAAGCGATTTATTTATCATGATTCATGTGTAAAGTAAGAGCTCACACTTGAAAAAAAAAAATATTATTGGTATTTATTAATTAAAGAAGTTGAAAATGTTGATAAATCAAGTAATGTAAATGGTATGATAGTTTGATTTTAGATGTGTATTTAGTAATTAGTTCTGTTTGAGTTTGCAGATCTTAAGAAGATGGTTCAAGGATATGAGTGGAACTACGTAGGAGAATTGGCCAGTTTTAAGACTACATCAACGTTGAAGTGTAAGACCTGCAGCCATAAATTTAGCAGAAATGCGCACAGGACAAAAGAACATGTGTTCAAAATTCCTGGAAACATTTTAGCTTGCAAAAATCCCCCAAGAGGTATTGAAGAAAAATTTCTCAAGTGGGCGCTCAAGGAAAAGAGAGCACTTCTTGAAGGCAAAAAAAAGGGAGGTCCCAAAATGATGGCTCCATCTATGGCTAGGGACATTGAGATGACACTTGAATGATCAAAACCCTCCCTCTACCCCTGCTTCAGGTCAAGGAGGGCGTCATTCATCCTTTGCTCGGAATTGTAGCTCTAATCCTACCAGAAGTTCTGCTATAGCATAAGCCGAAGTGAATCATGGACTGGAGGAGAACCTGCATCAAGTGGTCCTACTTTGCCTTAGGCATTTGGTAAACAATGGCTACTTGAACTCCATCTTAAGTGGATGCAAGCATTTGTTGCATGTGGAATTCCATTTAATGTCATTCAAAATCCTATCTTCAAAGATGCTTTAATGAGCACGGCGAAGAAGGGTTTTGTGGTACCTGATTATAATAAGATGCGTACAGAATACTTAGATAAAGTGAAAACTACATCAAAAATTATTTTAAAGCACACAAATCTTGATTATGTGCCACAGTATGGATGCAAAATTGCTCTAGATGGTTGGACAAATTGTCAAAAGAAACCATTGATTAATGTGATGTTGATTTGTCCAAGAGATTCCACCTTTCTTGAGGCGATCGATACATTATTGAAAGATAAAACTAGTGGATATCCTACTGGTGTGTATGAGTGTTTGATCAGAAGGGCAGGAGGACCTAAAAATGTGACAACCATTGTCACAGATAATGCATCTAACTACAAAGCAGCTGGAAAAGCAATTGAAGCAAAGTATCCGGAGATAACATGGGTTCCATGTGCTGCTCACACTTTAAATCTGCTCTTAAAGGACTTTGGGAAAGTTCCTTCTATTAAAGAAACTCTTCTAGATGCAAACCACTTGGTGAAGTTTATAAAAGAGCATTCATTTTCTTATGCTTTGTTTAGAACAAAGTCCCCCACCAAAAATTTACAGATTTTTTGTGTGACCCGCTTTGCAACAACATATTACGTTCTGTCAACACTGCAACAGCTTAAAGCGGCCCTTGTTGAAACAGTGGCAGATAGAAGATGTGACATTTGGATTGATAAATATCCCAAGTATGAACCTACTGCTGCAGCCAAATTCTATCAGCTTGTAAACTCTCCTGTTTTTTGGAGAAATGTAGACAAAATTGTTACTGTCACAGAATCCTTCACTCATCTGATACGATTAGTGGGCAAAGAAGCTTCTATCTTTGGACGGGTTTACTGGTACATGCATGAAGCCACTCACAAGTTAAAAGACTGTATATTTTATGTAGGAAAAGAGAAAGCGATGATGATGTCGTTTGTCAAAAGACGATGGGAGCAGCTGCATACTCCTTCGCATGGAGTAGGTTTTGTTTTAGATCCTAAGTTCCAGATGCACGAGCAATCTTCAAACAATGAAGTGATCACTGATTTCAAGAAAGTGTGTGCTCAACTACTAGGCAATGTGGATGGACAGGTGGCATACACACAGAAGACGGCATATACTAGCAGAGAAGGAATGTTTGGGGATCCTTGGCACATAGATGCTATCAAGACAATGAGCGCACCAGTTTGGTGGAAAGAGTACGGTGGAGAAAAAGTGGAACTTCAACATGTGGATGTGAGAGAATTGTCTATTGCCACTTCGAGTGGTAGCTGTGAAAGAAATTGGTCTTTGTTTGCTTTTGTGCATACTAAAAAATGAAATTGATTAAGTCCTAAACGAGCTGCGGATTTGGTTTATGTATTTTGTAACATGCGACTTATGCACAAGCCAACGAAGTTAGCCACACGTGCCACATAAGAAAGCTTCGGGTGCTTTCAAACACACGAAGCAATTGCAAATGAGCTCAACTTCGATGATGAATTGGAATGGAACCCGAAAGATATTGATCCAAAATGTTCAGATGTTGAAGAAATTGATGACATGGTGCCTGTGATTGAGGGGATGGATGAGCTATAAAGCTTGTACTGTATTCTCTATCAATTTTGCAATGGGAAAGTTATGTAGAGTTTAGCTTCAAAATCTGTCTCTCTCTCTCTCTCATTCTCTCCTCTTTCTTTGTCTCCCTTTCTCTCCATCTGCTCCACATCATTATCAAAAAGAGAGGGAGAGAGAACAAAACTTACACAATTGTAACAACAGCCAACATGTTCATTTGTTGCAATAAATAAAGATCTACATACCAAAAAGAGGTTTTCGTTACAAATCTTGAGATTTAAGGTACAAAAAAGCTTAGTATTGTGAGGGAGATTTAATTTAAATCATGGGTTGCATCTCCTAAAAGGTTAGATACATGAAATTTTGCTTGGCCAAATGAATCGCTTGCACCAGCATTGCCCATATTAGCAGGCCCATACTTTGTCTCGTACCATGCAACCTTTCTTTCTAGAACTGCTATACGAGCGTGAATCATGGCTAGGGTCTCTCCTTGACTTGCCAAATTTACACCTTTGGTTGCAAGCTGCTCAATGATTGCGGTTTTTTCGGGAAAGTATGTATATCCTCTCTTGTGAGGAGGCTCTTCTTGATTAGCTTCCCGTGCGTGAATCTTCTCGACTGGGCATCCTTTGCGAACACCTCCTGTAGTGGGATGATCGTTCCAATCAACTTTGAGCGGAAATACATAGTAGCAATAGCATTGTTGTACAAAGTAAATTGCCACTTGATTATTGTTTGGTGCGATCTGTACACTTGGATAAATCTTGCAAGGATATTTCTTGCGAGGAGAGTGTGTTGCAAATTTTGAAACCTTCAAGGGAGCGGAAGGTTTAGCATTTCCACTGACTCAAAATAATGTGTTCCGTACAAAGTGATATGGCATAGCTGTGTGCATTGCCTATAATTCAGTGGCTCCCCTTGAAGTTTTGATTCATCTTGTTGGGTTGCAGCCAAAGCGCTGAAATCTCCTTGAGCCACCCGAATCCAAAAGACAGAGGCTCCTCAACATCATGTAAGCTAGACACAGCCAAAGCATAACAATCTGATGCATAAGATGCATGGCGAGAGCCTGAACGAGTACGACTAGACAAAGGTGCATCCAATTTATTGTCACGCAAAGTGTGCACCAGCCATTTTGGCATACCTCTAGCTTGCTCATTTTCAGCCCTTTCCTCATCAAGTACATCATGTACATCTGCATCACTAATAAGCTGATCTAGACCATTTTCAGAAACCCCCATAGGCTGTACATTTGCCTCATTGGAACTTACATTCGTATTTCCACCACTGAAAAGAGGCAACAAAGTGTCATAAATGTCATGTGAGCCTACATTACTATCTCTAGTACATGACAGCAAGGGCTAAACAGAATCTTCCACAAACACTACATCCCGAGAAACCAGAATACGTTTTGTTTCCGGATGATACAACCTGTAACCTTTGCTTTCAACACTATAACCAACAAAAATACATTTGACAGCCTTATCATCCAATTTTCTGCGCTGCATTGTGGCACCAAAGCATATGCCAAACAGCCAAAAACACACCCCCCTCAATCTGAATGGAGGGTTCCCATAGTACAGTTCGAGACATTTTCAGCCATAGCCAAAAATTGTTTGAAGCACATAAAAACTTCGGACTTCGCTTTAAGCGGAAACACCCATGCATGCCTAGAGTAATCATCAATGAAAGTCACGAAGTACAGGTAACTGCCCAAGGACGGAGTTTGCATGGCCCACAAACATCACTATGCACAAGCTGCAACCTACATGTGGCCCTAACTGAACCATCCTTTGGAAACTTAGAACGCTGCATCTTACCCAAAATACAGCCTTCACAAAAATGTTTAACAGGTGCTTTAAGAGGTGGCAAAGAAGCAACCATATCAGATTTCTGCAAACGCAGCAAACTGGAAAAATTCAGATGACCAAAACGTGCATGCCAAAGTTTTGCATCTGAAATAGCCCTTGAATCTGCAACAACATTTGCAAAATTTTGTCCACACTTGTCATACAAAGTGAGCTTATACAGCCCACGGCACAAAAGGCCAAATGCAACAATTTCATCTCACCAAAACTGAGATCATGAACTGTACATCTGTCATCCACAAATTTGACTACCAGTCCAAGTCTAGCAAGTGCAGATACAGACAAGAGATTCTTCTTGATCCCAGGTACATAAAGTGCATCAACAAGTGTGAAAGAACTGTCATTAGCAATAGTAAGCACAATCTTTCCAACTCCCTGAACTGGATAAGAGGCATTGTTGGCACAAGTGACTGAATTCCCATGAGGGACAGACTCGAGAGAGGTAAACAATTCATGATGTGAGGTAATGTGCTTTGTAGCACCACTATCGAAATACCACACATGTGAATCTGCAGCAAAACTGACAAACATGCATCATGGACATCAGGATTGTAAGTGCACTCTGCGCTAAAAGCCCATTCTGCATCAACATCAGCATCATAGTCTCCTTTCACAGAAGACTCAACAATGGCTGCATTTGTAGTGGAACCAGCATTTGCAGTGGAACCACCCTCTTTCTTCTTAGCCTCTTTGGCCTTCAACTTAGGACACGACTTGATCAAGTGATCATTGGCTTTACAATAATGGCAACGCATCTTCTTTTTGCCCTTATCACTAGAATTGACAGACAAAGTGCTGCCAGCAGAAGCATTGGGAACAGAAGTTTTGCCACTCGCAGCAGAACCATAAGAAGTGGTTGCATTGTTGTTACCACCCTTTCTTTGAGAAGCAATAAAAGCCTGTTTAACTGCATGCTGTCTAGTCCTGTTTTTTCTGGAAAGTGACTCTTGCAACAGCAATGTGCATAATGCATCAAACATGACAACTTCTGGATTTCCTTGGGTCATAAGTCTCCAAGTACTAGCAAAAGTCTGGTAAGAATCTGGTAAGGCATCAAGAACAGTCTGCACAAGGGAACTGTTTGAAGTGACTTCACCTGCAAAAATAAGTTGCTCATTGATATCCTTGACACTAGCAAGGAAAGTGTCCATATCATCTTCCTCATGCATAATCTTCGACTCCAGCTCTTTACGCAACAAAGCAATTTTAGCCTCATTGCGACTTGCATGAAGACCAGCCAAAATATCCCAAGCCTGTTTTGCAGATTTTGCTGAACAGATGTGAGGAACAATGGTGCGCTTCACAGACAATGCAATCAATGCATGAGACTACGCATCCTTAACATCCCAACGAGCTTGTTCTGCCGTAGACAAAACAACTCTAACAGCAGCAATCCTTGCAGCAAGACCTGCAACATCCTCAACATCGCCTACATCCTCAGAACCAGGACGTACATCAATGCCCTGCACAATGTTCCAGACGCCCTTTGACACAAGAACATGTTGCATCATATAAGCCTACATAGGATAGTTGTCCCCATTGAACCTGTCCTCAGCACCAAACATCTTGAGCACATCTGTGTTGTTGTTGTCAGCCATGGTAAATGTTGCACCTGATATGAAAATTGCCCAAAAATAGGAGAAATGGAGCAAGAACAACACGTGCTATATAGCACAAACCGTAGAAGACTATAAGGTACCTGTTATGCAGAAAATGGCACTGACAGAAATTCTGCACAAAATTATGAAATTGCCTGTGCAGACCTCCCTGTAGTGGAAACGGAGGCCGAATTGAGCCCAATTCAAAAATCTGAGAAGACCAAGCTCTACCAAGCTCTGTGAACGCTCGCCAAAGCTCACTGAAATCGGAGAAAGTGAGCAGGCGTATACTGGAGCAGCTGGCGACTAAGTCGGGGAGGACGCAACCTGCTCTGATACCAATTGTTGGAATTAGGGTTGCAGAGAAACGCACACAGCTTAGAGGAGACGAAGGAAGCTCAAGGCACACAATAGAGAGTGTATTACTTAGTGTGCAATGGAAAGATAGATAGCCCTAGAGTGATGGGCGTATATACAATGCACAGGGGGGAAAAACCTCCTAAAGAGGGAAAAAATGCCCCGGCGGTCCTAGTGTGTTCACATACAGCACTACCACATGTATATGGTAACAATGATGACCATGTGGTGGATTTGCAACTCTCCATTGCAAATAAAAGCTACCAACCAACCATGGCAAGATTTATTGTTAAGTGAGCAGATTCTTGGGGATGATCATAAATCGTCACACTTTAAGAGATCTTGCAATGTCATATGATTTGGACGAGGAGCTTCGTCTAATCCCCAAGCTTAGTCACATGGTCGAGAGGTACTTTGTGGTTTGGGATGGAAATCACAGATTGGAGGCATGGATGCGGTGGATGAACGAGAACGACATCCCAATTGAGAAGGCACCAAAGGTGGAGTGTACGCTTGTCAATTTTCAACCCCATGAGACAACAGAGTTTCTATTGGTTTTGGGAATGATAAATAGGTAGGTCCAATTGTCTTTTTGCAAATGTAAATGCATCTTATTTTTTTGACAATGTGAATTACATTTGAGTGTTAAACAGGGCCACAAGGGTTTCAATTCCTCACACAACTGCGCATGATATATTCATGATGAGAAAGCTAGGGTTGCTGGACCCTACTTCACTCCTGAATAAAATTTCCGGAAAGAGTGCGTTTGGCAGCAGAAAGGGATTTGAATTTTAGGGGTCCAAACAAATCAAAGTGTCTAAAATTGCCAATGGTTGTCCTTGTGCAACTCATTTGGAAGGTATGCTTGAAACCAATGCTTAATGAGAATATGTTTTGATTGTGAAATCTTATTATGTGTGTTTTGATTGTGTCCTTGGCAAATGATAGGAAGAGTTCGATGCTATGTATAGTAGTAAAACGGAAGGGCTATCATCAAAAGGGAGTTTCGACTACGAGTTGGCACCTAACGCATACGAGCAAAGCATTGTTTTAGCACTATCTCAAACAGAGCAATATTACACATGCAAAGGGCTTGAGATAGCAACCATTGCAAATCCAGAAAATGGCAACAATTTTTTCCAAAAATGTATACCATTTACAAGTTGGGGCGAGAAGACCACCAAAATGACACCTTCTAGAGTGGCAGAGGTTGCACGTGCACGCATTAGCCCAAAAGAGTAAGTAAATGTCATTTAAGTCATTCAATATCTTTCTCTTTTGATTATGTTGCAATGAAAAATAAGTCTCCCTTTTCCTTTGCTAGGACGTTCCGTTTAATTGATTTTCCAAGGTGGTGATGCATCCTTGAAAGAGAATGGCATAGGGTTGACGGAGAAGGCATGGATCCAGTGGCTTTGATATAACGTGTATTGGTGGAAATTGGAAAAGTGGGATCAAGTGATTATGTCCTCGAATCAATGTGTTGGTAATCTAACTTGTGTCTTGTTATTTGCTGCAGGAGAGTGCTTGAGATGGCCAAGAAAATGGAGGGCGAGAATCAACACGTTGCTATCCAACACGACAAGGCTGAAGAGAGGCATGGTTGCACACTCGCACACACATTGCAAACATACAGACGGAACCACTTTGACAAAGCCTTCAAGAAGTGGAGTGCACGGATCAAGTCCACACAAGATCCCGAAGAGCAACCCCACTTTGCTTGCACGGCACGACGCATGTTGTACAGGTTGGACATCTTTGCTTGACACATTACGAATGTTAAAGGATACACTAATCTTGTCAGGGTGGCTCAAAACATTGTTTGTTGTCTTGTAGATGGTGGAGAGATGCTCTAGTCTTCCCCATTCCTGAGCACCCCAGTGATGCATGGCGCAGGTCGGAGAGAGAGGAGACGGGCTTATATCCGGATGAGTGGATAATGACTTGTGGCCAAAGGGAGCGTGGCTCAAGTGTCCTTGGTGACTGGATTACCCGAACAAGGAGTATCCACCCGAAGATGAAGCACTTTACATAGGTATCATACTATGTAGATTTTGCCTTTGCCATGCAATACGACATGGGCACAATAAATGTTCTTTTTTAATTAATAGTGGAGCATACTGCTTCACGAAAAAAAGCCATTGTGATACAGGATGCACTATCTCCAAACACAACAAAGAAAGCGGACTCAAAGAAACATGCCTCAAAGAAAGAACCAAAGATTGGCTCCACATCGGCCTTGCAAGCACCATTAGCTGACTGGCAACGTGGGAAGAGAAAGAAGAGAGCTATTGATTCGAGTGATAGTGAGAGCGAGCATGTGGTTGAGGAGTATTCTATAGAAGTCAATGATAGTGCTCAGAGCCTTGGTGCTATGAGCCACAGTGTACCGACACTTTCCTTCACTTTGAGACTAGTAGGGGGCATCTAGGAGTCCCCTCCATGTTCACCATCACATGGTAGGGTTGCAGAGGACCTATCGGACATGGCCAGAGTGGTCGGAGAAAACCCTCTAGGTACGTGAAAATGGTTAATGTTGTGTTGTTCTCTTTAGCATTGCCTGAAAGATATATTTGATCTTATGTTGAGCATACATATATGCATGTAGAGCCACGCCACCTTGCAGTGCATGCTAGCGTCATGGGCTTGGCAAAAGCTATTCCAAATGTGTTGTGCAATGACAAGTAAGCCACGCTAATTTATCTACATAGTTATGTCCATAATTTTAGTGCTAACAAAGACTGCACGTAGTTCTATACAGTCACTACGTAGATTCTTGGGCTCTCTAGTAGAAACAATATAGATGAACCCCAACTTGAGATTGGGGGGCGTACGTTTGATGTACATGGCCTTTCCCTTACATACTAGGCCATATGCAGCTAGCACGGGTGGGGTTCTTTTATGGAACCAATGGGATAGTGAGCTTGTGGATGCTACACTCCTTCTCGCAATTGAGTTTCTTTTGGTTGATGGCATGGTTGTGGCGACATGTCGTGTAGAACATCTGTTCATTGTCATTTAGAAGGTAGAGGGAGCCCATTTCCAGTGGTTGAGGATATTGTACATATGGCTGCCAGAGTCTAGCTGCACGACTGTTCGGGACTATGTAGAGGGGGTATGTTATTTTTTGTTTTGATATTGAATAGTATCTTTAATGTTCACATTTCAAAATATCTACGTTCTAATGTTATTCATAGGTTGGTACTTTGTTGCTAGTCATTTTTTCACCCCCTAGAACCGGTGGGTGTCGGCTTCCAAGGTATGATCGAGCGGATGGAGAGATTGCAGCAAATGTACGTGGCTTCTCTGCAGATGATGACATGTTGTGGGAGAAGCTACCAGGTACATATTCCACATAGTGGACACTTGATCGTATGGGTAGGCCTTATCGTAGAGGTGTTGAGAGGAGTCCAGCGTTTGCCAGGTGTGCTAGAAACTTATTGGATGTTTTTTGTTCATTTCCTAAAAAGTTGGAGGTATAACTAATCTAAAGATTTTTGTTGTTCTGTAGATGGCTATTAGGTACCTTCACAAACATGGGAGATGCTGTGTTGAGCTGTTTTGCAGGAGTGGGGACATTGGCAGCACAATGTTTACTACTACGCAGGTATTGCATCAGTTGTGAGAAGGATTAGTCAGTTTTTAGTGCTTGTCTAGAGCCGGCTCATCGCCTAATTTTTTATTTAGGCTCGACATTGATGTTTCGTAGGAGTGACAAAGTTTAGGTAACAGATCATCCGAAGCAGGTGACAGAGCAGATTCATCCGCTCGAGCCACCTTTATCGACACCACTCAGCAGTCAGGGCGGGGCAGTAGCAGCTCCATATACTACTTTCACGACCCCAGTTTTGGCATGGTGTGTAACTAGACCATCTCTCAGTGCATTGAATGCCTCCACATATGAGGCCCCACCCGAAGTTGATCCATTGCCTCTTTCACTACCTATAGCCCCCTCCCCCCCCCACATATGATTCATACCCTCTGCCATTTGGAGGAGTTCCCCTACCATTTGGTGCACTACCCCCGTTGGCACGACCTTTGTTTCCTCCTAGAGCATATGGCCCCCCACCGTCCTTCTTTTATTCACCTCACCCATGATGTATCCCCCCCCATATGTATTTACTTTTGATGCAATGGAACACATAGATTTGGGATTTGCTATATGAAATAGACCATAATTGTGTAAGGAACTTCTTTTTGTCTTATTAATAGTGTATTGAATGCATCCATGGTGGTTTTTGTTTGAATGTAAGTTGGTCGTGAACCTACAATCAAATTTTAGTTGAAGAGAGAGAGAGAGAGAGAGAGAGAGAGAGAGAGAGAGAGAGAGAGAGAGAGAGAGAGAGAGAGAGGTTGAGAGAGAGAGAGTGACAGATAGAGGAAATAAAAAATAGGGGAGAGAGAGAGAGAGAGAGAGAGAGAGAGAGAGAGATAAAGGATCTTTTGAGAATTCGCTCGCTGGATTCTTAAAAAGCACTCGCCAAAAATTGCTCGCCCAAAAATTGCACTAAAAAAACCCCTACATAATAGACTCAATGTCATCTATGAGCTCCTCCCAATAGAGTTACTTTCTCATGTGGACAAGTGTGTTTTTGGAATCCCTAAATATATCTATCATTGCCTCATCCTTCACATTTCCCATTATAAGCATATGCAACACCTCCATATTTCTATTTATAGAACAATATCATACTAAATAGTTGATTCCAAACTTTGGATAAGTAGAAGATTTTGAACATTGTATCTATTTTGGAATACCTCTTTGCTCGAACATGAGAGGTGCCCATTGTGTAAAGCTTTTCCTTTGTTAGTACAATCGTATCCTTCTTGGATCAATCATAGTTATAAAAGAATCCATCACCATTACTTGGATTTGCAATGGTGAATACTTTGTACATTCTTATCTTTGAATGTTTGTCCATTTTTCCTTTTTCCTTCTCACATTTTGCAACATACTCCTCCAAGCCCATGTTATGTCTTTCAATACCAGATATAGCCAACTTCATTGTTGCACTATCAAGAGATGACTATAAAAATTGAAAACTTCTATGCCCATTGACAGCTATAGTGTGCGACTTTAAAATCTACTTTGAAAAAAAAGGGAGCTTAATCATTACCTTCCATATAAGTTGTCCTAGAATAGTAGCAAGAGCATTGTACCATTGCTCTCCTATGCGTCGATCTACATAAAATTATATTTAAGCCCACTTCCTTAGATCCTCACACACATAGTTCCAGCTAGTAGCACTTCTAGATTCATTTCAAAATCTCTTTTTCGTACCCAGACATGGTATCAAATTCACTAGTTTGTAATGTATTGATCTCATAAGTCATTTGGGCCTTTTGAAGACATTAAAATGTAAATTTCATTTCATTTTAGTCGGACCAAAAATCCGTCTTAGTACTTGATCTAGATCCATTTGTCCATTTGAAGTTAACTTTTGGCCTCCTTTCTGATCTTTCTCAACAATGTCAATTTTGTCAAGTTGCTTTAGAACATCATGAGCAATGGAGCCACTGTTCTTTCCAAAATGTGACGGGCGACTACTGTTACTTTTCCTTCCTCCATATATTATTTGGAAAGCACCCACATCAACTCCTCCATGAAGATAGATCTTCCTAGCCATTGAAGATGCTCCGATATAGTACCACTTTGGGTCATAGGGAGAAATATCCTTAAAAGTTGCACTCTTCACAATGTTAGGCCGCCATGAAGGTTCCACTTTCATTATTACAGGGGTTTTCCCGAGATTTGCAACAAAAGGACTTCCCATTATCAGTGAGCTACAATAGCTAGCTTTAGGCAAAAATAATAAAATGAATTAATGTGCCTCTGTACAAAACTTAAGGAACATCATCCCCTCATTAGGATACACTTGTCCCAAAGCCTCTACACTCAAAACCCTTGCTCTAAACCCATATGTGGAAAACGCGTATAAATTATTTTCAATACGTTTTTAATCAAAATCATCAAAAGGTCAGAGCTTTTATATTTTCAAATCCATTTACGTTAAGCTTCTTGCTATGAATCTTTAAATTGCTTTTCATGCATCATATACAATCTTGTTTGCATAGCGCAGAAGAACCATAAGAAGTGGTTGCATTGCTGTTACCACCCTTTCTTTGAGAAGCAATAAAACCCTATTCAATTGCACGCTATCTAGTCGTGTGTGTTTTTGGAAAGTGACTCTTGCAACAACAATGTGCACAATGCATCAAACTTGACAACTTTAGGATTTATTTGGGTCATGAGTCTCCAAGTACTAGCAAAATTTTGGTAAGAATCTGGCAAACCATCAAGAATAGTCTGCACAAGGGATTGTCTGAAATGACTTCACCTGCAGAAATAAGTTGCTCATTGATATCCTTGACACTAGCAAGGAAAGTGTCCATATCATCTTCCTCATGCATAATCTTTGACTCCAGCTCTTTACGCAACAATACAATTTTTGCCTCATTGCAGCTTGCATAAAGACCAACCAAAATATCCCAAGCTTGTTTTGCAAATTTCTTTGAACAAATGTGAAGAGTAATGGTGTGCTTCACAG
Source organism: Adiantum capillus-veneris (assembly GCF_014529385.1). Lineage (NCBI taxonomy): Eukaryota > Viridiplantae > Streptophyta > Polypodiopsida > Polypodiales > Pteridaceae > Adiantum > Adiantum capillus-veneris. Next base: position 76,840,573 of record NC_140954.1, read on the forward strand.
ACAAATCAATCAATGCATGAGCATGTGCATCCTTTACATCCCAATGAGCTTGTTTTATCGTAGGCAAAGCAACTCTAATAGCAACAATCCTTGCAGCAAGACCTGCAACATCCTCAACATCGCCTACATCCTTAGAACCAGGACGTACATCAATGCCCTACAAAATATTCCAGACGCCCTTTGACATAAGAACATGTTGCATCATGTAAGCCCACATAGGGTAATTGTCCCCATCCAATCTGTCCTCAGCAACAAACATCTTGAACACATCTGTGTTGTTGTCAGCCAAGGTAAATGCTGCACTTGATGTGAAAACTGCCCAAAAAGAGGAGAAATAAAGCAAGAACAACACGTGTTATATAGCAGAAATCATAGAAGACTGTTGTAAGGGACCTGTTATACAAAAAACGGCACTAACAAAAATTCTGCACAAAATGACAAAATAGCATGTGCAATAGCCTGTAGTGGAAATGGAGGCTGAAATGAGCCCGAATCAAAAATTTGAGCAGAATGAGCTCTAAGAGGTCTCCTGAAATTTTTATCGACCTGCAAACGCTCGCCAAAACTAACCGAAATCGAAGAAAGTGAGCAGGCATGTGCTGGAGTTGCTAGCGACTAAGCCCAAGAGGACACAACCTGCTCTGATACCAATTGTTGGAATTAAGGTTGCAAGAAAACACACACATCTTGGAGAAGATGAAGGAAGCTCAAGGCACACAAGAGAGAGTGTTTTACTGAGTGTGCAATGGAAATATAGATAGCCCTAGAATGATGGGCGTATATACAATGCACGCGGGGAAAAACCTTCTAGAGAGGGAAAAAATGCCACGGCAGTCCTAAGTGTGTTCACACACATCACTACCACATGTATATGGTAACAAGGGGACCAATCTTATGAGCTCTCTTTACCCCCTCACTTGCATGTGCACAATGTTTTTCATGTTAGCTTGCTAAAAAGATATGTTGTGGATCCCCTTCACATCCTGAATGTCATATGAGAATACTATTCTTAACACACAGGAAGAATTCCAGATGGAGCCAAAGAAAATTTTAGACATGAAGGAGCGGAAGCTACGACGCCGAACAATTCAAGAGGTTTTGGTCCAATGGAGGGGATATCCCATTGAAGATGCCTCTTGGGAAGATTGAAAATGCCTTACTTCTCAGTTTCCTCATCTTTTTTTATCAGGATTCTCCTCTATTTTTGGACTCAAATTAAACCGTGCTAGCCCATGTAACTACAAATCCAAGTTCTATCTTCTGTGTTACATAAGTAATATAACCTTGCCTCTTTTTAAATAATAACAAGATTAGTGTAACATTTAATGGTCTAGTAACTTGTGTGTAGCAAAAAATAGCATGAACATAGTGAGCATTTCATTAGAATAGATTCCTAATGAGATTAACAAGAGCCCTTGGGTGGAAAGAGCAACAAAAAGTATAACACTTAGTTAGATAGCATGAACAATACTTCAAAAGAGAGAGAAATTAATTAAGTTGAGGACCGGATTTGCATTGGGCCGGTCCCCCCTCCAAAAGGCTTTGTATTATGGTTTCTCCCATCAACAGAGATATTTTACAATACAATTCTTTGTGTTCCTTCAATACTAGCTAGTGCAATGAAGATGGAAACTTCAAGCACTAAGAAAAACACTTATCAAACACAACATCAATTCTCCCATGGTCTTAGAACCAAGACCTCACACACCTTCAAAGATGGTGAGAGCTAGCGGGGTATGAGAGTAGATTGAGAGGACAAAGGAGTAGTCTTACGAGAAAGATGTACATCTCCTCACATAATCACTCATAAGCATAGCTTAGCTTAATAATTATCATGGTAGAGGAGATGAGCATGCATTGAAGCCTAGCTCTTGGTTGGATTTGCATCACAAAGCCAAGAGTTGTTGGTGTAGGCCTCCTTTCTCACAAGCTTGGAATAGGTGATAAGCTTTCCATAAAAGCTTGAGAAGAGAGAGAGAGTCTTCTTACTCTACACATGAGCTTGTGTGAGTGTGTGTGGATAATTGCCTTTGAAAAATCAGGCCCCCCCCTCTCTCTCTTGGTCGACCCCTCTTGCTATTTGCTCTTGCTAGCACCTCATTGGACCTCTTCCAGCTTAGCCAATGAAAGTTAAGTAGCATAAGTGATAGTCTTCTGACATGTGTCCCCCTTTCCCCTTTTGTGAGAGATTTAGGTAATTAATTAATTCAACTAAACTCTCATTGGACCCCTTTGCCTCCTGGCCAATAGGAATCAGGCAAGCCATTGGGCTGTTGAATGCTCATTGGACCCCTAGGGAGACTGTCCAATAGTCTTCTAGAGAGCTTAATTCCTATTGGTTCTTTTATTGAGTGTTTTTAAATTAATTAAACTAGATTTACTCTAGCCTAATTTCCATTGGTCCACCTCCATGGCCATCCAATAGGATTTGAGTACACCTTGTGGGCATCTGGCCTAGGGAGCTGACATGTGTCCCCCATTCCCTTTGTGTAAAGGGAGATTGTGTGTGTGTGTGTGTGTGTGTGTGTGTGTGTGTGTGTGTGTGTGTGTGTGTGTGTGTGTGTGTGTTTCTCTCTCATCCCCTACTTGCAAGGCTCGCCCCCTCTTATGTAGGGATTATGAAGACTTTTTTGGGACACACACAAAGCATCCAATTTCCCTAGTGTTTGGCGTTTGGACACAATCTTTGAATTTTGGAACCTTAGCATTTTGGAAGTCTTAATGGGCTGAACCTTAGGGTCTTTTTAGCCCATTCTTACACCTTGCTCTTTTGCAGATGGCCCCCCTTTGGATCCCTATTTCCCTCCTTTGGTTGCCTACTGTGGTTGGTCTGCCAGCTTAACCAATATTCTAGTTTTTTCTCCCCTGGCACTTCCCCATATTAAATGATCAGTAAATCATTTAGAAGAATTAGATATTAGTTATTATGACATTACCTCTCTCTTGAAATCATAGTCGTCCTCGGCTATGGGGTAGAGAAGATAAAGCATATTCATTAGTCCTTTTCGTAGCGGGTAGAGGATCCCTATGTTACCCTACGACATCGTTCCAGAATGGATGACTAGTCCATTTGGCGCTTGAGAGACTAAGCTTCCGCAAGCATTTTTGCACATTAGTCCTATCCATCTTCCACAGTAGAGTGACAAGCTCTACTTGGTGTTTGGGAGACGTCGTCTCCACAAACTTGATCTAAGATTGCATACTACTTCATTTCTGTGCACAATACAGAAAAAGAGAGTCTTATAAGACAAAAAACTTTGTTCATTTTTTAACATTTGTACATTTGCTTACTCTTGGGAAGCATTGTAAGCATTGACAAGGTTTAGGTTATCCTTTAATTGTATGCCTTACATCCATCTAGCATCTTCAAAAGGATAATTCTTAAACTTAATAAGATATCGTCGAATAGTCTTACCGCCTCTTAGTACCTTGTCTTCATGTCGGAGGATGGACTCGGGCTGCAACACCTCTTCTTGGTCCTCAATCTCCAGTGGGTCTTCAATAGTAGGTTCTTGAGGTAGCTCTCCTTTGTAAGGCTTTAATAGGCTCACATGAAAAGCATTTTGTATGAGCCAATGGCTGGGCAACTTGAGTTGATAGGCCATCTCATTGATTGGCCTAAGAATCTAGAAGGGACCATAGTACCTTTTTGCTAACTTAGCATAGTACTTTTGGTGTCCTGTAGGATTCTTGCCCGTCGTGTGCCTTAATTGAGCCTTGGGAAATTTGAGTAAGATCCAATCATTTTCTTTAAACTCTTGGCCTCTTCTGTGCTTGTCAGCAGCAACCTCTTGCCTCTGTTGTGAGATAGAGATAGCATCCTTAATCTTTTGGAAAGATTCTTGTAGGTCTCGGCTAAACTCATCTGCAGCGAAGATCTTTCCGTGTACCTTAAGTAGCAGGGGACTTTTTTATCTTCCCTTAACTACCTCAAAAGGTGCTTTTCTCGTGGAAGTATGTACACTGTTATTGTAGGCATACTCCACTAAGGGTAAGTACTTCTCCCATTGGGATCTTTGATCAACTTCCGTTACATAGGCTTTTAGTAGATCGAGAAATGTTAGGTTAGCTATTTCATTTTGGCCATCTGTTTGCGGGTGATAGGCCAAAGAGAAGTTTAGCCTTGTTCCTAAATTCTCAAAGAGACCCTTCCAAAAATTATTTGTCATTCTAGGATCTCTATCCGACACTATGGACATTGGCAAGCCATGGTACTTGAAGATTTGTGATATGAATAGGGTTGCCATTTGATGGGCTTTGATAGTCTTTTTGATAGGTACAAAATGAGCTTGTTTACTAAACCTGTCCACTATCATCCATATTTCCGTATTCCCATGGATAGACTTAGGCAATCCAAAGATAAAATCCATAAATATGCTCTCCCATGGTGAATTAGGGATTGGCCAAGGTTGAAAGCAGTCCAGGTTGCTTCCCTCTATCAAAATTCGTCTTTTGGCATACCACACATTTAGAAACATACTCCTGTATGTTTGCTTTCATGGTAGGCCAATAGATATATGTTTCAATCCCTTTTAGGGTAGACTGAATCCCTCTATGCCCTACACAAGGAGGAGCATGAGATTCATACATTACTTTCTCAAGTAGTGAGTTAGTAACACATAGTCTATTGGCATATAGAAGATAGCCATCTTGTAAAGTAAATGGTTCCTCTTTCTTCTCTAGTGCAAGGGCTGAAATCACATCTCTAAAATCGGGATCAATAGCATACTCATCTATCATAGAAGATAGATCATTGTGAGTTGCTATGGAAACCACATTCACTCTCGGCCGCCTTGAGAGTGCCTCGGCTACTTGATTATGCTTGCCAGCAATGTGAGCAATAAGAAAATGAAATTGTGAAAGAAAGTTTCTCCACCTCATTTGTTTGTCGGAGAGCTTGGTCTGCGTCATGAAGTACTTAAGACTTTGGTGATCTGTTTGCAGAATGAAAGGAGTCCCCAATAAATAGTGCTTCCATGAGTTTAAGGCATGTAGAACTGCGAGGAGTTCCTTTTCATATATGCCTAGATCTTGCTCAATAGGGTTGAGCCTTTGACTATCATAGCCTATGGCATGCCCTTCTTGGAGCAAAACAGCTCCAAGGCAATCACCACAATCATCACATTGGACCTCAAATGGCTTTGAGAGTTTCCGATAGTGTAAGCACAAGTTGAGAGATAAGCTTTTCTTTAAGCTTTATGAAAGCATTGTTCTCCTTGGCAGACCATGTATACCTAACATTTTTCTTTGTTAGGTCATGTAATGGTCCTGCAATTTGTGAGAACTTATCTATGAAGCGTCTATAGTATGCACACATATCTGTTAAGATTCTTAGTTCATGAAGACTCCTTGGTTTAGGCCATCCTTTTATTACATCTAAGTTTGATGGATCCATTTGGATGCCATCTTGAGAGATAATGTGACCTAAATATTGAATCTCTTGTAAGAAAAATTCACTTTCCTTTCGGTTAACATAAAGTTTATTCTCTCGTAAAACTTGAAATATTACCTGGAGCTGTTGCTTGTGTTCGTCTAATGAATTAGAGTAGATGATGATATCATCAAAGAACACTCCAGTAAAGGTTTAGTGAGGCTTGAATAGCTTCTCCATCAAGCGGTTGAATGTGACTGGTGCATTGGTCAAGCCAAAAGGCATGACAATGTATTCGTAAAGACCAAATGTAGTGCAAAATGTGGTCTTTACAATGTCTTGATCAACTATCCTTATTTGATGATAGCCACTTTTTAGGTCAATCCTACTGAAGTAGGTGGACCCTTGTAGCTTATCAAATAGGTCTTCTACCCGTGGAACGGGAAACCTATTCTTGATAGGGATCCTATTTAGTGCTCTATAGTCGACACACATATGATATGTGTTGTCTTCCTTTTGCACTAATAGCACAGGAGAACAATATGGAGATGCTCTAGGCCTAACCATGCCCTTTTCAACTAACTCATGCACTTGCCGCATAATCTCCTGTTGTTGAGCTTGAGAAACTCTATAAGGAGGTTTGTTAGGCGTTGACCTTCCTGGAAGAATTTCAATTGCATGGTCATCATTGCCTCGTTTAGGAGGTAACTCACAAGGGATGTCGTCAATAAAGACATCTGAAACCCCTTGAGAAGGTTGGATAACTCTAATTCCTAGTGAGTGTGTTTATTTTTTTTTGTTAAAACATTAGGTTCATTTGGAGAATCTTTAACAAAAATCATGTACACCGAAATAGAGCTCTTTATTGACTTATTGAAAGCTTGTGTATGTACAATGGGTATGGTGTTACCCATTTGCTTGGCATCTATGTACATATCTTTTTTCCTGAAAATAAAGTAGATTCTTCTTTTAGGAATTCAACATTGGCAACCATGCGATCAAACCATGGTGCCCCTAGGATTACATCCTCATGCTTGAGAGGAGAGATAAAGAAGTCCTCTTTGTCCACATAGCTTTGGACATGGAGCCTCAATTTCTCGATTAAGGGAGTGACTGAAGCTTCTTGCCCGTTGAAAGCAGCATCTGCGGGTAGGACATCTCCCATCTCGTAAGCTTGTATGCCTACCTTGGTGGCCAACTCTGTGGATATGAAATTGTGAGTAGAACCAGGGTCAAAGAGAATAAAAGCATCATGTTCTCTTACCTTTCCCCAAGCATGGCATAGAGGAGATCCTTTGTGGTGAGTTTCCGCCTCTTGGATTTCAACCAAGGTAGCTCTAGGAGGTTCATGGTGGGTGCTCTTTTGGGGACAAGCCCGGTACGCATGCCCTTGCTTGCCGCACTTGAAACAACAGTTATCCTTGTGATAACGCTCAATCTCTTCAGGAGAGAGTTTGTTTTTACCTTTGTAAACTCCCTTCTCCTTAGCTTTGTTGGAGTTGCCCTTAGGAGACTTTTGGACATTGTCCTTCCCCTTAGGCTCAGTGTGACCCTTGTTTTCTGTGGGCTTAAAATTTCTTTTAGCCCCCGTTTGGAAATTGATTCGAGAAGACACCATAGTATGGTGTATGACCGGCGATATGGTGCGTGGCCTTTAGGAGTTGACATACTCCGCCATTTCTCCAGTTAATCCGGCACAAAATTGTTGCTTTTGCTCTCCAAAATCCAACTTCTTAAAGACAGTGGCTTTGAGTTGTAAGTCCCAAAACTTGTCTACATATTTGTGAATGGATTCATAGGGAGAGAGCTTCAAGCTTCGCCATTCGGTGTACTTTCAATTTTTGGCATCGATGACCAAAAATTACTTCATAATGGAAGCTCTTAAAGCTTTCCATGTTTGTGGAGCTTCATTGGTGGCCCGTAGGCTAGACCACCATTGCCTGGAGGACTTTTGAAAGTGCATAGCTACATGGTGTAGCTTAGAGGACTCCGTGAAGCCCTCATCTCCAAACGTCGCATCGAACTGTTGGATAAAGGCCAAGACTTTGTCTGTAGCACCAAAGGTGCCATCGTAGATAAGGAAAGAGATGTTCTTCCCTCCCTCTTTGAACTTCTTGAGCTTGGATGACCTCTTCCACGCGGCATAGGATTTTCTATGGCCTCTTCTTTTTTATGGTTCAAAGGTTGTACCATCACTTTCTTCAGAAGGTGAATAATTTGAGGAAGATGGAGAAGAGGGTGACCTCTTTCTTGCCTTTTTCTTGCCTTGATCTTCTTTGTCTTGACCATCAATTTCATAAGAGGAAGAGGATGAAGAAGATAGAGAAGAGGGTGTCCTCTTTCTCGCCTTTTTCTTCTCTTACTTTTTGTCATCCCTCTTTGAATTATGGTGTGGAGAAGTGTGTGATGGTGTTCTCCGTTTTGGAGGTGATGGAGAGCGTTTAGCCCGCCGTCTTCATGGAGCCATCTTCGTCGAGGTGGCAGGAGACTCACTTCTTTCTCGTTCCTTCAGTGGGGGCTCTTGAATTCTCCTTTGAGAAGGAGATGCGTCATCAAGGAGCATATTTTTTAGCCCTTCATATGAATCCTCTTCTTCTTCCCGAATCGGAGAGAGGCCTCTTTTGGAAGTCTCACAAGGAGGCTTCCTAGGTACTCTCTCGTCATGGTGGGGAGCTTCGAGAATCCCATGAGCACAAAGTTGCCGTTGCACTTCACTTTGGAGGGATGGATTGCCATGGCTTGTTGAAGTCTAGAAACAAGATAGTTAACAAGAATCGGGGCATCATTAGTAGCCTGCTCATTAGCAAAATCAAAGTTATCAACATTAATTTCACTCTCTTTACTATTGTCAACCATTCTAACAACTTTTAGGTGTAAACGTTTTAGGTGTACTTTGGCACTTCAAGCCCTAGTTGCTACTCCTCTTTACTCCTTTAGAAAAAGCACTCGAGCTACTATACCCGTGGCTTGAATACCATTAATTGCAAGGAATAGAAGAGAGGGTTGTTCAACACCAAAACAACACCGGCTCCTGTCAACCTTCTAATAGCTCAATAGTGGTTCAGCCGTAGGCAAGCCCCATAGGACTCCACTATTAAGATCATAGCTCTCAACGGTGATGCCCCGTTAACTGCACAAAGGCAGGCACACTGCAAGGCTGAAAATTCCCCTTTCTACTTACTCACATGCATTTAATAATACCAACCATTTATAGCTAGCTTGATGAACTCCCTTCTTGAGCAAGAAAAGAGAAACCTTGTGCTCTGATACCAATGTAACATTTAATGGTCTAATAACTTGTGTGTAGCGGAAAATAGCATGAACATAGTGAGTATTTCATTAGAATAGATTCCTAATGAGAATAACAAGAGTGGTTGGGTGGAGAGAGCAACAAAATGTATAACACCTAAAAGATAGCATGCACAATACTCCAAAAGAGAGAGAAATTAATTAATTGAAAACAGTTGAGGACCGGATTTGCATGGAGCCGGTCCCCGCTCCAAAAGGCTTTGTATTATGGTTTCTCCCATCAACAGAGACATTTTACAATACAATTCTTTGTGTTCCTTCAATGCTAGCTAGTGCAATGAAGATGTAAACTTCAAGCACTAAGCAAAACACTTATCAAACACAACATCAATTCCCTTACGGTCTCGGACCCAAGACCTCACACACCTTTGAAGATGGTGACAGCTAGCGGGGTATGAAAGTAGATTGAGAGGAAGAAGGAGTAGTCTTACGAGAAAGATGTACATCTCCTCACATAATCACTCATATTAGCATAGCTTAGCTTAGTAATTAGCATGGTAGAGGAGATGAGCATGGATTGAGTCCTGGCTCTTGGTTGGATTTGCATCACAAAGCCAAGAGTTGTTGGTGTAGGCCTCCCTTCTCACAAGCTTGGAGTAGGTGATAAGCTTTCCATTAAAGCATGAGAAGAGAGAGAGAGAGTCTTCTTACTCTACACATGAGCTTGTGTGGCTGTGGGTGGATAATTGCCTTTGAAAAATCAGCCCCCTCTCTCTCTTGGTCGACCCCACTTGCTATTTGCTCTTGCTAGCACCTCATTGGACCTCTTCCAGCTTAGCCAATGAAAGTTAAGTAGCATAAATGATAGTCTTCTGACATGTGTCCCCCTTTCCACTTTTGTGAGAGCTTTAGGTATTAATTAATTCAACTAAACTCTCATTGGACCCCTTTGCCTCCTGGCCAATAGGAATCATGCAAGCCATTGGGCTGTTGAATGCTCATTGGACCCCTTGGGAGACTGTCCAATAATCTTCTAGCGAGCTTAATTCCTATTGGTTCTTTTATTAAGTGTTTTTAAATTAATTAAACTAGATTTACTCTAGCCTAATTCTCATTGGTCCACCTTCATGGCCATCCAATAGGATTTGAGTACACCTTGTGGGCATCTGGCCTAGGGAGCTGACATGTGTTCCTCATTCCCTTTGTGTAAAGGGAGCTTGTGTGTGTGTGTGTGTGTGTGTGTGTGTGTGTGTGTGTGTGTGTGTGTGTGTGTGTGTGCGCGCGCGCACAAAAGAAACAAAAAAACAGCTTCCGTAAGTGTGTGTGTGTGTGTGTGTGTGTGTGTGTGTGTGTGTGTGTTTCTCTCTTATCCCCTACATGTAAGGCTCACCCCCTCCTATGTAGGGATTATGAAGACTTTTTGGGGGACACACAAAGCATCCAATTTCCCTAGTGTTTGGCCTTTGGACAGAACCTTTGAATTTTGGAACCTTAGCATTTTGGAAATCTTAATGGACTGAACCTTAGGGTCTTTTTAGCCCATTGTTTCACCTTGCTCTTTTGCAGATGGCCCCCCTTTGGATCCCTATTTTCCCTCCTTTGGATCCCTACTGTGGCTGGTCTGTCAGCTTAACCAATATTCTAGTTTTTTCTCCCCTGGCACTTCCCCATATTAAATGATCAGTTTAACATGAGAAAATCATTTAGGAGAATTAGATATTAGTTATTAAGACAATTAGCGTTATCCTTTAAATCTTGTGACTCGGATCTCTGTATGGAATTACAAAATCAATGAATAGATTTAGCTATGTCCTAAATTCTCTCAAGGACTTTTAACAAATACCAGATATAAGAACTTAGAACCAATTTCATTATATCCATCAAGAAAAATTAGAGAAAGAAGGAATTAAGACATGCACCAAGATCTTAGAACATCATGAACATGTTAAGGAATACAACAAAGATAAATTTTCTAGAGTTTAATAAGCCCATCCATTACACGATCACAAAATCAACTATCACAAGCAAGGCACATATCAGACCTCTCATCAATAGGAAGAAAACGTTGTGAAATTGTTGCACTGATCTCTCTAGCATGAGGTGAGAAGTTAAAGGGACCTCTAAGTGGTAAACCAAAGTGAGGGTAAAGATTTTTTTTTTGACGAGGAAGGAATTGAGCAAGCAAAAAGATTCATTTAGAAAAACCTCAATGCATCGATCTCATCACGCAGTAATATCGAGGACCCAAACCCATAGCCTCAATAACCATAGCCAAACAGACATTTACGAAAGTGATCCCAACCCCAGAATGTCACCCTTGTTATACTTCGAAACATCCACCATTTGGTTTGAGCTGCTAAAGCTCCCAAGTGAGAAAATAGTAGGCCCCCATATCGCTCCACAAAGTCTCTCCTCATGGACTCACTTGCTTGATGGAGATGAGGAATGGTCAGAGATAAAGCTAGCTCTTGCCACCAATCCATAAAGTAAGGTAATGAGAAACCTAAGATATTTTTACAAGGGATTGAAAGAAAAGTGAAAGACAAAGGGAATAATATTATAAGAAATGAAAATATATTGCACCTTATATAGACAAGCCAGCTAGAGAAGGCTAAATTAGCGCTACCCAGAAGTTGAAAGTGTAACTTGCAGATGAAGATTTACTACCTTCCTTATTTTTTTCAAGCTGAGGACAACTCTTTCTTTTTGTTGGGGAATTTGTAAGGTCCTCCTCTTAGCCCTTACTCTTGACGACATATCTAAGCTGTCGACTTTTTGAAAACGATTGAGTAAATTTAGGCTATAGTTAAGCACCCTAGTTACTCACGAGACACTTTTGGTTTACACCATGGGAACGTGGATATAACCAATGCATGGGATATTAGTTTTATCTCAAGAAAAAACTGCATAAGAAAATAAAGAAAGAATAAGGATAAGGTGAAAAAGTAACTTGTTGAAAAAGTAGCTTGTTGCATAAGCCACTTGTTGAAAAGTAGCTTGTTGCATAAGTAGCTTGTTGAAGAAGCTTTGAAAAGAAAGAAAGGATATCAAGATATGCAAAAGTGACTTATCAAGATAAGTTAAGGGCCTTATCAAATTAAGCTTGAAAGGAGGCCTTCCCTACTCGTTAAACCCTTCTCTTCACATTTTTGAAAGTGCAAGCTTAAGAGTGAGCTCTGAAAGCCAAAGCTAATCCTCTTTCACACACACTCCCACACACACCTCTCTCCTCAAGAGAAGCCATGTCCATAACCATAATCAAAATTACCATTACTCTCTCTACCTGTTTTCCTGTGGGATACAACGGGGGATGGTCCTTTTCGCGGCTACGATTGATAACCATTGGTCTATGTTTTGAGCTCTGATTCATTCATTGCCCTAGAAATGGGATTGAATGGGAGTGTGTCTCGATCGGATGAGAGGGATTCGCAGGATGCATCTAGAAATCGGCCTAGTTCGGGTAGACCTGATGCCAACGGGAAAAGGAGGAAGGAAAATGGATCCACGAAGGGATCAAGATAAGGGAGGAGGATGTGATTTAATTAAGGAAATCTTCTAATTGTTTGGTAAAAAGGAACCTTGGAAAGGCTAGGAACCTAAATGGGCTATTCTGCAATTGTCCTCATCAGTCGGGCCCGTCCTTTGCTCTGCTTCTCATGTTATTGATTTAAAAGAAACCTAAAGTATATTATCTTTGAATCCTTTCCCACACAGGATAAAGAAAAATACGAATCGGAATATGTGTAAAGGCGCCGCCTCCATACGTGGTGGAGGAGACAGGATACCCGAGTCCTGGGACGAGGATAGGGATATGCCTGGAGGAGTATATGTGATTGCTTGAAAGATAACTAGATAATTTTACTACTATTATAGGAAAAAAGAAGTAAAATATTCTATAAGCAAAAAAAGGTGGGAACTACTTGATAAATGCACACTTGCAAGGGTATGCAACAATTGCATGCTGTTTGAAATGTATTCTTGATTTCACATGTTTGGAATATTATTTTCTGATATCTTAGTACTACCTTAAAAGAGTGAAATTATCAAACAGTTCAGTGGGAGGGTGGATTTTGGAGGGTTAAATTGTTGGCCGAAAAGTTAAACCCAATTTTATGTTGTCCTAGAAGTTAAGTCAAGATCCGGGAAAAGGGATTCCGATCTACGGTGCGGGAGAAAAAAATGGGATTAAGGGATTCGTGTAGATTATAAATACACTCACCTTACGGGAACGCATTGATGGCTGTGCTCGGTCATAACCGGGAAAAAAGCATCAGTGACCTTGAACCAAGGGTGAATTAGAGAACTCCCACTAGTTGACCATGAAAGGTTGAGTTCAAAGTTAGTTTGATGAATGCGATTGGAAAGTTGGATTGGTAAGCAAAGGTGCTTTGGGGCTAAGGGATCCATATGACAGAAAGTGAATGTTATGACCCCCTTGAGTTGGCATCAAAGAGCAGGAGGTGTCCTGTCTTGGTGTCGGTCTCAAGCGGGAGGGATGTCAAAGATCACAGTGTATCCATTTGGAGATGGTACAACCAGTTTTCCATCCTCAAGAACAATGACTAGAGAATAAAAGATTGTTTTTCACATTAAATTAAAATTTATGAATTAGAAGTTTATTAGGCCATATTGACTTGAGAAGGACACAACCCATACAAAAAATAAAATTAAGAATACATAGGAAAGTAATAATTTTAATGTGAGCCAAAACATGACTTTGTCATCTCCAACGGTGTATATTCATCTTGAGTTGACAAGGTCTGTTGAGAGTTAACTTATTGTTGGCTCTCCCTTGGTCCTTATTGAGATTTGGTCATCCAACAGTAGGAATACTAACTAGAGAATTGTGCTCAATTTCCATGTGTATTTCTTTGATCTAATTGTTAAATGCTAGCAACTCTTCTTGCAAAGAAATTGGAAATAACTATGTATTTATTAGGAAGGACACAATCCATACCCAAAAAAACGAGTTTCCCTATTAAGAGTGAGTTGATGCTTGAGCTAAACAAAGAACATATATAAACTCTATAGAAAGTCCCACTGAACTCTAAATTAAAGGACCCTACTACAATATAAATTATGTCACACACTTGAGATAGAGAGAAAAAACACTTCAAAATCAGGTTGCAATGTATTACTTGACACACCTTGGGAGGTGTTACATTATCTCATAAAGGCCAAATAGTCTTTTTCTATCTTGTAGGCAAAGTTTATTATTCTCAATGACAAAGCTCCATTTGTGGACTCATATTTTTGTAGTAACATATTGGAAATTGAAATTGTATGCGAGAACACTTCAAGTGATTTGTATGTTGGCATCATGAAGAATAAGGTTTCATGGCCAATTGAATTTGGTCAATTTGCATGTGGATGTTTATCAACACCATGAATCAAAGTTGATAATAATGCCCTCTTTAGTTGTTGGGATTGTAACATGCATAAAAAATATTCATTCATTGCATCAAGGTGTACATACATGGATAGTAAGCATGGAATACATTTTTTTCTAGCTTGAAAAAATCATAGAATTTTGGTTATGGAACTCACATTTATAGTGCTATCATGAATATAGCAAAAGTGACTTATATATAGCCATCATGATGGTTATGTTTTCAAAAATAATCTCATCTTTAGCTTTTGGTATTATAATACATTTAAAAATTAATCATTCATTGATTCATGGTGTATACACATGGAGAAAAAACCTCAAACACCTTTTTCTCAACTTGAAAAAATCATGGATTTTTTTTGTTATACTGAAACTCACATTTATAGTGCTATCGTGAATATTATAAGTGATTTGTATGTTGGCATCCTGAAGGTTATTCTTTTCTGTTCAATCATTCCATGTTTTCATGAATATTATAAGGGATTTGTATGTTGGCATCTCGAAGCTTATGCTTTCACTATTCAATCACTCCATGCTTTCTCCCTTAATTGGTTCATATCTTGGTGTTTATCAATACCATCATTCAGATATGAAAATAATGTCCCCTTTACTTTTTGGTGACTATAATGCTATTTAGTGTTTTCCTTAAGGCATAAACATATCTTGGAGGGTGCACCTCTAATTGGATTAATTTGTAAAAAGGACTTTATAATTGAAAATAAATTTACTACCTACATAGTGCAAGGACACTTTAAACATTATAAAGGGAAAATAAATGAGAAGAAAAACACAAATGCACCAATGCTCCCAGCACTTAGGAGCACCTAGTAGGTGTGTCTGGCATCAAATTTAGCAACCTGCAATTTTGCTATTGGAGAAAATTGCAATTTTCCCTCGTGTGAAACTTTTAGGTTTGATGGTCAGAAGTGTTCTTGACCTAGTAAGAAATGTGCTTACCAAGTTTGGTGTTGATCGGAGTTTATTTTCTATTGGTTTTAAATGCGTATGTGTGATTGGATTAGAGATGTAGAAGTCAGATTTTTCACAGTTAGAGAGTTCATAGATTGTTTCCAAGAAGTGTATTGTGTTCAAATAAGAGATTGACAACCTCAAAGTGTGCCTT